>NC_064619.1:629890737-630515737 GCF_023898315.1 Schistocerca nitens
TAGCTCGGCCATCATTGACCAGACGTTTTCAATTGGTGATAGATCTGGAGAATGTGCTGGCCAGGGCAGCAGTCCAACATTTTCTGTATCCAGAAAGGCCCGTACAGGACCTGCAACATGCGGTCCTGCATTATCCTGCTGAAATGTAGGGTTTCGCAGTGATCGAATGAAGGGTCGTAACATATCTGGAATGTAACGTCCACTGTTCAAAGTGCCGTTAATGCGAACAAGAGGTGACCGAGACGTGTAACCAATGGCACCCCATATCATCACGCCGGGTGATACGCCAGTATGGCGATGACGAATATACGCTTCCAATGTGCGTTCACCGCGATGTCGCCAAACATGGATGCGACCATCACGATGCTGTAAACAGAACCTGGATTCATCCGAAAAAATGACGTTTTGCCATCGTGCACCCAGGTTCGTCGTTGAGTACACCATCTCAGGCGCTCCTGTCTGTGATGCAGCGTCAAGGGTAGCCGCAGCCATGGTCTCCGAGCTGATAGTCCATGCTGCTGCAAACGTCGTCGAACTGTTCGTGCAGATGGTTGTTGTCTTGCAAACGTCCCCTTCTGTTGACTCAGGGATCGAGACGTGGCTGCACGATACGTTACAGCCATGCGGATAAGATGCCTGTCATCTCGACTGCTAGTGATACGAGGCCGTTGGGATCCAGCACGGCGTTCCGTATTACTCTCCTGAAACCACCGATTCTATATTCTGCTAACAGTCATTGGATCTCGACCAACGCGAGCAGCAATGTCGCGATACGATAAACCGCAATCGCGATAGGCTACAATCCGACTTTTATCAAAGTCGAAAACGTGATGGTACGCATGTCCCCACCTTACACGAGGCATCACAACAACGTTTCACCAGGCAACGCCGGTCAACTGTTGTTTGTGTATGAGAAATCGGTTGGAAACTTTCCTCATGTCAGCACGTTTTAGGTGTCGCCACCGGCGCAAACTTTGTGTGAATGCTTTGAAAAGCTAATCATTTGCATATCACAGCATCTTCTTCCTGTCGGTTAAATTTCGCGTCTGTAGCACGTCATCTTCGTGGTGTAGCGATTTTAATGGCCAGTAGTGTATCATCTCTTACATCAGGTGACTATACTTTATTTTGAAAGGTTGGACGGCGTGGAATGGGACCTGGAAACGCTGGCAACAGATCATCTGAGACGTCCTGTCCTCTCACAGTTACTGCACGTTGTTTACCGCATCTCGAAAGCTATAAGAGCCGAGATGGGATGTGCCGATGTGCATCCATGGAATGTGTATCAGAAGAACTTGCACGCAAGTGGTGAGTATTTTATTTGTATGTTCTTTGAATGCATAATTTCTCAGCGATTTTTTTCGAAGATGTCGTGTACGGTTATCAGCCTAATAGTGACATCGTGTTGTCGGAACTTTTCGATGAGTTTATATTGATTAATGTCCCACTTCTAGAAAATCTCTTCTGTGAGAATGAACACGTAGATGATTTAGTTGTGTCGGAAGTGAAAACTATGTCCTAATGATATTACGCAGTGAACAAAAAAATGGTTCAAATGGCTCTGAGCACTATGGGACTCAACTGCTGTGGTCATAAGTCCCCTAGAACTTAGAACTACTTAAACCTAACTAACCTAAGGACATCACACACAGCCATGCCCGAGGCAGGATTCGAACCTGCGACCGTAGCGGTCGTGTGGTTCCAGACTGTAGCGCCTTTAACCGCTCGGCCACTCCGGCCGGCACGTAGTGAACAAAACTTGGAACTAAGTAATAGCCGCAGCAGACGCAATAACCGACGTCTGTTGATAACTAATTTGCACCTACGCATATAGTACCTTTCTACATCTACATTTATTCTCCGCAAGCCACCTAACAGTGTGTGGCGGAGGGCACTTTACGTGCCATTGTCATTACCTCCCTTTTCTGTTCCACTCGCGCATGGTTCGCGGGAAGAACGACTGCCGGAAAGCCTCGGTGCGCGCTCGAATCTCTCTAATTTTACATTCGTGATCTCCTCGGGAGGTGTAAGTAGGGGGAAGCAATATATTCGATACCTCACCCAGGTACGCACCCTCTCGAAACCTGGACAGCAAGCTACACCGCGATGCAGAGCGCCTCTCTTGAAGAGTCTGCCACTTGAGTTTGCTAAACATCTCCGTAACGCTATCACGCTTACCAAATAACCCTGTGACGAAACGCGCCGCTCTTCTTTCGATATTCTCTGTCAACCCGACCTGGTACCGATTCCACACTGATGAGCAATACTCAAGTATAGGCCGAACGTGTATTTTGTAAGCCACCTCCTTTGTTGATGGACTACATTTTGTAAGGGCTCTCCCAATGAATCTCAACCTGGCACCCTCCTTACCAACAATTAATTTTATACGATCATTCCACTTCAAATCGTTCCGTACTCATACAGAAGTAACTGCTACCAGTGTTTGTTCCGCTGTCATATAATCATACAATAAAGGATTCTTCTTTCTATGTATTCGCAATACATTACATTTATCTATGATAAGGGTCAGTTGCCACTCCCTGCACCAAGTGCCTATCCGCTGCAGATCTTCCTGCATTTCGCTGCAATTTTCTAATGCTGCAACTTCTCTGTATACTACAGCATCATCCGCGTTAAGCCGCATGGAACTTCCGACACTACCTACTAGGTCATTTATATTTATTGTGAAAAGCAATGGTCCCATAACACTCCCCTGTGGTACGCCAGAGGTTACTTTAATGTCTGTAGACGTCTCTAGACCTTTAATAATCAACATTAATTTTTTGTCTGTTGTTCTGATCTGACATCAAATGAAATTTGTCATCAGTGTTAGTCTTCTCCACAGGAGAGAGCACGCCAGTACCGCAGTACAGTATAGAACACTACTTCTAACACTGATGAAAGTCTACGTTCGGCGAGAAGGAGAGTCCACATATTTGTCCAGGAACGCCGTCCCCTGCTGGAGTCACTCACTAGATCACATGGGGCTACTAAATTACGTGGATATTGATTGCTACGTTCCACATGTTAATCCCATACATTTTTATGAGAATACGCTCAGATGATTCAGCGCGCTAGTTTAATGTGGGTTACGAATCATCGTGGAATTTGGCCATTTGTTTTATTTATTTACTATAAGATAACTCGACGTTGCTAGCGTATTTATTTTTTCCAATCCTCTATAAGTCCAAATCCTTTCCCCTCTCTCCGTCCAACTCCTCCTTCCCCCTCTCTCCCTTTCCTTATCCATCTCTTGCTCCTGTCTCCTTGTCCATCTCTTCCTTATCACTACCTGTACATCTTCTCCTCCACTTCTCTCTGTCCATTTCATTTTCCCCCCTTCTCACTATTCACCTCCTCCTCCCCCCTCCCTCTAACCTCAGCTGTGCCTACCTACATGCATATCCCCTTGAATACATTCTATACTGTTGCCCCACACCCAAGTCATGTAGCAAGTTTGATTTGATACACAGGAGACGTGTAACGAACGAACACACACACACACACACACACACACACACACACACACACACGCACGCACGCACACACACACGAGGGTTGACTGAAAAGTAATGCCTGTGAGCCGTGGTAAAAATTGCTGTTTTGAAGAGCGCGCCGCGGAGCGTAGTGTGAAGCAGTCGCCCTCCGTTTCTGGCGGTGGCGCCGCTGTGGCAATCGCAGCTTTGGTGTCTCCCTCTGGTGGGAAAGGGAAAAGGTTGCCTGTTCACGTGCGTTTAAGGGGCGCTATAAGCTCGCCAATCAGTCAGTCAGTCTGGGTCAGTCTCTCGTCCCCAGCTTGCCAGTCTGTCTCTCGTCCTCATTTGTTGGGCAGCTAGTGTCTGTCGTTCGGAGTGCTAGTATATCTGTCGTTCGGATCAACCTTTCCGGCTAAATGAGAGTTTTTCCACTCCGCCAGTAAGACAAGTCAGCGAGTGGTCGCCCGGTCTGGGCTTAGTGCCTGCATCTGAGTCTGCGCGTTAGGCCGCCAGTCTGCTTGAGTTTGCTAAAGCAATGGTCATTCGCGGTTGGATCGATCGGTTGGTCGGTCGCGCACTGATACACAAGATGACTTGTCCGTCTTGAGCGTCGGCGCATGTGGGGTCGCCACGTGAGTCCAGTGGGCCGCGGCGTATAGCGAGTGGTAGTGACTTCGCGGTCGACACGAGAGCAACAGGAGTCAACCCACGACATCGGTCTGGCCGGTGCGAGCTGCGGCGCCGTGAGACGGGAGATCGGCGCGCCTTCCTGCGTCCGTTGAAGCGACTGGCAGCGGACGGTTCGGGAGAGCGATTTGGGGGTGCTGCGCCAGGTCTTCTCGAGAAATCGCAGTTTATTAGAAGTTAAGTGATTGGTGATATGTTGTTTGATTTACTCTTTGATTTATTCTTGTTGAATTCTACTTGTTTTCTTGGTGAGGTCACCAGCCGTTTTGCTTTGGGGTCGTCCCACCATTCTTCTCCGTTTGCCCACCCACGGGAAGGTGTTTTTTTTATAAATAGGGTGGTCCGTTTTTCACTTGTGGAGTAGGAGCGGGTTAGAGCAACCTGCGGTTCGGGTTGTTCGGTAATCTTCCCATCAATCTACCGTACGTTAGTAGCTGCCTCTGTCATGTTTGTCGGATTTGGTGTGTTAACGAATTTATTGCTTGGAGCGTAACGACCTAAAACCTGAAATATGTTTTGATCTTGAGAGGCGGTATCTGTGTACTGTAGAGCATCTTAACTATTGTTTGGCCAACCTTGTAGAATTTTATATAAGATTGCATTTCATGGGCTTTTATTTAAATGATAATTTTCAATGATCATTGTAGTGCCGGCCGGAGTGGCCTCGCGGTTCTAGGCGCTACATTGTGGAGCCGAGAGACCGCTACGGTTGCAGGTTCGAATCCTGCCTCGGGTATGGATGTGTGTGATGTCCTTAGGTTAGCTAGGTTTAATTAGTTCTAAGTTCTAGGGGACTGATGACCTGAGATGTTAAGTCCCATAGTGCTCAGAGCCATGTTTTTTCTTCTCTACAGCTCCAGTTGGCGGGAAGCTTTAGCACTGAACGGTTGTGTTGTTACAGTGTGAAATATGGAACCCTGCGCAGACGGTCGGTCAATGCGATTTAAGCAACGAGCAGGCATTGAATTCTTGACAGCGGGAGGTGTCACCCCAAAGGAGAATCATCAGAGAATCTAACCAGTTTGTGGTGATTGTGTTGATGTGAGTACTGTGCGCCGATGGGCGAGTAAGTTTAAAGATGTTGAGGAAGGACCATCTGACCTGCTTGACAAACAAAGAATTGGCCGTCCTGTGACAGCAACCGCCGAGTTTCACAAGTAAAATGTTGACAGACTGATTCAGGACGATCGTCGTATCACTCAAAGAGAAATTGCAAGCACAATCGGCATTTCACAAGAACGTGTGGCTCACATTATTGCTTTGCTTGGCTATCGGAAGATCTGTGCACGATGGGTGCCCCGGATGCTGACTCCTGAAATGAAAGCGCACAGGCTTGAAATTTGCCAGGGACTCCTCTCGCGTTAAGGGAATGAAGGTGACGCCTTTCTCCATTCAATTGTGACAGGAGACGAAACGTGGGTACACCATTACGACCCGAAGACGATACGTCAGTCTATGTAATATCGACACAAAGACTCGCCCCAGAAAAAGAAATTCAAGACGCAGCCCTCAGCTGGAAAAATCATGGCCACAGTGTTCTGGGAATCAGATGGTGTCATCCATGATCCTTGATCGTAGAACATCAATAAATTCCGAGCGTGTCATTACAGCGCTGCTAACTCTGAAACGACTGCTAACGAGGGTCCGAAAAGTAAAGGGAAATGTTTTCCTGCACAACATGACAATGCCAAGCCACACACTTCACGTGCCACCACAGCCGAACATCAGAGACTGAATCTCTCCACCGTACGGCATCCTTCATACAGTCCAGATTTAGCACCGTCTGACTTCCATCTGTTCCTGATAATGAAAGACGATCTGCGGGGACATCATTATGCTCCTAATCAAGACGTTGAGAGAACCGTGAGACTGTGGTTGCGGAAGCAGGGTGTCGACTTCTTCCGTGGCAGCTTCAGAACACTTGTTCATCGTTGGCAGAAATGTATCCAATTAGCTGATGATTATGTGGAAAAGTGAATATTGGTAATTAAAGATCACATTCTAAGGATTATTTTTGCGTGTGATTTATTAAATTATTCCCATCTAAACCCAGTTAACGAAGGTAGAGGCATTACTTTTCATTCAACCCTCATATATAGAACAGGTTGTATATAAATATAAATAGGTAAAGAAGTGTAATGTCATGTGTAGTTTGAAGAATTCTGCATTTTATTTCTGTTTTATGTAATGCGTTGATGAATTTAACATGTATGTGACAGAATAGGGTAAGAAAAGAGTATATATTGGCTGCATAAGTCTTGCTGCACAGAGATCGGCAGAACGTATATAATACACTCCTGGAAATGGAAAAAAGAACACATTGACACCGGTGTGTCAGACCCACCATACTTGCTTCGGACACTGCGAGAGGGCTGTACAAGCAATGATCACACGCACGGCACAGCGGACACACCAGGAACCGCGGTGTTGGCCGTCGAATGGCGCTAGCTGCGCAGCATTTGTGCACCGCCGCCGTCAGTGTCAGCCAGTTTGCCGTGGCATACGGAGCTCCATCGCAGTCTTTAACACTGGTAGCACGCCGCGACAGCGTGGACGTGAACCGTATGTGCAGTTGACGGACTTTGAGCGAGGGCGTATAGTGGGCATCCGGGAGGCCGGGTGGACGTACCGCCGAATTGCTCAACACGTGGGGCGTGAGGTCTCCACAGTACATCGATGTTGTCGCCAGTGGTCGGCGGAAGGTGCACGTGCCCGTCGACCTGGGACCGGACCGCAGCGACGCACGGATGCACGCCAAGACCGTAGGATCCTACGCAGTGCCGTAGGGGACCGCACCGCCACTTCCCAGCAAATTAGGGACACTGTTGCTCCTGGGGTATCGGCGAGGACCATTCGCAACCGTCTCCATGAAGCTGGGCTACGGTCCCGCACACCGTTAGGCCGTCTTCCGCTCACGCCCCAACATCGTGCAGCCCGCCTCCAGTGGTGTCGCGACAGGCGTGAATGGAGGGACGAATGGAGACGTGTCGTCTTCAGCGATGAGAGTCGCTTCTGCCTTGGTGCCAATGATGGTCGTATGCGTGTTTGGCGCCGTGCAGGTGAGCGCCACAATCAGGACTGCATACGACCGAGGCACACAGGGCCAACACCCGGCATCATGGTGTGGGGAGCGATCTCCGACACTGGCCGTACACCATTGGTGATCGTCGAGGGGACACTGAATAGTGCACGGTACATCCAAACCGTCATCGAACCCATCGTTCTACCATTCCTAGACCGGCAAGGGAACTTGCTGTTCCAACAGGACAATGCACGTCCGCATGTATCCCGTGCCACCCAACGTGCTCTAGAAGGTGTAAGTCAACTACCCTGGCCAGCAAGATCTCCGGATCTGTCCCCCATTGAGCATGTTTGGGACTGGATGAAGCGTCGTCTCACGCGGTCTGCACGTCCAGCACGAACGCTGGTCCAACTGAGGCGCCAGGTGGAAATGGCATGGCAAGCCGTTCCACAGGACTACATCCAGCATCTCTACGATCGTCTCCATGGGAGAATAGCAGCCTGCATTGCTGCGAAAGGTGGATATACACTGTACTAGTGCCGACATTGTGCATGCTCTGTTGCCTGTGTCTATGTGCCTGTGGTTCTGTCAGTGTGATCATGTGATGTATCTGACCCCAGGAATGTGTCAATAAAGTTTCCCCTTCCTGGGACAATGAATTCACGGTGTTCTTGTTTCAATTTCCAGGAGTGTATATATATGAGAAGAAATTGTGGCGTTATGCATCATTATTGCGCGAGTATGAATGCTATTAGATAAATTTATAATGCAGTTGTCTGCTGTTTCCAAAAGAATGTTAAATGGGAGAATTCTGGCCAGAGCAATTTCATGTTGTTCTTTTAACTTTCTGATTAGATCTGATTAAAATTGTGACAGCTGATGAAATTTTGACGAAAGATCGCCGACTGTGTGTTGCTTTAAATACAGTGATAGTGAAGTGCTATAAATGAGAGCAACAGCGCTAAACATTTCTGTTAAAATTCAAGGTGAACCCAAAGTTTCTTTAAATTTGTATACAAACATGAAAAAAAATTTTTCATCATATCGGTTCTGAGAGCTCCGGAAGCTGTACAGAAAATTGGAATAGAGATCAACATAAACATCATTTCCGCCCTTTTTATTGCTCATGCAAACCACACATTGCATGTTGTACCACCATACAGCAATACAATCCGAAAACAAAGGAAGTAGGTTACAGTACGCTTGTTCGCCCACTGCTTGAATACTGCTCAGCAGCGTGGGATCCGTACCAGATAGGGCTGATAGAAGAGATACAGAAGATCCAACGGAGAGCAGCGCGCTTCGTTACAGGATCATTTAGTAATCGCGAAAGCGTTACAGAGATGATAGATGAACTCCATTGGAAGACTCTGCAGGAGAGACACTCAGTAGCTCGGTACGGGCTTTTGTTAAAGTTTCGAGAACATACCTTCACCGAAGAGTCAAGCAGTATATTGCTCCCTCCTACGTATATCTCGCGAAGAGACCATGAGGATAAAATCAGAGAGATTAAAGCCCACACAGAAGCATACCGACAATCCTTCTTTCCACGAACAATACGAAACTGGAATAGAAGGGAGAACCGATAGAGGTACTCAAGGTAACCTCTGCCACACACCGTCAGGTAGCTTGCGGAGTATGGATGTAGATGTAGATGTAGATGTAGACCTTCAGCGGTGCAGAGGTGGTGGTCCAGTACCTCTAATACCCAGGAGCACGTCGTCTTGCACTGATGCATTCTTATATTCGTCGTGGCATACTATCCACAAGTTCATCGAGGCACTCTGTTGGTCCATACTGTCCCACGCCTCAACGGCGATTCGGCTTAGGTCCCTCAGAGTAGTTGGTGGGTCACGTCGTACATAAACAGACCTTTTCAATCTATCCCAGGCATATTCGATAGGTTTCATGTCTGGAGAAAATGCTGGCCACTCTAGTCGAGCGATGTCGTTATCCTGAAGGATGTCATTCACAAGATGTGCACGACGGGGGCGCGAATTGCCCATGAAGACGAATGCCTCGTCAATATGCTGCCGATATGGTTGCACTATCGGTCGGAGGATGGCATTCACGTGTCGTACGGCCGTTACGGCGCCTTCCATGACCACCAGCGGCGTACGTCGGCCTCACATAATGCCACCCCAAAACAGCAGGGAACCTCCACCTTGCTGCACTCGCTGGACAGTGCGTCTAAGGCGTTCAGCCTGACCGGACTGCCTCCAAACACGTCTCCGACGATTGTCTGGTTGAAGGCACATGCGACACTCATCGGTGAAGAGAAAGTGATGCCACTCCTGAGCGGTCTATTCGGCATGTTGTTGGGCCTATCTGAACCGCGCTGCATTGTGTCGTTGTTGCGAAGATCGACCTCGCCATAGACGTCGGGAGTGAAGTTGGGCATCATGCAGCCTATTGCGGATAGTTTAAGTCGTAACACGACGTCCTGTGGTTGCACGAAAAGCATTATTCAACATGGTGGCGTTACTGTCACGGTTCCTCCGAGCCATAATGCGTAGGTAGCCGTTATCTACTGCAGTACTAGGGCGCCTAGGGCGTTCTAGGACTACATGTCACTTATTGCGCGGCCCCTCCCTCGGGTTGGGTGCGTGTGTTGTTCTTAGCATAAGTTAGTTTAAGTACTGTGTATGTCTAGGGGCCAATGATTTCTGCTGTTTGGGTCCCATAGGAATTCACACATATTTGAACATTTTTACGTCATCTGGTGGTACAAAACAGCATTTCGTCAGGCCGTCTTCGGTTTCTGTTACTTCAATATATTCGTCACCAGAGCAATCTTCTATATCTGACCATTCTGGATCACTATCCGGTTCTGATGAAGCGCCATCTGTTTGAAATTTTTCTAACTTTTGTATTTTTTTGGTTCTAATAAAACCCCATGTCATTCCAAGCATGTGTGTCAATTTGTACCTCTCTATCTACATTATTCCGTGATTTATTCAGTTTTCAAATTTATACTGACTTTTTGATCACCCAGTAGTTAAGGCTAACCGGCCATGACCTTCTTCTTCTGTGCGGATGCACACGTATTGCCCGAACTCTTACGGGACCCGGTACGATTGTCTGCCGTGAGAGGGTCACTACGAATGTAGTGTGTCGACATTAAGTTCGGAATGTGGGTCTCACGGGGAGCGTTCAAGGGATAAACCCCTGCAGTCGCACTATCCTCTGTGCCATCGGTGGCTCAGACGGATAGAGCGTCTGCCATGTAAGCAGGAGATCCCGGGTTCGAGTTCCGGTCGGGGCACATATTTTCAACTGTCCCTGTTGATGTATATTAAAGCCTGTCGGCAGCTTTGGTTCTTGATTTAATTATCATTCCTACTAAAAATGCTCTTGCATAGGGATCAAATTTCGATCAGCACATCCCACAGGCACAGAACTACTAGTGTATGAGTTCAGTATTGTTCCGTAAAGGTGTCCTTGAAGTAAACCTCACCGTGTGTAACGACGAGGTTTCGAAAAGTAAATTCTACTTTCAAGCTGCCTGTAAGCTGTTGAAGGCAGAAAATCTTGTGGCACTGCAACAGAAATTTGTTCCACCGGATACTTCAGTAGCATGTCACGTGTCTTCTTTTGCAGAAGTCCCGGCTGTGTACTCAGTCTTCTTGGAACACCTGTCCAACTACTCTCGAGACGCTGCGCAGCTGCTTTCGCTCGGTGTGACGCGTGTGTCACAACTTTTCGTACCCCTCGCATTCGAACACATGGTAAGTGGTGCCTTTTTATCCTTTTTAGATATATTAGACGTTCGAGAGATGACAAAATAACACAAGCATGCTGATGTAAGTGGTCAATGCTCGGAGTCAGATTCACACAGTTGCTCTCTTCCACTATCAGACTGTGATGTTAATTTTGAGTCCTGACCCACCTCTGCAACAGTGATCCTGCTGCGGTTATTAGATGGAGAACGCAACTTCGGAACACATAACAAAAGAGAAGAGTGTCGTTCGTACTTTTTTTCTCGTATATTCTGGAAGTTTTCTTAAGAGGTCGGGAAACTTCCTATCGGGTCTAGATGTCCCTTACACACTGGGAAACTTCGTATCTGTTCCTGCTTTACAAGGCTTTTGGCTTCACATTTAGTGCAGGCAAGTCTGCATTCTACTGTCTCATATTTTATCTCACAATGTGTTAATTTTCTTCTTCGGAATCCGGTATTCCAAAGAGAAGTGGCGGGAGGGCGAGGTTTATACGAGCGTCACTCCAAAAGAAATGCACACAATTTTTTTAAAAATCCATCTTCTATTCAACATGTTTGAAAGTTTTAAAGTGTGTAGATACATCCTTTAGGAACAATATTTGCATTTCTCCACATAATTTCCATCCCTCTCAACTGCCTTACGCCATCTCGGAGCCAGCGCCTGTGTACCCGCACGGTAAAATTCTGGACCAACCTGCTGGAGCCACTGTTTGGCAGCGTGCACAAGGCAGTAATCATCTTCAAACCTGGTTCCACGAAGAGAGTCATTCAGTTTCCCAAAGAGATGATAGTCACATGGAGTCAGGCCAGGACTGTAAGGCAGATGTTTCAGTGTTGTCCATCCGAGTTTTGTGATCGCTTCCATGGTTTTTTGACTGACATGTGGCCGTGCATTGTCGTGCAACAGCAAAACATCCTGCTTTTGCCGATGTGATCTAACACGACTCAGTCGAGCTTGAAGTTTCTCCAGTGTCGTCACATATGCATCAGAATTAATGGTGGTTCCACTTGGCATTATGTCCACAAGCAAGAGTCCTTCGGAATCGAAAAACACCATAGCCATAACTTCTCCAGCAGAAGGTGTGGTTTTGAATTTTTTTTCTTGGGTGAATTTGCATGATGCCACTCCACTGATTGCCTCTTCGTCCCTGGTGAAAAATGATGGAGCCATGTTTCATCACCTGTCACAATTCTTCCAAGAAATTCATCTCCACCATTCTCGTACTGTTCCAAAAGTTCGCTGCATACCGGTTTTCTTGTTTCTTTGTGAGCCACTGTCAACATCTTGGGAACCCAGCTGGTACAAACCTTTTATAACTCCAATACTTTCAGTATTCTGCAAACAGTTCCTTCCCCTATTCCAACGTAGCGTGACAATTCGTTCACTGTGATGCGTCTGTCAGCAGTCACCAATTTGTTAACTCTCTGCACATTGCCTGGAGTGTGTGCAGTACGAGGCCTGCCTCTGCGAGGACAATCCTCAATAATGTCGTGCCCGCTTTCATCACGTAATGTGCTTGTCCACCGACTAACTGTACTGCGATCGACAGCAGCATCTCCACACACCTTTTTCAACCTCTTGTGGATGTTTCCCACTGTCTCGTTATCACAGCACAGGAATTCTATGACAGCACGTTGCTTCTGACGAACGTCAAGTGTAACAGCCATCTTGAAGACATGCTGTGACTGCGCCACTCACGGGAACAGGTTGAACTAAGTTTGAATACAAGCGGGAAGGATGTATCTACACACTGTAAAACACATGCAGAATGAAAACTGTAATTTTACAAAAATAGTGTGCATTTCTTTTGGAGTGAGCCTCGTATATTACATAGCCACCCTAATTACAGTAGTCAGTACAAACAGAGGAAGACATTCTTGTGTACTGGTATGGATGGTGTAAGGAATATTTCCATCCATCGTAGCTCTAACGAGGTTTTGTAACTTCATGTAAATTGAGCTGCCACTGACGATGCAAGGAGCAATTACGTTTTCTTTCAGCTGAATTGCCAAGAAATTGTGTAAATTCATTATGTACATATGACTTCCTGGTAGCAGACATTACATTGACATCAAATAACTCAGCACCTTATTGCTATGAAAAATTCTCCTTTGGAAAGAAGAGACTAACAATGAGTGGCTATAACTAAGGTGCAGCCACTCGTGGAGTTCCACTGTCGGCCAAAATTATCGTATGGCAGCGAAACTTGGTAGATATGCTAATGCGTTAATGAGGAACCGATTTATACTGATAAAAATTATTTACAATTATGACCACAAGGTGCAAATCGGTCAGCGACAGTATAATGAAGATCAAAATAATGACAAAGGTAAGAAGTAGGCGTATGCCCCTGAATTGGGCTGCAAATATCAAGAGGAGGAGGACTTTGAAGAAGAACTACAAAAGAAGTGGATACTCACAGCATAATAGTCATGGAAGACTTGAATGTTCATGTAGGGAGTGAAAGACAAAGATAAGAAAATGTACTGGTAGGAGGATGGAGAAGTAGAAATGAAGAAGGAAAGAGTGTTGGAATTCTGCAAGAGAAACGGTCTAGTGATAGGAGACTCATGGATTCGGAAGAAAGAGAGCCATAAAGTAATATGATATATCAGCAGTCGAGGCACGAAATCTCTGGTGTTTTACATTATACACTCCTGGAAATGGAAAAAAGAACACATTGACACCGGTGTGTCAGACCCACCATACTTGCTCCGGACACTGCGAGAGGGCTGTACAAGCAATGATCACACGCACGGCACAGCGGACACACCAGGAACCGCGGAGTTGGCCGTCGAATGGCACTAGCTGCGCAGCATTTGTGCACCGCCGCCGTCAGTGTCAGCCAGTTTGCCGTGGCATACGGAGCTCCATCGCAGTCTTTAACACTGGTAACATGCCGCGACAGCGTGGACGTGAACCGTATGTGCAGTTGACGGACTTTGAGCGAGGGCGTATAGTGGGCATGCGGGAGGCCGGGTGGACGTACCGCCGAATTGCTCAACACGTGGGGCGTGAGGTCTCCACAGTACATCGATGTTGTCGCCAGTGGTCGGCGGAAGGTGCACGTGCCCGTCGACCTGGGACCGGACCGCAGCGACGCACGGATGCACGCCAAGACCGTAGGATCCTACGCAGTGCCGTAGGGGACCGCACCGCCACTTCCCAGCAAATTAGGGACACTGTTGCTCCTGGGGTATCGGCGAGGACCATTCGCAACCGTCTCCATGAAGCTGGGCTACGGTCCCGCACACCGTTAGGCCGTCTTCCGCTCACGCCCCAACATCGTGCAGCCCGCCTCCAGTGGTGTCGCGACAGGCGTGAATGGAGGGACGAATGGAGACGTGTCGTCTTCAGCGATGAGAGTCGCTTCTGCCTTGGTGCCAATGATGGTCGTATGCGTGTTTGGCGCCGTGCAGGTGAGCGCCACAATCAGGACTGCATACGACCGAGGCACACAGGGCCAACACCCGGCATCATGGTGT
The DNA here is from genome assembly GCF_023898315.1 of Schistocerca nitens. Classification (NCBI taxonomy): domain Eukaryota; kingdom Metazoa; phylum Arthropoda; class Insecta; order Orthoptera; family Acrididae; genus Schistocerca; species Schistocerca nitens. The sequence goes on from NC_064619.1 coordinate 629,905,130, forward strand.
GGGGAGCAATCTCCTACACTGGCTGTACACCACTGGTGATCGTCGAGGGGACACTGAATAGTGCACGGTACATCCAAACCGTCATCGAACCCATCGTTCTACCATTCCTAGACCGGCAAGGGAACTTGCTGTTCCAACAGGACAATGCACGTCCGCATGTATCCCGTGCCACCCAACGTGCTCTAGAAGGTGTAAGTCAACTACCCTGGCCAGCAAGATCTCCGGATCTGTCCCCCATTGAGCATGTTTGGGACTGGATGAAGCGTCGTCTCACGCGGTCTGCACGTCCGGCACGAACGCTGGTCCAACTGAGGCGCCAGGTGGAAATGGCATGGCAAGCCGTTCCACAGGACTACATCCAGCATCTCTACGATCGTCTCCATGGGAGAATAGCAGCCTGCATTGCTGCGAAAGGTGGATATACACTGTACTAGTGCCGACATTGTGCATGCTCTGTTGCCTGTGTCTATGTGCCTGTGGTTCTGTCAGTGTGATCATGTGATGTATCTGACCCCAGGAATGTGTCAATAAAGTTTCCCCTTCCTGGGACAATGAATTCACGGTGTTCTTATTTCAATTTCCAGGAGTGTATATGAGCGGGAAACGGAGAGGACTCAAACGAATGTAAAGATGCTATCATCTGAGGCATTCTATAGTGACCACCAGCTACTGGTGATGAGCGTGAGAATTATGAAGAAATGGAGGAAGACAGAGAACCACGAAAGGAGATTTAGTCTGTGGGAACTCGAGGAAAAGGAAGTCAAGGAAAAATACCACCAGATACTAAGGGAAAGGTTACCAAAAAATGAACCAGATACAGAGGAAGAGAAATGGGTACAGTTTAAAAGTGCTGCTGTAGCTGTGTGCGGAAGAACAGATGGCAGAAAACGGTGGAAGGAAAAATCATGGTGTCATGAAAGAGCCAAGGAGGTAGTAAGAAGGAAGAAAAAGCCCTACAGGCTGTGACTCCAAGAAAGGGTTGAATTAGTAAGAGGAGAATATAAGAGAAAGAAGAAAGGCAAATAAGACAGTGGCTGAGGAGAGAAGGAAGTGGTTGGAAAAATGGACAATGATGATAGAGGAAGGTAGGAAAGGGAGTAAGAACGTACTATATGGAATGGTCGAAAGTAAGAAGGGAGGTCTGAGCGAGCATGCAACAAGGATGGATAGAAACTGGGAAGAGGTTAATAACGAAGAGACACTTAAGATACTGTGGAAAGAGTACTCTAAGCACTTGCTGAATCTGAACAGGCTTCGAGATGATGATAGTATACTAATAGAGGTAGAAGCGAACTCTTGGAGGAGGGGTAGAGGGGAAGGATCTGACACGGAAATAAATTGAAATAGCACTGTGCAAGACGAAAGGAGAAAGGCACCAGTTATGGACGAAATAAATGTCGAAATGGTGAAGGCAGGGGGAGAGGTTGGGAAACAGTGGCTGTATTGTATGATGAGGGAGGTGTGGAATGAGAAGACTCCAGAAGATTGGAAGAGAACATTAACTGTCCTTATATTCAATAAAGGTAGTAGGAAGGATTGTAGGAACTACAGGAGAGACACACTGATACTAAATTCTGCCAAGGTATATGAAAAAATCCTGGAGAGCAGAATCCGTACAAGGGTCAAGAGCAAATTGAGAGAGGAACGGTATGGCTTCAGACCTGGAAGGTCAACTGTTGTCCTCCTATTTCCAGTGAGACAGGTCCAGGAGCACCACTATGGATCTGAGGAAGACCTTGTGATGGCCGAACTCGATATAGAAAATGTATCTGATACCATCTGTAGAAGAAAGGTCTGGGAAGCACAAGAAAAGAAGAAATCAGAAAAGAGACAACAAGCAAGGTGAAGGAGATGTAGTGTGGAGTCTGAGTAGTGTGAAAGTGGGAAATGAAAGGCGGAATGATTTCAGAAAGCAAGTGACGTGAAACAGGGCAGTGCAGTGTCACCTCTCCTCTTCATTGTGGTCTGGGATGAGATAACGACCAAGGTGGCAGCAAAAACTGGAGAAGATAAGGTAAAAGGAATGGGATTCACTAATGACTTGATGATCTGGAGAGAGAGGGAGGGGGAGATTCAGAAACAGCTGGATGCTTGGTAAGAAATTGTGAGACAATGTGGAATGAAATTTAATACGAACAACTGTGAGATTCTGGTTACTACTAGACAGTAACGTACACCATCTCGCAGAATAAGGATTAGAGGTCAACGATTCTACAAAGTGGCAAGTCTTAGGTACTTGGGAAGTGTGACAAAGGAAACTGGAAGAAATGAGAAAGAGATCAGCGGTTGCGGGATACAAGCAGAAACATTCCTGCGAAGTGTTAGGAGCCTGGTTTTAGAACAAAGACGTTGCACAAAAAAGCAAAGAAATAATACATACAAGTTACTACATCCCAATAGTGATCTACGCGTCTGAAACATGGGTAATGAAGGAAAAATATGAAATCCAATTACATGCATGTGAAATGAAGTTCCTCAGAAGTAGGATATGAGTAACAAGGAGAGATACGATGAGGAATGAAAGGGTAAGAGAAATAGCGGAAGGGGAACCCTTACAGAGCAGAACAGGAACATCAAATCTAAGTTGGTATGGGTATTCAAAGAGAACAAGAGGGTTCCTTAGAAAATAATTAAAGGGAGATGTGAAGAAAACGACTAAAAAGAAGACCAAGGGATAGAAGGCTGAAAGGTGCGAAGGAATGTGTTTAAAACAGAGGTGAGGACTGGATCGGAGTGAACACAGAAAGATGGTGAGAAAACAGGACTGGATAGTGAGGTTTATGTTCCAAACAGACCCAGCCTGAGGCTGGGAACCGTTCAGAATCATGATAATGGTGGTGATGAGGTGCAAATATGGCACTGTACACTGTTTATATGGCGGTATGGCATCCACGCTGTCATTAGACAAGCCATAACGTGAGTGAGCAGTGTGGATATCGAGATGAGAGCCCGTGCGATGTTAGTGAAACTGTTTTATGTGAACAGGGTCAATTACGTTGTTGCACTGAGATAGTATCGCCGACTGAAAGTATGAGGAGACACCCGATGTCATTAAATTGTGTAAAGAAGATGATAATAAAATTCTAAAATACGGGTGAGCTTGGTGTGGCACCTGGAAGAGGAAGGTGCACTGTGCCAGTGGAAGTTCCTGACGAGTTATCTGTCCTTGTAACTGACCATGCAGCACGTGGTGCTGGTGCTCTTGCAGAGTCACGAGAACTGTCAACAGTATGGGAAGTTTTGTGGTCTGTTTTCCATACAGGATCCAGACGGTGCAGCAACTGGACTCTTATGATCCGTATCAACGTTCTGAATTTACTCTTCCGTTTCTGGAATGGGTCGACGTTGATGACATGTGGCCGGGCAATATTTTGTGGCGTAACGATGTACATCTTACATTACAGCTTGCAATGAATGCACAGAAATGCCGAATTTGGGTTACTGTTTAAACGCATGTTTTGCACGAAGAGCCATTGCACTCGCCAAATGTGACTGTATGATGTGGATTCACAAGGATCTTTATTCTTCGTTAGTTCTTGTCTGAGGAGAGTACACCCAGAGCGCCTGTCAGGTGTACTGTGGCATCTGCACATTATCGAGACGCGCTTCTACAGCATGTGATTCCTGGTTTGGAAGAGCTCAACTGTGTGGAAAATATTGTTCTCATGCGAGGTGGAGCTACACCTCATGTCGCCGGCCATATAAAAGATCTGCTTAACACAACCTTCCACGAACGTGTAATCTACAGAGGTTTTTCACATGCATCGTCTGCAAGATTACCGGATCTGAATCCGTGTGAGCTTTAGCTCTGGGGATGTCTAGAAGGATGCGCTTACAAAGGACAAAGTTCAGCCTCAACCTTATCTGAAGGACAGTACACAGGAACGCGTCACACAGATTCCACACGAACAGCTGCGAGCAACTGTTGATCACGTCGTTTTACGGATGTAACATCTCCTCACCTCTTGTGCTCATATGGAATAAACTGTGTAAGCGGCGGTTAATAATAAAATCAATATTACGCTTTTCTCACTTCTTTGATCTTTTCTCCCGTCGCCCCGTTCCTTATCCATTACATATGGAAACATTCCTATCCCCCTTTCTTGCATTCACAGTGCCAGTTTGAAACTGGTGGCGAAAATTGGAACTACTTTGTTCCAGCCTAAATTTGTTCCACATTAACACTTAAAAAATGTGTACCAAGTTTCAAAAAATGGTTCAAATGGCTCTAAGCACTATGGGACTTAACATCTGAGGTCATAGGTCCCCTAGAACTTAGAACTACTTAAACCTAACTAAACAAAGGACATCACACATATCCATGCCCGACGCAGGATTCGAACCTGCGACCGTAGCAGCAGCGCGGTTCCGGTCTGAAGCGCCTAGAACCGCTCGGCCACAGCGCCCGGCGTACCAAATTTCGCTGCCATACTATAATTACCGCGCACACCGGTCCCCAGTAAGTAGCTGCCCTTTAATTGTAACAACAGGGAATATTCTCTTAAGCCTGATGAGAAAGCATGTGAAAGTTGATTACGTCTACGAGCATAAGCACAATTTGCTTGGCAGAATACCATGACACAGTTGATGCACACAGTTAATACAGTCACATGAATGTTCAGAGTTACTCAACCAGCAGGGAGCTAGACAAAAGTGAAGTCCACGATGTCCAGACTCAGAGCTACTGTATTCCACTGGTAGAAGCTGGCAAGGTGAAAGTTCCATGTAACTGAACACACAAGAGAATGAATGTTCTGAACTGCAGGCGCATGGTTGTAACTGGTCAATGGTCATGGGATTCCATCAGGTGTTGTGATGTGCACTCTGCAGTTATGGCTTCTTCCACAACTGCCGCTTGCTGTGACTGTTTGCAGATCGCAGCGTCACCATTGGTGAGAGCTGTAAGTAGGAGTCGATCTACGATGCCTGTGATACCTCCATCTTACTGTCAGAGTCGGTTAGGCATCCTTCTCCATCCTGAGATGACGAATAGGAGTAGAAACGATCTTGCTTGCACCGGCACTGCCTTGGACACTATACACTGTTGTTAGAGCGGGGTCTGGGTGCACAACGGCTTGAACTGCCTCCTGGAGAGCCTGTATCTCGGACTTGATGCTTTCAGGCTGAAAGGGGTACACACTATTCATGGAAGGCAGATCTGTGGCTGCTGGTGCTGTAATAGGAAGTGTGCTGGTGTCCATTCGATGACCAACTGATCCCTGGAAACGCAGTGATGGAGGACGAAAGTCACAGTGGCTTCTCAGGCCAGGGCACAACTCGTATGGACGAGATAGGCACACTGTCAGTGTCCTTTGGGAGGCAGCCGGATCTGATGGCACTTCTACAGGTGGTCTGTGCTGGTCACCTCATGCATCTGATGACCTCATGGGTCTCGGATGTTGGCTGGAACAGGTCAGATGGCATCTAAACAGTGGTGCACACACCATGGCACTGGTCTGGTACTTGCTTATGGGGAGGTGACTGAGACAAATGAGGGTCCAGTGGTAAGAGCAAAGAGTGAAGTGTCCAATATTGCCTCCCATGGAGCAATTCGGCCAGACTTCGTCCAGAAATTGGCGTGGCGCTATAGGGAGCCAAGAACGAGGTGAGGGCCCCATGAGGCTGATTTTTCCAGGACTTCCTGTTACGTTTGATGGTCTGCACCATCTGTTCATCTGTTACACCTTCCCACTGGATTGGTGGTGGAACAGTTCCATAAGAAAGTGTTTTATCTCTTGCCGCTCACAGAAATAGGAGAAATGGCTGGAAATGAATGGGGGTGACTGTTGGAGACAAAAGCCTTTCTGAAGGCCTTTGATGGCAAAGACTTGCAAAAGGACCTTGAATATGTTTTTCATTGTCATGGAGCACATGGAGCAGATATATGATATTTTATAACCTAAGTCCAGCCACATCTGACTCAAGAAAGGACGAGTAAGGTCAATGTGGAGGCACTCCCAAGGACCTGATGTGGGGCCATGGCAAAAGAATTTGGAATGGTGTGAAGTACTGCTGAGAACATGCAGTGCAAAATTATGCCATGGTCTCGATATCCATGTCGATGGTTGAGCAGAATGCATGACTGTGTGCCAGCTGTTTAATGTGGCATTATCCCCAGTGACTCCTGTGTGGGAGAACAAGTACTCTAGAGTAGATACCGAGAGGAATAAAGTCCTTAGTCGTTGATGTTCTGTTTGCAGAAGAACACCTTCTGACAGGAAGAGTCTGTTAATTAAGGCAAAGACTGTGTTGAGTAATTTGCATGCCATTGTCGATAAAGGAGGAGGCCAGCCAGCCTAATCGATTTGGTAACTGTATAAAAAATGGGTCCCTCTCTTATCTGGGAGCGACTAGTGTTACATCGATAGAATATTCGTTAAGGAAGAATCAGTATCAATCGGAAATATATTGTATATGTACATATTGCAGTCATTGTGCAGTTTTTCATAAAATGTGAAAAATCAGAAGGTTCCAAGGAACAATAATGAAAATTCAGGACAAAGATATCAGAAAACAGAATTTTTTACTAAAAATCTGATGTTTACTAAATTTTATAACAAAAATGTGAAATGAAGGGAATGAATTACCGGTTTCATCAAACATTTTCACTATTTTGAAGCATTTTCACCATTTATTGCATTTTTCTCATTTTAGAAAAATGGTCCTAATATTTTCTAATTATTTCACTAATATTCCAAGGGAAACTCATTAAATTTCAGGGAAAAACATTGAAAGCCACATGAAAATGTAAAAAACCTTTGATCCATTAACTATATTATAATGTTGACACAATAAAAAGATAAAGTTCAGAAAATATTATATATATATATATATATATATATATATATATATATATATATATATATATATATATATATATATATATTTGTCATCATTTAGGACACAGTGCTTTTTTATTATCTTCAGCTGGGTGAATTTCGTGTTTACTGCTTCATATCAGGTTCATAGATCAATATTGCTCAATATTTCCAAACAAACGATCTTTATAATCTTCAAATATTGTTTTATTTTTATAACATAATTCTTAAATTCCTTTGATTTTTTTTTAGTATATAACCTTACCAGTTTTGTAAGCGTACATTTTTTATTTTGAACTACAAAGTACTTCCATTGTTTTCCATTACATTCATACTTCTTCTTAGATAATACTTTCACAGTTACTTGTGGAATGTTGAAAATCTTACCTTTTCGGTAATTTATGAACCATCTTCTTAATATCTTTATGAACATTTTCAATCTGTATATTGTAGCTGTAGCTGCGCATATCTTAGTATCAAAGTTCATTTTATCTTTATAATTCGCTTTCATGACACTGTAGTAAGAACTGTACCCCTGTTGTTTATATAAATCAAGTATGTTCATACTAATATAAAATGTTTGTCGAATGTGACTTAAGGGGCTCCAGAGCGCCCTATACTTGCAATGTTAAAATAACGCTTATAAATTACATCTTTCCTCACAAAGTATTTGAGGTAGGAAGTTGAACTTTTTACAGATTATTTATTGGAATAAGGGCTACAACTTAACACAGGGATTTTACAAAATTTTAGTTCAGTTATTAAAGAAGATTTTTTTTCAATTGTAATGAAAATTCACAACATTTTTTTGCAATTTTTTATTTATATATTCAAAAATATACAGTTTTTTGGAAAAAGGCTGTGTTAAATTATGCAGAAGGTACTGTGTAACATTTACTGAAAGTTTGAAACAAATATGTTTGGAAGATCCTTAGAAAACATGTAATTAGTATGAGAAAATAAAAGTTTTGGGAATCGAGCGACAAAGATTGGATTAACTTTTTAGTGCATTCCAGGTCCATAGGATGGATTATCTTCATCCTCTGCAAACTCCTCCTCCAGCTTCCTCTTGTTCCTCCTCCTGTTTACTCTTGCTTGTATTTCTAGACTCTTTACAGCCCTGTCTGCAGCCCTAAGGCGTTCATTGTCTAAAGCAAGTATCGCTCGTTGTTGTGTTCGTAGATTTTGCTACCATTTTCTTCAGTTGCAGTTACTGCAACACTGTTCCAAAAGGTGGTAATGTATGAACACTTATCACATTTCAGTTGTATTTCACTAGCAAGTCCTATGTGCTTTATTATGGAGAGTTCCGGACCAACTTCACTACAATGAATACATCTTACACAGTTTGAAAAAATTCCTTTGAGAACTGACATATCAAATATTTCATTCACATCCGATTCGCCCATAAAACATTCATAGTTTTCACTCATTGAACCAAGCTTTTCCTGTGAAGTATTTTCTTTCCCACTTTGACTGCTATGGGCAGGTGTACTTGAGAGGTTAGGTTCACTCACTTGGTTATCGTCTTTATTGTTTACAGTAATAACACATACCTTCGGCTTTCCAACATTTCTCCTTTTCTTAAAAGCCTTCAGAGGATTTCTAATAACTTTACTTTTACTCATTATTATACTTCAACAAAACAGAGACTCAAGAAACAAAATTAATTACGAATATTTTCGAGATAACGACAGAGTAAATAAACATGAAACAATCGACAATCACACCAGCGATATATATTGAACCATCACAGGTTAGCCACAACACATACTTTATCTCACATCACTAAAATGTACCTGATGAACACGGACGTTAATAATAACACCATTTGACAGCAGTTTAACAGCGCCACAGTGGGTCACGCCCATGTAGAACACATTTCAAAAAAAAATTAAAAATAGTTGTAGCCTTCGGAATTGAATAAATTATATATCTATTAAAAGGTAATAGTCTGCAGATTCAGAAAACGCAAAAAAGTAAAAATTGAACTTTTCATGATTTTGAGCCTTTCCGGAGGCTCGTAAGTTTTATTCATGTGAATCCTAGCAAGATGTTCACTGAATATTGTTCTTTCCTTGAAATTTGGTTTTGATACAGTTTTTCACACTTATTCACATCTGAAATTAATTTTATATCCACTCTCTGTCTTATATTTTTCATCGTTTTTCCAATACTGAAGTATTCAAGAGTTTGAAAAAATCTTTCTCAAAACCATTTCTTGCCTAGTCCTCATTTTTGTATACAGATCTATATAATTTTGTAGAAAATTAGATTGTGTAAATTTTCATTCTCTATGTACTTTTGGTAATTTTAATCCTGAATTTAGGTATTCTTTAAGATTTCAATAATGGAAAGCATATTTTTCTCTATTGTTCAAGGTTGTTAATAGCTTTATTTGATTTGTTCCATGAAAAATTTTATTTTCAAATGCAAGTAGTATATCGTTATGTAAATTGTGTAATTTTTTGAATATTCTAAATTAACTTTAAGTATATAACTTGTACATGAATCATATATTTTTTTATCATATCAATAATTGAATTTTCTTTATAAATTAACTGTAGCTTGAAATATTAAATAATTAGATTTTTGTTCAGATCATAATAATTTAAATTTTCTTTATTTGCTTTTACATATCTTTTGCCATATTGTGAAATGCCACTTCAGAGCCGTTTCTTGACAATTGTCATACAATAATAGTGTAATTATTCTAATTTAACTTTAGTCATTTTTAGCACTGAATCCTGAGCTAAACCAGGTGTAGTAAAATATTAACTTTTTAAAAATTGTTTTTTTCTGTGCGAGTTCAAAAATTCTCAAGTGCATCAGACAACAATAACACATCTGTTTTGAGATATAAATCATGATATTCTCCAAGTTTCTTTTTATTACATTTTTTTTCAAATTTTCATTGCATGTTCAAATTCTTTGTCACTTTAGCTACAATCATTCATTTTCATTCATTCATTCTTTTCATATAGGCCATCTTTGGACCATGTTATTTCAACTGTCTTACTTTAGTGTTCTGATGTTTGCCCAGTGCTCCCACATTCGTTCTTAGTTTTGCTCCTTCCTCTCCTGGGTCCAAGCCTTTCCTGTTTATAGTTTTGGCTTTTCTTGGAAACCCTGCCATGTCATAAGTTTCTTCTTCACTGAGACATGCTCCAAGATGTCATCATAGGTGATCCCCACTTCTTTAACATCTTTCTCCACCTCTTTGAACCTCCTGAAAGTAGATGATCATATGATTGGTGAGTCCTCCAGGGCTTATTCAGGTCATATATCAATAAAACATAATCCTTCTTTTCCACATGGTATTGGTTGTCTTCTGTATGTGGGATTGCAGTTCATGATTATGATATCTTCTATATTCCCCATTCTCTTTAATGGGACCCAAGATCTCTCTCAAAATCTTCCTTTCCTTGGTCCCCAGTTATTCAATTTAACCTTTTTCGTTCATTACTAGGCATTGAGATGTGTACAAGATCTCTAGATGGATAACACTGCAGTAATGCCTTAACTTTGCATTGAACAATACTGATCTTTTGTTGTAGATGTTTTTGGTTAAATGGAATGTCATTTCCATTTTGTTCATACATGATATGGAGGCTTTTTTCTCTGATAGGATGGCTGTTGTCCATTCTCCAAAGTATTTAAACTTTTCAACTAGCTTAATTTTGCCTTGACCCACAAGCATTCATTTTATTATAAGCTTCTTGTACTAGTGAAACATGTATTTCTTCAATTTTTTTCCAATTACCTACGTAATCATAAGAATACACAATGTTATAACGTCCAAATCTCATAGTTTACCTGGAAAGAATTTTCTAATGCTTATTATTTGATGTATAAAATTTGATGGAAGTTCAGCATTTGATAAAGCCATAAATTTAAATGTGTTACTGAAGGTCATTTTCAAATTTTCTGTCTTCTTATAAAAATAATGTATCTGTCTTCATTGTTAGGTATTAAATCTAATTCTTTTTTCATCAATACAAGATTCTGTTTCAAATAAATGAGCATCAAATTTCTGAGAGATTATGAAAATAAATTGGATCAAGCTGTGGTTGCTTTAGTTGTTCATCAAAATTATTGCACAATGGACCTATAAATTTTCAGTTAAATGACTGTGATGATGAACATTTTATTTTTTACTGAATAATTACATTGACAAGGGGAACAAGTTTACAATTTATTCTGTCTTATTTGTTGTCCATTCATATATTTAATATAATAACAAAAACCCATTGGTTCATGTCTTTGATTATTCATTGTATTTGATATATTTGGATCAGATTGATAATTATCCATCTCTAACAGAAAACTTCCAAAATCAGCATAAATAATAAATGAAACTTTCTTTGTATGTTAATGACTTTTAGTTATTCTAGTGTATAATGTCGTCAATCTTTCATTAATAATTCTAATAAGTGGTGTGAAACTGATTCCAATAACCATTTTAAGAATAATAGTATTTATAATACTTGTCTTAAAAATTGCTTGCTTGTAAATGGAAGTGATTAAATCCAAGAGGTGCAGAATCTGTGAAGAGCAGATATCAATAAAGAACTTTCATGCACATAAATACACAAAGGATTAAGATAGGAATATATGCAGTGAATGTCTTAATACATATCTTAAGTATAATATTATGTGAGTTCTTTGTGTGTGTGGAAAATACATGTCAGTTTATTAGCGTGATTACCATCTAAAAATAGTTTACAGTCACGAATTATCGGAATTATAATTATAGATGAAAAATGGTGAATAATAACAAACATCTTGAAACATAACAAAAAATGCTTTATTTGTCAAAAAGTAAAAGATAGTGACTATTTCTATCCAAACCAATTGTGTAGAGACAAAAATTTAAATAATTGTAAGGACTGTAAAAAAGAAAAAATTGCTGTCAGCCAAACATATGCAGTTACAGAAACGCAAGAAAACTGACAAAATTATCAATATTCTGAGCAGTTTTTAAATTTATGTATTTTTTATCGTCTATATATTTATCGAGATTTTGAATGTGGCAGCGTTTGAGCAACTGAGCATGTAAGAGCTTCAGTAGATTACAAATAACGCCAAGCAGCCGCAATACACAGGTTTATTGAACTTTGGTTATGATCTTCCGGGGTTTAAAACCATATTCTTCAGAACAAATTGCTCTTATTAACAAGAAAAGGTGGGAATTTAAGGAGATGGGACCTGGATAAACTGACTAAACCAGAGGTTGTACAGAGCGTCCTGGATAAACTGACTAAACCAGAGGTTGTACAGAGTTTCAGGGAGAGCATAAGGGAACAATTGACAGGAATGGGGGAAAGAAATACAGTAGAAGAAGAATGGGTAGCTCTGAGGGATGAAGTAGTGAAGGCAGCAGGGGATGAAGTAGGTAATAAGACGAGGGCTAGTAGAAATCCTTGGGTAACAGAAGAAATATTGAATTTAATTGATGAAAGGAGAAAATATAAAAACGCAGCAAATGAAGCAGACAAAAGGGAATACAAACGTCTCAAAAATGAGATCGACAGGAAGTGCAAAATGGCTAAGCAGGGATGGCTAGAGGACAAATGTAGGGGTGTAGAGGCCTATCTCACTGGGGGTGAGATAGATACTGCCTACAAGAAAATTAAAGAGACCTTTGAAGAAAAGAGAGCCACTTGTATGAATATCAAGAGCTCAGATGGAAACCCAGTTCTAAGCAAAGAAGGAAAAGCAGAAAGGTGGGAGTATATAGAGGGTCTATACAAGGGCGATGTACTTGAGGACAATATTATGGAAATGTAAGAGGATGTAGATGAAGATGAAATGGGAGATACGATACTGCGTATAGAGTTTGACAGAGCACTGAAGGACCTGAGTCGAAACTACACCCCGGGAGTAGACAACATTCCATTGGAACTACTGACGGCCTTGGGAGAACCAGTCCTGACAAAAGTCTACCATCTGGTGAGCAAGATGTATGAGACAGGCGAAATACCCTCAGACTTCAAGAAGAATGTAATAATTCCAATCCCGAAGAAAGCAGGTTGACAGATGTGAAAATTACCGAACTATCAGTTTAATAAGTCACAGCTGCAAAATACTAACGCGAATTCTTTACAGACGAATGGAAAAACTGGTAGAAGCCGACCTCGGCGAAGATCAGTTTGGATTCCGTAGAAATGTTGGAACACGTGAGGCAATACTAACCTTACGACTTATCTTAGAAGAAAGAATAAGAAAAGGCAAACCTACGTTTCTAGCATTTGTAGACTTAGAGAAAGCTTTTGACAATGTTGACTGGAATACTCTCTTTCAAATTCTAAAGGTGGCAGGGATAAAATACATGGAGCGAAAGGCTATTTACAATTTGTACAGAAACCATATGGCAGTTATAAGAGTCAAGGGGCATGAAAGAGACGCAGCGGTTGGGAAGGGAGTGAGACAGGATTGCAGCCTATCCCCGATGTTATTGAGTCTGTATATTGAGCAAGCAGTAAAGGAAACAAAAGAAAAATTCGGAGTAGGTATTAAAGTCCATGGAGAAGAAATAAAAACGTTGAGGTTCGCCGATGACATTGTAATTCTGCCAGAGACAGCAAAGGACTTGGAAGAGCAGTTGAACGGAATGCACAGTGTCTTGAAAGGAAGATATAAGATGAACATCAACAAAAGCAAAACGAGAATAATGGAATGTAGTCGAATGAAGTCGGGTGATGGTGAGGGAATTAGATTAGGAAATGAGACACTTAAAGTAGTAAAGGAGTTTTGCTATTTGGGGGTGCAAAATAACTGATGATGGTCGAAGTAGAGAGGATATAAAATGTAGACTGGCAATGGAAAGAAAAACGTTTCTGAAGAAGAGAAATTTGTTAACATCGAGTATATATTAAGTGTCAGGAAGTCGTTTCTGAAAGTATTTTTATGGAGTGTAGCCATGTATGGAAGTGAAACATGGACGATAAATAGTTTGGACAAGAAGAGAATAGAAGCTTTCGAAATGTGGTGCTACAGAAGAATGCTGAAGATTAGATGGGTAGATCACATAACTAATGAGGAAGTACTGAATAGGATTGGGGAGAAGAGAAGTTTGTGGCACAACTTGACCAGAAGACGGGATCGGTTGGTAGGACATGTTCTGAGGCATCAAGGGATCACAAATTTAGCATTGGAGGGCAGCGTGGAGGGTAAAAATCGTAGAGGGAGACCAAGAGATGAATACACTAAGCAGATTCAGAAGGATGTTGGTTGCAGTAAGTACTGGGAGATGAAGCTTGCACAGGATAGAGTAGCATGGAGAGCTGCATCAAACCAGTCTCAGGACTGAAGACAACAACAAACAACAACAACAACAACAAGAAAACGAAATTGTGTGTGAAACAAGAAAACGGAATTGTGTGTGAAACCAAAACAGTAACATTACATTAAGACAATTACAGGAAATGTATACAAAAAATTGTTTGGTGAAGCAGAGTCATAGAGAATCACATTATCTACAACCAATGTGGTGGTCGTTGATTTGTCTAGTACATGTCATTCACTTAATCGCCATTTAATATAATAATATAATGTATTAGCTGTCTGCTGTAGAGTTTTGTCTTAAAACTTTTTAAAATATCACTTATTTGATACTGGATACAGCAACAAATAGTATGCCACTTGAAAGAAAGAAAAACCGAAGATTTACACATAAACCGTCACATCAGATCCTGTAGAGTGTAAATCTGTTACGTTCAGAGACAGTGGCTCGTTTATTTAAGTTATTATTAACAGAAAACGTTTTCTTGCATTTGTATTTTTCACCAAGATGCGTTTAATCCTTTAGTGAACAAATATAAATACAAGTTCACTTTTTGTTCTTATAATATCCTACAAAACGCCTTGCACTCACTATTAAAAATGCTGATGATCCGTTCTCAATCTCTGGCATTCACAAAATGATCTGCAGTAATTGTCCCAGCTACTACACTGGTGACCAAAATTAAAGCACAAACTGCTATTTCCGCTTCCTGTGTCTAATTCACGATATAATCATACAAACTGTCAACAGCTGTCGCTACGATTGTATTCTGCACGGAATATGGCATTCTTTTCAACGGACAACCACGTCGACAATGACGTCAGGGCATCTATCAAGCGGGGTAGTCTTTACAGGGTAGTCCTACATCCACAGTCGCTCTGTACGCCGTCACAGACGGTACAGTATGGCACGTAGAAGATGCCAACAGACTCTGCTGTGGAGGGCCATAGGAAGGAAGGAAGCAGGAGAGTCGCAAACTGATGCGGCTCGATGGCTTTATGCGTTCTGTTGTTTCTCGGCTGAGGTGACAGTTTATAGAGACAGAAACTGTATCCTGGAGACCAGGACAGGGCCGATCACATGAGACAGCAGAAAGAGTAGACCGTTATTTCGCTGACCTCGCAGCATCCCCTGGACGTGTTGCATCGACGCAATCGATGTACGGAAGGGTTTAGCGGAGGGTCCTTTATTGTCGGAGACCTACTGTCTGTTTATATGTTCGCTTCTGTGAAGACACGCCACAGGTAGAGTGGAGCCGTCAACACGCTACCTGGACAGTCGAAGTGTGGGCTAATGTCCTTTTCACAGATGAATCCCGATTTGGACTGGAGAGTGATTCTCGACGGATTCGCATCTGGAGGGCACGTGGAACACCATTTAGGGACACACAAGTTGTGAGAGAGACTGATATCGAGGGGGATCCGTAATGGTGTGGGCAGGGATTATGTTGACCACTGAAACACTTCTTCATGAAAGTTATAGGTGAATCGGAAAGTTTCAACTGCTGTCAGGTATCGTGACGAGATGTTTGGATCTCATGCGCGGTTCTTGCGAGGTGCTGTGGTCCCAGACTTCGAATTTATGGACGATAATGTTCGACCTTATAGGGTATGACCAGCAATAAATAAATGATGGATGTTTTTTTGGAAACGGAAGATGCTGCACACATGACGTGGCCTGGTTGCTCTCCCGATTTGAATTCCATAGAACACGTCTGGGATGCACCAGGGAGATGGGTCGCATCAAATCAACATCCACCAACCCCTCTCCAAGACTTGTGAGCACCTCTGCAGGAAGAATGGGCGTTATTGCCTCAACATGAAATTGATAACATCATTCACAGCATGTCCTATCGTTGTCAGGTGCGTATTGGTGCCAAAGGTGGTTACACCCACACTGAGCACATTAACCGGTTGTCAGAATGTGTGTGCAAATCCGTTAAGTTGAAAAAAGAGAACATTTTTGTTTACCGTTAGGCATGTTGCAGTTGATTACGATTTGTATATTTCACATTGTTTTTACTTTGCTGTCACCTGTTTATAATGTTTCGTGACAAAGTAAACGCTACCTTTCAAAATTTCCATTTGCTGCTTAAATTTTGGACACCAGTGTATATGGGACAAATTCGTTGAGGAATCAAGGTGAGAAGCAAAGAACATCGTTTGCGAAAGGAAGGACGTAATGTACAAAATTCCACCTTCGTGGAACATTTCTTTGTTGCTAGTCATACTCGAAGGATTTAGAGGATGCCGTAATCTTCCACAAAGAAGTAAAATGGCGCAGATTAGATCTACGGGAAGAGCTTGAAATTTTTGAACATAATTTTAAAAAAACGATGGCTACATTTTAAAAAATCGGGATCAACTAACAAGTTGACATTGTCTGGAAGGCTTTTTAAGCTCTACTTCTGGCTGAGCAGTCAAGATTACCTCTCAGTGGTGGCCTCGATGTCATGTTTGTTTTCCTCAAAATTCCATGTTCAGTAAGAATACATCTTTTACTTTAAAATGTACTGTGCCATCCGCTTTTAAGTTGCGTTCCAACATCCTAGTAATCAAAAATTTTAGACCAACTCCCCCCTTTTCTATTTTGAGTGTGTTTTTATTCTGCCCTTAACATCATTTCTAGGCATAAACGCCTCTCAGTGAGGCCGCGTTTATTATTTTACTGGTTATTTTACAACACAACCCCTTCTAGTAGTTTTGTCCATAGAGCATGCTTAATCAGTACAACCACTCCCCTTTGTATGATGCTTTACAGGTGATGATCTATCCCCTGCTCCTCCCTTCTCTTTTCCGAATATGCATTCGTCTTAATATTTGCAGTTTCTCTGTCAGTGTGTTCTTTTACGGTAGTCCAGCATCACAGAGGTCAATTGGGTTGTCTATTGTTGAGTCTCTTATGTAGTGATGGTGTTCTTTGAAGCCCTTTCGCTTTGATATTCATGCATGTTACAGTTGCGTATTCACGCGCAAGTGCTTTGTGTGTTTTGCACATTTTGTAAAGACTACGTTCCGTTTACCCGAGCCTGCGGGCTCTTTGTAAACCGTGTGACGTTAATGACGCGCGTTCCACCCCTTCTCCTTTCCCTATTTCCAACTATTTAGTTTATATACTAATTCTGTTAATAATACATGGTAGTGAAATCGCGTACGCTGTTCATTGCAGCTATATGCAATCAGAATGCGTAGGAGTGCCTCTTACCAGATGTGTGTTAAGGCTAGTGCCACTGCTCTTCAGTGAGTCGGTGCATGATACTAGATCTGAAAGTGACATATTTACGCTCTATAGGATTCGATCCCACGTTATATATTTAAATGTCAGTTTTATACACATCTATCAAGTGTAATACGATATGTTGTATCGAGCTTCAGTATGTTATATTTATTAAGAGAAAGCCCTACAGTAGATGCTAATACTTTAATGTAATGTATCTTAAATAGTGATTAATTGGCTGACATGTACTAGACAGAATCAATGACTCCCGCGTTGGCTATAGACAATGTGATTCTATGTGAGTATATTTCACGAAAAAAATTGTTGTTAACGTTTCCTTTAATTTTGCGTGTTGTAATATTACTATATTTTCTCGACACACAATGTTGTAATTTTGTTAATATGTACAATATATTCTGAAGAAGATGGGTTTAAAATCATAGAAACTTCGGTCAAAGCTTAATAAACCTGTGTACTGCCACTGGATTTCTGTTGTTGCTAATCTATTGAAGCAACACATTTTTATTTCCTTCATCACTATTTTTTATTTGTTCATATGAAAATATTTTCTGATAAATAATGATCAAATTGAGACAGTTTATGATTGCTTAGTATCATGACTGTTGCAAAAGGAGTAAACTGACTAGATATAACAAATTAAACTTATTTCATTGCTTTTATTGTTAAACACTACAATGTTCCAAAAAATCTTTTGGATCATTTACCTTATGTTAAAATTGAAAATGAAAGTGATATTTTCAAATGTGGCGAAACTAAACAGCATAAAGAAATTTTTCCACTTTCTACTAATGTATTTGAGAAACAAAGAAACAGAAACGAATCAATCATAATCTAATTATTAAAGCTTTTGGAAATCAGTTACAGAGTGTTATAATATAGAATATGCATTCATTCAACTGTTTGCGCTTAACTACATAGAAACGTCTGCAGCTGTCTTATATATCCACATCCAGTGATGCCTGTGGGTGAGGATGACACGACAGCCGGTCGGTACCGTGGGGCCTTCATGGCCAGTTGGGGAGGAGGGGCGGAGAGACAGAGAGAGAGAGAAAAGGATTTACTAACTCAAATCTGTAGAAAAAAAATTGGAACTTTCAGCATACAGCCATATTTGCACATGAATTGACAGTATGAATGTAAAATAACTCATTCCACATTATTAAGATTTATCATGCAAATCATCCACTTAACATGAAGCTAACCAACTGTGTAGTCAAGCGCTGTAAGTAATTTAAATGTTATGTTCGAGCGGTTATGATTAGCTGCTGCTTGTGAATATTATTCAAGCAACACGAAGTATTTTCTGTATGCTTCAGGATACCCGCCCGAATGATCAGCAACTGCATGGATGGATTAAGGACGTGGAACGTGTGAGAGACATGCTTAACACGAAATTAAGGGGTTTGGTTCATGATTTGCAATCTGTCAGCGAGATGATGGTGAACTACAAGATGGAACAAGACGAGAACAATCCAGGAAACTATCTAATAAGGTATAAATCAGTGTACATTCAAGCCATTGTCATACACATTATGTTTCATGAATATTTATTTTATTTTTCCCCTGGGGCGTATTCTTTACTTTCATACAGGGAACTGAGATCATGAAATTCAGGATGGAGTACAATATGTGACTGTTAGACAATAGTGAAATAGTTTTACAAAATTTGGGTATTCTGTTTCGTCTTCAATTTTTGGGTTATGTTTTGTCTTTAATGTGGCACATATTGTTAGGCACTGTTCAGACAAACCATTACAATGAACGGCGTTATCCTTTTCACTAGAGAAAAAGTGTTGCTGCCAGGTGACTACAAAGTTTTAATAATACATAGAAACAGTGATAACTTGGATAAAGCTGCTGTACTTAACGCAAAAACTGAGTATATGTGTTACGTGGGGAAAAAATAATCACCTCGAGGAAATACCACGCTAATATCATTTAATAACGCGTCCAGCCTAGATAATGGCAACAGTTCGGTAAGGAAAAGCGTTCAAATGTCATGTTAATCTCAATACACAATGGAAAATGCTAAGCACTGATGAGGATTTAAAAAAAATTTGGGGAGATGTTAGCAGAGAGGGGGGAGGGGAGAGGGGAGAGGGAGGAGGGAATTGGCCATGGTTTTATTCTTTGCGCAATGATTGGTGTTTCTACATCCGTTCAAAGCATAGAGCGTAAATACTGGAAGTTGGGAGCGAGAGAGGCAACAGATATGTCTCTCCATTCGTGGACCTAAGGGACCATGGAGTGGTCAAGTTAGGACAGTCGAGGATAGCGAGTGTGTTTTGGAGGTAGAAGGCGAGAAGTTTTCCTGTTCTTAGATTGTTAAGGAGGAGTTGATTGTTGAGAAGAATTGGATAGTGCAGGGAGGATTATGGTGGTAACTCTATGGAAAGGCTTCTAATATTTACTTGAGTTGATGGTAGGTGCCGTATTAAGAGCATGTATGTCGCCAGTCCAGGATATTTCGGACGTCTCCCTGTAGTTGCTGGTGGCATGTTAGTGCGACCTGGTGATAGGTACAGAGGAAGGAGTGGTTGTGTCTGTGGGATTCTTTAAACATTTCAAGAACTTATCATGTGAGGAGAAGTCAGTTGAACTGATCGGACGTGTGTGTGTGTGTGTGTGTGTGTGTGTGTGTGTGTGTGTGTGTGTGTGTGTGGGTGGGTGGGTGGGTGCGTGGGTAGTCGCAGCTGCTGTCAAAATTTGTTGTAGGAAAGGAATAGTGTTGCAAATATTTTCGTGGGGGCGGAAAGTGACAAGGTGATGTATGGATAAATTCCCAGGAGGCATATAAGATTTTATGGTGGTGTTGTAGGTTTATTTTAGGTTGGTTATTGTGGGATGTGTGAGAAATGGGATTGGCAGTTGGAATGAGTCGTTATTGCTTCCAATAAGATGAAGGGCATGTGCAGTTACGCATCTGAGGAAGTTGGTAGTGGAGTCACTTTGATTTGGGTGTGTCAAGGAAGCATATTAAGTCTCCTAAAAGGGAGGTTATCAGCTTACATCAGCAGTTAAGTTCTGCATAGGAACAACAAGAATGCAGAGACGAAATATGGGCTGGATTGACTCGGATAGATATATACGAAGCACAGGTGAATGTTAGACAAAAACTATCTAAAATGCCTATTACATTTCACAGCGGCGCTTAATTTGCATCGTAGCGCTACAAGGAAATATTGGATCAAATAAAAATGTGAAACAAAAAAAAGAAAAAACAAAAATACGCTTTAGAAAGCTTAATTACGGCACATACGCGGAATTGTCTCGGTATATGCCATAATCTTTTACTTACGCGTTTGTCAGTCTCCCAACACGACTTGACACATTTACGTTGGTATTTGGTGCTGAGGAAACTAGTAAGAACACGTTTTGGAGCATTAATAATTTTTTATTGAAAGATTTCATAGAAACATTTTAAATAAATGTACTGTTTACATAGTTCCGATAGTGTCTGCACATTTCTTCAAGAAAAATCCTCACCGTCACTCAAAGCAGCAACAGAGAATTACACTGCACAGGTACTCGTCACACAGTTACCTCCGCGATAATTTTCATTCATAAGGAATGTTGTCATAATAACTATGACAGTCTTTAGGAAGAACAGGTTTAAGTTGTTGTAAATGATCCCATTTGGATTTCTTGATTTTCAGTCTTTCCTTGTACAGTTTCGGGAAGCAAACATCTCCAAGAATTTTCCTCGGACACCTCGGTAATTCTTGCCACACTTCGTTGAAAGAGCACTTGTAGTAAATAATACCATTTGGGCAGTACTGTAGCGCCCTCAGATCGGTAAATGTAGGCTCATTTTTTACAGCTCCTCCAGGCCTAATTGAGTCGTACAGCCACAAACTTTTCTCTGCGTAGTTGATGAATGGTTTTTCTCTCGCTTCTTTAGGTAACATAGCGTATTGGCTAGGAAGTGTTACTTCACGTCCTTTAAGTTTGCACTCAATTGAACTGTGAACTGAGTCACATTCCATCTGAGTATGGCCTTTGTCCAAAAACTTTTGTGTAATCAATACTCCAGTATCAACTGATAATCTTAAAAGAGTGTTTGATGACATTATATTTCTGTTCTGATAAGTGTAGCCGTCAGAATACAGAATGACTTGAACGGGATTTTTCTTAATCGTTCTGGATAGGGTGTCCACGATGCATGAGGCAAAACATAATGCAACCAAATTACCTTGCGTTTCATCGAACCAGTGACATACTGCATCACGGCATTACATCCATTGTAAAGTTATGAACAGCCAACTTTGTTTTATAATAAACTGGACTTGCACTTAAAAATGGAGCTACTTTCACGGCGTGTAAGTCCATGGTGTACACTGAGCAGAGCTTCTTCTGGGCGGTATTGCCGTCTATTTCTTTTCTGTGTCACATACGCGGCACTGTTTTAGATAATTTTTTCATGGTAAATAATTAAAAATTCGCTATTATGGTGTTAAGAGCCGATGCGCGTACAGGTCAACGACATCATCTGACTGAAAAACGAAAAATCGGCAATTTGTCAGTTACGCGGTGTTGTATCTTCATCTACGATATATGGCTACTTTGCTGGATGAGGTATCGGCGTCTACCCGATAGGCCGTACTTTGAAATACGCTCGTCGCCAGTTGCGCAGCCCCGTTTTCTACAGCCACCACGGCTGCACGAGGGCGCTGCCACAAACGATTACGCCGCTGTCAGTGACATGCAAGCGTCCCCTCTCCGGTGCCCTAGCGGCGAGTGTACTTATATTCGAACATTCGTGCACTTACCCCCGTTTTTGTGTGTTCGCCACTGAATAACATTTGAAGACTTTCTTAGCAGCCGGGGCTTGACTTCTTCCATATAGACATTGTATTGAAAAGTGACAGCTTTATAAATCATTTGTACCTGTATATTTTTCTACATTCGAGTCTACTGTTAGCAACTGAAGCTACAAGTTTAGCAACAAAGTTATGTATTATTTTTAATATTTGACATTAGATGTAGAATAAATTAATATCTGAATTCTCTGTTTATGAACGGCAATTGTTCCTCGCTCCTGTATCCACTAAAGAACCACACAGCGTGCAAAGTGCTAAACCTAGAGAGCAAGAACCAACTCGTTTTGCCAACTTACTTATTAAGCAAACAACAGTAAACCACTAACAGTAACACACTCTTCAAAACCAACAAAACAATAAGGACCCATTCTGCGGATTAAGCATAGAACAACTACACTCCTGGAAATGGAAAACAGAACACATTGACACCGGTGTGTCAGACCCACCATACTTGCTCCGGACACTGCGAGAGGGCTGTACAAGCAATGATCACACGCATGGCACAGCGGACACACCAGGAACCGCGGTGTTGGCCGTCGAATGGCGCTAGCTGCGCAGAATTTGTGCACCGCCGCCGTCAGTGTCAGCCAGTTTGCCGTGGCATACGGAGCTCCATCGAAGTCTTTAACACTGGTAGCATGCCGCGACAGCGTGGACGTGAACCGTATGTGCAGTTGACGGACTTTGAGCGAGGGCGTATAGTGGGCATGCGGGAGGCCGGGTGGACGTACCGCCGAATTGCTCAACACGTGGGGCGTGAGGTCTCCACAGTACATCGATGTTGTCGCCAGTGGTCGGCGGAAGGTGCACGTGCCCGTCGACCTGGGACCGGACCGCAGCGACGCACGGATGCACGCCAAGACCGTAGGATCCTACGCAGTGCCGTAGGGGACCGCACCGCCACTTCCCAGCAAATTAGGGACACTGTTGCTCCTGGGGTATCGGCGAGGACCATTCGCAACCGTCTCCATGAAGCTGGGCTACGGTCCCGCACACCGTTAGGCCGTCTTCCGCTCACGCCCCAACATCGTGCAGCCCGCCTCCAGTGGTGTCGCGACAGGCGTGAATGGAGGGACGAATGGAGACGTGTCGTCTTCAGCGATGAGAGTCGCTTCTGCCTTGGTGCTAATGATGGTCGTATGCGTGTTTGGCGCCGTGCAGGTGAGCGCCACAATCAGGACTGCATACGACCGAGGCACACAGGGCCAACACCCGGCATCATGGTGTGGGGAGCGATCTCCTACACTGGCCGTACACCACTGGTGATCGTCGAGGGGACACTGAATAGTGCACGGTACATCCAAACCGTCATCGAACCCATCGTTCTACCATTCCTACACCGGCAAGGGAACTTGCTGTTCCAACAGGACAATGCACGTCCGCATGTATCCCGTGCCACCCAACGTGCTCTAGAAGGTGTAAGTCAACTACCCTGGCCAGCAAGATCTCCGGATCTGTCCCCCATTGAGCATGTTTGGGACTGGATGAAGCGTCGTCTCACGCGGTCTGCACGTCCAGCACGAACGCTGGTCCAACTGAGGCGCCAGGTGGAAATGGCATGGCAAGCCGTTCCACAGGACTACATCCAGCATCTCTACGATCGTATCCATGGGAGAATAGCAGCCTGCATTGCTGCGAAAGGTGGATGTACACTGTACTAGTGCCGACATTGTGCATGCTCTGTTGCCTGTGTCTATGTGCCTGTGGTTCTGTCAGTGTGATCATGTGATGTATCTGACCCCAGGAATGTGTCAATAAAGTTTCCCATTCCTGGGACAATGAATTCACGGTGTTCTTATTTCAATTTCCAGGAGTGTAATTCCTACAATCACAGTTCCCTTCGACTCTATACCCATACAACTGTTCAGCGTCGAAGTCGGGTGGTAGTAGCTTGTATAAAGCGTAACCCGACGAAAGCGACGTATCTCAAACGCTGCGGAAGAGAGGATGTCCGAGGTGGCACACCGCCTGACCGGCCGATCTTCTCCGCACTCGGAGAGTCGAGAACTACCCACTGAACGGCCGGGCGCCGGCTTACATAGCCCCTGGGGGAAGGATATTTCCGGGACTATTTGCAAACACGTGATCGACGGGAAATAGTTCGTCGATCGTCGCGCCTCCTTCCTCTTGAAATTAGAATTATATATTAATACCTTCAGCTACTGACGGGCGTTGATATATATCAATGGGGACAGGTGAAAACAGAGGGTAGTCCGACTGCAGCGACTATCTCGCGCACTCTTCCAGCGAGACCCACATTCTCACCTTATATGTCCATACATTACATTCGTACCCCCCCTCCCCCCCCCCCCCGAGTCCTTTTGTACTCCCCTCATCTGCCGTCCCCACTCCCTGGCACGTCTGCTCAGCACCCCCCCCCCCCTCTTATGGATCCTCATCTTCCATTGGCTTCTTTCCCCCCTCCCCCTTCACTTTTCCTCTCCTTCCCCCCCTTTTTTTCCTGTCATCTGACCAGTTTCCCCCACCTGCTCTCGGGTGTGGTATGTCATATTTGTGCCAACTTTTTAGTGCAGTGTTTAAGTGAGTGTTCAGTGTTGTGCGTCTTTCCACAGTGTTGCGAACAGAAATCACGCTGTCCCTGGCTGTGCATTTTATATCTTTTGCGAACAGAACCCAGACTGTCGCCGTGTTTTTTAATTGTCTGTCTATTATTTTTCTGCTTCCTGTGTATTTTATTAGCATCATCAACCCTGTGTTTTATGTTTTAAGCTCCAGAATTTTCTACCATTTTACCTTTAAGTCACCGATTTTATCGCCAACTGTTATTGTATATTATTATCTTCATCTTTTTAAAACATATTCTGTAGGTTGAAGAGCGGCGTAATAAGCTGCTGCCAGCCTGCCCCCTTTAGGGGGAATCGAAACTCAATAAAGGAAAAAAAAATACATTCGTAGTGTCCCACCCCAACACACTCATTACTCATGGAAGACATTCCTACCAAGTCCCGTAAGAGTTAGGGTAATACGCGTGCATCCGCACAAAAGAAGAAGGTGAGGGTGGCTGGTATTGACAGAACTATATATATGGATATGGTGTCTGTTCTTTCGGACATGTCCGAAAGAACAGACGCCATATCCATATGAGTATATCCTTCCTCTTGCGTCGGCCAGACGTCGCGGCGAATAAGGCAACCCGCATCGCTTGTCTGCTGTGTTGCCGCTGCAGTAGGCGTCTGTGGTGACTGCAGCACAAAGGAAGTCATAATAGTCGGGATATTGGTTGCCTAATCTACATCTGACATGGCAATTGCGCGTGTTTTATTGGTTTGCTGAATGCTACAGGAAGGCGTGCGTTTAATGCGGGATGGTAAGAGCATTTATATTCCATTGGGCAAGCGTGTTGGTGAACTGGACTATTTTGGTTCAAAATGGTTCAAATGGCTCTGAGCACTATGGGACTTAACATCTATGGTCATAAGTCCCCTAGAACTTAGAACTACTTAAACCTAACTAACCTAAGGACAGCACACAACACCCAGCCATCACTAGGCAGAGAAAATCCCTGACCCCGTCGGGAATCGAACCCGGGAACCCGGGCGTGGGAAGCGAGAACGCTACCGCACGACCACGAGATGGAATATTTTGAAACAGATAATGTACTGCTGTTGTGTCATTTGGATTTTGGAAAGTGGGGTATGGAAGTGGGTGGCTGTAACTGATATCGATGAACTGTTGTTGAATGCACAGTTGATTGTGGGAGTAGGTGGCAGTTTTATTGAGGTGGGGTACAGTCTATGCAGCTAGGGTGAATTGGTGTAGGGCATGGTTTGATAAGATGTATGTTTCTGAGAACTATGGTAACAAATATGACTACATCTTTGTGGAGATGACGAGGTATCTAATGGCAACAGGTTCGCGGGTTATCACACTGGACCATGTGGCACACATTGTACTGGAGACAGTGGATAGCTTACAACTGGGCTTTGGATGGTTTTACTTTATGGCGTTAAGTAAAGGCTCTGTTTTGGATTAGCTGGTCGATGCTGCTGGAGGACTCTGAGAACAGATGGACTAAACTATTGCACTCATGATTGTTACAGACGTGGATAGCAGTATGTATTTCTTAGAGGGTGAAGGAACTGATTTTCTGTATGCCCTACTCCACAGTGACCTCAAGGTTGACATTCTTGACAATAATAGCGAGTTTCGGTGGCCACTATGGAGCACGCTGTTGTCTGGGGAAAAGAGGTGAGGGTGGCAGGAGGTTTGCAGAGCAGGTGGGTAAAGAAGTGGGAACTGATGGATTTGATAACGATGGAATTTTTCATAGGGATGGTTTGGGATATTTATGAGTTTGGAGAATATATTCATATTTGCTTTGGTAGTATTTTGGAGTACTGAAACTTATGTATCTGCTAGAGTTATAGTGTCACGATTTACAGTCGGTTGTCGTGTAAGGGTGCTGTTTAAAGAATTCATAGAACAACCCGTGCAGGTTTGCCACGTGTAAGGGAGCTTTTATAAAAAATTGAGTGTGGGTATAACTATTAGAGACACCAGACGTAAGGGAGCTATTGAGAAAGTTTGATTTCTGACATTTGATTGAACAGAATTGGTTATGACGGCCAAAAAAAAACTCCAGAGTATGGGTGTAGGGGCAACAGAGGACAATTTCAATACACTCTTCTCTTACAGCATAACGCGGGTATAATGGACCATGAATTTATTAAGCAGGATATCCACTCAGATTATCATTACTTGAAACACATGGTGGTCATATTTTAAATGTTCTTTTGTACTGATACAGCATATTAATTTAATATTTGAAAACGATCCTTTGTCTCCAAAGGGCAGGTTCAGTATTATGAGAGATAGTAGTAAATGGAAACTATTCTGAAAATTTATTACACCAAATTGGATGTATAGACTATTATAAAATCTACCATTATGCTTTTTACACACCTGCAAACGAGTGTTTAGTTAAATACGATCTACCTCGATATGAAGTATAGAGGCGGTACACGCCGGTAATTGGCGATACGCGCCGGCAAACTGTAAGAACAGCACACGGCCGAGCGTCAAAACTCTGTTTGTGATGACAGGAGGGTACAGCCGTGCCGGTGTGTGTTTTGACAGCTGAGGGGGCTTTGGGGACTGGGCCTCGGGCAGCATGGTAGCCGCACTAGTTCACTGTATCATCAACAGGTGGCAGCACCCTCTGACCCTTATGATAAGCGGACACTGTGTGTACGAGAATTACAAAGAGCGCATGTCAATAGAAGACGTGTATCTCGTGGTCGGGAAAACCAGACCGTTGGCGCGAAACGTGAAGTGGTAGCCGCCATGGCCGAATTGAATTTATAGAACAAATATCAAATAAGACAAAATAAAAAGAACGTGAACACAACTAGTTACAGAGAGGCCAATAGCATGATTACCAAGACAAAAGTAAGAAGAATATGTGTATACATCAGTGTCATATCTTTTATATACATAATTGCACATTGTGCCCATTGTAACAACCGTTTTGCTCATGTGTGCTGACTCACATGAATTTTCTTTTAATTTTCTATTTGATACCATTCTTCTTAAGTTTTGATTTACTGAACTCTTTTCGAAGTGATACTACATTCTTTCTGTTTTTTGTCTTTACAAAAATGGTTCAAATGGCTCTGAGCACTATGGGACTTAACTTCTAAGGTCATCAGTCCCCTAGAACTTAGAACTACTTAAACCTAACTAACCTAAGGACATCACACATATCCTTGCCCGAGGCAGGATACGAACCTGCGACCGTAGCGGTCGTGCGGTACCAGACTGTAGCGCCTAGAACCGCTCGGCCACCCCGGCCGGCTTTGTCTTTACAAGCTACAACAAATTTACCGTTTTCTTAGTCTACGTTTCTCATGCTATGTTAATTATCTACTCGACAGGGATCTGATGTGTCGGCAGATCTGGATAATGGATAATTCTGTGCCTGCGACAAAAATAGAGTATGCAGCTTACTATCAGAAACACGGCAAGGGTAGTGCTCTTGATGGTTATAGTTAGCACATTTTGACATTGGTTCCCTTGATATTGCTTAATGTTTTGAAACATTTTCCCCGTGGAAATTTTGCCTTGGTGAGACGCTACAAGAAAGTCTAAAGAGTGTATGAGATCAGGATTCAGAGTGTTCTTAGGGTAGGTTATGTTTTACGTTGGCAGAACTTCCAGTGTTTTCTCTGGACAATAAAATGGATAGTAGGTCAGTTAGAGAACAGTTGTACCTGCGAGTGTAGCTGGGAGTCTGTCTCACAAGCTGCGTCGTTCACCAAAATACCGCTTTCATTTAATGCAGTGAGGTGTTCCATTCTTGTAGAGATTGATAAGCACAGTTTCTGGAGCAAATATTATGTCCAATCTGTTCTTGCCTTCTGAAAATGAGGCTGTGGTGGTAATGTTTCTTTCTGACATTCCACTTTTCCCATAAACAGTTGCACTTGTCCTGTGTGTACGCCACTTTTGAATTCTCTCGCTGAACAAATGCTGATACATTCCTTCAAAAGCTCTTGTCGGTCTCTTAATGACATAAGAACAAGAGCTTCTCCATGCTCATGAATACGGAAGCCTCTCGCTCCTTTCTTTGTACCTATTTATCCATAATTCCCCATCTTACTTGGTATAAAACCAATAGTGTGCGTTTATCACTACCAGCGGTAATCAGACCAGTATGTACAACTCTGTTTTGTCCGCATTCACTTCCACCGTTGCTATATGCTAAAAAATTGACCTTTTACAACAGCTCTGCCACACGTCGTAGCTCCACAAGAAACTCTTCTTCAGCTAGCTTCAACCCCGTCAGGAATTGTTGTGGTTGTAGTAATACTGAATAAAAAATGGTTCAAAAGGCACTAAGCGCTATGGGACTCAACATCTGAGGTCATCAGCACCTATACTTACAAGGGAACCTCCCCATCGCACCCCCCTCAGATTTAGTTATAAGTTGGCACAGTGGATAGGCCTTGAAAATCTGAACACAGATTAATCGAGCAAACAGGAAGAAGTTGTGTGGAACTATGAAAAAAACAAGAAAAATGCAAACTGAGTAGTCCATGCGCAAGATAGGCAACACCAAGGATAGTGTAGTATCACGAGCGCCGTGGTCCCGTGGTTAGCGTGAGCAACTGCGGAACGAGGGGTCCTTGGTTCAAGTCTTCCCTCGAGTGAAAACCTTACTTTATTTATTTTCGCAAAGTTATGATCTGTCCGTTCGTTCATTGACGTCTCTGTTCACTGTAATAAGTTTAGTGTCTGTGTTTTGCGACCGCACTGCAAAACCGTGCGATTAGTAGACGAAAGGACGTGCCTCTCCAATGGGAACCGAAAACATTTGATCGCGAGGTCATAGGTCAACCGATTCCTCCACAGAAAACCACGTCTGATATTTTCTATACGACACTGGTGACGGCATGTGCGTCACATGACAGGAATATGTTGTCGACCAACCTAACGTGTACGCTTGGCGCATGGGTAAAAAGATTCTTCTACCTTGCCCGATTTAGGTTTTCTTGTGTATGTGATAATCACTCCCAAAAAAGTGATGAAAACATAAGAGTTTGTCACATAAACTGCAACAAATGAATGCAACAGTTTCACAGTCGCACAGTTTTCTCTGTGCTCTGTCAAAACATATGTTTTTAACGCTTTCAAATTTTTCCGTGTGTAGACCGTCAAATCCTGCATATGTCCAAGCAAATCTACATGTCCTGGAATTTTGGAGAGCGAAGTTGATTATGTGTGAGTGCCTGAACTTTGGTAATTGTCTGAAAATAAAAAATTGAACTTTTCACTCGAGGAAAGACTTTAACCAAGGACCTCTCGTTCCGCAGCTGTTCACACTAACCACGGGACCTCGGCGCTCCTGAGCTCAAATCATCCTTGATGTTGCTTATCTTGCGCATGGACTACTCAGTTTGTCTATTTTGCTTATTTTTATCATAGTTCCACAAAACTTCTTCCTGTTTTCTCGATTGATCTGTGTTCAGGTTTTCAAGGCCTATCCACTGTGTCAACTTATAACTAAATCTGAGGGGGGTGCGATGGGGAGCTTCCCTTGTTAGAACTACTTAAACCTAACTAACCTAAGGACATCACACACATCCATGCCCGAGGCAGGATTCGAACCAGCGACCGTAGCAGCAGCGCGATTCCGGACTGAAGAGCCTAGAACAGCTCGGCCACACGGCCGGCTGTAATACTGAATACAATTACCTGTTTGTCACACGGTAAACTGCTTCCTGTAATGACCTCACTGCAGTTCTCGCATTGCTAATTCTATCTGATGATGCCCATAATCGTGTGGTTACCGCTTGTGCGCTGCCCGGAAAGCTCAGTCTTCTTTATGTTTTCTCCAAATCACTATTCATTCATTTCATTGTATGCCAGGTGTACTTGGTTAACTCTCTTGTTAAATCACGTTTCCTTTTGGTTATTCAGGACGCCCGGCGGTAAATTAGACACCTGTGTGGTATGTCCCTGTACTGTCGTTTTTGTGCTGTCTGCCGTTGTTAGCACTTCCCTAATCGTGTTATTCAGCTCCTGAATATCTTCGTAATGCTCCATACCGAGTACTGATTTTGATATTTGTCCTCTTGCGTCGAAACACCTTCTTTTCCTACGAACTAGCGTTCGTGGTGCGTCAATGATTTGCGTCATTTAGGCATTCAGTTTGCCATACAATACGCACCTCAATGACAATTTTTCCTCTGCGCTTCCCAGTGCAATTCTATGAATGCATCATGCAATCTGCATACTTCGTTCTTCATCTCCCATACATCAACGGTCAATATCAATGTCCACTGATGACTGATTAGCAACACATTTGTTTGCCTCGAAGATAACACACCTGAGTCTAACAGTTGGATGCGAACCATGTCCATTGCTCTTCCATTGATAACGTGACACAACAACAGGCCTACCACAACCCACCTGGTTTCTCCTGAGGAGAGAATCTTTTATCGTCCCCTTCTTCACAAATACGTTTACAAAACTAAACGACTCGGAAATAAAACGTAACCAATGTACAACTCTAACGACCTGCAGTAACTGATATAAATTCACAATACACACATAAAGGGATAGAACATCACATGGATTAAAAAGCTCTTAGAAATAACACTAATTCGAATACTACTACTCGTCACATGGCCTTAATGCGTAGGATAGGCTATGTACCCTACCACAGTCGGTGGGATTTGTGGCAATACATCCACCATTCCTCTAAAAGGTTTAAAGCTACTGATATGGACTACAGAGGTTTTGTGGGAAACTGCACTTAAACGTTCACTGTCTTCATAAGAACCCTAATACTTAGCCAAGAACTTCTTCGTCTTTCCTTTAGGCGTGTGGAGATTGGTGTCTAACACTGACTGTACCATATTTTGCACGGACTTTTCCCATCGTTCCACAACTCTAGTGCTAGCTTGCTGTACTTTCTGCTAGAGCTCCCATATCCTCTTTGTAAATTTTTTCAACCTGTTCACAGTTAGGTCCTAACTTAGGAATCATGGCATCGAAGGGGGACAGTATTTTTCGACTGTACACCACCTCGAAAGGTGACACACCTGCACCAATATGTACTTTCGAGGTATAAGGGCAAACTACATATTGTAGATTTGGGACATGGTCAGTATGCCGGCTATTGCTATAATAACTCATTTTAGAGGTAGTCCTATGAATGCATTATAATCTATTATTTTTTGGATAGAATGGGCTAGCCTGAACTTCGGAAATGAAATGCATGACAAACTGTTTCCCCAAGTATGACACAAAATTCTTTCCCTGATCCATAACTAAGCAAATTTAAGCATTCAGCTGTTAACAAAAGCTCGGGCTGCTGTACTAGCTTGCTAATCGGAAATTGCCACCATTGCTAAGTACCACGAGAAATGGTCTATAATTGTTAGTTCATATGTATTTCTGGCTAGTGATCTATTGAATGGTCCTGAGATATCACTGTCCAGACACCTGAAAGGGCTTAGATGATCTGGGAGTCTTTCAAAGCGGAGTTTTTGGTGACTAACATCGGTTCTTTATGCGTAAGGTAGATACTCCCTCAAATATTTCTCGACATTACATTTTATTGGTCTCCACAACAACCTTCCCGCTACTTATCTGTCCACCGTTGGGCATCCTCCGTGACCTCGGAACACATAGTCATGCACTTAATCCTTGAGCTCCTACAGAAACACTATGCATGGTCTGCATTTCGATGTTCTGTAAAGTAAGCTCTCATGTGTCATGAAATGTGGTTGAAACCTGAATGTCTGACAGTCTTCGTCGGCTTCTTTTGCACGCTGCCACACTTTTGCCTAACACATTCAACACTGCTACCTTCCTACTCAGTGTGTCTGTATCAGTCAGAGAGTCGTGACGTCGCTCCATGTGTCAGTGATCCACGGCCACGTGCTGTGCTGGTGGCGGCGTACGGACGAGAAGGTGTCACCCCATCCCCAAACACTCTGCCGTACAGTGCGGCTCCCACCTCACCACTCTCGTAGACATCTCATCGCGGGCTCACATGAGGACGGCCGCCTGTAGTCCGGAATGCTAGCTGTCGTGAAGACTAGGCCTTGGGAATTCCCTGTAGATCGACCAAGACTGCAACGGCTGATGTTCACGAGTCAGCCAGGGGACTGCACGAACACGCCACACGTGGTCAGTCAGCTTGCAGATCATCCACGATGACCTGCAGTGGAGGACGGTTGGTCGCACAGAAACCTTCTCCTCATCAACGATGTCTGAGTAGGCACAGACTGTGGCTGTGGTATCCATCAGGTCGGCTCCATATCAGTGTTGAAGTCGTGAAGCAGGCATAAGGCAGAACATCACCTATCAGCTTGTTGTGGTTTTATTGAAACTCAATAGACCGTCATTCTTTCTCGTTCCGTGACACAGACAGAGTGGCAGTCTCACTGAATGTGTCTGTGAGGTCCGAAAAGGGCCGAGTGTGTGCCTATGACAATCTGGTTCCAGGTGTACGAAGGCATTCGTTCTCGTTTATCTCTCTCATCAGCACTTTCTACCTCACTGTAGTAATTCAGTAGTTATTCTGCGTCACGGAGCATGTGTGTTCCCGCCTACGTTTGACTCTGCAGTGGCGTTCTCGGGCTGAGGTTACGAAGTTTTACCTATCGACTCATCGCTGGGGATACGGCCAGGAAATCTTTCGAAGTACTTTTGAATACGTCTTCCGAAAAGTACACTCCTGGAAATGGAAAAAAGAACACATTGACACCGGTGTGTCAGACCCACCATACTTGCTCCGGACACTGCGAGAGGGCTGTACAAGCAATGATCACACGCACGGCACAGCGGACACACCAGGAACCGCGGTGTTGGCCGTCGAATGGCGCTAGCTGCGCAGCATTTGTGCACCGCCGCCGTCAGTGTCAGCCAGTTTGCCGTGGCATACGGAGCTCCATCGCAGTCTTTAACACTGGTAGCATGCCGCGACAGCTGTTCCAACAGGACAATGCACGTCCGCGTGTATCCCGTGCCACCCAACGTGCTCTAGAAGGTGTAAGTCAACTACCCTGGCCAGCAAGATCTCCGGATCTGTCCCCCATTGAGCATGTTTGGGACTGGATGAAGCGTCGTCTCACGCGGTCTGCACGTCCAGCACGAACGCTGGTCCAACTGAGGCGCCAGGTGGAAATGGCATGCAAGCCGTTCCACAGGACTACATCCAGCATCTCTACGATCGTCTCCATGGGAGAATAGCAGCCTGCATTGCTGCGAAAGGTGGATATACACTGTACTAGTGCCGACATTGTGCATGCTCTGTTGCCTGTGTCTATGTGCCTGTGGTTCTGTCAGTGTGATCATGTGATGTATCTGACCCCAGGAATGTGTCAATAAAGTTTCCCCTTCCTGGGACAATGAATTCACGGTGTTCTTATTTCAATTTCCAGGAGTGTATCTTGCAGTAGTTAGTTAGACAACCCACATGCAACGGAAATATTATAGACTTTAGACACTGAAGCGCCAAAGAAACTGGTATAGGCTTGCGTATTCATATACAGTGATATATAAACAGACAGAATATGGCACTGCGGTCGGCAACGCCTATATAAGACAAATGTCTGGCGCAGTTGTTAGACCGTTTACTGCTGTTACAATGGCAGCTTATCAAGATTTCAGGGAGTTTGAAAGTAATAGCCGGCGCACGAGCGATGAGACAAAGCATCTCCGAGATAGCGATGAACTGGGGATATTGCCGTACGACTATTTCACTAGTGTACCATGAATGTCAGGAATCCGGCAAAGCATCAAATCTCCGTCTCTGCGGCCGGAAAAAGATCGAGCAAGAACGGGACCAACAACGACAGAAGAGAATCATTCAGCGTGACAGAAGTGCAACCCTTCCGCAAATTGCTGCAAATTTCAATGCTGGGCCATCAACAAGTGTCAGCGTGCGAACCATTCAATGAAACATCATCGATATGGGTTTTCAGAGCCGAAGGTCCACTCGTGTTCCTTTGATGACTGCATGACACAAAGCTTTACGCCTCATCTGTGCCTGTCAACATCGACATTGGACTGTTGATGGCTGGAAACGTGTTGCCTGGTCGGACGAGTCTCGTTTCAAATTGAATTGAGCGCATGGACGTGTGCGGGTATGGAGACAACCACATGAATCCGTGGAACCTGCATGTCAACAGGGGACTCTTCAAGTTGGTGCAGGCTCTGTAATGGTGTGGGGCGTGGGCAGTTGGAGTAATATGGGACCCCTGAAACGTCTAGAGACGACTCTGACATGTGACACGTACCTAATCATCATGTGTGACCACCTGCATCCATTCAGGTCCAATGTGCACTCCGACGGACTTGGGCAATTCCAGCAGGACAATGCGACACCCCACACCTCCAGAATTACTACAGAGTGACTCGAGGAACACTCTTCTGAGTTTAAAGACTTCCGATGGTCACCAAACTCCCCTGACATGAACACCACTGAGCATATCTGGGTTGCCTTGCAACGTGCTGTTCAGAAGAGATCTCCACGCCCTCGTGCTCTTACAGATTTATGGGCAGCCCTGCAGGATTCATGGTGTCAGTTCCCTCCAGCACTACTTCAGACATTAGTCGAGTCCTTAACACGTGGTGCTGTGGCACTTCTGCCTGCTCGCGGGGCTCTACACGATATTAGGAAGGTGTACCAGTTTCTTTAGCCTTGCCGCCAATGTCAGTACAGAGCCAGGAAGTAGCGATCATGCTGTCATCACAGCGACAGCAGTTAATAAAGTTAATAAACCAATCAAGAAATATTAGAGCGTAGTTTTGCTAGAAGGAGAAAGTAAGCAGTTCCTAGGATCCCACTTACACAATGAATGAACATGACTTATTAGAATTTTTATTTTGACTTTGGCATGGAAGATCGTACAACCAACAATTGTTATAGAAGTGTCATTGTAAGATACTAACACACAGTATAACTATAAAAGATACACTAAAAGACGAATACCATAAAACCACCAGGTTTTACAGCAGTGCCAAGTTAACATTAGTGAAATTTTCACGCCAGAACAATGATGAGAATGTGGAGTACGAAGAAAGATTTGAAAAAAAAAAAAAAGAAAACAAAATTACGACCCAGGTTTCGAACTGGGCCAGTTCCAGGGGAAAATGACGTTCACAGCAACTTATAACTGAAAGCTGGACAACGGCTTCGTTCACAAGGAAGAGTTTTTAATGCAAAGTAAAACGTAATCGGGTGTCGCAACTTTTGAACCGGGCTGGTTCCAAGGGACGAAAAAACCCGCACAACGTGCAGGTCAAAACTGGATACCGTTGTCTTTTAAATAGTTCACTAGCAACTAATGCGTCTATGCATCACACTGGTGAAGTAAAGCAGTTACACTTGTAGAGACGTGGTACAAGCCACTGTGATGTGGTTCAGATCACTCACCACCTTTGTGTCCTGATCACAGTGTCCAGAAGGGATGACTTTCAACTGATACAGGCGAGCGGGATAACACCCGTGTCCAAACCACACGCGGGTGAGAGAGATCACATGACGTCTACTAAGCCTCGCCGGGGTGAACCACGGCCGTGAGGAGACGTGCGTGGCATCCACAATTCTAGTCACGATAAGCTGCCTTCATGACAGCCGCGTTGCGGTCCGTACGAGGTATTTGTGTTGGCCGGAACTGTCCTTCTATAATTCTCCTCTTAGTGAGGAGAATTCGTTGCGGAGAGTGCCTTGCTGCACTTTCATCCAGAGTAAGCGGACGTCAATGACCAATGTCTGTGCGTCTGTTATGCCTTCTACAATCGAAGACATATGTCAGTCTGTCGACATAAATGTTTTCTGGGTTTGGTACCGCGTCATAATGTAAAAACTACAGCTGCTATAGAATAACCAACGTTTCGGCCACGATTGCAGCGGCCTTCTTCTGGGTCTAATAAGAAGGCCGCTGCAATAGTGACCGAAACGTTGGTTTTTCTATAGCAGCTGTAGTTTTTACATTATGACGCGGTACCAAACCCAGAAAACTTTTATGTCGACTGACTCTGGCCGCGGAAGCCTACGCAATTATATGTCAGTCTGTTTATCAAAAGCCGGATTTTGTAGTTTCTTCAACACGTTTCGAGTGTCTCTGAGGGTCAACACGAGCCAAAAGTGTGCATGTCAAAATGAATTGCCTCCCTGATGGGTTTAGTATTTTGTATCGTCTCATTGTCACTGTGGAGCACTGGGAAGCAAGGAGAGGATGTTGGCAGGTGGCTGGTATCTTCTTTCTAAAACGGGTACTGCATGCATGTATTATTTGGTTCTTTATTCATAAGAGTAGAAAATTACTTAACTCAAGATAGTTCAGGTCTCCGTGACAGACCAAGTTAGCCTCTCTGTTGGTGAGGTACAAGTCCGCTATGTACACTACCCTGGTCGCTATGTGCTGCCTGCGACTTATGCGACTGCAAGTGACTGGTCTGCGACTGATGTCTCGGTGACTCCCTGGATGACAGGGCCCTCCAGTCTGCGGCGGCGATCTAAATACTGGCAGCCGAGAGGGCGTTGGCGGCGCGTTTCTTGCGAGTTTGTCTTTGGCCTCTACCGATATTATCGAAAACTCTTTGCCACTTGGCGCACTGGTGCCAGCTTACACCAGCACATGGTATGTCGCCAAGGGGCTGGACATGGCGTAACCCACACCCATCACTGCACTGGGTATCCGTGCGGTCTGAGGCGTCTTGTCACAGTTCTCGTGGCTCCCCCGCTCAGGGGTTTGGGTCTTCCCTCGGACGTGGCTGTGTGTGTTGTCCATTGCGTAAGTTAGTTTAAGTTAGATTAAGTAGTGTGTAAGCTTAGGGACCGATGACCTTAGCAGTTTGCTCCTATAAGATCTTACCACAAATTTACAAATTTACCACACCCATCTCACCTTTAGCGCTATCTGCATAGGTGCAAGCGTCATGTGGCCAACGTTGGGTAGGTAATTGCTCCAGGTCGTGATTAACGTTCGTGACTGTTCTGAAAGTATGACGCTGGGGCTTTGGTGAAGAAAGTACCAAGCAGAGAGTGAAAACAAGAGTTTCGAGCCTTGTAGGATTAGCAGTAAAAGACGTCACCACTTCCTATAGCTGTGAATTAGAGTTCTGTTCGTCCTTGGTCTATGAGGTTCCTGAGTGAGTCCCCAGAACTGAACCACCAACTTAAGGGAGGCACACCAAATATCGAATACCGACTACAGAGAAAATTATCGGAAAACATCTGCCAAAGTTTGGTGAGAGGCATTGCAAACGCTTCCACCACCAATGAATTGGTGGGAGTTGATATCGTGGCCCCAAGAACAAGACGAAACCCGCTTAAATGGAGGACATCGAGTCTACGCAAAGTCGATTTCGTCGCGTTGCGGTAGGCGACGCCGCCGTAATCGAAGGCAGGGCGGATCAAGACCTGATACATAGTTAAGATTACCGTCAGTTCTGCTTCCCACCATAGTCTAGGAAACAGTCGCAATACATTCACAGAGTGTTCCACCTTATCCATGAGGTACGCAACACGACTGGTCCAAGTCAGTTTGCAGCCGAAGACGGAAAGTAGCGTAGAGCGTGTCTGAACAGGAAGATTCTACGGGCTGTGTTCCACTTCACATGGGAAGTAACAGCGTCGTTTTCTCGTGAATGTGTGTCATTTAGTTCCTTTTGATGGACGTAGAGGATTTATTGGAAAAACTTAAACGGATTGTTAATCGCGCTCTGGAGAAGTATGTGCAGAGTAAGTGGATGAAGGACAGGAGAGACCCGCCTGGTTTACTAACAAAATTAGGGAATTCTCAGGAAACAACTACTGTTGTAATTTCGATTCAAAAGAGAAGACGCAAATGACGACAGGCAAAAGTTACCATAGATTCCGCCGTCTGTAATAAGATCTATGCCACAACTACCACAGTCGTACCTTGACAACAGATCTAGTCGAGAACCCAAGAAAATTCGGGTCTATGTAAAACCGCAAGATGGGTGTAAGGCTTCTCTCCCGTCACTCGTTGACAAGCCTGGCGTGGTAATAGAAGATAGTGAAAGGAAAGCTGAAGTTTTAAATTTTGCGTTTCAGAAGTCGTTCTCGCATACCGGGGTTTGACCATCGCATGGACTCCCCTCTGGAGGACACAGTACGAGTAATAGGCGTCCCTGCCGTAGAGAAGCGGCATCTGGTCCCTTATTTAGCCTGGACGTATCGCGGATCTCCTGCCCAGCGCCAAGTCCCAAAGGTGACTCCCGTAGATAAGTAGGGTAAAAGAACGGACCCCGCTAAATATTGGCATCGGTCTGGTACGGAACAAATATTGTCAGTTTGGAGTATAATAAGGTTGCCGAATATGAGAAAAGCTCTCGTCCACAAATGAGCACGGTCTTAGAACGCATCACTCGTGCGAAACTCAGCTTGCCCTCTTCTCACATATTTTTTGCGGATTATGGTTGAAGGGTAACAGGCAGATCTCATATTCCTAGTCTCCGAAAACCGTTTGGCGTGATGCCCCACTGCAGACTATTAAAGAAGGCACGAGCATATGGAATAGGTTCCCAGATACGTGAGTGGGTCGAAGAACTTCTTACGTAAATGAATTTATGGTGTTTGTTCTTTCGGGCATGTCTCAAAGAACAGACACCAAAGCCGGCCGCTGTGCCCGTGCGGTTATAGGCGCTTCAGTCTGGAACCGCGTGACCGCTACGGTCGCAGGTTCGAATCCTGCCTCAGGCATGGATGTGTGTGATGTCCTTAGGTTAGTTAGGTTTAATTAGTTCTAAGTTCTAGGGGACTGATGACCACAGCAGTTGAGTCCCATAGTGCTAAGGTCCAAAGCGAGGGGAAAGATCCACCGTGGTATAACAATCATGTACGAAAGGTACTACGGAAACAAAGAAAGCTTCATCATAGGTTTAAGAGTAGTCGAATCATAGCTGATAAGGAAAAGCTGAACGAAGCGAAAAAGAGCGTAAAGAGAGCAATGAGAGAAGCATTCAACGAATTCGAACATAAAACATTGGCAAACAATCTAAACAAGAACCCTAAAAAGTTTTGGTCATATGTAAAATCGGTAAGCGGATCTAAATCCCCTATTCAGTCACTCGTTGACCACGATGGCACCGAAACAGAGGACGACCGAAGAAAGGCAGAAATACTGAATTCAGTGTTCCGAAACTGTTTCACTGCGGAAAATCGTAACACGGTCCCTGACTTCAGCCGTCGCACGGACGCCAAAATGGAAAATATTGAAATAAACGATATCGGAATTGAAAAACAACTGCTATCACTTAGTAGCGGAAAAGCATCCGGACCAGACGAGATACCCGTAAGATTCTACAGTGATTATGCTAAAGAACTTGCCCCCTTTCTATCAGCAATTTATCGTAGATCTCTGGAAGAACGTAAAGTACCTAGCGACTGGAAGAAAGCGCAGGTCGTTCCCATTTTCAAGAAGGGTCATAAATCAGATGCGAATAATTATAGGCCTATTTCGCTTACGTCAATCTGTTGTAGAATAATGGAACATGTTTTATGTTCTCGTATTATGACGTTCTTAGATAATACAAATCTCCTTCATCATAACCAACATGGATTCCGCAAACAGAGATCATGTGAAACTCAGCTCGCCCTATTTGTCCAAGAAATTCACAGTGCCGTAGACACTGGCGAGCAGATTGATGCCGTATTCCTGGACTTCAGGAAGGCATTTGATACGGTTCCGCACTTACGTTTAGTGAAAAAAATACGAGCTTACGGAATATCGGACCAGGTTTGTGATTGGATTCAGGATTTCCTAGAAGAAAGAACACAACATGTCATTCTTAACGGTTCAAAATCTGCAGATGTAGAGGTAATTTCGGGAGTACCGCAAGGAAGCGTGATAGGACCTTTATTGTTTACAATATACATAAATGACTTAGTTGACAACATCGGTAGCTCCGTGAGGCTATTTGCAGATGACACGGTTGTCTACAAGAAAGTAGCAACATCAGAAGACTCGTACGTACTCCAGGAAGACCTGCAGAGGATTAATGAATGGTGCGACAGCTGGCAGCTTTCCCTAAACGTAGATAAATGTAATATAATGCGCATACATAGGGGCAGAAATCCATTCCAGTACGATTATGCCATAGGTGGTAAATCATTGGAAGCGGTAACGACCGTAAAATACTTAGGAGTTACTATCCGGAGCGATCTGAAGTGGAATGATCACATAAAACAAATAGTGGGAAAAGCAGGCGCCAGGTTGAGATTCATAGGAAGAATTCTAAGAAAATGTGACTCATCGACGAAAGAAGTAGCTTACAAAACGCTTGTTCGTCCGATTCTTGAGTATTGCTCATCAGTATGGGACCCTTACCGGGTTGGATTAATAGAAGAGATAGACATGATCCAGCGAAAAGCAGCGCGATTCGTCATGGGGACATTTAGTCAGCGCGAGAGCGTTACGGAGATGCTGAACAAGCTCCAGTGGCGGACACTTCAAGAAAGGCGTTACGCAATACGGAGAGGTTTATTATCGAAAATACGAGAGAGCACATTCCGGGAAGAGATGGGCAACATATTACTACCGCCCACATATATCTCGCGTAATGATCACAACGAAAAGATCCGAGAAATTAGAGCAAATACGGAGACTTAAAAGCAGTCGTTCTTCCCACGCACAATTCGTGAATGGAACAGGGAAGGGGGGATCAGATAGTGGTACAATAAGTACCCTCCGCCACACACCGTAAGGTGGCTCGCGGAGTATAGATGTAGATG
The DNA here is from genome assembly GCF_023898315.1 of Schistocerca nitens. Taxonomy (NCBI): domain Eukaryota; kingdom Metazoa; phylum Arthropoda; class Insecta; order Orthoptera; family Acrididae; genus Schistocerca; species Schistocerca nitens. The sequence continues at coordinate 629,946,530 of NC_064619.1, forward strand.
TAGATGTAGAGCCATTTGAACCATTTTTTGAACAGACACCAAACGGAAACAGCAGCTGTGATACACATTATGTGAATTGAAGGTAGGGAGGGAAGAAACGGAAGGAAAGGGAAGGAACTGACGATGTCATCTGTATCCGGACGTCATTCGGAATTCGCATCGACGACTTAACAAGTTTTGAAGTTATAGAACCCAGTATGTTGCATAACGGGAGTAGGATTCGTTGTGAATAGTAAGGTCGGGCAGAGAGTGTGTTACTGTGGACAATTCAGTGATAGAGTTGTTGTTATCAGAATCGACAGCAAACCAACACCGACAACGATAGTCCAGGTATACATGCAGACGTCGCAAGCTGAAGACGAAGAGAGAGAAAGTATATGAGGATAGTGAAAGGATAATACAGTACGCATAGAGATGGAAACCTAAGTCACGGGGGACAGGAATGCAGTTCTAAGGGAAGGAGTAGAGGAGCGGGTCACAGAAGAATACGGGCCGGGACAAAGAATGAGAGGGGGGAAAGACAAATTCAGTTCTGTAATAAATTTCAGCTAGTAAGAACGAACACTCTGTTCAAGAATCACAAGAGGAGGAGCTATACTAGGAAAAGGCAGGGTTATACCGGAATAGTTCAGTCAGATTACACTATGGTCACGCAGTGATTCCGAAATCAGATACTGGATCATAAGCGTACCTAGGAGTAGATATAGACTGAGCTCACAATACAGTAGTGACGTAGAGTGGGCTGAAGAATCAATACACAAGGAAGATGAATAAGGAAATACTAAGGAATAAAGAGATACGATTGAAGTTGTCTAAGGCTATACATACAGCACTAAGGAATAGCTCAGTTGGCAGTTAAGTTGAAGAAGAACGGACATCCCTAAAAACGGCTGTCAAAGAAGTAGGAAGTAAAAACATAGGTAAAAAGAAGGTAACTGCCAAGAAATCATAGGTAGCAGGAGAAATACTTCCGCTGATCGATGAAAGAAGGGAGTAGAAAAATGTTCAGCGAAATTCAGGAATACAGAAATACAAGTCTCTGAGGAATGAAATAGATAGGAAGTCCAGTGAAAGTAATGGCTCTGAGCGCTATGGGACTTAACATCTGAGGTCAGCAGTCCCCTAGAACTCAGAACTACTTAAATCTACCTAACCTAAAGACAACACACACATCCATGCCAGAGGCAGTATTATAACCTGCGACCGTAGCAGCAGCGCGGTTCCGGACTGCAGCGCCTAGAACCGCTCGACCACAGCGGCCGGCTCCAGTGAAACTAAGACGAAATGGGTACATGAAAAATATGAAGAATTCGAAAAAGAAATGATTGTTTCTAGGACTGACTCAGCGTACAGGAAAGTCAAAACAATCCTCGCTGAAATTAAAAACAAGGGTGGTAACATTAACAGTGGAGCGGGGTTCCACTAATAAATGCAGAGGAGAGAGCGGATAGGCGGAAAAACTACAGTGAAAGTCTCTGTGAGGGGGTGATTTATCTGATGTTGTAGAAGAAGAAACAGGAGTCGATTTAGAAGAGACGGGAGATCCAGTATTAGAATCAGCATTTAGGAGAGTTTTGGAGGACTGAAGATCAAATAAGGCTGAAGGGACGGATACTTTTCCATCAGAATTTCTAAAATCATTGGGGTGTATGGCAAAAAAACGACTTTTCACGTTGGTGTGTATAATGTATGTCTGGCTTTCGGAAAAATATCATCTACACAATTCCGAAGACTGCAAGAGCTGACAAGTGCGAGAATTATCGCACAATCACCTTAACAGCTCATGTATCCAAATTGCTAACAAGAATAATATACAGGAGAATGGAAACGAAAATTGATGGTATGTTAGATGACGATCATTTTGGCTTCAAGAAAAGTAAAGGCACCGGATAGGCAAATCTGGCGTTGCGTTTGATAATGGGATCAAGATTAAAGAAGAATCAAGACAATTTCACAGAATTTGTCGACCTAGAAAAAGAGTTCGACATTGTAAATTGGTACAAGACTTTCGGAATCCGGGGCAAATAGGGGTAAGTTATAGGGAGAGACGGGGGCTATACAATAGACACAAGAGCCAAGAGGGAATAATAAGAGTGATGGCAAGAACAAAGTGCTTGGATTAAAAATGATGTAAGACAGGGATTAAGTCTTTCACTCCTACTGTTCAGTCTGTACATCGAAGAAGCAATGATGGATATAAAAGAAAGGTTCAGGAGTGGTATTAAAGTTGAAGGTGATAGGATATCAATGATAAGATTCCTGAGTGAAAGTGAGGAAAAATTACATGAATTGCTGAATGGAATGAACAGTCCAATGAGTAGAGAATATGGATTGAGCGTAAATCGAAAAAAGGGGAAAGCAGTGAGAAGTAGCAGAAATGAGAACAGCTAGAAACTTAACACCAGGATTGATGGTCACGAGGTAGATGAAGTTGAGGAATTCTACTACTTACGCAGCAAAATAACCGAAGACGAATCGAGCAAGGAGGACATGCAATGCAGATCAGCAATGTCAAGAAGGGCATACCTGGCCAAGAGAAGTCTACTGGTATCAAACACATAATTTGAGGAAGAAATTTCTGAGAATGTACGTTTGGAGCACAGCATGGTATGTTAGTGAAACATGGATTGTGGGAAAACTGGAACAGAAGAAACTCGAAGCATTTGAGGTGTGATATTATAGACGAATGTTGAAAATTAGGTGGACTGATAAGGTAAGGAATGAGGAGGTTCTGCGCAGAATCGGAGAGGAAAGGAATATGTGGAAAACACTGACAAGACGAAGGGACAGCATGATAGGGCGTCTATTAAGACATCAAGGAATGACTTCCATAGTACTAGAGGGAGCTGTAGCGGGCAAAAACTGTAGAGCAGGAGAGAGATTGGAATACATCCAACAGGTAATTGAGGACGTAGATTGCAAGTGCTACCCCGAGATTAAGAGGTTGGCACGGGAGAGAAATTCGTGGCTGGGCCGCATAAAACCAGGCACGAGACTGATGACTAAAAAAAAAAAAAAAAGAAAGTTTTCCTGAACGGAAAGTGTTCATCAGAGGTACGAGTACCGTCCGGAGTGCCACAGGAAAGTGTGAAAGGACCGCCATTACTTTCTGTATATATAAATGAACTGGTGGACAGGGTATGCAGCAGACTGCTGTTGTTTGCTCGAAAAATGGTTCAAATGGCTCTGAGCACTATGGGCCTTAACATCTGAGGTCATCAGTCCCATAGAGTTAGAACTACTTAAATCTGACTAACCTAAGGACATCACAAACATCCATGCCCGAGGCAGGATTCGAACTTGCGACCGTAGCAGCAGCGCGTTTCCGGACTGAAGCACCTAGAACCTCTCGGCCACAACGGCAGTTGTTTGCTGATGATGCTTTGGTATATGGGAAGGTGTCGACGTCGAGTGACTGTAGGGGGATACAAGTCGACTTAGACAAAAGACAATACGAGGGCTATCCACAAAGTACATTACGTTTTCGTTTGTGTCCGTTAGGGGCGGGGCTAGCGCGGCCATCTTGGTGTCATGGCATTTCGCCGCTCAGTCGGCATCCTGCCGTGCTAGTGATAGGTTCGTGCTGTACTCCGTTGAGTTACTGTGACAGTTTGAAGTGTCAGCGTTAGTTGAAAATGCCGCGAAGTGTGAAGTGCGTGCTGCAATAAGTTTCCTGACTGCAAACAACTGTATACCGATAGAAATCTATCGGCAGCTTTGTGAAGTGTATGGGGACAACATAATCACTGAAGGTGGAGTGCGTCAATGGGTCATAAAATTTAAAAATGGCCGAACTAACGTTCACGACGAAGAGCGAAGTGGAAGACCCAGCATAGTGACTGCCGAACTTGTCGAAAAAGTCGATGCCGCGGTCCGTGAAAACCGTAATTTCACAATAACGGATCTCTCTAAGAGTTTTCCACAAATTTCACGAAGTTTGTTGCACAAAATCATTACCGAAAAGCTTGGTTACCACAAGTTTTGTGCAAGATGAATACCAAAAATCTTGACAGAGATTCACAAAAATCAGCGAATGGCTGCAGCGCTAACGTTTTTGGACGCTTACGAGAAAATGGGGACTCATTACTCGATCGCATCGTTACTGGTGACGAAACATGGGTTAAGCATGTGAACTACGAAACAAAATTGCAGTCAATGCAGTGGGGGCACACAAATTCCGCCCAGAAACCCAAGAAATGCATGCAGTCAATGTCGGCAAGGAAGGTGATGGCGACTGTCTTTCGGGACAGAAAAGGTGTGATTTTTGTGGATTTCCTGGAAAGAGGCACTACAATAAACTCTCAAAGGTATTGCGAAACTCTGCACAACCTCAGAAGAGCAAAACAAAACAAGCGCAGGGGAAAGTTGGGCTCAAAGATCTTGCTGATTGACGACAACGCCCGGGCCCACACGGCAAATACCACTCGTGAAGTTCTCGAATCTTTTAAGTGGGAGTTGTTTCCTCTTCCGCCGTACAGTCCCGACCTGGCACCGAGCGATTTCCACTTATTCCCAGCAATGAAGAAGTGGTTGGCTATGCAGCGTTTTGATGCACAGCTTCAAGAAGAGGTAACCACATGGTTGAAGGCGCAGGCGGCCGAATTTTACGACGAAGGAATTTCGACGCTCGCCATCGCTACGATAAGTGCCTTAATTTAAATGGCAACTATGTAGAAATGTAGTATTTAAGTGTGGCTTTCATCTGTATATAATAAAAAAAATTTTCAATACTTCATTTATTTTTAATTCCAAAACGTAATGTACTTTGTAGATAGCCCTCGTATTTCTAGTTGATGTGATGAATGGAAACTGGCTCTAATGTATAAAACTGGAAGTTAATATAAATGAGTAGGAAAAACAATCGCATAATGTTGCGGCAAGGCATTAGTCGTGTGCTGCTTGACGTAGTCACGTCGATAAAACAGCCAGGCGTAGCTTTGCAAAGCAACGTGAAACGAAACGAGCGTGTAAGGACCGTAGTAGGGAAGAAGAATGGTCGACGTCGGTTTGTTGTTGTTGTTGTTGTTGTTGTTGTGGTCTTCAGTCCTGAGACTGGTTTGCTGCAGCTCTCCATGCTACTCTATCCTGTGCAAGCTTCTTCATCTCCCAGTACCCACTGCAACCTACATCCTTCTGAATCTGCTTAGTGTATTCATCTCTTGGTCTCCCTCTACGATTTTTACCCTCCACGCTGCCCTCCAATACTAAATTGGTGATCCCTTGATGCCTCAGAACATGTGCTATCAACCGATCCCTTCTTCTAGTCAAGTTGTCCCGCAAACTCCTCTTCTCCCTAATTCTATTCAATACCTCCTCATTAGTTATGTGACTTCGGTTTATTGGAAGAATTATAGGATGGGGGACAGCGTACAGAAAAATAATGTGACCCATTCTTGGGTATTTGGGATCCCCACGAGGTCGGTTTACATCTACATCTACATCAACATAGATACTCCGCAGGCCACTGTACGGTGCGTGGCGGAGGGTACCCTGTACCACTACTTGTCATTTCTCCACCTGTTCCACTCACAAACACAGCGAAGGAAAAACGACTCTCTGCACGCCTCCGGATGAGCCCTAGTTCCTCGTATCTTACCTTCATGGTACATACGCGCTATGTGTGTTGACGGCAGTAGAATCACTCGGCAGTCAGCTTTAAATCCAGTTCTCTAAATTTAAAGGAAGACGTGGAAGCAGTTCAGAAGCGGGGTGCTGGATATGTTACCGGTAGGTTCGATGAACAAGAAAGTGTTATGAAGGTGACTTGGGAACTACAATGGGAATCTCTATAGGGGACGATACGATCTTTTCGAGGAGCACTATTTAGAAAATTTAGAGGATACTGCTGAACGATTGTAATGCCGCCAACGTACATTTCGCTTAAGGACAACGAAGACAAGGTAAGAGATATTAGGATCCATACGGAGGCATAAAGATAGCCCTTTTTTCCCCCATATTTGCGAGAGGATCAGTAAAGGACATGACTGCTAGTGGAACAACGTAGTTTACGCTCCGCCCTATACGACGGCTTGCTCGGTATTTATGTAGATGTAACATCCTTACATCTGCACACGACAGAAAACGCAATACATCTTCCAGGAGGTTTCAGATTAACGCGCACTCCCCAGCTGAGTGAAAATTCATTGTACACTGTACAATACAATTTCACATGCTGATTTTATTGATTTTTAACGTTTAAGGTTGTATGTTGCAGGCGGCCGCTGTTGAATCATCAGCTACTCGCCTATCACGAGCGGTACCTCTCCTTTCATGACGAGCTTAGTGCACTATGCGAGCAGCAACATCCGAAGTCATCACAAATGTTCGCTCTCGCCGACGCACTGTACTCCTTCTGTCGTAACAATTGGATCGAAACAGCTCGGGTATTTAACGAAGGCAATTCATCCGATATCTACACTGTAGGTAAGTTTATCACTGGGAATGATCATTTCATATCAGTTCACTGATGACTTTCCACTGCGTTCTAGCTGGAGGTGTGAATTTCAAAAATCTGTTTGGGAACCTAGTTTAGGATCTTCCATCATTTTCAATGCCACGCAAGATAATTGCTGATGCAAACTACTTCAATATAACGGGTTATTGGTTCGTGTACTACACAGGCTACAACAAAACAATTGTAATTTGTGTAGAGGATGTAAAAAGAAACAGTTATTAATGCGACAAAAATGTCACAGTTGCACCGTTTTGCCACCAGGGAGGTTTTGACGCTAGTGATTTTCTGAGACGGTGTTCAAAGTGCCGTGTGATGAATGTTGTTTAGAGATGTTACTCAAAACGTCATCCGATTACAACAATGCACAACTGCCTGCTAATGATTGTCTGCCACACTCAGAACAACCAGATGTTTCATTAATAATGGCTGCAGCTTCAGGCAAGCGGTCAGGGAGCCCTTCTGGAATGCGTATCGGTGTCTCGGACACTAGACGCTTCGCGTCTCTCCACAAAAAAAAAAAAAAAAAAAACCTAGGAAGTCATCAACATCTCCAAACCAACGTTCAACACATGGCAGATTAAACAGCACGTCTGACCATCACTGTCGTCAAAATCCTTATGGATTCAGAGAGGGGAAACGATTCACATGTGAAAATTGTGTCAGATAAAAAAGTACTTCTTTTCGCATCCACTAAACACCCTAAAATTTAGAATATGTAGTTTTTTTGATACCATAAATATGACATGTTTTAAAATGACAACTTGAGTCCGTAATGCAACTGCTACAGGAGGAAAGTAATTCTTTGTTAATGTTGTAATCAGTGTAGCGCTCTAAATTTCTGTTACATGTAGTGTGTATAACGTTACCCATAATTTTTCTCTTTTTATGAATAATATTGCGATTTTGTAATTGAATAGATAATTGTAGAAGGCAAACTTTCACTATTGTTCTTATAAAAGCACTCAAAGACCTGAGTCGAAACAAGGCCCCGGGAGTAGACAACATTCCATTAGAACTACTGACGACCTTGGGAGAGCCAGTCCTGACAAAACTCTACCATCTGGTGAGCAAGATGTATGAGACAGGCGAAATGCCCTCATACTTCAAGAAGAATATAATAATTACAATCCCAAAGAAAGCAGGTGTTGACAGATGTGAAAATTACCGAACTATCAGTTTAATAAGTCACAGCTAGAAAATACTAACACGAATTCTTTGCAGACGAATGGAAAAACTGGTAGAAGCCGACCTTGGGGAAGATCAGTTTGGATTCCGTGGAAATGTTGGAACACGTGAGGCAATTCTGACCTTACGACTTATCTAAGAAGAAAGATTAAGGAAAGACAAACCTACGTTTCTAGCATTTGTAGACTTAGAGAAAGCTTTTGACAATGTTGACTGGAATACTCTCTTTCAAATGCTAAAGGTGGCAGGGGTAAAATACAGGGAGCGAAAGGCTATTTACAATTTGTACAGAAACCAGATGGCAGTTATAAGAGTCGAGGGGCACGAAAGGGAAGCAGTGGTTGGGAAGGGAGTGAGACAGGGTTGTAGCCTCTCCCCGATGTTATTCAATCTGTATATTGAGCAAGCAGTAAAGGAAACAAAAGAAAAATTTGGTGTAGGTATTAAAACCCATGGAGATGAAATAAAAACTTTGAGGTTTGCCGATGACATTGTAATTCTATCAGAGACAGCAAAGGACTTGGAAGAGCAGTTGAATGGAATGGACAGTGTCTTGAAAGGAGGATATAAGACGAACATCAACAAAAGCAAAACGAGGATAATGGAATGTAGTCGAATTAATTCGGGTGATGGTGAGGGAATTAGGTTAGGAAGTGAGACACTTAAAGTAGTAAAGGAGTTTTGCTATTTGGGGAGCAAAATAACTGATGATGGTCGAAGTAGAGAGGATATAAAATGTAGACTGGCAATGGCAAGGAAAGCGCTTCTGAAGAAGAGAACTTTATTAACATCGAGTATAGATTTAAGTGTCAGGAAGTCGTTTCTGAAAGTATTTGTATGGAGTGTAGCTATGTATGGAAGTGAAACATGGACGGTAAATAGTTTGGACAAGAGGGGAATAGAAGCTTTCGAAATGTGGTGCTACAGAAGAATGCTGAAGATTAGATGGGTAGATCACATAACTAATGAGGAGATATTGAATAGAATTGGGGAGAAGAGGAGTTTGTGGCACAACTTGACAAGAAGAAGGGACCTGTTGGTAGGACACGTTCTAAGGCATCAGTGAATCACAAAATTAGCATTGGCGGGCAGTGTGGAGGGTAAAAATCGTAGAGGGAGACCAAGAGATGAATACACTAAGCAGATTCAGAAGTATGTAGGTTGCAGTAGGTATTGGGAGATGAAGAAGCTTGCACTGGACAGAGTAGCATGGAGAGATGCATGAAACCAGTCTCAGGATTGAAGACAACAACAACAACAACAAATGTTAATACCATGAACTGTAATAAGACTGTGAAAACTCTGTTGGCAATAGCAGTGGTGGTGAAGAATCACTTTCATTTTACTGTCAATACATTGTGTGCAAGAGAGAGAGTCATGCACGATACACGCCACTGAGATATAGGTGGTCACACACTAAGTAAAGCTTACTGCCCACCCGTCTGTGGACAGGGGACTGTTGGGGGCGGAGTGTGGTGGGGGAGGGGGGAGGGGGGAAGAGGTGCCAGCCAGCTGGAGGTGGGGGGGGGGGCGAATGTGGAAAGGTTCGCCACACTCGCGCAGCTGACTGCATGTCCCGTATGAACCCCGTCCAAACAGACCTTGAATGTCCAACGGCACCGACCGACCGCCGTGTCATCCTTAGCCCACAGGTGTCATTAGATGCAGATATGGAGGGACATGCAGCCAGCACATTACTACTCTGAGCGTAGGCGGTTTTCGTGACCGGAGAAGCTACTTCCCCATCAAGCAGCTCAACAATTGTCCTCACAAGGGGTGAGTGCACCGCACTTGTCAACAGCGTTTGGCAGACTGGACAGTCACCTGTCGAAGTGCTAGCCAAGACCGACTGCGCTTAAATTCGGTGATCTGACGGGAAGTGGACATAAATGTCAGGAAACGAAAAAAAAAGCAGAAGTATATGGCTTAAACAACTGTGATAAAGGAATGATATAAACTACAATAGGGAAAAATAAAAGTCTAATACGAAAATAACGTGCAAGAAAAATTTACATATTCCTCTAAACAACGGGAGATATTAGCATTTACCGTAAAATAGCACTGATGGGTAGCCATACTATGGAGTGTTGGTCGAAAAATGCAAGTATCGAGACTGACACACGAAAAATCTGCTCATAAACCTGCATTATCATCTGAATGTACTTAAATATGTATGATGCATCTAAATATGGCTGACTATAAGTCACAAAGCAACAAAAACCGTCTGCTGAGCTTAAAACCTAAGGAATAACAGCTTTTAACGGTAATTCATTTGCAAAAACTGTTAAAGTTCTACACGGAAATTCGGCTAGTAGCCACCCAGGTGGATGCGGAGCGTTTGAACAACAGCCTTACGTGGGAGATAAGAGGTAAAATAATATACCCTCTTTCTACTTGTACTGTTACGGGTGAAGAATATAAATTCTCCGTTGGAGTACTGGCTGAAAACGTCAGTTTCAAGACCAAGGCGTTTACAAAAAAAATCTACTTATAAAGCTCGTGAACTAGATGTTGTACATCAAGTAACATAATATCCCTTTTAGGAAAAGTTTAAAATAAACTGACTAACTGGTTTCAAGGCTAATTTGTTTGCAAAAATGTTTAACATAAGGGGGTGCGAGCAGGTTGGTAATCCCTATCTTAAATTATACAGGGTGTTACAAAAAGGTACGGCCAAATTTTCAGGAAACATTTCTCACACACAAAGAAAGAAAATATGTTATGTGGACATGTGTCCGAAAACGCTTACTTTCCATGTTAGAGCTCATTTTATTACTTCTCTTCAAATCATATTAATCATGGAATGGAAACACACAGCAACAGAACGTACCAGCGTGACTTCAAACACTTTGTTACAGGAAATGTTCAAAATGCCCTCCGTTAGCGAGGATACATGCATCCACCCTCCGTCGCATGGAATCCCCGATGCGCTGATGCAGCCCTGGAGAATGGCGTATTGTATCACAGCCGTCCACAATACGAGTACGAAGATTCTCTACATTTGGTACCGGGGATGCGTAGACAAGAGCTTTCAAATGCCCCATAAATGAAAGTCAAGAGGGTTGAGGTCAGGAGAGCGTGGAGGCCATGGAATTGGTCCGCCTCTACCAATCCGTCGGTCACCGAATCTGTTGTTGAGAAGCGTACGAACACTTCGACTGAAATGTGCAGGAGCTCCATCGTGCATGAACCACATGTTGTGTCGTACTTGTAAAGGCGCATGTTCTAGCAGCACAGGTAGAGTATCCCGTATGAAATCATGATAACGTGCTCCATTGAGCGTAGGTGGAAGAACTAAAGTGAGCTCTAACATGGAAATTAAGCGTTTCCGGGCACATGTCCACATAACATCTTTTCTTTATTTGTGTGTGAGGAATGTTTCCTGAAAGTTTGGCCGTACGTTTTTGTAACACCCTGTGTAGAACTTATTCGTATGAGAAATACCTTTTATCAGAGTCTATTGGGAATAAAAATTCGTAAAAATGTGATTTGCAGATTACATACGTCTTGCCACTTTAACACAAGGATTTCTAAAAATATTGGTTAGTTTTGAGTCTTGCTTGTAGGCAGTCCATTGTTAGCTGTTGCTCTCACATATAACCGACTTTGTTAACAGCAAATAGTATTGACAAATACATACTGCCAGTCATATTCTGTCTAGCTAAATGCTGCTGCTGATGGCGCTTCATATTGGACATTTGTACAGAAGATAAAATGACAGTGTGTATGGTATCGAATTATAAAAACTGAAATTGCTGGAAGAGTGGGGAGCTGAGCTTGCACGCCGTTGGTGACCTGGGGCCTCTCACCGTAACGCCATTGGCCACAGGGAGAGAGGGAGGGATGATATCATCGTACAAGTGCCAGATGCTGGCATCAGAGATTCTGGTAAAGCTGATTGTGATGGCACCAATTCATGGAAAGTTGATGCTGATGTCAGCAATGTGGCCCAGAACTCCAAGTGATATCTGCTACTGCTGGGTAAAAGTTTTTGTTGGGAACGAAACAGATTGGAGAGCATGGCACTCATGAGGGACAAAATAGGGGACAAGGGCGTGTGGATGCGATGTCTTCTTTCCATGTAGCAGGTTGCTACAAAACTTTTGCCAACAACTGTGTCTCTCGCCACGTCAAAACGGTAGCGCTTTAAGTCAGGCATCTTCACGTCTCCAAGGTAACCAACAGCAAGACTGTAACGACACAGTAGGTGACAAATGCCTGGAGCTGAAAACGATAACCTTTTACGACCTCGCAATGACCAGTTCTCAGTAAACCCCTTGCATCAAAAAATAGGTCTCCTGCCAACTGCTGAGAATGGCAGCGGCCAGATCCTGCCTGGTGGGACACTGCCAGCCAATAATGCCTTCGTTCGTTAGAGGTTCCCCATCCTGTCTGGGTGCCAGCTATCGTAAGGAAAGACGTTTTCTGTATCAAGGCGCCTCTTTGAAGAAGTCTCAGCAGTTTAGATTTTCTGCAGACTCAGCAGAGAATTTACTAATTTCTCTCATAGTAGATTAGATTAGATTAGATTAGTTTTTCGTTCCATAGATCCGTACTGAGGAGATCCTCGTGGATGTGGAACATGTCAATTTTTTTAAAGCTGAAATAACAATACTAATAGTATGAATATATACAATACATCATTTGTTTCTATTAAAAAATTCGTCAATGGAGTAGAAGGAGTTGGCCACTAGTAAGTCTTTCGGGCTCCTTTTAAACTGATCTTTATTTGTAACTAAATATTTTATGTTTACTGGCAAATTATTGAAGATGTGTGTTCCTGAGTAGTGGACCCCTTTTTGAACTAAAGTAAGTGCTTTTAAGTCGTTGTGCAGATCATTTTTGTTCCTGGTATTGTATGTATGAACTGAGCTGTTTGTTGGAAAAAGAGATATATTATTTAGGACGAATTTCATTAATGAGTAAATATACTGAGAGGCAGTAGTTAGTATACCCAGTTCTTTGAAGAGGTTTCTACAGGACGTCCGTGAATTTACTCCACAAATAATACGTATTACACGCTTTTGGACTCTGAAAACTTTTGTTTGACTTGAAGAGTTACCCCAAAATATTATACCATATGACATTATGGAATGAAAGTAGGCAATGTATGGAAGCTTTTTCATTTTTATGTCGCCTAATATGTGGTCGTATAATAGATCAGATCCAGATATTGTTCTGCAGTACGCATGGAATCTGGCTTCTACTGCCTCTTTATTGTCCCATTTTTCTTTGAGGAAGAAACAGGAAAGTATCGCACCGCATTTCTTTTCTCAATGCTACAAATGTGAAGCGTTACATAAGTATTATTCGAAGTCTCCTGAGTGAGCGCGCCAAGTTCGCGTCTCTTCCGACAGATAGCGTAGATACAGGACATTTCCAAAGTGGCGTCCGTGGGTGACAAACAACGAGCCGTCATTGCATTTCTCACTGCAGAGAAATAAACTGTGGGGGTTATTCACAAACGCTTGTGGAAAGCCTATGGAGCATCTGCTGTCGACAGAAGTATAATTAGTCACTGGGCACAGAGGGTGAGGTCAGCAGAAGGTGGTTCGGCTGATGTCCACGGTTTGCAGCGGTCACACCTGACATGTTGTAGCGAGCTGACGTTGTTCTTCGCATTAGAACTCGGCAGTTGGTGCTGCATCCGTCAATCAGCAAAGGGAGTGTGGATGCAATTATCCGCACTCTTGGATATTCAAAAGTATGTGCAAGATGGGTCCCGCGGTGTCTAATGGTGGATCACAAATCGCACACATAAAACATTTGTCTTCATTTGTTGCAACGTTTTGAAGCTGAGGGGGAGGCCTTCATGTCCCGGTTTGTTACAGGTGATGAAACCTGGGTTCACCATGTTGAGCCCAAAACAAAACGACAGTCGATGGTATGGCGCCATTCTGTCCCCGTAAAAGAAAAAAATCAAAGCAACTGCTTCCACCGGTGAGGTCATGATTACAGCGTTGTGGGACTGCGGAGGTGTGATTCTCATTGACGTGATGCCAAGAGGTGGTGCCATTAACTCAAAAGCGTATGTCCAAGCATTAACAAGACTCAAGACGCGCTTCCGGTTATTTTAGCGCAACGGTAAGTCAGGTGGTTTGCTGCAACACGATAACATTTTGCCTCACCCAAGTCTGAGGATTGCTAAACACATCGCAAAACAGGTTTAGACTGTGTTACCCCATCCACCTTACAGCCCTCATCTAGCACCCTCGCACTTCCACTTGTTTGGACCATTAAAGGATGTCATTCGTAGAAGGCATGGATGTGGAAGTGATTCACACAGTGAAGCATTGGCTCCGCCACCAGGACACCCAACTGTTTCGCGCTGGAGTAAGGCCATAGAACGGGATGGGGATTACGTGGAAAATTAGGGTGTGTAGATAAAATGTCATTCTTTCGTGTGTGTAATTCTCATTATGTTCAATAAAGAATTGTTGAAGAAAAAAATAGTGCATTACTTTCAGGGAAACTCTCGTAAAATCATTTTATAACATTTCGACGGCTTCAGCCTTCACTTTGAAGACTTGCGTTCTTGATTCAGTGAACAGTCTGCTTCAACTCCAATGATAGGTACGATATACTCTTTTCTGTAGTGCTGTGTGCCATTTAGTTAACATCACAAAAAGCACTAGGCACTTCGTGACTGAAATTAATTCACTTGCGTTCCTCCACAACCCCCGTGTCAGATATTCCAGTTTGCTTTATATTAGTACTGCCATTGTTTGTCAAATGTTTATTCATAACTTTAGCAGAATGAATGAAGTAATTGTAATTCATTTCTTATCCAGTAGCTGTAGGACTCGCAATTCATTATTTTGTAGGGTAATAAAGTAACTTACCTCAGAGAGAGGACCTCTTTCATATTTAGACATAAATATAACAACCATATCCAAGTCATCCCTAGCAGCAACGTAAACCCGTATGTACAAGCATGTGCAAGGAACAATACGAGTAGAATGAGAATGTCATTTCGTTAAGAGTTTATTCGTTTGAGTCTAATCAAGATCACTGTCTCAGAAGTCTTGTTGCATGTCCAATGTAGGCTAATGATGCTAGGGGGTCACATATTCTTTTCTTTGCAGGTATTCCCTCTCAAGAAGTTCCTGCTGACGCTATCTCGTCTTGAAGAAACACTATGACTCTAGGCATGGTTGTCCACGCGCAAATAAAATAACAAGCCCACACAATATTTCTGCTCTTTTCTATATGGAATAACTCGTTTTATGGTTTTCATTCACGAGTGTCATTCATCAGTGAGAACACACATGGATGCATATAAATCCTCTGAAGTGGTGTGCAACACAACACTGTCCACGGTCCTTTTGCTGTTGATAGATCCTGATGTCTGCCAGATTTTGCACTAATTTACCCAGATGACTACTGGAGACTCAGTTAACTATTATACTTCTCAAACCTGGCGCAGCTGTGGCATTTCCACATCGGCAAATCATTGCCAGACGCGACACAAGTCATATGTCAAAGAGGAAATCTTAAGAGAAAACACCCTGAATCTTAGATCTCTGCAGTTTCAGTCCAAACACTTAACCATTCGGCAACTGAGTAGTATGCCTCCCAGTTGCTCCTACTGTAGCAATTTTAGCGTATATATATAGGAAGTTACTGTCACAGAAATTGTGCATAAATTGTTCAATGTGACATAAGTTTTCTCTTAAATCGTCCGCTAATGGAATTTGTTGAACTTTTCGTTAACCCTCCCTAGCTAACTAAACATGCTCGGTCATGTCTCTTAATTCAACATGTCGAGGTCTCTTGGCTCACGAACAAAACTGAATTTTTGCAAAAAGACGAGAACATAGAAAGCGTTATCTTTCACACAATATGTCTGAAAGTCTCTGAGTCCCTAGATCAAAACTGTATACTCTTTATTGGCCTACGTGTATACATTGAAGAGCCAAAGAAACCGGTACACCTGCCTAATATCGTGTAGGGCCCCCGCGATCACGCACAAGTGCCGCAACACGACGTGGGACGGACTCGACTAATGTCTGAAGTAATTCTCAAGCGAAGTGACGCCATGAATCCTGCAGGGCTGTCCATAAATCCGTAAGAAAACAAGAGGGTGGAGACCCCTTGTGAACACCACGTTGCAAGGCATCCCATATATGCTCAATAATGTTAATGTCTGTGGAGTTTGGTGGGCAGTGGAAGTGCTTCAACTCAGAAGAATGTTCCTGGAGCCACTCTCTAGCAATTGTGAACGTGTGGCGCTTCTACCCCAGTCGGAGGGTCGAGTCCTCCCTAGGGCATGGCTGTGTGTGTTGTCCTTAGCATAAGTTACTTTATGTTAGATTAAGTAGTGTGTAAGTTTAAGGACCGATGACCTCAACAGTGTGGTCCCATAAGATCTTACCACAAATTTCCAAAAAATCTGTGGACGTGTGGAGTGTCGTATTGTCCTGCTGGAATTTCGTCAGAATGCACAATGGACATGATTGGGTGCAGGTGATCAGACAGGATGCTTAGGTTAGCGTCACCTCTCAGAGTCGTGTCTAGACGTATCAGGGGCCCCATATCACACTAGCTGCATACGGCTCACACCGTTACAGAGCCTCCACTAGCTTGGACAGTCCCATGGTGACATATGGGGTCCATGGATTCATGAGGTTGTCTCGATACCCGTACACGTCCATCCGCGCGATACAATTTGAAACGAGACGCGTCCGACCAGGCAACATGTTTCCAATCATCAACAGTCCAATGTCGCTGTTGACGGGTCCAGGCAAGGCGTAAAGCTTTGTGTCGTGCAGTCATCAAGTGTACACGAGTGGGTCTTCGGCTCCGAAAGACCATATCGATTATGTTTAGTTGAACGTACATTGACACTTGTTGATGGCCCAGCATGGAAATGTGCAGCAATCTGCGGAAGGGTTGCACTTCTGTCACGATGAACGATTCTCTTCAGTCGCCATTGGTCCCGTTCTTGCAGGATCTTTTTCCGGCCGCATTCTTGTTGGATATTTGCTGTTTTACGACATTCCTGATATTTGCGGTACACTCGTGGTTCAAATGGCTCTGAGCACTATAGGACTTAACTTCTGAGGTCATCAGTCCCCTAGAACTCAGAACTACTTAAACCTAACGAACCTAAGGACATCACACACATCCATGCCCGAAGCAGGATTCGAACCTGCGACCGTAGCGGTTGCGCGGTTCCAGACTGTAGTGCCTAGAACCGCTCGGCCACTCCAGACGGCGGTACACTCGTGAAATCCCCACTTCATCGCTACCTCGGAGATGCTGTGCCCCATTGCTCGTGCGCCGACAATAACTCCACGTTCAAACTCGCTTAAATCTTGACAACCTGCCATTGTATCCGCAGTAACTTATCTGAGAACTGCGCCAGTTACTTGTTGTCTTATGTAAGCCTTGCCGACCACAGCGCTGTATTCTGCCTGTTTACATATCTCTGTACTTGAATACGCATGCCTATACCAGTTTCCTTGGCGCTCGAGTATAGGAAAACACGTATCCAGAGGCTCTGTATGGGAACAATGGTGCCTTACAGAGAGATCTGCGTGTCTCCATATGATGTTTCACATCTTGCGAAGCATCACTGGAGTTGTGATCCGACTGGCTTCTTCAACACTTTGGCGTAATTTTGCATTAGTTTCCTAGCGTGAGCCACTTGGGACTTATTTACTTCTCGTAAGCAGTTGTCTGCTAACTACGTTTTTAGTTAGTTGAATACATGTACCCTTCAAAAGGTTTGGTCCACATGAGTATCGCAATGACATCCCAGCCCATACAAAGTGAGGGGTGTTCCTTCCCATCTCTTGCACGTAGTGGGAATTTCCTTAGACCACACAATAATGTTCCTCATGTGTGGTTCAAATGGCTCTGAGCACTATGGGACTTAACTTCTGAGGTCATCAGTCTCCTAGAACTTACAACTACTTAAACCTAACTAACCTAAGGACATCACACACATTCGTGCCCAAGGCAAGATTCGAACCTGCGACCGTAGCAGTCGCGCGGTTCCGGACTGAAGCACCTAGAACCGCTCGGCCACCAAGGCCGGCTCCTCATGTGTGAATTGCGATGTTTCGGATATTGGAAAGAAACACTCATGAGCGAGGCACAGCAATAATTGTGCAGCACTGCACGGCAGGGTGCAAGTCGTTGCTCGAAGTCGTTGCACGTACAATTCGTTTACAAACATCAATCTACATTTTTCCAAAGAAAATTCCACGCTGACTGTATCAAATTTAAAAATGAGTCAGGCCGTGTTCGCTGCCGGGCGGTTCCTTTCAGCTTGCACGGTCATTGCCGCTCCCATCATTTAAAAAGTTTTTAAAAAAGATTTTTAAATTTTTACTGTCGCTTTCACCAGATGACGGTATATTGGACGTGAATGGTGGGGAGTGGCTACAGGGCAATGTTCAACGTTACCATGTTATAAATAGCGTATATTGCCTGAGGATGCACCGATAAGTGGAGCGGAAACGGTCGCAGATTTAATAAAAATCATTGATACAGCCAGCACGGAATTTTCTTTGGAAAAATGTCTAAGTTTGGCTGTGGTTGCCCGCACTATAAAACAACATGTTATCAACCTAAATGCTTTCAAATATTTTTTAGTCTGGCCACTTATTGTTGACTGTAGTGTTTGAAGCACAACTGCTCATTTGCGAATATCTTTCACTGCAGACTGCTCAGTGTAGATACGGATGGCGGCACAAGCTTCCTCTCTCGTTTTCTTACACCCACAACGAGGCTTGCCTTTGACACTGCCTGATAAAACACCACATGTCTCTGAACCTGGCAGTGTCAAGCTACGAAGTGGACAGCGGCAAATGTTCTTATTATTTTTGTCACTACCTGCCTTATATGCGGACTTCCGTGCTGCCACACACACACACACACACACACACACACACACACACACACACACACACACACACGCGCGCTATTATTTGCTACTTTACGTCGTCAACTGGAACAATACAATACTGAAACAAGATGTGGTGTGCGTACTGTTAGACCTTCAGTACACACACCATCAGATTATTTGACTGGTCGCTCTAACGCAGTAGGCGAGTGTCAGCAATATGTCTCGTGCTCTTATCGTGGCGTGTTTATCTTATGCCGTTAGGTCAGATGATGGAAATGCTACTTGCACTGTTAGAGTAGCAGATTGACAGTGACCAACTTTAAACAGAACTTGATCAATTTTCACACACATTTATTAAAATAATAACAAGCATAAAAATTACTTTACTTGGTTCTGGATGCTACACTCCTGGAAATGGAAAAAAGAACACATTGACACCGGTGTGTCAGACCCACCATACTTGCTCCGGACACTGCGAGAGGGCTGTACAAGCAATGATCACACGCACGGCACAGCGGACACACCAGGACCCGCGGTGTTGGCCGTCGAATGGCGCTAGCTGCGCAGCATTTGTGCACCGCCGCCGTCAGTGTCAGCCAGTTTGCCGTGGCATACGGAGCTCCATCGCAGTCTTTAACACTGGTAGCATGCCGCGACAGCGTGGACGTGAACCGTATGTGCAGTTGACGGACTTTGAGCGAGGGCGTATAGTGGGCATGCGGGAGGCCGGGTGGACGTACCGCCGAATTGCTCAACACGTGGGGCGTGAGGTCTCCACAGTACATCGATGTTGTCGCCAGTGGTCGGCGGAAGGTGCACGTGCCCGTCGACCTGGGACCGGACCGCAGCGACGCACGGATGCACGCCAAGACCGTAGGATCCTACGCAGTGCCGTAGGGGACCGCACCGCCACTACCCAGCAAATTAGGGACACTGTTGCTCCTGGGGTATCGGCGAGGACCATTCGCAACCGTCTCCATGAAGCTGGGCTACGGTCCCGCACACCGTTAGGCCGTCTTCCGCTCACGCCCCAACATAGTGCAGCCCGCCTCCAGTGGTGTCGCGACAGGCGTGAATGGAGGGACGAATGGAGACGTGTCGTCTTCAGCGATGAGAGTCGCTTCTGCCTTGGTGCCAATGATGGTCGTATGCGTGTTTGGCGCCGTGCAGGTGAGCGCCACAATCAGGACTGCATACGACCGAGGCACACAGGGCCAACATCCGGCATCATGGTGTGGGGAGCGATCTCCTACACTGGCCGTACACCACTGGTGATCGTCGAGGGGACACTGAATAGTGCACGGTACATCCAAACCGTCATCGAACCCATCGTTCTACCATTCCTAGACCGGCAAGGGAACTTGCTGTTCCAACAGGACAATGCACGTCCGCATGTATCCCGTGCCACCCAACGTGCTCTAGAAGGTGTAAGTCAACTACCCTGGCCAGCAAGATCTCCGGATCTGTCCCCCATTGAGCATGTTTGGGACTGGATGAAGCGTCGTCTCACGCGGTCTGCACGTCCAGCACGAACGCTGGTCCAACTGAGGCGCCAGGTGGAAATGGCATGGCAAGCCGTTCCACAGGACTACATCCAGCATCTCTACAATCGTCTCCATGGGAGAATAGCAGCCTGCATTGCTGCGAAAGGTGGATACACACTGTACTAGTGCCGACATTGTGCATGCTCTGTTGCCTGTGTCTATGTGCCTGTGGTTCTGTCAGTGTGATCATGTGATGTATCTGACCCCAGGAATGTGTCAATAAAGTTTCCCCTTCCTGGGACAATGAATTCACGGTGTTCTTATTTCAATTTCCAGGAGTGTATTTACAATTGACAATCTGAAGTTCCTTTGGTATTGGTACGTTAATCTGATTCTCACATATATCTCTGATACTTGACAAAAGTGTCTATACATTTATCTTCATGGTTATGTACAGGAATATGGTAATCTTATTGGGCGCAGACTGAAACTTGACTATAGACTGTTTTTTTTTTGTGTGTGTGGTGGTGCTGAAGTATAGACTGGTACAGACAAATGTAGAACTCGTACAGACTGTTGCAGACAAATGCAGACTGGTA
The DNA here is from genome assembly GCF_023898315.1 of Schistocerca nitens. Taxonomy (NCBI): domain Eukaryota; kingdom Metazoa; phylum Arthropoda; class Insecta; order Orthoptera; family Acrididae; genus Schistocerca; species Schistocerca nitens. The sequence goes on from NC_064619.1 coordinate 629,967,107, forward strand.
CAGACTAAAGCAGACTGATTAATTGGAGGTCTGTACACTCGTTATAATACCTCGCGCGTTCATGTATCACTGCGCGAGTGTGATCTGCGAGGAGAAAAGGTTCTACATTAGCAGCAATCTCATTGGCTGCGTTACATATTAACACGCGGATCGTCGGAAGCAGAATTTGGTCCGTCTCTATGGCAGCGCCATCTCGTAGTGTGTAGACGGACGAGCGCTGCGCCTGCGTTTTTGTGCTTAGCGGGGCGCACTCTAGTGGGAAAGTTGTGTACGCGCTGACGACGCGGCACTATGTACACAACACAAGAAAATACAATACTGACAAGGACGCTTTTTGTCAACTTCAGATTAGGGATATCAGTAAAACCATGGTTATTTCGTCAATTCTACAAAGCCAAGTGCAAGACAGACTTTTCGGGCATCCTGTATATGAAACAGACTCGTGTAACATTTGTACAATAAATTCTGATATCTGCCTTTCTTATTACAGAAAATTATGTTCAAACACCACACTATATCATTTCGTGTTATTACTCTCGGATATTTGTTGGTTGTGAGCTATTCCAACCATTGATCATCGATGATTTACCTAAACAACGCCCAATTTTATCATACAGAGTTTAGCTGACGTTGGAGTATGATCACCACCTAAGGATGTCACTGTTTTGCAGATGAGGAGTGGGAGCTGGAGGACAGAAGCTACGCTACGCTCTCCGTTGACACCGACTGCCTGCAGCTGTTGGCTAACGCCCTGGACCACCCCACGTGTCCGCTGGAAGACCTGTCACCGGAAACCATTACTCAGCGCGAGCAGTGCCGCGTGCAGCTATGGAACGACGTGGTGGAGAGATCGCCCCACATACCCGTCACCAGCTACCTGGCGTACACGCAGAGGGCGAACGTCAACCTCTGTCTCTTGGCCTGGATGACTGTCAACTCGTTCAGCATTTGTCAGGACGTCCCCTTTAGTATGATACAGTCCGTACATGATGCTCGGTGCTTTTTCAGTAATCCTGCCAACGAGTCCTGTCCGGAAGTGAACGTCACAGGCGCCATCTGCTCTTTCTCCAGAGCTGTTCTGTTACTAAAATGTCGCGACTTTTCCCTCAATAAGCATTCCGAGCTGTGTAGTGTCAGCTTGTACCCAGACGGATCCTACTCAAACAAGAGCAATGTACCGTGGATCAAACTCCTCAAAGGGCATATAGAGCCAACGGAAAGAACACTAAACTACAAAGCCAGTTTAAACAGTGCTACCTTGAAATACAAGGATTTCAGAATCGACAGCTTAAAAGTTTTAGAAATGTCATTTATAGCTATAAATATTGTTTTCCGTTTCTTGACTGCCGGAGTATACATGTACCTTCCACAGTTACGCAATCTGCCCGGAAAGATATTCTTGTCCTTCCAGCTCACGGGTATAATACAGATCTTGTGTTCTGAGGTCATGTATCGTATGACAGGTGTCCCCAAGTTATCGACAGCGGTGCAGATTGATAGCTCCCTTACGCTTCTCAGCTGTATCTGGCTGAACTCGTTCTGCTACCAAATGTACGCGTGCATTCGACATCTCAGGCTTCCTAATGATCTGCTGCCTGCTGAAGCGAGTGAGGTATTCCGTCGTCAGGTGGTGTATGCACTTATACCCTGGGGCATAGTATCTGCAGCAAGTATTTCTTTGGAAAATACGAGCAAATATTACTTGATTCACAGTCGGATAATATTCCTCGCGGCGATTTCATTCTCGGTAGCTCTAAATTTGGTTCTCCTTGGATTGGTGGGATATATGTACCTACGTAATCGAAACTTAATGCGGCGACTTAAAATTTCTAGTAATCACAGGTTTGGTTCAAAGAAACAACTTGTTTTTCTGTCAGTTAAGACAGTTTTCTTAAGTGGCGTTGGTATAATTGTTAGAACTGGATTCCACCAAGCGCAAGGCATTGCACAGTTCGTATACTATGTTCACATAGCTACGATGGCGCAGGGACCGCTGCTGTTCGTTTTTTTCATTTGTAACGAATCGACACTTCCTCTGTTCAAGGCGACCTTACTAGCATGGTGGAAACCAGATATTGTCAGATCCAGGCGAGAGCTGTGTTCAGCGGCTGAGAGAAATTTGGCAAAGAGAGCCGATATTCAGCATTCATCTGCAGAATCCTCGATGTAATTTCCTTGAGTGTTTTTCTCAAAGGACTGTTTTCAATGTAGACTGGACTGAGGCGTGTGGTCAGTTATAAAGATAGAATCTAGCTGATGAGAAAAAATTAACTGCGACTTACATCATAAAACCCGTGCCCCAGTTCCCTAATCTATTCTTTATTTACAACCAAGCGCTTATTTGTAAATAGTAGCGCGTCTACGTATACTAATAGACATTAATAATTCATTGTTGGTGCACAATGGAGTTGGAACTGAAGGTAAACTTTTAAAGGACTGTGTTACACGCTATTGGAGTAGAGGCGTTTGTGAGACAGGATAGTGTCTTACTGTGCGAAAAGTGTGTAAAAGCACTGTAGGAGACGTTGAAAGTTAATGTGTGTCGCATGTGCTAGTCTTAAGCAAGGAAGAACGTTATTTTAAAGGGCACTATCACTAACAGTCTTATGGGAGGAAAAAGATGTATCAGAAGTTAAATTAAAAGGGGGCATTTTACTCCAGATGTTAAACTATAAGGGTATAGTATGTACAACACAGTGTGATTTGTAATCAGTAGACGGTCGCCCATTTGTTGAAATAAAAGTTGAATGAGCGACCTATGCAAATGAAACTGGTGTATGCGTGAATTTATTATGTGGCCCAACTGAACACCCTGCCATTAACTGCCAAATTGCAGCCATCACCACACATTTACCAGCCATCCCTGATCTTAACAGGGAATTTCGTTATTTTTGACAACGAAAAGTAGCCACATCGTACACGACGGAACAGGAGGCCGCAGCATCACTCGCGAAGTAGCCAATATGGCTGCAGAGCCGATCGAAGAGTGGTGTGGCTCCGCATTCGAACGCACTTTTCCTTTGCAAAAACTTGATTGTGTGCAGTTGTATTTACTTTCGCGGGCACCAGGAGTGTTCTCTGACACATTGCGTTCTCCTTTACTCATTAGACAGGGCTGTTATACACTGAAGCGCCAAAGAAACTAACTTGTATAGGCATGCGTATTGAAATGCAGAGATACATAAACAGCCAGAATACGGCACTGCGGTGGGCAACGACTACATACGACAACAAGTGTCTGGCGCAGTTGTTAGATGGGTTACTGCCGCTACAGTGGCAGGTTATCAAGATTTAAGCGAGTTTGAACGTGGTGTTACAGTCGGCGCACTAGCAATGGGACACGGAATATCCGAGGTAGGATGAAGTGGGAAATTTCCCGTACGACCATTTCACGAGTGTACCTTGAATATCAGGAGTCTGGCAAAATATCAAACCTTCGACAACAATACAGTCGGAAAAAGATCCTGCAAGAACGGGACCAACGACGACTGAATAGAATCGTTCAATTTGACAGAAGAGCAACCCTTCCACAAATTGCTGCAGATTTCAATTCTGGGCCATCAACAAGTGTCAGCGTGCGAACAGTTCAACGAAACATCATCGATGTTGGCTTTTGAAGCCAAGGCCGACTGGTGTACCCTTGATGACAGCACGACACAAAGCTTTACGCCTCGCCTGGATCCGTCAACACCGACACCGACCACTGTAAACATGTTGCCTGGTCGGACGAGTCTAGTTTCAAGTTGTACCGAGCAGATGGACGTGTACGGGTCTGGAGACATCATCATGAATTGATGGATCCTATATGTCAGCAGCGAACTGTTCAAGCTGGTGGAGGCTCGGTAATAGAGTGATATTGGACATCTGATACGCCTAGATACAACTCTGACAGGTGACACGTACGTAAGCATCCTGTCTGATCACCTGCAACCATTCATGTCCATTATGCATTCTGATGGACTTGGTCAATTCCAGCAGGACAATGCGACGCGTCACACGTCCAGGACTACTACAGAGTGGAGCCAGGAACACTCTTCTGAGTTTAAACATTTCCACTGGCCACCAGACTCTCCAGACATGAACATTATAGAGCATATCTGGGATGTCCTGCAACGTGCTGTTCAGAAGAGATCTCCACCTCTTCGTACTCTTACAGATTTATGGACAGCCCTGCAATTCATGGTGTCATTTCAGTCGAGCACAATGTCAGACACTAGTCGAGTCCATGCCACGTCGTGTTGCGGCACTTCTGCGTGGTCGCGGGGCCGACACGATATTAGGCAGGTGTACCGGTTTCTTTCGCTCTTCAGTGTATAAATAAAATAGAGAGAGTGGTTAAAGTACTCGTAGTGGGTTCGTCCGTCGGTTCTGTTTCGCCACGAGAGCCGAGAGGCCGTTGCCCTGCCGTCGGTGGAGCGCTCGTCGGTTACACGAGTCCGAGACGCGTCAGCACGCCGCGCTACGACACATCGCCAGCACCAGCCGCAGCGCAATCCGATGCGTCGTGAGCAGCCGCCAGCTGCTCGCACCGCGCCGTCGACGTCAGCATCAGCGCTGCTGTCGCTGAACAACTGTAGGTGAACCCGCATGACAGAATAACGCTCGAATAGTGGTATACGCGAGACCGCGCTGCTGCCTGCCTACGCTGGGTCCTGGATACCTGCAGACGAAGCAGCGACCCCAACAAGTCAGAGGCCGAGGGAAGGACGAGGGCAAAATGGGGTAAGACTCTATCTTAAGCCACCAACGTCGCACCCGGAATGGAACACGTGGAGGAAGAACTCGTGTTTATGTCTCCCAGTCAGAAAACCGCAGCCACACACAATACTGAGTGAACTATGAGTGGAACTAAATGCTCATCTGCCCTGCTAACTGTCATTGGAGACAGAGTGTTTCCATTAGCTTTCCAAACAACTACCTTTGCAGTGAAACTGGACTGCTTAAATGATGAAAACAGGTGATTAAGATTTGAACTACAGAGAGCATCTAATCCAGCTAAATACATACCAGTAAAACTATGCAAGAGAAGGCTGAAAAATTAGAGGACGAAAATTGGGAACTCAAAGTAGTGAACCAAGACTTGCAAAAACAAATAAGAAAATTAACTGAGAAATTCACAGAGCAAGCTCAAAGGCAAGAGCAGACGCTGACATACCTGCAGCCTTAACAACAGACCCCAAAACCAAAGAGGTACTAAGAACAGAACAGGCTAAAACAAAATAGGCCTCAAAACTATACATGGAATGGACGGCAAATCAAGACGGAAAAGCTGTACGACAGACCATTACCACGAATATAAACTCCGGAAAGAGAACCTACATCTCAAGTCAACACCCACTGAGTCACTAGTTAAAGTATAAACGGCAACAAAGGAGAAATGTTGAAAAATAATAGAAAAAAAAACGAAAGACGTCCACACCATTGCCTGTGAAGGGCCGCAAAAACGCAAGCCACTTGCGGCAGCGTATCATGTGCGCAACACACACCGACAAGGAATTTCTAGAATGTCTTTATGAGCAGAATCTCAATAGCGACACCACGAAAGAACAGCTCCACAGAGAGGTCAAAATAAGTCTAAAATAGAGCCTAAGGGAAGAGGTTTCAACCATCTGGTACTGCAGGTCACCCCCTACCTATACTGGGTCATAACAGAAAGACAGAGTCTACGTAGGTTTCGAATCACTATCTGTAAAAAACTATGCACTAGTAAATCACCGTCTTCAATGTTGTTCCAATGGACATACTATTAAACCTGCAGAAAGGCCGGAATTACATGTGTCAAGCGTGGCAACCAAGGACACAAGCGCACTTAGTTCTCGTCTACCCAGGCTTCCATCTGCTTCCCTTGCAAATACAGAGTCTGTGTCTGCAACAAAACAAAAGGAGGTGATTATCAAACCTGTAGACATTTGCACAGAGTATGGTAACTAAAATAAACATACACAGCTAAAGCCAGTTACCCACAATACATAGATGCAAATCACCATGCAAATCCTCAATGCAGAGGAGCTACGAACAGTTTCCTGGAAAAGGCAGATGAGTCTTTTGCTAAAGTACAGAGACAAAAATGAGCTCATCCCACTCCTACAACACTCAATGTCCTTACATCCTTACAAGACAACTATATCAATTAGGTAGAATATATGCATGACACGACAATCAGTGGCTCCATACACCTTGAGGTGACGAAGCAAATGAAAAGGCAAATATGGAACTGGATAAGCTTCCAAACAACATTAATGCAAAGGAGAGATGCGTTGGAAGACAATCTTACGTATATTGTACACAAGAAAATGTACAAATGAAATCGACACATGCGTGCACAATTTCATCAAACCGACGTTCATCACATCACACATGCAGAGACGCACACAAACCGAAATTAAAAAAGATAGAACAAATAGACAGATATACAGAGTCTAAATCAATAAAATCTGTAACAATCAGAGCACAAACCAATATAAATCCCAGAATTACCAAACCCAAGCTTGTAACAGTAGACAAATTAAATAACGAGAAGTCTGAGGGAGACATATGTGGTATTTGCAACGATATCAGCGTGTATCTCGAAACAACCACCACTCCAAACATCAACAAAGACACCACAACACATACAAGTACTCCGTACTCCAACACAAATCACGACCATCGTTAACAGCACACCAGCAAGCACCACTAACATCAGTGAAAGTCGTTTGAAGGGAAAAGCATCAAAGCCACATATGACATGCACTCTTAATATGAGATATCACAGAAATTTCTTAAAATGCCTCCCAATCAGCGGCAAACACCAAACCACACTCCATCTAGCAGCACTGCTGAAATCGCTACAAAATCCAGCACCATCAAGGAGCCAGCTACACCTAATTACGATAACTGCTAATTTAACTTACTTTTAAGTAGTGTGGAGGAAAAATATATATTACAGACAGCGCAGTGGATGCTAGTTAGAATGTACCATTCAAAAGGTGATCCTATTTTCCTGTAACAAAGCAGACAGAAAGAATCATTCCAAATACAGACAATATTCCTACATCAATGGAGCCGCTGCTCGACCTCATGCTCTACGCAGGTCAGAGTCATTCGACTTGCACAATATATACAGAGATTATGGCAGGGTAAAACCCCCAGAATACATAGACACAAAACGAATATATTGCAACATAATATAAGAAGCACTACTACGGTTAGCGCGGAATCCCCGGAAATAGCGTAAGACCTGCAGTCAGATATCATGTGCCTACAAGAGTCATATAACAGAAATGGGCAACTAATCTCTCTACTAACATATGCTACCGTAATAACAGGCAGCAATGACTGCAGTAATTTTAAACACAACTTATGATTAAGATAACACAGTTTTGCAGTCTGTATTCAGTTACCTTAGAAACATTCAAAGAAAAGGTTACATGGGTGATTGCATCCATGTGTATCCAATACACCTAATGCAGAGCAATCTTATGCAGAGACCTAACAACAGGCAAAAAATTAGTGATAAGTGCTGACGTTAATGGAAGATGCCCTATCTTGAACTTAGAGAGAAAAGATGACAGATATTCACCGACCTGTTACAAGAGACATAATGATATTTAATGAGCATAGAGAGACCTATACGAACGAATGCAGGATTCAATGGAGCGAGCAGTAATATCGACTTTACCATAGCAAGTAATGCAGCAATAACGTGCATAATAAACTGGACTGCACACCACAATATAACCAGTATTGATTGACCACAATGTTATAACACACATACATACACACACACACACACACACACACACACACACACACACACACATACACCCGAACAAACAATCAGATCCCAATTGCCGAAACACATACCAGACACTAACTGTTCCACAAAGCTGATTGGAACAAATGAACAAAAGTAATACTACTGCATCTAGAAAACATCAGTGGAGGGATCGATTAAGGAGCACACAAACTAACACAGGCAATGCAACATACACTTAACACATCAATATCGACGGCAAAGAACACAAAACGCTCACCAGTGCCATGGAACAACAAACTCATGAGACTCGAACAAGATGCCAGACACAAACGAAAATTATATCAAAGGGTGGTACTAGACAGAGACACATACATAACACTTGAGACATATGGGCACTCAGAAGAAATATACAGATAGGCCCTATCTATGGGTGAACGATACAAAATACTGACATAGAAGATAAAAAACTTTGCTACTACCGGGAATGCTAAGGCAAGATAAAGGCACGATAATGTGGATAACGGCATGATGACATGCTGATGAAGGAATACAGTGTAGTTTCTGCTGCATAAACTGTTTCCTGACAACATCATCGATAGACACATACGATATTACACAACATTAAGAGAAGACCCACACACACCATACAGCATTGCCACTGTCACGTGTGCACTTGCCCAAGAAGAGGTTACGATAGCAACCTCAGACCTCAGCAACAAAAATGAGCACCTGGACCAGATGGTATCCATTCGCAAACTCTGAAAAAACTAGCATCACAGATCACCCAGTTCCTAATAATGTTGCTGAACGATGGCTTAGGGCTGAACAGGGTACCTGCAGTATTGAAAACCTACAAAGTAGTCATTATTAAGAAATAAGCAGGAAAGGATCCTTCAGATTCAAAGACCTATAGACATTTATGCATAATAACACCCTAATAAAAATTCAGGACAATCTACCGCAAGAATTTGCAAACGCACACCGCTCGCAATGGCATGAGGCAACGCCAGTTCAGCTTCAGAACCGGCAAATACATAGGTGAGTTATAAACCACTACCTACACATAGCCAATAAAACAACACTGAAACACGCCATGGCAATAATAATTGACACTGCCAGGGCATTCGGTAATATCTGGTGGCCAGCAATGTTTCAGAGGTTAAGACACCTGGAGGTACAACTATTTATGAGACTACTGAAAAAACAGAGTAGTCGAATGGCAGATGGACAACCAGGATCTATCTGTGGCCCCGTCTTCCAGGCCTTAAAAGTAGAAATCATCCTGCAACTTTTAAATTGGGATGAGAGGTCAGACGAAATTTTCGCCTAGGCAGATGACCTATTAGTTGTCGTCACTGCAAACAACAGAGCCCAGCTAGAAGAGACACCCAGTGGAATACTACAAACAGTTACACAATGGTGTCACAACAACAAACTCAGGACAGTCAAAAGCGATGCAAAATACACTGTACTGAAAGGATCACTCCAAAGGAATCCTTCAGTTAAAATAGGGGACACAAACATCAAGTGAGAATATGTAACAAGCTGTCCTGAAGTACACATAGATGGGGAACTGAATTTCCACGAACACACAGGGCTAGCAACCGACAATGCAGGAAAACTATGTAAACTGATGGAGCTTAATTGAAAGCTGTACAGGCTGCCTTTAGCAGTCATACAGACATATATTCTGCGTTTTTTAATCAGTACTCAGCTTTGCAGCTAGCACGTGGGCACACAGACTGAACCTGGTCACCAGCAGAGCATGTTACGCTGCAGGACCGGCAAATACATAAAGTAGGTGAGTCGTAAGCCACCGCCTACACATAGTTAATAACACAAGGGAGCAATGTCCTACTGAGGCTATCAGGAACGCTTGGCACCATCTCAGTGGATGCATTGTGTGTGGTGCTTGGAATATGTCCAATACATATCACGATCAGAGCTGCGAGGTACCGGTAAAAGATGGGGAGACTATGTAAGGTACACACAATAATTGGTGTACCAATATGGACAGCACATCACCTTAAAAGTTGGCATTTCGATACGAGGCAAGGTGATTCAAATGGTTCAAATGGCTCTGAGCACTATGGGACTTAACATCTGAGGTCATCGGTCCCCTAGAACTTAGAACTACTTAAACCTAACTAATCGAAGGACAACACACATATCCATGCCCGAAGCAGGATTTGACCCTGCGACCATACTAGTCGTGCGGTTCGAGACTGAAGTGCCTGAGGCAAGATGAATGGGGCATAAATGATAAGCGACGTAGACTTTACAATTTTGTACCTGACAAAAGGGAACGGTTGATAACGAAACATATCGATCATAGCTATGGTATGGTACATTTCCTTACTAGACATGGACCTTACCCCATGCACTTAAACCGTGCTTTTCTGAGACACATACTACATGCACATGCAGGGAAGAAGGTTCCCCAGAACACACTGCCTTTTCGTGTGGACAGTACATGAACAATAGACATAAACTGCATGAAGACTACAAAGAAACAGAAATAAACAGACACTCAGCAATAGGAAAACCAGAACAACAGGCACAATTAAATGCATTAACAGACAGTATTTCAAAAACAACACATGAAGGCTACTTGTGGACCTTATGTAACAGACATGCCTACATGCAACGTAATAACAGTCTCCAGAGGTTGGACAATGACACCCACACTGACAGCGACAACAGCAACACTGAAGAAGATGAGGATGAGGTTGAGCATGGGGATGAGGAGGAGGAGGAGGACGATGAGATGTAACAGTAAATAAGATGCCTTGGCTTATGAATTAGACAATACTTGCCACAATGCACTGGCAAATTTTACATATCAGTCAAATAATATTTAAGGATAGAGAATACTAGAGTAATTGTAGTGTTACATCAGGCTGTCTAGCCAAGGAAACACTCAATGTTGTACATGGATGAATACCTAACGTTAATGCATAAACTCCGCCCAAACAGGCCATGAAGGCCTAACGGTACCGACCGGCCGCCGTGTCGTTCTAAGCACACAGGCGTCACTGGACGAGGATACAGTGGGGCATGTGGTCAGCACACTCCTCTCCCAGCTGTATGTCAGTTTACGAGACCGGAGCAGCTACTTCTCAGTCAAGTAGCTCCTCAGTTTGCCTCACGAGGGCTGAGTGCAACCTGCTTGCCAACAGCGCTTGGCAGACCAGATGGTGACCTATCCAAGTGCTAGCCCAGCCCAACAGCACTTCACTTCGGTGATCTGACGGGAACCGGCGTTACCACTGCGGGAAGGCAGTTGGCACTAACGCATAAATTATAAAAATAATTTCCCTGCTACTAACCATAAACTATTTTGTTGTGACTGGTGGTAAACAGCTCGAAGAAACCGTTCCAAGGTATTCACCGCTAGTCATAATCAGAAATGGCACTAAAAAGTCTCTCCTCTATCCTATCATCTTTTTATATTTTTTCTTAAGCCAACACAGTTTTATTAATACCTCAACCTCAAATTCTTGTTACTCAAAAAATATTTATTCCATGTCAAATACTCCAAATAAAAAACAAAACAGAAAAAACTAAAAGAAATATGCAAACAAAAACTGAAATATTTACGACCTGTTTAAAATTGCAACAAATAAATTAATCACTCGCCATCTTCACACATCACAAGGTAGGTGCCAGGTGCAGCTGACTTGCACACATCTTGGATCACAGAACAACATTGGCATTGGAATCTAAACATACCAAGCATTAACATTCTGAACTAATATACACATTAAAGACTTCCTTTCATATTTACTGAAACCAATGGCAGTGGAATCGAAGCATACCAAACATTAACATTCTGAACCAATATACACATTAAAGATTTCCTTTCATATTTACTGAAACAAATTATTTTAGAAGCTTTCTGGCAGGCGACACAATAAGAGCAGTTGTAACATTGTACCAGTGGTTCTGTAGTATATCGCCCAGATGATGATCTAATCTCAAAATCTCGTCAAGATAAGAAACTGATAAGGACTTTTCTGCCTGGTTACACACTTGGGCTAGTTATATTCAAGGTTACTAACCCTGTCCCTTATAGAATCACAGGAAATAGTGCAAGTTATATTCAAGGTCATCCAGAGGAACCTCATCCTACCTGTGCAACTATCAGCGCCCCCCCCCCCTCTCCCTTCCCCCAAACCTCTGTGTCAATAAGATTCAAGACTTCCCTGCACCTCTTTAACATTTATAACTAGAGTATTTGTGTAGGCGTCTTCATTCGATGTCTCTGAACCACAGAGAAAGGTTAGGTTTATTTGGGATAAGGCTTTTGGTTTTTGTTATAAATAGTAATAACAGATTAATTATATTATTACACGATTTTAGTCATTTTAGGTGTGGGCTCCGTAAGGAGAGGGCCAGGATGTGGGTATTCTTTTTAAATAATTATAAATTACATATCTTGTTTTCCCAGCTATGCACGTCTGACCATTTGACATGAAGTACATGCCAGCATAGTCCAGACACCATCTTCTGACAGAATAAGGATTCTCACAAGTATTCTCTAATTTACTGCTATTGCGAGTTTATTTGTTGGTATTTTTACCCATTTTTTCCAAATATTAACATTTATGTCCTAAATGCAATGTTAACAAATTATGGCAATGTGTAATTTAACAACAAATGTGTACTGCAAAAGTCTTTAAATATTGAAGAATTCTTACTAACTCAGTCCTACATTAATATGAGCAGAGTCGTAATGTATGTGTTAAAAAGAGTGTGTTGTCCTATTGGAAACAATTATGTCATGGTATACTCTGAACCATGGCCACACTGACTGAACCAATTGGAGCTTTTAGCACTATGCTAGTCTATTCCCCCCTCCCACCAACAATGGTAGGGAAATTTACATTATTTAAACAATTGTTGTGTAGTAGTTTCCATCTTGATGGACCAACTTACTGGAAGAAAAGACGCTGCTATGGTATCTAGTATATATATTTCATATAAGCAGTGGTACAATTTAAGCGCCATCCCCCCCCCCCTTTCTCTCTGGATGAATAAGAAACAAGCTCCGCTTCTCCCACAACCATCCCACTTTTAATACTAGAGTTTATTCAGGTGTGGCGTCTTTGCTGCTCTGTTCACAATCTTAATGAAACACCAGCGCTCCCAGACCGAATAATAAGACATATAATTACAATTATCCTTAGACAAGATGATATTTCAGCAAATAAATTGTTGCTACATCACTCCTACATAAGTATTAATGTGTAATGTCATAGTGTGTTCTAAAAAATAAATAATCTATAGTTTAATGGTACCACAACGTTTTCTGTATGGACTAGAAATCATGAATCCCAATAAACATACCAAACACATATGAATGACTAATAAATTACATAACACTTTATTTAACAAAAATACCCACTTTTAAGTACAAAACCTACATTATCCCTGCACTCTTAATATTCAACAACATAGTGTTACAAAACAATGACGTAATGAATCCATGGTAAGAACACCTATCACTATTTAGGTTATCTTGACCAGTTGTCTCCCACGTTATTCAAGAAAGCATGCATGCATACACATCTGTACCAGTAACACACACTGCAATAAATAAGAGTAAAACTACTCACCAAATGTCGTGTTCTAGCACACAGCACGCAGAGAAACCTTTAGCATTGACGAGATAGACCAGAAGCAATATATTTTTTGGACATGAATATAAACACTAATTCTTGTTCTCTAGTGTCCCTTGTTGGGTTAGGTCTCTTTATCTATGGACCTGCGGATAAAGATGGAAATGTCTGCCAGAATTGTGAGGTCTCCAAACAACGCCACAGAAGCTTTTCAGAAACTGTTTCTGTTGTTCCTGTTACTACAGATGATATCGTGGGAAGTTGCAGATGGATGATAAAAGGGCTATGTGCATAATATGGATATCACACACACATTTTAACTCCATACTTGGAACAACAATTAATACTATTGCTCAGCATTCGTCTGATTTTTCAGCTGTTTATAGTAATGTTACCTATTTTATTCGATTGTTCTCTCTGGCAGTATCTGGATTTGAAACATCATATGACTGATTGATTTGGAAGATAGTTAACATGCATTGGGAAGAGATTGGAGAGAGATTTGGTCACCATAAATGCCTTTCATATTACATCACTCATCCGTGGAAGGTTGGTTACATCGCTGCTGATTCATCAGGACCACCTGGAAACGTTGTCTGATGGCCTACAAGCTATTGTCATTCACCTACTGTTTTACTATTTAACATTTCACCGCCATGCATTATAATATTTTTAAGTAATCAAAAACAATCTTGCTATAATGTGGGAGTGGTTATTGTTAAAAACCAAAAAATGAGTGTTAAAATGGAATATTGTAATATCTTCATATAGATTATACACATATTATCCATAAGTGCCAAAATGTTTTAAATAGAACTGTGCAAACATATTTATGTCCCTGCATACAACACAACATACTTCATAAAGCTATTACCCTGCTTGTGAGTGAACTGTGTTCCACAGGTGGAGATCTAATGCAAACTGTTATCTGTCTGCCTACAGTTTCAAATGTTTAACATGGAAGTCAATTGCACAAACCTGTACTGCTGGTGTACTCATATAACATGATGTATTCTTATGTTTTTACTACAATAAAGTCTGAGTACTGCGGGAAGTGGAAGGTGGAGCAGGAGAGGGGGGGGGGGGCAGGCGGGGTGGGATGAAAAGAGAAAGGGGTCTGGGGGTGCACCAAGGTGCAGATCATCGGGTGGTGGGAGATGAAGAGGGAAGGCAAGTAAGGAGGGAGTGCAGAGACACGGAAGTGGGCATGGGAAAGGGAGGGGTGGTGTTAGAGCGAGGAAACCATTCAGGGGAAAGGAAGAGGAGGGGAGAGGAGCCCTAAGGAACAAGAGGGGGGAAGGTAGGGTTAGAGTTGTTAGGAGAGGTAGAGAAAATGTTGAAGATCATCATCTGGGAGGAGTAGGTACTGGATGTTGCGTTGAGAATGAAAGTGGAGGGTGTGAAGATGGAGAGAGGGCATGATTCAATGGTAAAGGTGCAGCATTCGGCTGGGGGTAGAGAGGATAGAAGGCACCACAGGGTGTGGGGGGGGGGATAGAGTTGGCATATGATGTACAGGGTGTGGATGTGTTTGAGGAAATGGAGAAGATGTGGGATGGGGATGAGGTCGCAGAGGATCTGTGTGGGCAACGGGAGACAGATATGGAAGGCGAAGTGGAGTGGAAGATGTTAAAGTATTTGGAGGGCTTTACAGAATCTGGGAGGGGTGAAAAGCCAAGTGACACTGGCGAAAAAAAGAGTGGGGCGGATCAAGGATTTCTAGGTGGGAAGGATGGTGGAAGGATGTGGTCCCTATGTCCAGCCAGACAGGAGATTCAAGAGGTGGAATCTATTGAGGGTTTTGTGTTGGATTGTAAGGAGATGGAGAGTCCAGGTGAGGTGACAGTGGAGGGTGAGGTGTTTCAGGGTATGAGTGAGGTGGATAGGGTGACCATAAATGGTGAGGTAAAAATCAAGGAGCCAGAAAGAGTGGGTGGTACAATTTATGATGATTGCCCGGATCTTGGAAGAATTGATGCGAAGGAGACACTGGTAGCAACAGGTGGTGAACTGATCGAGGTGAGTTTGAGGGTATGTTGGGACCGTTGAAGAGTAGGGTAAAGAACCAGACAGGTGATGTCATGAGCAAATTGTAGGAGGTGAACAGGCGTGAGAGGCTTAGGCATATCGCTAGTATGCAGGAGATAGAGGCATGGAGAAAGGACAGTGATTTGGGGCATGTCAGCCATGGAATAGCAAGTATGGGAGTTGATATTGTGGGCAGTGACATAGGAGGGACGATGGGAGAGCATGGAGGCAACGAGACAGACGAAATTGATGGGAAGAGCGGAGGTCTGGAGTTTAAAGAGGAGCCTGGGTTGCTAGACACGATTGTAGTAGTTATGGTGGTCGAGGGAAAGAAAGATAGCGGAGCGATGGGAGTTAAATTGGAGGGAAAGAAGATTGGTAAGATTATGGAGGTGGTCCTCAGTTAAGAAGGAGGGCTGAAGTCACTCTGGATAACGGGAAGAAGATGGTGTTGGTTAAGGTGGTGACGAATACAGCAAGAGAGGATGGACTCGACGACCTCTAGCGGTAATATATATTTTCTTTATTGTTATTTCATTCCCCTGCCTCATATGGGCTATATATATATATATATATATATATATATATATATATATATATATATAAAGCGATAAATTGGGGACATAAGGAGATAATAGGAGGAGAAGCTCGAGGTTAAAATATGCACTGACATGGAGAGTTCATAGTGGGGCCGTTGACAAATCGCATAAAGTTAAAAAACAGAGTTGGTAATTCATGGAGCACATAAAATACACTGAAGTCACATGCACAAGATAAAAGCTGGGCAAAGTGTTAAGACACTTCAGAACGAAAACACCTTAAAACCACTGTAAATTGCGGAGCGCACATGACGAAGAAATAAAAGCTGCAGGGAGGGACTTGCTGAGAGGGAGGGGGCCAGAGAGGAGGGGAAAAAGAGTGGAGAGGAATGTGCAGCAGAGGAGGGGGAGGGTTGTAGGGGGTGGGATGAAAAGGAAAAGGGGGTGTGGGGTGCACCAAGAGGCAGGAGATTGGTGGGATGGGAGATTGAGAAGGAAGGCATGTCAGGAGGGAGTGCAGAGACACAGAATCGGTGCACTGGAAGGGGTTGAGGGGCCTGGAAGAGGGAGGAACATCGCTCAGGGGAAAGGAAGAGGAGGGGAGAGGGAGTCCTGATGATTGGGAGAGGGTAGGCAGGATTGGATTTGGGAGGAGATATTACAGTGAAGCTCATCATCTGGGAGGTGTAGGTGCTGGAAATTGCATTGGGAAAGGAGGTGGAGGGTGTGAAAATGGAGGGAGGTTAGGGCACAATGGTGAAGGCGTGGCAATGAGCTGGGGGGGGGGGGAAAGGAGAGAAGACACCAGGGGGTGGGGGGCGGATTGGGTCTGCAGTTGATGTACAGGGTGTGGATGTGCTGGAGGAAAACGAGAAGATGTGGGAAGGGGATGAGGTCATATAGAATTTGTGTGGGAGATGGGAGGCATATATTGTAAGCAAGGCAGAGTGCTTGATGTTCAAGGATTTGAAGGGCTTTATAGAACCTGGGAGGGGCATAGATCCAGAGCACACTGGGGCATAACAAAGATGGGGTAGGTCAAGGATTTGTAGGTATGAAGGATAGTGGAAGGATGTAGTCCCCGTCTGGCTGGACATGAGTTTTAGGAGCCAGAGTCTATTGTGGGCTTTGTGTTGGATCATAATGAGATGGGGAGTCAAGGTGAGGTGACGGTCGAAGGTGAAGCCAAGGTATTTCAGGTTAGGAGTAAGGTGGATAGGATGACCTTAAATGGTGGAGTAAAAATCTTGGAGCCCGAAGGAGCTGGTGGTACGACATATGATGATTGCCAGGGTCTTGGAAGGATTCATGCAAAGGACCCACTGGTTGCATCAAGTGGTGAACTGGTCGAGATGGGTTTGCTGAGTAGGTTGGGATCGTTGAAGAGTGGGATAAAGGTCCGGGCAGGCGGTGTCATCAGCAAATTGGATCCAGCCCTGAAATATTTTTTTTAGTTTTTGGAATTCGATTCCCCCAGATGGGGCAGGCTGGCAGCAGCTTAGTACACCGCTCTTTAGGAAACAGAATATTTAAAAACGCAATAAGAAGACAATAAACAATAAAAACAGTGAATTTTTGAATTGTAAAATGGCGGAAATCTGTGGAAGTTAAAGATAAAAACAAAGGCCTGGAGATGCTAATGGAGACACATTATGCAGACAGGTACAATAGTAGACAGACAATTAATAAAACACGGCGACAGTCTGTTTTCTGTTCACAAGAGATAAAAAATCACACCTAGCGACAGTATGGTTTCTGTTCACAATACTTCAAAAAAGACCCACAACACTTAACACTTACTTAAACACTGCACTAAAGAGTAGACACAAAGATGACACACCACAACCTAAGGAATATGCGGGGGGGGGGGGGGGGGGGGCTGACAGATGAGGGGAGTAAAGTGGAGAGGAGAGGAAAAAGCGAAGGGGAGGAGGGTGGATGCGAGAAGGAGTGTGGAAGACAGAGTAGGGGAATGCAAATGGACTTGGGGGAGAGAAGGGAGTCAAAGGGATGATAGGTGGAAAAAAAATTGGATGGAAGGGAGGGAAAAGCGAGTCTGGGAAAAACACCAAAGTAGGGAGAGGGAGGTGAGGATCAAAGTTGATAGGAAAGGTAAATGGTGGGAGAGAGAGCATCATCTGGGAGGGAGAGTTTATGGAAGCCATCTTGGGAAAGCAGATGAATGGTGTAGAGGTGGAGTGTAGGTGGGACACAATGGTGAAGGTACAGCAGTGGGTGTGGATTGGAGAGGAGCAACTAGGGTATAGGGGGTATCGAGCCTGCGGGAGGTAAAGAGGATATGTATATGTTTGAGGAAAAGGTGCAAGCGGAGAGCATGACACTCGAGGATCTGGAGGGAGCTATAGAATTTGGGGAGGGGGTGGAGATCCAGGTGGGACTTGCATAGCAAAGGATGGGACAAGTGGTGATATTCTTTTTCTTTAGATTATTGTAATTTCAAGTGGTTTTACAAAACATATAAAAAGGGGGAACTCATACATAAAATGGGGGACGAAAGGGGGACATGAAAACACATTAAATGGAGATAATGGAAGTTAAAATATATGCTAACACGGGGACATTTACTGGGGGACAGTTAAAAAGTTAGCATAAAGTTAAAAGAACACAGCTGGCAATTCGTGTGGTACTTAAAATACACTGGAGTCAAGCAGAAGTTAAAAGTCACACACAGAACAAAAAACATGCAGAGCAAAAGACTTAAAAAAAAACACTGTAAAAGACAGAGCACACATGAAGAATAGAAACCACTGGTAGGGACCTGCCAAGGTTGGTTTGTGTTCAAATGGCTCTGAGCACTATGGGACTTAACATCTGAGGTCATCAGTCCCCTAGAACTTAGAACTACTTCAACCTAGCGACATCACACACATTTATGCCCGAGGCAGGATTCGAACCTGCGACCTTAGCAATCGCGCGGTTCCAGACACCTGCCAAGGGTCGGAAGGCCTGAGAGGAGGAAAAAAGAGGGGGGAGAAGGTGCAGGGGGGCTGGGGGGGCTGGAGAAAGAGGTAGGGGGGCATGCCAAGATGCAGGAGATGGACAGGGTGGGAGATGAAGAGGGATGACAAGGAAGGAGGGACTGCAGGGACACAGAAGGGGGCACAGGAAAGGGGAGCAGGTGGTAGGAGGGAGGAAGCTCAGGGGAAGGGAATGGGAGGGGAGAGGGAGCCCTGACAAGTAAGGGACAAGGTGGGGTTAGAGTTGGTAGGAGAGTAGATGTCAGGGTGAAGCTCATCATCTGGGAGGGGTAGGTGCTGGAAGTTGTGTTGAGAAAGGAGGTGGATGATGTGGAGATGGAGAGAGGGAGGGACACAATGGTAAAGGCGTGGCAACAGGCTGAGGGTTGGAGAGGAAAGGGGACACCAGGGGGTGGGGAGATCCAGTCGGTGGACGATGTAAAAGGTGCATATGTGTACAAGGAAAAGAAGAAGGTGAGGGAAGGGGATGAGGCTGTAGAGGATGTGTGTGGGAGACAGGGGGTGGATCCGGAAGGGAAGGCTGAGTGCATGGCTTTCTATGATTTGGAGAATCTGGGGAGGGGGGGGGGAGAATCCAAGTTACACTGGCATAACAAAGGATAGGGTGGATCAAGGATTTGTAGGTGTGAAGGATGGTGGAAGGATACAGTCTCCCATGTCTGGCTGGACTGGAGGTTCAGGAGGTGGAGTCTATTGTGGACGCTGTGTTGCATCACAAGGAGATGGGGAGTCTGGTGAGATGGCAGTCAAGGGTGAGGCCAAGGTATTTTAGGGCAGGAGTGAGGTGGATAGGACGACCATAAACGGTGAGGTAAAAATCACGAAGATAGAACAAGCAGGTGATGTGGACTATGATGATTAGCTGGATCTAGGGGGAGTTGATATGAAGGCATCAAGTGGTGAACTGGTCAAGGTGGGTTTGGGGGGTTGCGTCCCCTGTGTTGCGTCCCTGGAGGCGGAATACAGCCCGAACAAGTACATAGAAACAAAATAGAGGTTTAAACAGAGTATTTACAACATCGCTGCCAGACTGGCCCCTATATGTGTAGAGCAGCGCAGGTCCGACCCGACTCCCGACTGACCCCAAGCGCCAAGTGCCTGATTATTTATACTGCTTTTCCCCTCGCTTCTGACGTAGTGTCAGAGAGAGACAGAAACTATGGCAGGGTAAATTGCCATACGTCAGCCACTCCTGACCTGTGGCATACCTTATTCACAAAACTTATATGCTACAGACTAAAACTAACGAGAACATAAAAACATTAACGCTACCCCTGTACACTGTTTACACTTGTTACCCATGCTGTAGGCAACTGATGTGTTGGCACCTCCTCTACTGGTGCACGTTTCTACACTCTCCACTAAGCTACACTCAAGAAAAATAGAAAAACGGCACACGCTGTGGCTGAAATGCTCACCGTCATTATTCTGTCGGTGCGATGCTGTTGTAACGTTCGAACGTGTTCCAATACTCTATTAACCGTGATAGATCCTTCCTGTGCATTAATAAAGGACTGCAACGTTTCCAAAAACTCTGGATGTAACGTGGAGTTTATATATATCAGATTCTGCATTGGTAATATCTCCAGAACCCCTTCCCGATAAAACAACATTCCCTGTGACAAAGTTAAAGGTATTTCACCCGTACGTGATGCTGGAAGACTGAAGTCCTTCCCCACAATTTCACAAACCGTACCATTTATAATTATTCCACTCTCCCGCAGTTGCAACCTCCTTATTTTATCCGCTCTCTGATTGGTATAACAAGTGACCATCGCCCATATCGGCGTAAATACCGAATATAAGTAATACCTCCCTACCTTCGGGAAGTAGGAATGTATCGATAACATCTCATTTCTACGACAAGTTACTATAACATCGTACGAGATCTTCAAAAATTCCCGATAGTACACTCCGCCTCTATCGAACTCTCTGAAAATAGTCTCCCCCATACAATGACAAAACTAAAACAACAAACAAGAAAAACGCAACTATTATCTAACCCACCAAAACACAAAAACGCAAATTATCCGTTGATACAAAAACACAAAATGTAAACATGCCATACAGTATTACACATATAATAATTTACTCCCTCCGTGACCGTAACGTATACGGAACGTTATGCGTCCGCTGTTGTCCCTCCGCCGCGACCTTCTTCTTCCGTTTGATTTGCGTAGCCTCTGCAGTTGGGTCACTTCCTTGTAACTGAGGTAATGCGTCCACCATTCCTCTAAAAGGCTTTACTCTGACGGATGGAACAGGATGCTAGAATTCATCCGGATTGGAAGAAATCAGATGCTGGTTGGTGGCTCCCGACAAGAACCAGTTTCGTCCAGATTATGCAAAATACTGTTACGAGCTTGGCACAAGAACTGAAGGTTCGCCATGTGTTAACGCAACATGTAAATGCAGCCGCAGTTAGTTTCATTTATGTCAACAAGTTTGTGTTGACAAGACCATCTGACTGATGGCGTTGCATATAGCGTATCCTGTAAAGGTGGTGCAAGCACCTTCTTAATCTAGCGCCAACATTCACGAAAATACCAGATTCGCCAGTAGTATGGGGTTGGAACTATTTAAGCAGTGCCACGCAGACGAATCGGATAGCTGCCATTTGAGTACCGATTTGATAAGACGATTCTTTCAAAACGTAATACGAACAACGAATGCAAGTTGGTATTGTTTGAAGTGTTTTCTGCGGGTTTATAGGCGTAAAGTGTATAGGGACCTGTACTTCGATGACTAAAATGTTATGGTCAACTGTTTATCATCTAATAAACTCATCATAGCTTACAAAAATGCCTAAGGATAAAAGACAAAGTGACACTTTTCGGATGATTATACAAAAGAGTGCTCTTTTGTCAACAAAGGAAGTACGGATCAGGAAGCATTGTGTGACATTTGTAGCTGTTTCATCTCAGTAACTCACGAAGATAGGGCAGATGTGAGGCATCACGTTTCTACGAAGAATATTCGCGGTACCATCGACATCAAAGTCTATTTCTTCCACTCATGCTTCAAGAGTATACCCAGGAAGAATTGCCCGTTGTTTCTGCAGAAGTAACAACAGCTTATAAAGTTTCGAGCATCATCAGTCCTTCAGTTCTCTTGACTGTTACCATAAATCTGAACGCCACATTGTTTCCCGACTCTAAAGTCGCCGCAAAGCAGTCTACAGTCAGCACCAAACCTGCAGCAATCGTTAAAAATATTCTCGCGCCGCATTCCATGTCCGTACGCATTAAACAATTCAAGAAGCATCATTTTTCAGCATAGGCACCGACACATCCAACCACAACGCTGAAAACTTGTTTCCTGTAGCTGTTCAAGACTTTACTGAAACTGACGGAATCCAGCAGAAGCTGTTGCAATTCGATTCGCCCCAAAGTTTCGCCTAGAATCTTTAAGACAACTGCAAATTTCATTAAATAAATTAATCGCTTTCTTTGGGGATAATACCAATATCAACTTCGGAGAGCTTCATCGACGAGGCCAGCGGACTGTTTTTCACCAAACTGAAAAAGATCTAGGAAAAAATGCAGAAGGAATTGGATGCTCTGTCCATATTCTCCACAATAGTATATGAAGCGCTTTTAAGATATTAACTGTCGACATTGAAATAATCGCCACGAAAATATTTTTCAATTTACACGTTGAGGACAAAGAAGTTGAAACAGTTCTGCTTATGCGCTGATGTCAGTCATCAGACTCTTCTATCTCACTCAAGATGTCTATCGTTGAGGCAGTTCTTAAGCTTCGTTTCCATTAAAACAGTTTTTGGCGCCGAAGACAGGCAACGTAAAATAACTTCAGATTTTTTTAGTAGATCGACCATTGAAATTTACTTCATGTTTTTGTCGTCAGATTTGACTCTGAAAAAGAACATAAAAAGTGTGCAGAAGAATAAGGTCTACTGGACTGATGAAAGATATCTACTGCTGCCATGGGCTTCGGAATGAATCTTCCAGTGCCAGATTAACTATGAGTTGACTTGTGTGGAGTTTTATAGATACGTAAAAGGAAAAAAGACTTGCTGCAAAAGGTACCAACTACTTCTGCAGCAACAAGTTCCATGTCATTATATTGAATAAATTTCTTACTTCGTTTCTACACCTGCCCCCTTCCCCTCTCGGAGTGTGCCGAGGAGGTTCCAGCAACATGTGGCAACCCTAGTCCCTTTTTCCGCCTGTTTTAATATTTCCTTAGTCATTTTCTTTGGATGCCAAGGGCATCTTATTCTCACGCACATTGCCCGAAAGCCCCAGCCCATTTACGCCCCAGTTTTTATTAGCGTGTAGTTTCTTAAATTATACGGTGATAATTGTCTGCATACCCTCTTAGAGTAAATGACACAAAACGTGACGTGACGCAGTTTTCAACAATAAGAGGTCTCTTCAGCGCCCTGTGACGTTGCTTAGAAACAGCCTGAGACGAGTCGAATGGCGAGGAACATGAATGTTCCTATCCAATTCAGCATTGTCGTAAAAAACTGTGCGCCGCAGGAATGGCATTCAGCGTCGATGGAGTCTGTGGTAAGTCACCAACAAGCATCTGATTTCTTCCAATCCGGATGAATTCTAGTATCCGATTCCACCCGTCAGCTTTGTCAACTGGCGTTCTGTGTAACGTCATGAGTTTACTATGCGAAGAATGTAAGTGACCTGTTATTTAATGTTAGCTGTGGTTCTCTTACTAACTCGCGTAAACTATGATGTTTATTACAAATACATCGCGATTTCCGAAAGTGTCGTTAGGCAGAAATCTGAGAGGACAACTGGAAAGGTTACTAATCGTATTTATGATGTTGGTTATCAAAAATATTTGGCCACTTTTTTCCGAAACTGGCACGATTTTCGGCGATGTAGTTCAGCAGGAACCTAGCAGGACAGCTATAAAGGTCGATTACAGTTCTCTATCGTACGGTTTGTTATTTTTTGTGACTCCTCATTAAGTGTGTATTCTTATTACTTTTAGGATTTGTTTTGTTGGTTCTTGTCTCTGTATTTGAACTATGTAGGTCATGTCTAGTTGTCGACTCCAACGTTTGTTGTTTTTCCCGTTTTTGCAGTAGCATAGAGAGCGACGCAAAAACTTTAAATCCTTACCGAAATAATTCTCAGGCAGTAAAAATCACGAAAAATAATTTAACGTAGAATCGACAATTAGATTGATACCACACATGAAAATTCTGTTAAGAATGCACAGTACACACCTAGTGAGTAGTAGAGAAACTAAAATCAGAAACAAAAATCCTTAACAAACCGCTGCACACACCTACTGCCAAAACGTGAAATATAATGAACCATGGAAAGGGGATCTACATACGCCAGTTCATGTTATTGATACCAAGGTAAGGTTTATTATTTATCGTAATAGTACAGAAAGCGACACAGACATAGAAATGTTATAGCAAAGAATTGAATACAACTACCGTAAAACGCTGAAAACATGTGTTATTTCTCAAAGTAGCGCAGAAAACAAAATCAAAAATACAGATCCTCTACCAAACCACAGCACACATCTACTGTGCATTCTTTTAGAATTTTCATTCGTGGTATCGCATAAATCATCGATTTCAGGTCCACTTAATACTTATTTCCGTCAGCTGTGGGTTGCTAATTCCGTAAGAATGTAAACGGTATGATATCGCTTCCTCTACTGTGTGATAAATGATAAACCTTGGAATCGACAACTAGAATTGAATTCAGCTCTTTTGTAAAAGTTTTCTTGTGGGAAAAAGCCTGAACGTTGAAAAAATATGAACTATTCATTAAAAATGCTTTGAAAGGCTTAACAACCTTTGCTTTCTCGACTGTTTTCCATAGGTCACTGGGTACTAATGACTTCGCTGCTAAGTTCCTTCTGTCTGTCATGGCAAACTCAATCGCAGAGCAGGTAACTGTGCCCGCTAAGAGGAAAACGTTGCTCTATTGTTGTGAACAATCCATTTGCTACCAGAAAAGGAAAAAGGAAATACTCCAAACAATAACGTTCTTCATTGCTATCCCGCATTATTTCTCGATCTTGTTGAATGATCGAGTACAGCGTTAGCGGCGTGCTGGCTGAGACAGTCACGTCGATGTCGTGTCTAGGCGAAGCGTTGCAATGAAAGACGAAATGGAGTGAGCACGTAAGGATTGTAGTAGGGAAGGGGAATGGTCGACTTCGATTTACTGGGAGAATTTTGGTAAAGTGTGGCCAATCTGTGGAGACCGCATATAATACACTAGTGCGACCCATTGACGAGTACTGTTCGAGTGTTTGGGATCTACACCAGGTCGGATTAAGGGAGACATCGAAACAGTTCAGATGCGGGCTGCTAGATTTGTTACCAGTATTTTCAAATAACACGCAGATGTTACGGAGATGCTTTGGGAACTCAAATGGGAATCACTAGAAGGAAGGTGACATTTTCTAGGAACACTATTGATAAAATTTAGGGAACTATTCTACTGCCGCCAACGTACATTTCGCGTAAGGACCATGAAGGTAAGATGGGAGAGATCAGAGGCCGTGCGTGGGCATAAAGACAGTCGTTTTCCCCTTACCCTGTTTGGAGGTGGAACGGGAAAGGAAACGGTTCTACTGGTAGGGGGTACCCCTTCCACGCATCACACGGTGGCATGCGGAATGTGTGTGTCGATGTAGATGTAGATACCAGATAACTGTAACAGAGCACATATTCTGAGCATAAAGGACTGGAGATCAATAAGAGCCCGTCGTAGGCCGCCACTGTGTTATCATTTAAACTTACTGATGTGACACTGGGCAAACAAATCAGAAAAAAGTCAGCTATGAATGATGTGGACTGCAACAAAGATAAAGTAAAATGCACGGTTGTTTTGCGTGCGTGTTTAGATATGGGTATGACGATCCGTCAGCTGCAAATTTGATATCCTTGTCTCGAGTCTCGTTATCGGAAAAAGATTTGTATTGCACACATGCGTGAAATAGTCACGAAATGAATTGAATAATCTGACCATAACAACAGTTGAATAGTTGAAATAGTGGCTCCTCGCCACTATTACTGTGTTAGTGAACTTTTTCAAGTTTTCAGCAAATGAAAGAGCGACTCCTTAGACAAAACAGTAAGTGTCAGAATCTGCTGCATGCGTGTTCCATACATGTGAATTAAAAGTCTTCGAAATGTTTTCCAGTTGTGGGTTAAATGAAACACTCCTTACACCAGGATACGGAACACAAGGATGTACGTAATTTGGCCTCCGTTAGTCACACTATGTCTAAGTCACAGGTTCGAATATTGAATAATTGATCTTTATAAATAGGGGATTATTTCCGTTAAAATACACGGAGGACAAGGGCAATCGAAGTTACATTATATCAGATTATATATTTTGTTTTGAGCTCATCTCAAAATTCTGAACGACTTATGTTGTGTCGATTCCCTAAGGTCTCGACACAATGAGTGGCTAGGTGCACGCGAAACTAACGCAGACGGGCGTAAATTCTGAAACAGGAGACTGGATGAAAAACTATAAAGAAAAGAACGTATTGGGTAGAGTACTTAACTTTTAATGATGTTCTTCTTGTTGAAATACATCTCGTGAGTAGTAGTAAGCAATTAGCAATGATACACATGGCGCCTTGCTAGGTAGTAGCGATGGACTAGCTGAAGGCTATTTAATCTGTCTCTCGGCAAATGAGAGGAATACTTTGTAGGTCTAGTCGCAAGCTATGTCGTCCGTACAACTGGGGCGAGGTCAAGTCCGTGTCTTGTGACCTGCCCTGTGGTGGCGCTACGTTAGCGAATACACAGTGGCGACACGCGGGTCCGACATGTACTACAGGACCGCGGCCGATTTAAGTTACCACCTAGCAAGTGTGGTGTCTAGCGGTGACACCACATTCCTCCCCCGCAAATCGGCGAACGGTCGTGAGATAAGGCTTCCGCCCGCCGTGGGGAGGACCCCATGTTGACGTATGCGATGAGGTGGGGAGCCTAACAACAGGCGAGGCTGTGCCACCCGCACCCGGCCATTCGGTCCGAGGGGAGCTAGGAAACGCCTGCAAACCTAGTCCAGGGTGCACGTCAACATGAGGTGTTTGCGCACGGAATGATATAAGAGGAGCCGCGGGGTCGACCTCCATGTGGTCGGAGCACCCGACGGGCGAAGACGACATCTGGTCCGGAGCGGGCAAGAGGTCCATGGCGGAGGACGGCTGGTCACGGGAAGCAAGCGGCGGCGCGTGACCCAGGGAGGCGCGAGGCGGCTGCAGCGAAGCGTCCGCTGCTGGCGGCGCCGGCGGCGGCTGCGGCGGCGCGACGCCATGAGGCAAAATGGAAGGCATCGTCGGTAACACCTGGGGATGAGGCGAGCCAGTAGATGGGTCCCCAAGGCGCTGACCGGACGGCTCCGTCGCTGAAAGCAGACGGGGAGCGGCAGAACCCAGGCGACGACAGAGGCGCAGCTGATTGAGATGCCGACGCACCTCACCAGAGGCCCCCAAAACCAAATACATCGCGCGGCCGAGGCAGCGAAGAATGCGCCCTGCGAGCCAACGCTGTGAACCGCGATAGTTGCGATAATAGACAACGTCGCCAGGAGCAAAAGCAGGAGTCTGCCGCTGCACAGGAACCTGATGTGGCGGATGCAGCAAAGACATCAGAGTTCGATGAGGACGACCATGGAGCAACTCAGCCGGCGAGCGACCATCGCGGGGCTGAGAGCGATATGAGGACAAAAAGAGCAACAAAGCGTCCTCCCGAGAATGCGACTCTTTCAACTTCAACATCTGCGACTTGAAAGTCCGGACCAATCGTTCAGCGGCACCGTTTGACTGAGGCGAAAACGGCGCGGATGTCAGATGTTGAATACCATTGGCCTTGCAGAACGACTGAAATTCTGCGGACAGGAATTGTGGGCCATTGTCGGAAACAAGAGTCTGCGGAAGACCTTCAATGCAAAAGATAGCAGACAAGGCTTGGATGGTGGCAGAAGACGTCGTGGAAGACATCCGGACAACAAAAGGAAAATTACTGAAAGCATCGACCACAACCAACCATCGAGCATTCTAGAATGGACCAGCAAAATCGATGTGCAAGCGTTGCCAAGGGGAAGTGGCTTTCGGCCATGCAAAGAATTTCCGCGGCGGTGCGGATTGTTGTTCGGCACACGCCACGCAAGAGGAGCACATATTCGTAATCGCAGCATCGATGCCGAACCAAGTACAGTGCTGTCGAGCAAGTTGTTTCGTTCGCACGATACCCCAATGTCCTTGGTGAAGAAGCCGTAAGACAGAGGACTGTAACGAACGTGGGACCACGACTCGGGACTGATCATTATCGGAACGCAACAACAAAACACCACGTCGTACAAAAAGTCTCTCCTTGTGAGCAAAAAAACGGCGAACCAAAGGATCCGCGATCCGTGACTTTGACAAGGGCCATTGCGTAGCAACAAAACGCAAAACGGGAGCAAGGACAGGGTCAGCAGCTGTGGCAGTAGCGACACGACGAAAATCAATCGGAAACGATGCGACCACGTCATCGGCTTCCGAATCAATGAACATGCAAGCAAGTTCGGAAGAATCGAATGCTTTATCCTCAGCAACAGGCAAACGGGACAACGCATCAGCGTTGCCGTGCTTAGCAGTGGACCGATACAAGATATCGTAGCGGTACTGCGAGAGAAAAAGTGACCAGCGAATGAATTTCTGCGCTGTACGTGGAGGTACAGGCTTGTTCGGATGAAAAAGCGATGTCAAAGGCTTGTGGTCCGTGATGATGGTAAAGTGACGACCATACAAGAAATCGTGAAACTTTGTTACACCAAACACAAGAGCCAAAGCTTCCTTCTCTATTTGTGAATAATTGCTTTGCGCAGATGAGAGCAATTTGGACGCAAAGGCAATAGGGCGATCATGCGAGCCATCTTTGTGCGCAAGCACAGCACCGATCCCGAAATCCGAGGCATCTACCATCAACAAAAGGGGTTTTCTGGGATCGAATGGCGTAAGGCAAGTATTTGAAAGTAACGCCGATTTCAACTGGCGAAAGGCGCGTTCGCATTCCGTCGTCCAGACGAACGGAACACCTTTACGGCGTAAGCGATGAAGCGGAGCTGAAATGGAAGAAGCATTGCGCACAAACCGATGATAATAATTTACCTTACCCAGCACACTCTGTAGCTGTTTTAAGTTCTGCGGTGACGGCAAGTCCTGAATGGCACGAAGGTGCTCTGGACTCGGATGTATACCTTGGGCATTTATGACATGCCCCAGGTACGGTAAGTCACGAGCAAAAAACACACATTTGTCCTTCCTCAAGCGAAGCCCATTCTGACGCAATACCTGAAATAATGTTCGGAGATTCCGCAAATGTTCGGCTTCTGTCTTTCCTGAGATCACAATATCGTCCAGATAGTTCGCAGCCGTAGGGACCGACGCACAAATAGTTTGTAAATATTGCTGAAATAAAGCAGGGGCGGATGCACACCCGAATGGCAGTCTTTTGAAGCGATACAAGCCAAGATGCGTGTTTACCACCAAGACGCGCTGGGATTCGTCGTCCACAGGTATTTGCAAGTACGCATCTGCTAGGTCCAATTTTGAAAAATATTTTCCCGGGCACAGTGTGTCAAAAAGATCTTCCGGGCGGGGCAAAGGAAAAGTAGCAGTCACTAGTTGTGGATTCACAGTGGCCTTGAAGTCCACGCAAAGTCTCAATTGTCCGGAAGGTTTGGGCAAAATTACTAAGGGCGAGGCCCAGAGAGAAGCCTGCACTCGTTCAATGACACCTTGAGATTCTAATTCGGCTAATGTTCGTGCGACCTCATCACGCAATGCGTGGGGAACATTGCGCGCTCTGAAAAATTTCGGTTGCGCGTTGTCTTTCAGTTCCAAATGCGCTTCATAGTTCTTAGCGCAACCAAGGCCCGGTGCAAAAATGTCTGCAAATTCTTCACAAAGACTAGAAACACTGGCGGAAGGCACAGTCTGATTCACTGATAGGACCTGATTCACAATAGACATATTAAACAATTGAAACAAATCTAATCCAAACAAGTTCACTGCACTAGAGGAACGAAGAACATAAAATGACACAAGTTTTGTCTGTCCCTTGTATGTTGCAATAAGGCTGCACTGTCCTAACACAGGTATGTGCTGTCCTGAGTAACTAGTTAACGTAACATTTGCGGCACGCAATGGCGGGGCGCCCAGTTGTTTGTACGTGTCGTGATTGAGCAAGGAAACTGCAGCTCCGGTATCGAGCTGGAATGGTATCACTTTTCCTGCAAAGTCTAAGTCCACAAAAAGTTTATTGTCTTGTTGACGACAAGAGCGACTGTCTCGTGCAATTTGAACTGATACAGGTCCAGAAGCACTTGCGACTTTACGGGATTTCCGGCGACGTCGACGCACACTTTGGGTGGGACGAACACAGTCACTGTTAGCTAAAGTGTCACTGGACGGGTGGGAATGAACGACATGAATGTCCATGGGCGAAGGTCCACGAGCCTGATTGTCCTGAGTGCGATTCCGGCGCGAAGCAAAGGGCCTGGAATTTGTGTGATTGTCTGATCTTAACTTTTTCTGGCAAACACTTTGTACATGTCCTTTCTTTTGGCAGTAAAAGCAAATAGCTTGGCGTGACGGGCAATTTGCACGCGAATGTCTAGTGGCACACCGCGGGCAAGATTTCACTGCATTTGCTTGCTTACGCGGCGCACGTGGTTGCAAGCTAGGCGGCCGCTGTGAAGTCGGGCGCGATGGCCGCTTAGCGTCCCGTGCAGCGGGCCGGGCGGGCCGATTAATGTGACACACTGCTGGCGAAGTTTCAAATGATGCCTGAGCAAAGTCAAGTGTGTCTTGCCTGTCCAATATGTCTATCACTTGTTGCAGGGAGGGATTAACTAGTTTCAAAATCTGTTCCCTTATGCGAACATCAGAAACGTTCTGTGCAATTGCATCACGCACCATAGTATCTGAATATGGGAGGCCACATTCACAGGCAAACGCGCAGTCTCTAGTAAGGCCTTGCAAAGTTGCAACCCACTCCCTGTTAGTCTGACCGGCCGTACGTTTTGTACGAAAAAACGTATACCGTTTGGCAACTACATTTACTGTTTCTTTGAAATAGGCATCTAAAGCCGACAAAATTTCCTCGTAGGACAGAGTTGCTACGTCGCGTCGGGGAAACAATTTCACTATCACACGGTAGGTAGACACACCGACACAAGAAAGCAAAAACGGCTGCCGCTCTTTACCTTGAATTCCATAAGCAGTGAGGTGGAAGTTGAACTGATCGGCCCACTCAGTCCAGCTTTCGGTTGTGGCCTCAAAGGGCCTAAATGGCGGTGCGACAGCGTTGTGTGGCTGCGGTAGCGATGAAGCGGCGGGTGCCGCATCGGTTTGCAGCGCACGTTGACCCTGGACGAGCTGTCCAAGGGCTTCCAATAACGCCTGCGTCTGCTGATTCTGCAAGCGAAAAAATTCGGACAGTACATCTGGAGAATGCGGCGAAGCCATGACACAAGCAAATTAGAGCAAGTATAACACAAAGACTGCAACGTGGGCGCGGCACCACTCCTCGGCGCCAAAATATTGTTGTGTCGATTCCCTAAGGTCTCGACACAATGAGTGGCTAGGTGCACGCGAAACTAACGCAGACGGGCGTAAATTCTGAAACAGGAGACTGGATGAAAAACTATAAAGAAAAGAACGTATTGGGTAGAGTACTTAACTTTTAATGATGTTCTTCTTGTTGAAATACATCTCGTGAGTAGTAGTAAGCAATTAGCAATGATACACATGGCGCCTTGCTAGGTAGTAGCGATGGACTAGCTGAAGGCTATTTAATCTGTCTCTCGGCAAATGAGAGGAATACTTTGTAGGTCTAGTCGCAAGCTATGTCGTCCGTACAACTGGGGCGAGGTCAAGTCCGTGTCTTGTGACCTGCCCTGTGGTGGCGCTACGTTAGCGAATACACAGTGGCGACACGCGGGTCCGACATGTACTACAGGACCGCGGCCGATTTAAGTTACCACCTAGCAAGTGTGGTGTCTAGCGGTGACACCACAACTTATATGTCCCGTTCGCTGCGAGATTGTTTTTCCCGCTACGTATTATTTACTCTCTCATTGTTTTACCGTGACAAATAATTGCGCTTTGAATGTCATAAATGAGTATAAACGAACACTTTGGGACAGATGTCTTGTTTGCTCTGACTTCGACAGTTGCATAAAATGCGAATTCGAAACTTCCAGTTTTCTAAAAGCGAGATCAGTAACAGAGGATTTTATTTTCGGTTTCGAGCGTCCAGCAGAGGGTTTCCTCGTCCTAAAGGTAAGAGAAATTCAATTTTCATAGCATACTATGAGACTAACGCGTAGTCAGTAGTGATTATGCTCAGAGGAATTCGCGAAAATTTGTGATGTGTCTTTTTCGGGAGTATAAAAAAAGTTTGCTTTTGTATTAAATACGTTAACATATATGTGCTAAATGTGCACGCAGTTTTTTGTGTTGTGAATATTCTGCTACAGTATTTGCCATCACGATTACCCACAGGCAGCATCCATATGGTATGGTAACTGAAATAGCGTTTATGTTGGTTGTCAGTGAGTTGTAAAATATAACAAACTAGTTGTGCGTCAATAATACGGTAAAGTGATAGTAACTTTCTGGTGAATTTTACGTTTATTATTTATGTTTCACAACGTAATGATGGTAATTTGTAAATATTCTGTTGACGAAAACTGCATTCTACCAGTTTAGTAACACTTTATTTGGTACTATAGCTGCGTGAACCGTTTGACGTGGAATGCGTTTAATCTATCCGATTATTAATCGGGTTACATGTTGGATATAACATTGATCATTGCTGTTAACAATAGTACAATTTACTGAAAACTGAAAAAGAATGTCGAGGTATTCATGACTTCCACTGCTTTGGCACCACCTACAGTAAATCTAAAGTATTTGTTAACAGGTTGCGTAACCTCTCATGCGTGCACTTTTGGCAGTGTGTGTGTGTGTTTGTGTGTGTGTGTGTGTGTGTGTGTGTGTGTGAAAGTTTCTCAAGCTCGGAACATTAATTTTGGGACCCTCTACTTGTCGGTGTAGGATTGCCTTCGCCTCCAACGGTATGTAAATAAAATACTGGGATATGTTAGTTGCAAGTTTGAAGTCACAGACGTAAAGTATGTTTCAATCAGTTGCGTAAATTCGTGTTCCAATGTAACAAATAGTAAACGTCTTTTTTGTGAACTTTTATGTGAGGGCACATGTCAGTGTGTGATTTCATTGCCTTTCTTGCGTCGACGTGGAGACTGCATCGTAAGAAGCAGTGGGTCCCAAATTCTCCATCAGTTCCACCATAACCTCCTAATCCTCCTAACCTGCCTACTCTGTTTAGTCGTTCTGATCCAGTGATCGGTTTTCCTTAGCAACTGTCCACTGATCTATACAGCCATTCTCAGAGGGACTGAAGTATGTCTGATCTGTGTTGAATATGTGACTGAATCCTTTAATACAGATATTGCAGAGTTTGTACATCGACCTCCAAAGACAGTAATATTTCGTATCGTGTGCAGAGTATAGCTGTTCGCTGATTGTTACAACACTATGTAAGACGTCCGATCTAATATTTGCCGACCACAATCGTAGCAAAACCTTCTTGCATGTGATCTGACGTCCGTAGGAGAGTTTTTGTAATATTAACGCTATTCCGCAGACTATCAGAATACTTGGAAACACCCGTCTTTACAGCAAACGCTGTGAAACACAGTCGAGTAAAACAAGATGGCAGAAAAGAAGGGGGCGGCCCAAGACCCTGCGATCTTTCACGTACGGATACGTCTCCTCGGATATACACTCAAGCAACATTTTCCGCTATAAAGCCTTATGAAATTATAAAATCTAGCTTACTGTACGAGGGACGGTGCTGTGGCACCTGCCCCAGTGAGCAAGGACCCGGTGTCTGAGGGGGGAGGGAGGGGGGCGCCGCCCCTGCTGCGTTGCACTTACCCTTCGGTGATGGCAGTGATAAAACCGAAGAGGCCCCAGTTTGTGAAGGCGGTTGCTGTTGGCCATGGTGGAGTCAGCTGCGACGCCTTCGGTGAGTGAACTTCATCTGCTAATCGAACATCTGTGCGGTGTAGATCGTTATGAAATACCCGTCCTATAGTGTCTCTGTTACAACCTTCACCATCGTGCGAAAAGTCTCTACACGATATACACTGAGATGACAAAAGTAATGGGATATCCATATACACGTACACAGATGGTTCAAAATGGTTCAAATGGCTCTGAGCACTATGGGACTTAACATCTGAGGTCATCAGTTAGAACTGCTTAAACCTAATTAACATAAGGACATCACACACATCCATGCCCGAGGCAGGATTCAAACCTGCGAGCGTAGCAGCAGCGCGGTTCCGGACTGAAACGCCTAGAACCGCTCGGCCACAGCGGCCGGCGTACACAGATGGCGGTAGTATCGCGTGCACCAGGTATAAAATAGCAGTGCATTGGCGCAGCTGCAATTTGCGCTCAGGTGATACACGTGAAAAAGTGTCCGACGTGATTATGGTCGCATGAGGGGAATTAACAGACGCTGAAAGCGGAATGGCAGTTGGAGCTAGACGCATGGGACGTTCCATTCCGCAAATAGTCAGGGAATTCAGTATTCCGAGATCCACAGTCTCAAGAGTCGACGGTCTTCACTTAACGACCGAGAGCAGCAGCGTTCCCGTAGAGTTGTCAGAGTTAACAGACAAGCAACACTGCGTGAAAAAACTTCAGAAATCAAAGTGGGATACCCAATGAACGTTGCCATCAGGACAGTGCGATGGAATCCGGCGTTAATGGGTTTTGGAGGCAGACGACCGACGCCTATGCCGTTGCTTGCAACACGACATCCCCTGCAGCGCCTCTCTCGGGATCGTGACTACATCGGTTGGAGTCTAGACGAGTGGAAAACCGTGGCCTGCTCAGATGAGTCCCAATTTCGGCTGGCAAGAGCTGATGGTAGTTTTAAAGTGTGGCTCTGACTCCAGGAAGCCATGGATCCAAGTTGTGAACAAGCCACTGTGCAAGCTGATGCTGCTCCCTAATGATGTGGGCTGTGTTTACAATGCAGTGGATTGGGCTCCCTGGTCTAACTGAACCGATCATTGACTGTAAGTGATTATGTTCGGCTCCTCGGAGACAATCCGTAGCCATTCATGGACTTCATGTCCCCAAACACCCATGGAACTTTAATGGATAACACTGCGCCATGTCACTGGGCCACGTTTGTGATTAGTTTGAAGAAGATTCTGGACAATGCGAGCGAATGATTTGGCAACACAGATCGCCCGACGTGTATCCCACCGTAAATTTATGTGACATAATCGTGAGGTCAGTTCGAGCGCAAAATCCTGCACCGCCAACACTTCCGCAGTTATGGATGGCTATAAAGAGCGCCATGGATTAACATTCCTGCAAAGGACTTTCAAAGAGTTTTTGAGTCCATGCGACGTCTAGTTGCTGCACTACGCTAGAGAAAAGGTGGTCCGGCGTGACTTAAAGGTTCCCTATGATTTGTTAGCTCAGTGTACCTATGTGTTATGCCAGGTTGTGCGTTCCAGGTCACTAAATTCCTGACTTCGTATCTAAACATCACATACTCGTTTTATCCTTGATTAAGGGGGTAGACAAGGGTAGAAATATTTTGGTCAGATTTATATTGGCTTACTATGGTCTATTTTTAAGATTCATTGATAG
The DNA here is from genome assembly GCF_023898315.1 of Schistocerca nitens. Classification (NCBI taxonomy): domain Eukaryota; kingdom Metazoa; phylum Arthropoda; class Insecta; order Orthoptera; family Acrididae; genus Schistocerca; species Schistocerca nitens. Next base: position 630,002,760 of record NC_064619.1, read on the forward strand.
TGAACTGCGCCATGAATGTTAAAACTGTGATTTTCTACATGAGGGTCTGAGGCACCGGAGCTCTGGAAGGCAACCGATGTAATACTATAATAGTTAGCGACGTAATAAGAGTCCTGTTAGCTTGGGATAAAGACACAGAGGATATTAGTATCTACTAAAATACAATTCTCAACAAGATTTGTCTTCGTTTATGGTAAACAGTCTGAGAACACGTGCTTACCCCGCGCCTGCTTGTCAGTTCATTTGTTTATTTGTTCGCAGTAAAATGTGAGATCCTGGAATTGACAAACAAACGTATTTTCACGGATACAAAAAGCTCGAAAAGTAATCCCAGTCGTGCAAAAACATGTTCGATTGGTAAGCACAAGCCAGTTTATCGATATAGTTTCCTCAAAATGAGAGTGTTTCGACATCGGCGAAAGAAATGCCAACTTTACGGTACTGGCGTCGCGGATTACAGGATTGTTCAGTTTCAATATTAAAAAAAACGTACGTTGAAACTTTAAACGCTTGTTTTTTTTAAAACAAAATTTTTCAAATTGGCGGTAAATGTAGCTCGTGAAATATAAATACAATTACACTGTAGCTTTGTGGAACTTTTGAGGTGGCGTTTTCACTACTGTAGTACGTAGGGCTTTTGCGATATATTTTAATTTAGATTTTTGGTGCACGTTTTGATAACGAATAGTTTCTATAACAACGGACATTTATTTCAGAATGCCTCCATTTTGTTAAAAACCAATTTTTTAAAATATCTCTACGCACTACTTTTAATAATACACATATCAAAAAAGTTTTGAATCACTTCGGTTCTGAGAGTTCCGGAACCTGTACAGAAAATTGGAATAGAGAAAATATAAACATCATTTCCACCCTTTTTATTGCTCATGTAAACCACACATTGCATGTTTTACCACTGTAAAGCGAGTTGAGTTCTTCAAAGGTGCTGGTCCAGACTGCTGTACACACCGGTACCTCTAATACCCAGTAGCACGTCATCTTGCATTGATGCATGCCTGTATTCGTCGTATGATACTACCCACAAGTTCATCAAGGCACTGTTGGTCCAGATTGTCCCACTTCTCAACGGCGATTCGGCGTAGATCACTCAAGAGTGGTTGCTGGGTCACGTTGTCCGTAAATAGCCCTTTTCAATCTATCCCAGACATGTTTGGTAAGGTTCATGTCAAGAGAACGTGCTGGCCACTTTAGTCGAGAGATCTCGTTATACAGAAAGAAGTCATTCACAAGATGTGCACGATTGGGGGCGCGAACTGTCGTCCATGAAGATCACTGCATAGCCAATATGCTGTCGATAAGGTCGCACTATCGGTAGGAGGATGGCATTCACGTATCGTACCGCCGTTAAGGCGCCTTCCATGACCACCAGCGGCGTACGTCGGCCCCACATAATGCCACCCCAAAACAGCAGGGAACCTCCAGCTTGCTGCACTCGCTGGACAGTGTGTCTAAGGCGTTCAGCCTGGCCCAGTTGCCTCCAAACAAGTCACCGACGATTGTCTGGTTGAAGGTATATGCCGCACTCATTGGTGAAGAGACCGTGATGCCAATCCTGAGCAGTCCATTTGACATGTTGTTGGGTCCATCTGTACCGCGCTGCATGGTGTCGTTGCTGCAAAGATGGACCTCGTCAAGGACGTCGGGAGTGAAGTTGCGCATTATGCAGCCTATTGCGCACGGTTTGAGTCGCAACACGACGTCCTGTGGCTGCACGAAAAGCATTATTCAACGTTGCTGTCAATGTTCCTCCGAGCCATAATCCGTAGGTAGCGCTCGTCTACTGCAGTAGTAGCCGTTAGGCGGCCTGAGCGAGGCATGTCATCGACAGTTCCTGTCTCTCTGTATCTCCTCCATGTCCGAACAACATCGCTTTGCTTCACTTCGAGACGCCTGGACACTACCCTTGCTGAGAGCCCTCCTGGCACAAAGTAACAATGCGGACACGATCGAACCGTGGTACTGAACGTGTAGGCATGGTTAATCTACAGACAACACGAGCCGTGTACCTTCTTCCTGGTGGAATGACTAGGACTGGTCGGCTGTCGGAACCCCTCCGTCTAATATGCGCTGCTCATGCATGGTTGTTTGCATCTTTGGGCGGGTTTAGTGGCATCTCTCAACAGTCAAATGTACTGTGCCTGTGATACAGTATGCACAGTCAACGTCTATCTTCAGGAGTTCTGGGAACCGGGGTGATGAAAAACTTTTTTGATGTTTGTACTATCAGTTTTAAAGTAGTTTTTGAAATTTTGTTTTAAGTAAAAAAATTTGGCGTCCAGAGTTCCCACCAACCGCCTCCGCACTCCGTGAAGGCCTTCCATTGATGTCGTGTAGTGTGCTCCGAGTGCAAGTTTCTTACTTACAAAATACTTTATACAATCATTAAGGACGCACAATAAAGGTTAAAGTCAGTTTTGTATTTTGTTTGTTATTTTACTGAAAAATGAATTTCGATTCCAAAATCGAGCATCAGCCTGGTCTACCCCCTTAAGCGGACAAAAAACACTAAGTACCAGGAGCAACGGCGCCCTGTGCACACAATTTGGGTACTCGGTCAGCATCAGTTGGCGCTTTGGCTGTAGGCTATAGACGTGCTCGCTGCATTTCTGCCTCTGCCTGTGTAATTTAGGGTAGGCAGTTGTCGGTGAAACAACCGATTTTCGGTTATACCGTTTTTTTCTGTCTCCAGTTCAACCTGACCATTAAAACCACTTAAAATAATTGGTTTCTGTTATAACGTATTTTCCATTTTTAATTGCTATTGTTTCCAGTAATAAAAATAGACTTCGAACAAAGACAGAAACTTTCTACTCAATGAGAGATCTCGGTCTGTTGCGGGATGGAGGACGTGGTAGAAATCGGTCTCATTGTCTTCAGCAGAACTGGCGATGGTGAAGGAGAAAGTCGCGACCATGACTTGAGCGAAACGTCACTTTTAGATGATGTCAATTCTTCACCCTGAAGTGAAAGCAAAATGAAGATATCAGTTATTATCCCAAGTTTATAGCGTTTCAAAAAATCTATAGGCGTAACAATCGAATTTACATTCTCTTCCGAGGGACATTATCGATCTTTTCTCATTTTATGTTGGAATGTTGTTGTACTTCGTACTCCTCTTTTTAATGTTGCAAACCAAAAGGAGCACTGTACGTCATTCCTGCCACAAGTACTACCAAACTACTAGGGAGGTGACATTCTGCAGTACAACGGACGTTCGAGGATGACATCAGAAAAATAAAGTACAGGTCGGGTGGAGGACAAGTGTTGCACACTCCACGTAAACGCGTACCGTGACATAGGCCACGCCACACGGCAGCAGGCGCAGTATTATCTCAGCAATGTTGTACCGATTCTTATGTCTTTGTTGACCATTGCTAACTTTCGGCGTTGTAATTAAAATGACGCTGTTCGCTTTTTCCACTTTCAGTAATAATCCGTTATCTCAAAGGAATGGTGTTGCGGGTCGGGATTTAGTGACACTACATATTAAACGTTAGTGACCGGAGGGAAGGAAAGGTTATTATTTCGTTGGGGATGGCGGGAGGGAAAACGACACTTTGTGGGCTGTAGAATGGGCTCTTTCTTCAGCTCAGAGGGTGAGGCGTGAGTGAAATATTGGTGGTTCCACTAACAGCCATTTACCGAGCCGTAAGACCCTTTAAACAAACAGACTAATACAATGTGTTTTAATCCGCTAAGTTCCTCGCGGCTGCGGAGCGGCGGAGTCGTAGCCTGCAGATTACGGTGACAGCTGATGCGGCGACGGCCCGTGTTGCAGCGGCGCGCCAGGCGTCGTATTCTTCCCTCAGTACTGTGCCCGTGCCTATCTGCGGCGGCGGCGCTGTATTCTTCTTGTGCATTAGCTCGTTGCGTTATTAACAAGCGTCTGCGGCATAGCTCGGAGTGCTCCATCCCGGAATCGAACCAGCGACCCACAGGTTCGCCGTCTTCTGGCGGAATTCAGCAACCCCTAGGTTCACAGGTGACCCATTTGGCGAGGCCGCTGTCCCTTCGTCCTCATGAGCCATCTGGGTAAGTACCACACGAACTTCTTTCTGGTAACATCCAGGATGGCATCTTCTTCGTTGACTTATTGGTGCGGTACCGACATCTACTTCTGTTGAACAGCGTAGCGACTAAGTCGTAGCGAAGTATGACGTCCGCTGACTAGCCATCGGTCCGTCCGTCCAGGCGATGTTTCTTCGTGTCTTCTTTCTCCCCTCGAAGGACCGCCCCAAAGGACCACTTCACGCCCGTTTGTCAGAGGTATTTATTTGGTGTTTTTGCCGATGTCGCGAAGTTTCTAGGACGGCGACTGACTCTTCGGTCGTTGATCCATACTTCAAACGTTGGACAGAAATGTGACCAATGTCGACACAGGTGCCTACTTTCCATTGTTTTGCCTCTACGCTGGCGCGGTTGGGCATTGCCCAGTCGTCCTCCTGCGCATAGGAAGAAAAAAAAATGTTTGTGAAATCTTATGTGACTTAACTGCTAAGGTCATCAGTCCCTAAGCTTACACACTAATTAACCTAAATTATCCTAAGGACAAACACACACACCCATGCCCGAGGGAGGACTCGAACCTCCGCCGGGACCAGCCGCGCGCATCGCAAGAAAAAATGGCTCTGAGCACTATGGGACTTAACATCTGAGGTCATCAGTCCTCTAGACTTAGAACTACTTCAACCTAACTAACCTAAGGACAACACACACATCCATGCCCGAGGCAGGATTCGAACCTGTCACCGTAGCAGCAGCGCGGTTCCGGACTGAAGCTCCTAGAACCACTCGGCCACAACGGCCGGCGCATCGCAAACCCCGCTAATCATCGGCCTTCTCACGCTGGGCAGAAACGTGACCGATGTCGACACACGTGCCGACTTTCCTTGATCGACTGCTGCCGCTTCCGAATATTGGGGCTTAACGTGTCAATGTCTCTAAACTGTTCACTTAACCTGTAATAATTCTTTACGTATTTTTCAGCTTTGAACAACCATAAATAACACATAATTACTACACGTAATTATTATACACCCTACACTCGTTAAAAACTATTTAAAGACCAAAAATTTTTGCACAGCTGCTATGGCAAAGAGATATGCCAGCTTTTATCTGGTTATTAATAAAAAACAAGAAAAAAACCTGTTATAACCAAAACGGAAAAAATAGCTAAAAACACCGTTTATTCATAGCTAAAATACCGGTTGGTTTTTCCCATCGCTTGTGTGGGTGTAGTGCCCACTTTTGCTGGCTATCTCTGGAGCGCTGAGCGTGACGACTTCGTTCTGCTGTTTCGGGTTTCGCCACTCTCCGTACAAAACAAATATAATTACTCTGACAACTTCAGCTCTTTTTTTCCATTTTAAGTTCCTCTAAAATTTAACTACTGCATTTACAAACTGACACGAATTTCAGTATTCTTTCGAGTCTAAGAATTACGCCTTTCCTGTAGTTGTTAATAGAATTTTCGTACCTTAAGAGAAAGTACCATGTCGCTCATATTATTTGCTGCGCTGCGTATACTGGTCACTGTAATAACTCAGGGTAAGGATGTGGTTTGTATATTTGAAAAACTGTTTGCTTACGAGGTGCAACAATAAAGTAATGAGACTGATGTGAAAAAGATGTTGCTTACCGTTTTAGTCAAGTATAGCGTTGTATAGGCTGTAGCGGTGGGATGGAAGCTGCTGGTATGAAACTTATTTTCCACAGGTCTTTGCGAAAGTATGGAGTAAGATACACATAAGATACACACAGTATTTAGGAGATGGAGGCTAGTGCTTTCAAGAATGTAGTTGAAAGCCAGCCCTATGGAAAAAACGACGCTTTTGAAAAACTAGAGTGCTTAGGCCGTATTCAGGAAAGGCTGGGTGGACGCTTCAGAAGACTTGTTGCAGACAATAAAGCCAAGCTACTAGAGGATGGGGTGCCACTAGGAGGTAAAAACAGACTAACTAAGAAGAGAATTGACAGCCTGCAAATGTATTATGATGCTGCAATTAGAAATAACCTCACGGATTTGGATAGATTGAGGAAGGCAGTATGGGCCAGTTGGTTTCATTACCTGTCGACAGACACTACACCTCAACATGGTCTATGTCCTAACAAACAGTGAAAATCTACGAAAAGCTTCACAACAGCCGTAAAAATAACCTTCATTATGTTGTTGAAATGGCCATTAAACCAACTTTTCAAGCACTGGCTTCACCAGAAGTACTAGAAAAATGGCTGCACGGCAAAACGCAGAACCCAAATAAAAGTTTCAGTGTTCTTATTTGGAAGAGATGTCCAATGACTGTGTTTGTTTCCAATCTGGTAGTGAACATTTGTGCTTTGGAAGCTGCAGCAGTGTTTAATAATGTGAATGTGGAAAGACTTCACATCTTAAGCAAATTTGGCTTTAGACCTGGAGTCTTCACCGAGCAGATACTGTGGATCATCTATAAAAAACCAATCGCGAAGTTGGAGACCTCACTACAGAATACAGGAACAGAGGAATTAAAAGAGCTGCAAAGGATGATGAGGAAGAACTGGAATATGGATGTGGGCAGTTGTAGCTAAGTATGATTAAAAAGTTTTAAAAACATTTCATCCAAACTTTAAAACCATTTTTATACATCTTAAGATTTCCTCCTTTCAGGAACACATATATCAGAAACTGTTGGAAGATTTTCGATGTAATTTGGCACAGCTATTCTTTTAATGGAACCAATATTTAGCAGAATAATATTACAATCTACGCATTATTAAGAGTTTTACAGTTGATATTATATGGAAAATTAGTCCATAAAAGTGTTCAAATCCAAAATATCACAGAGAACAATAGAAATAATGAACCAAAAAGTTACTGCACTGAAATGTAAATTTTTACTTCAGATTACTTATCGTAGAAAAAAATTTGCCAAATTTGCCTGGAAATAATGAAAAAGTGTACTTTATAATAATAATGTACCAAAAAATTAAAATTCTCTCAGCATTAAAATTTTATTAACAATTCCATAAAAATTATTTAAAACATATTGGACCCCGATACATAAGTGTGCAAAACTTCAGTGAGAATGAACAGCAATTGACAGAGATATGGATCTACAAATGTACCAGAGCAAAGCTGCCACCGTCTTTCCTTAACCCTGCTGTTCTGTTCGGGTCTATATGACCCGAAACGAATATGAACGTTATTTTACATTATGTAAATACCAATATATATTTATGAAACTTTGTGACTTTGTCTGAAAATGGATGAGCAGCATGTGTTTTAAAAGGTTTTAAAAAAGTTTAAGAAGTTTGGGCTTCAACTGTAATAGTTGCATATGTAATGTTCGGGTCATAATGACCCGACACAAATATGTTTAGTGTAACTCGTATTTATTTCTAAAATCTGGAAATGGCGAAAATTATTTTTGTTGTGTTGTGTGGGAATAGTGACTGCATCATTCCAACTTACTCTCAACAATCACCTAAAGCTCCATGCGTTCACAACAATGGGCTTGTTTGTTGCTTTCCCCAGGAAATAATAATTGGCAGTTCTCAATAATTGGAATGCTTTGTTTCTGCCCAGTTTGACTTGTGACACCATGGCGATGAGACCATTGAATGATCGTGAGTTGGAAGAAATAGTAAATGCCTCACCAGATGAAGGATCACTTTCTGAGTTTGAAGATCACATCAGCAATGCATCTGAAAGCGAGTGTTCCGATGACAGTTACGACAGTCCACAGCCCATACAAAATAGTGTAGAGACTTTTCTTTCTAAAAATGGGAATATAGAATGGCAGTTGCATCCACCAGCACAACATGGTCGCCTACCAGCTTCGAACATCATCAAGAGTACCCCAGGAGTTACCAGGTATGCAGTCAGCAGAATATCTGATGTAAAATGTTCATTTGAAGCAGTATTTCACACAGCGCTTCAAAATGAAATAATAGAGATGACAAATATTGAAGGGCAGCGAGTTTATGGTGAACAGTGGACAGATATTGATGGTTCTGTTTTCCATGCATACTTAGGACTCTTACTCCTAGCGGGTGTATATCGATCTCATGGGGAGTCTACAAAAAGTTTGTGGGATAAAGATACTGGGCGAAACATATTTCGAGCAACCATGTCTCATGAAACATTCTGTAAGATATCACGTGTCCTGCGATTTGACAAGAAATCTACTAGAGAGGAAAGACGACGTACTGACAAACTTGCCGCAATTCGTAGTATTTGGGAGAAGTGGGTAGAGGTCCTTCCTAAACTGTATAATCCAGGAGAAAATGTTACTGTTGACGAGCAGTTAGTAGCATTTAGAGGTCGCTGTCCATTCAAGCAGTATATCCCAAGTAAACCGGCAAAATATGGGATCAAAATATGGACCATGTGTGACAGCAAAACTTCATACGTACTGAAAGCCCAAATTTATACAGGAAAGGTGAGTGGAGCGGCACCAGAAAGAAATCAGGGAATGAGGGTGGTATCTGATCTCACTTCTGAGTTACGTGGTCAGAATATCACGTGTGACAACTTTTTTACGTCGTACAATTTGGGGCAGCTGCTTCTGAAAAGGAAATTGACTATGTTGGGAACTATACGGAAAAATAAGCCGGAGCTTCCACACAAAATGACCAACAAGGAGGTACACAGCTCTTCATTTTACTTCACAAATGACACTACTGTGGTTAATTATATTCCTAAGAGACACAAGAATGTTGTACTTATGAGCACTCTCCACCATGATGCGGAAATCAGTGACAGGGCTGATAAGAAGCCAAAAATGATTTTGGACTATAATTCAACCAAAGGTGCTGTAGACACGCTTGATCAGTTATTAGGTACATATACATGCAAACGAAAAAGTAATAGGTGGCCAATGATAGTTTTCTACAATATTCTTGATGTTTCTGCTTATAATGCATACGTTTTGTGGATTTCGGTTGACCCTAATTGGAATGCAAGCAAATTGACTAGAAGGAGAATATTCTTGGAGGAACTTGGAAAGTCACTGATAAAAGAACATATTGCATCAAGAACGCATTTCCCAAGAACAGAAGATTCTTTGAGAATGGTCACAAGCATCCAAAACCCGAATGATGTGGGTGGTGTGTCAGAATCGGTAACAACAAGAAAATCTACAAAACGTGCACGCTGTAAGTTCTGTCCATCAAGTAATGACAATAAAACAAACATGGTGTGTGGAAAATGTAGTAAACATATTTGCAAGAAACATGTAACCTACTTGTGTCCACAGTGCAAGCAGTAAGAAAAGAACTGTAGTATTTTATAAGATGATTGTATTGAAAATTCTGTTGTTTCAAATTTATGTGAATACTTGTGCCTAAACTACAATCAGTAAGAAGAGAGGATTCTAAAGTTGTAGTGCTTTCTATGTTGGAATGTAATAAAAAAACTGTAGTGTGTTCTGTACTGTAGTGTGCTCTAAGATGAATATCTGTAATGACAACTGTCTGTTGTTAGAAAATGTCAATACTTACGTCTAAACTGTCAACAATAAGAATAGAAGTATGGAAAAACTGTAGTGCTTTCTAAGTTGAATGCCTGTAATGGAAACTGTCTGTTGTTTCAAATTTATGTGCATATTTAAATGAAAAATATCCCTCAATAAAGTTGTATGCATTGTTATTATTATTATTATTACCATTATTATTATTATTATTATTATTATTATTATTACTAACAAGGTACTGGAATAGAACAACAATGTCGATAGCTAAAACTGTACCAAAATTTATGTTTCTAAAGCATTTTGATATGTCGGGTCATATTGACCCGAACAGTATATATGTCAAGTAAAAGTGAACAGAACAGCAGGGTTAAAGAGTCGAGTCATTCTGAAACAGAACTCCATTTGTTGTGCCTGGAGGATATCCCCTTCAGCAAATTTAAATTTGAGGTGTGGACAATTGACTTAGCCTTTTGTTACTTTGTAAGTAATAAGTTCAAGGTTTAATATCTGTGGTTACAGTTTGCTTATTTACATCAAAATTACAGGTTTCATTTAGTGAACATAGTAACGAAATGGGAGATAAGATACTGCGTGAAGAGTTTGACAGAGCACTGAAAGACCTGAGTCGAAACAAGGCCCCGGGAGTAGACAACATTCCATTAGAACTACTGATGGCCTTGGGAGAGCCAGTCATGACAAAACTCTACCATTTGGTGAGCAAGATGTATGAGACAGGCGAAATACCCTCAGACTTCAAGAAGAATATAATAATTCCAATCCCAAGGAAAGCAGGTGTTGACAGATGTGAAAATTACCGAACTATCAGTTTAATGAGTCATAGCTCCAAAATACTAACGCGAATTCTTTACAGACGAATGGAAAACCTGGTAGAAGCGGACCTCGGGGAAGATCAGTTTAGATTCCGCAGAAATGTTGGAACACGTGAGGCAATACTGACCTTACGACTTAACTTAGAAGAAAGATTAAGAAGAGGCAAACCTACGTTTCTATCATTTGTAGACTTAGAGAAAGCTTTTGACAATGTTAACTGGAATACTCTCATTCAAATTCTGAAGGTGGCAGGGGTAAAATACAGGGAGCGAAAGGCTATTTACAATTTGTACAGAAACCAGGTGGCAGTTATAAGAGTCGAGGGGCATGAAAGGGAAGCAGTGGTAGGGAAGGGAGTGAGACAGGGTTGTAGCCTCTCCCCGATGTTATTCAATCTGTTTATTGAGCAAGCAGTAAAGGAAACAAAAGAAAAATTTGGAGTAGGTATTAAAATTCATGGAGAAGAAGTAAAAACTTTGAGGTTCGCCGATGACATTGTAATTCTGTCAGAGACAGCAAAGGACTTGGAAGAGCAGTTGAACGGAATGGACAGTGTCTTGAAAGGAGGATATAAGATGAACATCAACAAAAGCAAAACGAGGATAATGGAATGTAGTCAAATTAAATCGGGTGATGCTGAGGGAATTAAATTAGGAAATGAGACACTTAAAGTAGTAAAGGAGTTCTGCTATTTGGGGAGCAAAATAACTGATGATGGTCGAAGTAGAGAGGATATAAAATGTAGACTGGCAATGGCAAGGAAATCGTTTCTGAAGAAGAGAAATTTGGTAACGTCGAGTATAGATTTAAATGTCAGGAAGTCGTTTCTGAAAGTATTTGTATGGAGTGTAGCCATGTATGGAAGTGAAACATGGACGATAACTAGTTTGGACAAGAAGAGAATAGAAGCTTTCGAAATGTGGTGCTACAGAAGAATGCTGAAGACGAGGTGGGTAGATTACGTAACTAATGAGGAGATATTGAATAGGATTGGGGAGAAGAGAAGTTTGTGGTACAACTTGACTAGAAGAAGGGATCGGTTGGTAGGACATGTTTTGAGGCATCAAGGGATCACAAATTTAGCATTGGAGGGCAGCGTGGAGGGTAAAAATCGTAGAGGGAGACCAAGAGATGAATACACTAAGCAGATTCAGAAGGATGTAGGTTGCAGTAGGGAGATGAAGAAGCTTGCACAGGATAGAGTAGCATGGAGAGCTGCATCAAACCAGTCTCAGGACTGAAGACCACAACAACAAAAACAGTAACACTTATTCTATTTTGTCTCTTCAGCAGGTTCGAGAGGTGTGTGTTAAAGAGACGACAAATTCTGTCTTCGAATTTCTTTCGCTCTGCATAGATGACGTCCCCCACACAGAATTTAAATTTGAGTCATGGGCAACAGAACTGAGATAATTTCCGTTTGGTAAGTAACCTTGCGTATTGAAGATTTGAAATTACAGTCTGCTTATTCACATGAGGATTACAGGTTTGGAATAATGCATGTAGTAAAACAGTTTTCTGTCGTTCCTTTAGCTGGTTCATGTCGGTGTTGAAATGATGATTCAGTTTTCCATTGAACCCCTTTTGCTCTGCATAGAAGACGTCCCCCAAACAAGGTGAAAATTTGTTGTGTGGACAATTGAATTGAGATTCTAGTTTCTTTGTAAGTAATAAGTTCTGCTTAAAATACCTAAAATTAGAGTTTGCATATTTAGATAAAAATTACAGGCTTCATATAGTGATCATGGTAAGGCTTTTCTCTTTTGCCTCTTTAGCAGGTTCAAGTGGCATGTGTTGAAGAGGCGACTCATTCTGCCACACCGAATTTAAATTTGAGATGTGGGCAACTCAATTCAGATTTTTTCTTTTGATAAGTAACCTCCTTGTTTCAATATTTGTGTTACAGTTTGGTTATTCGTATGAAAAATAGAGGTTTCGTATAATACACCTAGTAACACCTTTCGTCTTTTGTTCCTCTAGTAGGGCCATGTGGGATGTGTTAAAACGACGATTCATTCTACCATTGATCTGCTATTACGCTGTATAGAAGACATTCCCTATACCAAATGCAAAATTTTGACGTAGGACATTTGTCCTCTTGTAGGTACTAGGTTATAGTTTTAATATCTGAAATTACAGTTTGCTTATGCTCAGGAAAATTACATGTTTAGTATAATACACGTAGTAAATTCTTTCTCTTGTCTCCTTAGCAGGTTCGTATGGGATGTGCTAAAACAACGATTAATTTTTACATTGAACAACTTTTGCTCTGCATGGTAGACACCCCCATACAAATTTAAATTTGAGTCGTGGGAAACTGATTTCAGAATTTTTTCTTTTGTTGAGTAACCTTCCGGTTTGAAGGTTTGAAATTATAGTTGGCTTATAGAGATGAATATTACACGTTTTGTATAATACACGTAGTAAGATGGTTCTCTTTTGTTTCTGTAGTTAATTCGTGTGGGATGTGTTGAATCGACGATAAATTTTTCCATTGAACTCCTTTTTTCTGCGCGGTAGGTATCCCCTACACCAAATTTAAATTGGAGTTGTGAGTAATTGAATTCAGATTTATGTCTTTTTGTAAGTAGCACATTCTGAGTTTAATATAGTGTGCTTATTGACAAAAACATTATAGGTTTCAATTTGAACATAGTAACACTTATTCCCTTTTTGTCCCTTTAGCAGGTTCGAGTGGGATGTGTTAAAGAGATGTCTCACCCTGTCTTTGAATTTCTTTGCCTTTGCATAGATGATGTCCATGCCAACTAATTTAAATTTAAGGAGTGGGGAATTGAATTCAGGTTTTTCTCTCATTGTAAGTAGATTGTGTGGTTTTAATATCGCAAATTATAGATTGCTTAATTACTGGTTTTATAGAGTTAACGTAGTAAGTCTATTTCTCTTTTGAGTTTTTAACAGGTTCAAGAGAGATGTGTTAAAGAGACGATTCATTTTGCCCTCAAGTTCATTTTTCTCTTTGCAGAAGACATCTGTCACACCAAATTTAAATTTGAGACGTAGGCACCTGATTTGAGATTTTTCTGTTTTGTTTTGATAAGTAACTGTGTAGTTTGAATATTTGAAATTGTGTTTTGCTTACTTGCATGAAAGTTACAGGTTTCATATGATGAACATAGTAATAGTTTCTCCCTTTTGTTTCAGTAACAGGTTCACGTGGCATGTTTTAAAACGACGTTTCATTCTGCCATTGACCTGCTTTTGGTCTGCATAGGAGTTATCCCCTCCACCCAATTCAAATTTGTGTCATTGGCAATTGAATTCAGATTTATGTCTTTTTGCAAGTAATATTTTCTGGTTTCAGTATCTGAAATTACAGTTTGTTTATTTACAAAAAATAATGGGTTTCAAATGATGAACAAAGTAATACCTTTTCTCTTTCTCTCTTTAGCAGGTTGGAGCGGGATATGTTAAAGAAGAGACATATTCTGCCTACGAATTCCTTTTGCTCTACACCAAATTTATATTTGAGTCGCTGGCATTTGGATTCAGATTTCTGTCTTTTTGCAAGTACCAGCTTCTGGTTTTAATGTCTGAAATAATAATTTCCTTTTTTACAAGCAATTTACGAGTTTCATGTAGTGATCATAGTTAACACTTTTTCTCTTTTGTATCTCTAGCAGGTTCAAGTTTTATGTGTTAAAGAGATGACTCATATTGCCCTCGATATCCTTTTGCTCGGCACAGAAGACTTGCCGCACACAAGATTAAAATTTGGGATAAGGGCAATTAAAACCAGAATTTTTCCTTTTTTTAAGTAATCTTGTGGTCAGAATATTTGATATTACTGTTTGCTTATTCACATGAAAAAACAAGTTTCGTGTAATAAACATAGTAAGACTTCTCCTCTCTTGTTTGTGTCGCGGGTTCATGTGGGATGTTTCATTTTGCCATCGAACTACTTTTACTCTGCATAAAAGGGACATCCCCGACATAAAAATTAAATTTGCGTCGGGTGAAACTGACTTCAAATTTTTGTCTATTTGTAAGTAATAGGTGCAGTGGACTGCGGTAGTCGTCGTGGGATTGTGGACCACTGCTGCTGCGGCAGGGACGGAACCTCTCCGTCGTTTCTAGGTCCCCGGTTAACATACAATAGAACACAAACGATCTATTAGGTGTCGAGGAGCTCGGCAGGCACACACCTTTGAGTGCCCCAACTGGTAGACGAGTGTGTCAGCTCAACAGAGACGACCAGTCGTGCAGCGAGGTGTTTGTAATTCGTCGATCACCGGGAATAAGAGTGTCCGCGTATTCATAGACTGCAGGAGTCACAGCTGTGTGATGCCGGCCGGCACGCAGGAGGTCTGCGCGTACACTGCTGTGACGATGACGGACGCCTCGCGCAACGACTCTCCGTGCTTTTGTCCACTGTCAGGTCTCCATACGTATTCTACAAGTGCCTATAAATATATGCGATGCTCGAGTTTCCGCCAAAAGAAACTCAGTGAAACCTCGTCGCTTGGATCGTACCTCTGCTACAGAATTTCATGGAGCTGTAGAGGTTCTAGTGGAATAATCCACCATGTTCCACAACACATTCCGCAATTTTTCAACCGAAATAAGCCTAGACAAAAGAAGTTGCAGTGCATATTGAACGCTCCTCGTATTACAGTTCGAACTGCTGTATATACCTTGCGCGTACCTCACAGAGTGCGAATACGCCGATTACACTCATCCAGTATTCGATAATGGGAGCACGCAGTGTCTTGCAACAATCTTTACATATACATTATGTAATCAGAAGTATACGGACATCCCCCAAAAACATAATTTTTCCATATTAAGTGCATTGTGCTGCCACCTACTGCGAGGTACTCCATGTCAGCGACCTCAGTAGTCATTTAAGGTTTCACTTGTGTCATACGTTTGTACCCTAGGTCCACTGTTTCCGATGTGATAGTGAAGTGGAAACGCGAAGGGCCACGTACAGCACAAAAGTGTACAGGTCGAACTCGTCTGTTGACTGACAGAGACCGCTGAGAGTTGAGGAGGGTCGTAATGTGTAATAGGCAGACATCTATCCAGACCATCACACAGGAATTCCGAACTGCATCAGGACCCACTGCAAGTACTATGACAGTTAGGTGGGAGGTGAGAAAACTTAGATCTCATGGTCGAGAGACTGCCCATAAGCAACACAACGCGCCAGTAAATGCCAAACGATGCCTCGCTTCATGTAAGAAGCATAAACATTCAACGATTGAACAGTGGAAAAGCGTTGTGTAGAGTGATGAATCATTGTACACAGTATGGCCATCCGATGGCAGGATGTGGGTATGGCGAATGCCCGATGAAAGTCATCTACCAGCGTGTGTAGTGCTAACAGTAAAATTCGGAGGCGGTGGTGTCACGATTTGGTCGTGTTTTTCATAGAGGGGGCTTGCGCCCCTTGTTGTGTTGCGTGGCACTATCACTGCACAGGCCTACATTGATGTTTTAAGCACCTAATTACTTCCCAGTGTTGAAGAGCAATTCCGGGATGGCGATAGCATCTGTCAACACAATGGAGCACCTGTTCATATTGCACAGCCTGTGGCGGAGTGGTTACACGACAATTACATCCCTGTAATAGACTGGCCTGCACAGAGTTCTGACCTGAATCCTGTAGAACACCTTTGGGATGTTTTGGAACGCCAACTTCGTGCCAGGCCTCACCGACCGACGTCGATACCTCTCCTCAGTGCAACACTCCGTGAAGAATGGGCTGCCATTCCCCAAGAAACCTTCCAGCACCTGATTGAACGTATGCCTGCGTGAGTGAAAGCTGTCACGAAGGCTAAGGGTGGGCCAACACGATACTGAATTCCAGTATTACCGATGGTGGGCGCCACTAATTTGTAAGCCTGGTGTCCGGATACTTTTGATCACGTAATGTACTTTTAAAGCTCTACGAAACTTACATTCTCCACAAAATGATGATTACATTCGCTGTGCATTCAGTAAAGCTGCCACATCAGACACGACGTTTTAATTTTTTACTTCATTAGTAGTAACTATGTTGGCAACACATTTTGCAGACTACCCCCCCCCCCCCCCCCCAATACACCACTGAATGTACGTGCAAAATTATGTGGCAGTACGACTTATCATTCAGGAGATATTACGTTCACAAACATTGAGATGGGTGAAAAACTTGCTTTTGCTTAAAACAGAACGCGGATTACCCTCACCATATTCATCCACCGTTTGAAAATAACAGCTCTTATAGGTTTCCAACCAACTTTAAACATAAATCAAACCTTCTCTACAGTTTTTCTCGCTTACATATCTATACATATCGCTTACATATCTATAATCAATAACGTAAGCGCATGCGGTTGAAAGTACACAATACTAGAAGCAAAAAGGACTCAGTAAACATGGGCCCTAAAACGCATCTCGTATGAGTACTTCTTCATCGTCACTGCTGTGAAACAGATCTGTTCTACTGAACAAATCTTCATAGCTCTTAAGGTTGAAACACGTATGTTGTGTGGCGGCGATGGCGAGGCATTGCAGAGTCTCTGACCAGAGAGCTATTTGTCGTTCCTAGTCTGCGCTTGACTGCGCGAGAGTGCAGTTCAGTTGCGAGGCAGTTGCGAGTTAGAGTTCGAGAGTAGTAGTGCATGCGAGATGACGTAGTCTGTGGTAGTAGCGCGCGAGAGATAGTCGCAGTTGTGTGAGAGGAGTCGGCGGGCGTCGACATGGCACACTGGTCAAGATTCAGGACGAGGTAGATTTTTAAATAAGGTAATGAAGCAGCATTGCGCACATTTGATAATGTAATGTAAATTAACTGTAACTAATTTGTTCAAGAATCGCCCCAATAATAATTTGTTTTCAAACCAAGCATTTTAACAAAAGAAACATTTTTACTGAAAGAAATATTTCCCTTGGTATTCCTTAAAGAAAAGTTTCCCTTCAATTCAAAATTTTTGCAGTGCATTTCCTTCGAGCTATGGCGAAAAATAAGAGCAGATCCAGTTTTACTGAGGTAAGAATTTGAGGTTAATCAGGGCCTAAAGATCGACATTTCGGTCTATTTGTGTTTTCATTGTCACTGAGATTTCATTATCATTGAATTGTCTTACATTTTTTGTGGGCAGCTTACTTTAGGGTCAGATTGCTAATTTTTATTTAATTGTCATTGTCATTAAATTTAATTGCTGGGAGGTTACATATAGCTCTATGTCTATTCACATTTAAAATACTATCTTAAATTTCTCTGGGGAGCTTACACTTGGCTCCATTTCTATTAAATATTGTCTTTCAAATTTTTGTGGGGAGGTTACAAGGTATGCACCTTAGAGACCATGGTAGCAGACTTCTTTTCTTTTCTGGTCCATATTACATCCTCTCATAATAGTGAAAGCAAATAGCTTGCAGTAGAGAAATTAGTTTCACAGTATCGAAAATGAAGAAGTATGTATAGCTTCTAAGGTATGCGTTGTAGAGCCCCTGATTACTGAGTTTTCTTTGCTTCTAGTATCGTGTACTTCCTACTGTGTTCATTTACGCTACGAGTTCTGATGCATTCTGTATTTTACACATTAACTCATTTGTGAAGTATAAGAAGGTTGAAACCGTTTTATTCGTGGCATTTCGATTCCTTACAAAATGGGGGATTTGTTGGTCGTAACTAGCTAACAACATAGAAAACTGGCGTGAGCTTCTACAGATTCTGAAACATCAATGGTCAATAGAATTCACGGTTTGAGATTGATGCCCAAACCTCTTGTCGAATCTACAACGTAGGCTGTTTGTAACTTAGGTTTATGCATACTTCGCATTATGATACAGTTTATACATGTGTTTACCTTCTTGGATAGTTTGTTGTAACGCTTGTCACCGTAGTAAATGAAAAATATGAACATTGACAGTAGATCAGCACAAGCTCCGTTATTACTCGCCGAATCTGCTATAATTCTAATCCATGAAATATTCTCTAATAGGGGCAGATACTGCTAATATTTGAAGGATTTTACTTCTGTAGTTGTGTCATGAATTACTGTTGTGTCTAGGAATCCTGCCTACTCCGTTCGCTAGAAACACAATCAAATACTGTACTTAACTTTGCCTATTACACAGATGTGTCGCAAGCAAAGGGCGACGTACGAAACACAGTCTTTGCAGTGACTGCTGATCTCTGACAAATGTCTGTCCTGAACTGCCATCGAAGTAGCTAATATTGAATCTCCTATCCAAGTGATTAATCTTGAAGCTGCTATTCAACTGGGCCGTCACCAGTCGCCAGTCGGTCGCGGCGCTTGTCCTCGCCACACAGGGGCCACTGCTGTCGCGTTGTCGTCCTGGAGGGAGGTCCGGTCAGTGTGCGATTGTCTGAGCCCTTCTCATAGCCTCCTCTGCTCTATCGTTCTCGAGTGGCGTACCAGCGCTTGACTTCATGCCGTAGCAATTACGAAACATTTTCTCGTTAGCTCACCACAGACATAACTATCCCTACCGCAGAAAAATGTCCCTTTATTTGATAGAAAGATGAAAAATAGATTTGTCTGCGAATATTTGAGATTCATCGTAACTCTTTCCGTGTGTGATCATAACCGACATATGACCGGTGAAGCATTTCTGTTTAGTGTTCAGTTATCAACGGTACTGTTTGATGTAGTATCAAGTTAACGTCCACAACTATCCGTTATCACACGAAGCATCGTGTGCCGTTGCGTAGCACTAGTCCGAGATTCTATGGATGACCTTTGGTATCGTTATGAATACGTGTGCTCTGTAAGTGGCAGCTTCAAATGTGTTTCGAGATTGTGCTTGCGATCACCTTAGTCTCGACACTACAAAGGTTCAGTGCGAGCCTCGCTAGCTTCGTTCGATTGTCTTGCATTCCAATTTTGAGACATCGCTATAACGTTTACTTGTGGAGACTGTCTGAACGTCTCCCCAGTGTCACTCGTATGTGGATGTTTCGACGTCTGAAGAAGATCTTCTGCATCTGTGCAACTGCTTGGGGGATGTTTCCAGAATGAGATTTTCACTCTGCAGCGGAGTGTGCGCTGGCTAAGCCATGTCTCCGCAATATCCTTTCTTCCAGGAGTGCTAGATCTGCCAGGTTCGCGGAAGAGATTCTGTGAAGTTTGGAAGGTAGGAGACGAGGTACTGGCAGGCCTGAAGCTGTGAGGAGGGCTCGTGAGTTGTGCTTGGGTTGCTCCGATGGTAGAGCACTTGCCCACGAAAGGCAAAGGTCCCGAGTTCGAGTCTCGGTCCGGCACATGGTTTTAATCTGCCATCTGCCAGGAAGTTTTGTAACTTACGTAAATAAAAAAGTAGACAGTAGTGTGACTTTATTCCTATTATCTCCTTGAGCTGACTTTCCCGATCCCAGGTTCCCTACATCGAATAGTTCAGTGAAGCACCCTCTTCGTCCTGTTAAATTTTTGCACGCTCTCACGGAAATACACTGTATATGTGTGCATAACGCTGTCTCATATCATATGCCACATAGGTGTTCATAACTAGCTGACAAAGCGGGCATTCTATTAAAAATGGAAACAGAATATGAATTTTGTTCGTGGTGAAATAATGAAAAAAAATTGTTTCCACGTATTCATGTAAAAACGTTTGAAATTGAGAAACAGTCGTACGAAGATGGGGACAGTTTCTGTATGCTGGGCGCAGCTGCTACGCGTGCCTACAACGCCATGGCGTAGACGTCCCTATGGTAACGCCTCTTCGTAGCTCTGTAGGAGGGGACTGTTTTAGCCTACAGCCGTTTGCACTTCGAACTTGAACGCTGTCAAATGCGTTGCCAGGTGTCAGGGTTTTTTCCTTAAGTTGACTCGACTGTAGGAGTGTCTTAGTAGTGAAATTTAAATGTGTAAAAACTTCATGCATGATGCAGTATTTTTTCACGGATCTCAGTGATTATATCGTCATATTCCTTTACCTACGTGTCGTACAATAATGGTATATTTACGTAGGTACATTCAGCGGCGCATATGGATATTGTCTGCGAAATATGTTGCGAACGGACTCAGCAGCAAAGAAGTAATAAATTTAAACGTCATGCATGATGCGGAAATTTTTTAATACATGACAGTGCTTATGACGTTATATCTCCTGAACCACGATTGGTAGGTGGTTCTTACTCCCACAAATATTGTTCCTTGACATTTAGAAAAGGGTGTGCTAAGTTTTGTTGAAAGAAGGAGATGTGGAACATACACACTCACACTCATGTTCAGAAAAAATAGAACATCTTGAACGACTAGAGAAAGCTCTATATTCACATGACATGTGCATTAGTACTTTCTACAGAAATGATTAGCATTTCAGTCAGCTCGGTTCAGCATGTGTCCTGTTGCCTAGCAGGAAGAGGATCCGACATACTTTCTGATAACTTGTTCCATGCGTGATGGCATTGACGTGTATAAGGCACGATTGGCGTTCTGTGGTGTAGTTACCCATGCTGCATTCACCTGGCTCCAAAGTTCGTCAGTGGTGGTTGGGACTAGGACACAGTGCAACATCTGTCATTTCACCATATTCCACACATTTTCGATTGGCGACAGTTCTGGAGATCTTGTTGGCCAGGGTGAAAGGCTCACATGCTATGACACCAAGAAGGCATGCGTTCGTGCAGCAACATGTGGTCGTGCATTGTCTTACTAAAAATTGTGTCTGGGGTGTTGTGCAGAAATGGTATGGCTACTGGTCGCAAGATGTCATTCACGTAGGACAGACTGGTCACATTGCCCTGGACACGCACCAACTGTGACTTGTGGTTGTAGCCAATAGCACCCGACACCATAAGGCCTTAGGTTGGCGCTGTTATGTCTTGTCCGGAAGCAGTCATCGTGATGCCGCGCCGGCCGCGGTGGTCTCGCGGTTCTAGGCGCGCAGTCCGGAACCGTGCGACTGCTACGGTCGCAGGTTCGAATCCTGCCTCGGGCGTGGATGTGTGTGATGTCCTTAGGTTAGTTAGGTTTAAGTAGTTCTAAGTTCTAGGGGACTGATGACCACAGCTGTTAAGTCCCATAGTGCTCAGAGCCATTTGAGCCGTGATGCCGCTCCCCCTGTCTGCGGCGAACCAACAGAATCTGGATTCGTCCGAAAACACTACCTCATGCCATTCCCGTCCCCCCCCCTGTCTTTTCATTCACGATTGCCGTCCAGCATGTTTCTGTACATTCGTAAAAGGTAGGCAGAGAAATGGACGGCGCGCACGTAATCCATGCTGTAATAAACTGCTATGAACTGTCTTCGCTGATAGTTTACGATGTGTTCCACTGTTGCACCAGAGCCGATGGGGACGCAGACATCTCCTGCAATGATATTCGGATGAGCTGTTTATCTTCTCGGGGGGTGGTGTAGATGGTGCGACCTAACCAGTCTCGTCGTGTTTTGCGGCCTTACGTGAACCATTCTGCGCATATCCGTTGCACTGCCGAAAAAGTTGGTCTCACACGAGAAGCAGTTTTCAGGACGGATGCATCACATTTCTCATACCAAAAAAGCGCCCTCTTTCGAAGTCACTGATTTGACGGTACGATTAGCGCATACGTCTGTGAGGTATCCTGTATATCTGCTCCAGTCACGCTGATCCGTTCTCTTCGGTTCATAGCGACAACAAGAGCCGCAGGCATATTTTACCGGTAGACTCTGTTGCATCGCGATATCGATGTTTGCCTTGAACTCCACATGGTTCAAATGCTAATCATTTCTGCAGAAGATACTAATGTATATGTTCTGAGGATATCAACGTCCCATCTCTGGTCGTTCAAGGTGTTCTGTTTCTTTTTTCTGATGAGTGTACATATATCTATCCATATCTACAGCATGTATGGATTTGTAAAAAGAGTCATACTACATTGAACACAATACAGCCATAAAAAGAGCGCAGCAGAAGATGCCTTATGTGAAAGAAGGTAATGAGGAAAAAGGAAAAAACTAATGTATTCATAATATAAACAGACATGTCTATCACAGATTGACAACGGAATGGCTTACAAAACATGTTGTTTTCATTGTGAAACTAATACCTTTCGAATATCATTCTCAGCTTCGGTATTACACGCGTGATACGAGGGGTACGTCAGGTGCGAATGACATTGTGATTACTCGAGAGGCTAGAGGTTTCACAACAATCGCTTTATTAAAAACAATCAGCATTCAGTAACGAAAAAATACAGTATTATATACACTATGTACAGTTTTGGGAATCTCTGGGTGGCAGACTTTTCACAGAGGAAGTGGTGTCTTGTGGCAGGACGCTACGCCGTAGGCCTCTTGCTGAGCCTCAGCTGTATCCCGCCCTTGGGTGTCATCAGAAAAGCCCTCGGTTCCAGGGACAAGTGGCGAACGCTCTTCTCGCTGGGTTCAACGCTGTACCTCGACAGTATGTTTATAAGGCCCACCTTCGTTTGCACCAGACCAAACCGCATGCCTGAAACAAGAAACATTTACTAGAGAACAAAAATACCCTTCTCACATTTTGTAACAAGAGGCAGGTGCTGTGTCACGAAATGAGAAGTCATTAATCTCTGAACTTGCTGTATCATGAGAAAATGTGATCACAAACAGTCCAAGTCGGTTTTTATTTACTTGTGATCAACTTTGTTCCGGCCCATGAAAATCTTCTAAACGTTCCAAAAACCCGTCGACGTTATAAAGCTATAATTTTAATTGTAGTTTAAATGAGAAAAGACTTTAACTGTTTGAAGATCAGCTATTAACACACAGTAACCAACATCGAGCGCAACCAAATGTTCCTATATGCGAAAGTCACGTTCGTGTTATTTTTCTATACACGCTCATATACTCATCGTAACAACCCCTGGTGTATAATACAACCCAACACGTGAAGCACTCGCGAGAGAGGAAAATCGAAATACTTTTATGCATCTATAACATGCCATTCCGGCCTTTACCTTAATGTGACTGACAGACTGGTGAAAGAAGCGATCACCATGTACAGTCAGGAGCACAACAACATCCAGAACTCAGGTTTAATAATTCAGATCAAGAATGTGTTAAGAAACGCAAGGGGCCGTGAAAGGAAAATATCTAGCGTTACTACACTGATGCAAAAGAAAAACGCAGTACCAAGAAGGAGTTGTGCGACATAAACGAAAGTTGGTAGGCGTGTTTCTGCTTCTGAAAGATGATGTCTATTCAGATTTCGTGCCAGTCTCATACGAGTGGCGGTAGTAGCGCCAATGTGAGGATGCAAATCAGGTTTGCTTTAAATACACACTGGAACGGTCGTGAGAGTTAGTTAGCTTTGAGATTGGACGTGGTATGCAGTAAAGAATTCCTTTAAGACGACAAAGACGCCATTTTCAGCACCACACTGAGCTTGAACGACGTCATGTAATAGGGCTTCGAGATGCTGCACGTTCCTCCTGCGATATTGCAGAAAGACTTGACGGTAATGTAGCCACTATTCTGCTGACAGCGGTGATCACGAGTATGTACGAGTTCCGCACGGCCACGTGTCATTACCGGGAGGGAAGACCGTCGTGCTCAGTGTACGGCTCTGGCCCATCGTACTGCATCTGCAGCAGCAATTTGAGCAGCAGTTGCCACCACAGTGACACAACGAACGGTTACAAATCGGTTACTTCAAGGACAGCTCCGAGCCAGATGCCCTGTAGCGTGCGTTTCACTGACCCCAAACCACAACCATGCGACTTCAGTGTAGAGATGGGTCGAACTCGTTCATTCCCGTGAACTACTTCATTCATTTCACTCTTTGCCGTGAAGCGTTCAAATGAAGTAGTTCATTCACGAAGTACGGAAGCCTGGCGAAGTTGCCCAGTTCGCCGCTCAGCCGCGGCTACGCTCGCTTCGCCTCGCTCGTACAATAAAGCTTCGTAATACTTCATAATTTTACCAACAGATGGCCGAACTATGCAGTAACGTGCACGCAACGTTTTACGCTCTTACAGCGTCTGAGTTAACTTAAATAGAGCATGGTCGAAGGGGACAAAGGAAAGATAAACAGAGAAGCCTGTCACATATAAAGAAGGTATTACATTTAATCTTGCTCGACATTTTCTCATGAAGCGCCCAAAAAAGTCTTTATCTGCCAAGTGAAAATTTGTTGTATTCATGGACTAAAAACTAGGGCTACCTACGAAATGCAGTCCAATTTTATGTTCCTTTTAAAATTTAATCCAAAATAGAATGTGTATGTTTACCACTGTCACAAAGTCTACATATCTACGTTAAGTAATTATTCAGGAGTTTTCCTGTAGATTTTATTTTTGTTGAGAATAATAACCCTCCAGATTCAAAACAGCTTAAACTGTCACCTGTAGTCATTGGTACGATTTCAGGTAAAATCCCTCTTTCAGTGTTATTAACAAACCTTTTATTTTCATGTTGGCTGTGCGTGCTCACACAGCCAGCCTCTTCGTTTGTATCTGTAATATTCATTTGTCCGCAAGCGCTGCCAACGGTAGGCTACCGGTAGACGCGAAGTATAACTGAACTGCACAAATAGTCACAGGTAATGATGTCAGCACTGCAGGAAGCAGCTGACGCTGCCTTCCCCTCGCCCCTCACCGCCTCAACCACTCGCAAACCTATAGTTTCCCACAAACGCCGCGCGATTCGTCGACATGCAGTAGAGGGGGAACTGAAGTGAAGGGAGAATGAGTGACGTAGCGCCGATGTAATGGGATGAGGGAGAGGGGAAGAGAGTGAGTGAACTAGAAAAAAGTATGGAGTGTGTTATCTGTGAAGAGTTTGAAGTACCAGTTCATTGAAATTTAGTGGTTAGTTCACACTTCACTGGAGTGAAGCGTTCATTTGAACGACTCATTCACGAGCTCCCCATCACTACTTCAGTGGCGTCAAGCTAGAGCTCATTGCAGGGCAGGGTGGAGGTCTGTTGTGTTTTGGTATGAAAGCTTGATGTGTCTCGATGCCAGTGATGACCGTGCGTTGTTTAGAAGGAAGCCAGTTGTTTGACTGCAAACAACCTGTCTGCGTGCTAGCCACACTGGACCTACACCCAGAGTTATAGTCTGGAGTGCGATTTTGTATAACAGCAGGAGCACTCTCGTGTTTATCCGACGAACTCTGACGCAGATTTGTACATGTCTGGTGATTCCACCCGTTGCGCTGCCATTCATGAACAGCATTCCGGGGGATGTTTTCCAACAGGATAACACTCGCCCACGTACCGCTGTTCTACTTGTCGCCTTGGCCTGCTCGAACACCAGATCTGTTTCGAATCGAGGGCATATGGGACATCATCGGACGACAACTCTATCCTCGCCCACCAACAGCATCAACCGTTCCTACACTGACCGCCCAAGTGCAGTTGGCATGGAACTCCATCCCACAAACTGACACCCGGCACCTGTACAACACAATGCACACACGTTTGCAGGCTTGCACGAAATATTCTGGCGGCTACTTATGTATTATTAATGTACCAGCATCTCAGATTTGGAATGGCTTATCTCGTGTTTACATTGACCTGTGATCTCGGAATATTTGTCATTTACGTATGTTACCCAGACAAACGCATTTCCGAAATTTCATTACTTTAATGATTTTGTGCTGCGATTTTTTTCTCGTCAGTGCACAGGACATCGTTCCTGTTACGTATATCTATGCACATCAGCATTCCACTGCTATACTAAACGACGTGTACGATCAGGATTTTACCTAACTGTGACTCGCCTCTAGCTTAATTATGGATACGATAAAAAACCACACCGAACTGGGAGAGCAGGCTCGCCACATCGAGGGTGCCAAGAAACAAGAATGTGTCGAGGTAAGGAAATCAAGTTTTAAATAATAATTATAAAAATATATATAAAGAAGGACTATTAACACTTGTAATGTGAATGAGAGAGAGAGAGAGAGAGAGAGAGAGAGAGAGAGAGAGAGAGAGAGAGAGAGGGAGCGTGTATGTAGCAAAGAGTATGTTCTCAGGATGAATGTTTTGTAAATATACGCCGAGATGGAGTGGCTTTCGAACATCAACGACACTGGAGGGATACCTGTGGAGACACCAGTCAGTCACATGATTCCTCAAGAGGGGCAGCAGCTACAGGGACAACAGTCTGTGTGAGCCATTGACCGTGTAACACTAGCCAACTGCTTTGTCGGTACTAAAAAACTAGTGAAAGCAAGGGAAACTACAGCCATTATTTGTCATAAGGGCATGCAGCTCTACTGAATAGCTTAATGATGATGGCATCCTCTTGGGTAATAATATTCCGGTGATAAAATAGGTCCCCCTTTCAGATTTCGGATCTCGTGATGTCCCTTGAGCCACTAACAGTTAAGTGAGGAAGTTGGAAACGTGTCGCAGCTCTCTGGATGTCGCTCCCACTGAAACTAGTAAGAAAATCAGAATAACTGTAGTGATCAGAGGAGCGTGGGGCAGCCACTCTTCCGGCATTCCACCCACGACTGGAACAGAAGAAAACACTGCTGTGTGGAAGAACCCATCGCCGTGTACTTTACGGTGATTTTCAGAATATGAATGTTCGTGTAAATGTACAATGATACATAAGTAATGAGGAATTAACACATTAAGATGAAATCACACAAATTAACAATACGATCAAATGGCCAACCAACGGCGTGTTGTAATTGGGGATGTTGGGGGATGTTGAAGACATTCACTGGATGTGAAAACGTTTATGGGAAATTGGTTCAAACACCAAGATAAAGAGTTCTTTGCAGCCGGAATTAAAAAAATTGTTGCCCGTTGGAACAAGTGGATAAATGTTCAAGGGGATTATGTTGAAAAGTAGAAGAAGTATTGTTTTGTAAAAATAAAGGCTATTTTTCTCCAGACCAATTTGTCTAATTATTCAATGACCTTCGTAGCTTTAAGGAAGGAAAAATTACAGGTTTAGAGAAGGAATAACAAGAATATTTATTATGAGATAGGATACGTGTTAGGATCGAAAAACGAGAATGTGTGTTGTAAAGAACGAAGAATTTGTAGTTGTGAAGAGGGCAGAAATTTAGTGTTTAATGCTATAAACTTTAATCTTAACAAACAGATGTAACTGGCACAACAGGAAGATAATAAGATGAAGGGTATTAACACATTATAAACCGTTCGATACTTGTACATGCAAGAAGAAAAATATTGCCATTTCTGAAATAAATGAGTCGTTGTGTTCTGAAGTACTGACTGCCAGAAAGGTAAATGTGGATGTAGAGAGAGCTTTTCCGTTTCATTTGTGATATGAAGTAACGCTATAATGATAATGTGTAGTTCATTGTTCAGTGTTACGAAATTCCGTATGTACTGTAGAAAAAGTGGCGATATTTAATAAAGCGACTACATTCATAGATCGGACTCATCATAAAAGTCCTTGAATGTGTGGGTGAAAATGTTTGACCCTAAATCCTTGGAATGTAATAACGTTAAATTTCAACAAAATGCCCCGAATTTAGAAAAAAAAAGATTATTGACATATGATTGTTCACAAACAGAAAGGCGGAACATAATACAATGCGGAAAACATATAAAATAAATGTAAGTCTTGCAGTTGATTCCAACGATCTTTGTAATGATGAGAAGTTCTGTATGATTTGTATGAAAGTGTGAATGATGTAAGACAAGGTCCGTGAGAGACCGTTTCTTTGGGCACTGGTTGACAGACCGAATACATGTTCAGTCCTGTGTTTTTATAAAATAAATGGAAGTTAAAGTTAAAAGTACAATGTTATTTATGTGGGACCAGTTTATTTATTTATACGTGCGCAGAACATAACATATTAAATATAATTTATAATACATAGCATATCATACATATATATTAGAAGTATTACAGGGAATATGTGAATATTTTATCCTGTACGAAAGTTGAGTAATTTGTAATTTTATAGTTTAACGTTTCCGCCCCCATCGCCGGTTTGTGATGTTGTGATATACGTTTAGTAATTCATAACAACAGGCCAGTATGGTTATGGGAACACAGAATGTATGTCAAGGAGAGTTTCCACCTGCGCAGTTAAGAGAAGCTGGTGTGGGTGGGAAGGGTCCAAATTGTACAGGCTGTGAAGCAGTCATTGAAATGAAGAACGTCATGTTGGGCCCTTGGGCAAGACCAGATATAAGTTCTATTTTACTCGACGACTTTCCGTCACTTACTACGAACTGTGACCGTTCTGGCAGAAAATTAGGAATCCAATAGCGGAACTACATCTACATCAATACGTCGCAAATGATGTAGATGTAGTTTCGTGATTGGATTCGTAAATTTCAGTCAGAACGGTCACAGTTCGTAGTAATTGACAGAAAGTCATCGAGTAAAATATTGTATTGATGTTTTAATTATTATTTGCGTTCATCAGGCTGGATGGGAATGTTAAAAAGGGAACATTTTAACTTGTCAAAGACAAGAGTTGTCCCTTCAGTTCTGATTCCGAGAGAAAAGGAATTTAGTTTGGAGAGCGGGTAAAGAATGTTTCGCAAGAGGACGACGCTGGAGCCACTAATGGCAGATCACCTAAGAGACTCTGCCTTTGGAGGTGGAGTAGCTAGCGTAAGATCGGACGAAAGGGGCGGTTAGACGCCAGAGCAAAGGAAGTGACCGAGTGCCAGTCTGATAGCCCAGTAGTGCGGGTCGTGGGTTGGTCCCAGGACATTTTTTGGTCGGTTACAGCTTCTTTATACTCTGATAATGATCTGGTAAATGTTGCACAGTAGATGTGAGTCCACCTTAGACTACAAGTCCCCGTGTAACTGGCTGTTTAAGTCGATTCTAGGGTCGAACAAAGGCGAAAGCATACCACCTGCAATAGGACCGTGCCCCTTAAAGCACTGTGATTTTGAAACCAACCTTCACGCCGAGGAAAGGTTTACCCTTTTTGTAATCTGGAATTTAAAGAAAATCTTAAACACTGCTCATGGCGGGAGTGTGTACTCTGGATGTTTGTTGTAGCCTTAACATGTTATTTGCGTGTGAGGTGATTATGACGGAAACTGACATTTGCGAAGTTTGGACGGTGTTGTCGTGAGGCTGAAGGGCAGCTGGTACCGCCGCAGGACTCACCTATGCAGATGCGAGGCCCCTCTCCGAACGGCAGGTAGACGTAGGGGTGCCTCTGGGCTTTCTGCTCCTCGGAGAACCTCTCGGGGTCGAAGCGCTCGGGGTCCGGGAAGATGTCGGGGTCGTGGTGCAGGCCGTACACCGGAATTATGATGGGGGTGCCCTTGTCGAGCACGACGTCGCTGTCGGGAATCCGGTACTCGGCGTTGCTCTCTCTGTTGAGTATCATCACCGGCGGGTACTTCCTCAGCGTCTCTGCAACAGGCGTCGGACTCCGTAAGCCTTCTCCCTATCATCTGACAGTCACGACAGCATTCCCAAGCTCAACAGTAGTAGCTGATTACCTTTTAGATATGAATAATTCAACTACTGGCCATTAAAATTGTTACACCACGAAGATAACGTGCTACAGACGCGAAATTTAACCGACAGGAAAAAGCTGTGATATGCAAATGATTAGCTTTTCAGAGCATACACACAAGGGTGGCGCCGGTGGCGACACCTACAACGTGCTGACATGAAGAAAGCTTCCAACCGATTTCTCATACACAAACAGCAGTTGACCGGCGTCGCCTGGTGAAACGTTGTTGTGATTCCTCGTGTAAGGAGAAGAAATGCGTACCATCACGTTTCCGACTTGATGAAGGTCGGATTGTAGCCTATCGCGATTGCGGTTTATCGTATCGCGACATTGCTGCTCGCGTTGGTCGAGATCCAATGACTGTTAGCAGAATATGGAATCGGTGAGTTCAGGAGGGTAATACGGAACGCCGTGCTGGAACCCAACGGCCTCGTATCACTAGCAGTCAAGATGAAAGGCATCTTATCCGCATGGCTGTAACGGATCGTGCAGCCACGTCTTGATCCCTAACAGATGGGGACGTTTGCAAGACAACAACCATCTGCACGAACAGTTCGACGACGTTTGCAGCAGCATGGACTATCAGCTCGGAGACCATGGCTGCGGTTGCTCTTGACGCTACATCACAGACAGGAACGCCTGCGATGGTGTACCCAACGACGAACTTGGGTGGAGACCATGGCTGCGGTTGCTCTTGACGCTACATCACAGACAGGAACGCCTGCGATGGTGTACCCAACGACGAACTTGGGTGCACGAATGGCAAAACGTCATTTTTTCGAATGAATCCAGGTTCTGTTTACAGCATCATGATTTCTCAGGATCTATGCACCCAAATTGCGTGAAAATGTAATCACATGTCAGTTCCAGTATAATATATTTGTCCAATGAATACCCATTTGTCATCTGCATTTCTTCTTGGTATAGCAATTTTAATGCCCAGTAGTGTATTCTACTACTCGTATTTCGCCGCATAACTTTACACTGGTATCCACAACTAAAGTAACAAACCGCTATTTCCCCGTGTTGTGTCTAAATCACGGTATAATCATACAAAATGCCAACACATGTCCTCAGTCGTGTTCTTCGCGGAATATGGCACTGCGGTCCTTGGACAACCACGTCATCGATGACGTCAGGGCACCTATCAAACGGGGCACTGTTTGCCGGATAGTCCCATATCCCCAATCGCTGTGTACACAGTCACAGGCGCTGCAGTACTGCACAGAGAAGACGCCTACGGACACCCTGCTGTGGAGGACCATGAGAAGAATGGAAGCGGGACAGACGCAAACTGATGTTGCCGGAAGGCTTAATGTGAACCGTTTTGTTGATTCTCGGATGTGGCGACAATGCATAGGCACCAAAACGGTATCCCGAAGACCAGGCTGGGTCGCCCACGTGTGATATCAAACGGAGAGGACCGTTATTTGGCCGTAAGGGCCTACGGTATCGCCTTAGTACTGCACGGCAGCTCGCATCTGACCTTTCAGCATCCACTGGAGGCGTTGTATCGAGACAAACAGTGCACAGAAGTCCTCGGCAGGGTAGCATTTATTTTCGGAGACCTTCTGTATGTGCACCTCTGATGCGTCTTCACAAAAGGGAAAGTCTAGAGTGGAGTCGTCAACCAACATGCCACCTGGACGGTTGACCTGTGGACCAACGTTCTTTTCGCAGATGAGTCCCTATTTGGTCTGGAGAGTAATTCTCGACGCATTCGCATCTGGAGAGAACGTGGGACACAATTTCTGATTCCAAACATTGTGGGAAGAGACTGATATCGAGGAAGATCCTGATTGGTGTGGGCAGGTATTATGTTGACCACTCGAGCACCTCTTCGTGAAATTGAACGGGTGAACCGCAGGGTTTAACTGCTGTCACGTATCGTGGCGGAACCCTGGGCCCTCGTCTGTGGTTGTTGCGAGGTGCTGTTGGCCCAGACTTCGTACTGATGGACGATAATGCTCCACCTCATACAGCACGGGTGGTTGATGTTTTCTTGGAAACGGAAGATATTGCATGCATTTCGTGGCTTGTTCTCTCTCCCGATTTGAATCCTATAGAGCATGTCTGGGATTATGTAGGGGGACGGGTTGCACCACGTCAGCATCCATCGACCACTCTCCAAGACTTGCGAGCAGCTCTGCT
This sequence comes from Schistocerca nitens, assembly GCF_023898315.1. NCBI lineage: Eukaryota > Metazoa > Arthropoda > Insecta > Orthoptera > Acrididae > Schistocerca > Schistocerca nitens. The sequence continues at coordinate 630,034,577 of NC_064619.1, forward strand.
GGAAGAATGGGAGTTATTGCCTCAACATGAGACTGATGACATCACTCAAAGTATGTCCCGTCGTTGTCAGGCTTGTATTGCAGCCAGACATGCTAACACCCCACGCTAAGCACATTAACCAGTTGTTGGAATGTGGGTGCAGATCAGTTAAGTTGGATAAAACGAAGAACATATTTGTCTACCGTTATGCGTATTGCCGTTCATTAGGTTCTGTATTCTTTACATTGTTTCTACTGTCACCTGTTTATATTGATTTGTGGCATAATAAACGCAACCTTGATAAATTTCTATTTGTTGCTTTAACTTTGGACACCAGTGTAGTTCATTTTTTAGTCAAATAGGGATACTGCTAAGATCTCAAGTATTTTTCCGCAACCATTTACACTTCGAGTGGGCTGCTGAAGTGATGAACCCATGTTTCACCGCCTGTGACGATGTTCGACAAAAAATTGTCACGATCGGCTTCGTAATTCCGCATAGATGGTCTTCGTTGCTCTCTATGATCTTTAGTTAGGCGGCTAGAAAATCAACGGGCACACAACTTTGAGCACCCAAACTGGTGGACGACAGTGTCAGCACTACCAACAGAGACGTCCAGTTGTGCACTGAGGAGTTTGATTCTGATCCGTCGATCATCTCGAATGAGAGCGTCCACAGGTTCCAACATACCAGGAGTCAGTGCTGTGTGATGCTCTTCGGCACGCGGGAGATCGGATGGGTTTGTGCGTACCATATTGCAATGATGACAGACGCTTCGCCCAACGAATCACGATGCTTTCGTTCACTGCCAGGTCTCCATAGACATTGTGCAAGCACCTACGAACATCGGCGATACTCTTGTTTTCCGCCAAAAGACACTCAATGACAGCTCTCTGCTTAGAACGCAACTACGTTATAAACGCCATTTTGTAGTCTGCGTATAGAGTCGCTACCTACAGGAAATTCGTGAAACTATAGGGGCTGAAGCGGGTACACTCCACGATGTCCCACAACAAATTCCGCATTTTTTCATCCGTAATTGGCCGAGAGAAAAATTTGTTCAATTTATTTGGCTCTAAGCACTATGGGACTTAACATCTATGGTCATCAGTCCCCTAGAACTTAGAACTACTTAAACCTAACTAACCTAAGGACATCACACAACACCCAGTCATCACGAGGTAGAGAAAATTCCTGACCCCGCCGGGAATCGAACCCGGGAACCCGGGCGCGGGAAGCGAGAACGCTACCGTACGACCACGAGGTAGTTGCATTTATTATTGAAATATAAATGAGCACGAATTATATACAGCGAAATGAGCAAATAAAATTTAAACTGTTCTCTTAGGTGTCAGATTTACCAGCACTTCGTAAATCGCAAAAGATTCCGAAAAAGAACCGTATGCCCTAAACCATATAACATCTTGATCTTAATCGAAAATATTGTATTTTCTTACTAACTAATACGCCAACAAAATGCATTTAGTTCGTTTATTTTCCTCAAGAGGGACTACATCTGCGACCATTCGACACTAGTTACTAGATTATCTAGAAGAGTCGCAGTGTAGTCCTGGTTCACCATAGGCTTATATACTGCCCAGAATAATATACGTGTTCAGATGCAGTTAATGTACAGGTCTTTTGATGGCGTAAGCTATCGCCAGCACACCGGTCGGCAAAGATGTAGCGCGAGGAACGATAGCAGGCGCTGGATGAAGCGTGCCTATCACTAGAGAGGCCAGAGACACGCCGACAAGCAACACGCCGCCAACGCCCTCTCGACAGCAGGTATTTGGGCCGCCGCCGCTGATTGGAGGGCCTCACTGACCCTCTCAGGCTACGACAGAACATAGCGACCAGAGTTGTGACTATACCAGTGATACCGAAGTTTTTAATACCCAGATTACCGATATGTCTGCAATAGGATTACTGCTGAGGACCTTGTAGCACGAACATGAACTCTATTAAAATTAAGTAGCAGCTTCAGCTAAGAAAAGAACCATATTAACCCACGTGTGCATTTGTGTTGTAGCAAGAGGATGCAGGCCACCCATAACAACATTCTGTCCCTTGATTCCTTACGGTAAAAGACTCTACAGCAGAAATGTTTTCCTGCGTAAAGTACCAGAACCAGTGCTACACTTATCCTCTACAAGGCAGACCAGCGTGATGTGAGTCAAAAATGTTGCGGCAGAAATTCCTACGTACCTGCAACGACTTTTTCGAGGTAGGGCATGCTATTGACTGCCTCATAGGTGATTTGTCCACCGTGCTGCTTCAGAACTGCGTCGATTTCCGTCTGCAGGCGCCCTTGGACCTCCGGATGGTGGGCGAGTTCGTGGAGGGCGAAGCTCATGGTAGTCGAGGACGTCTCGAAGCCCGCGATGAAGAAGACGAACGCCTGGGCAGCGACTTCGTCAATGGACAGTCCTGGAACAGTCCGCCAGGATTCTTTTACTCTCCCATCTCATGGTGTTCAAATGGTTCAAACGACTCTAAGCACTATGGGACTTAACATCTGACCGAGCGGTTCTAGGTGCTACAGTCTGGAACCGCGCTGTTGCTACGGTCGCAGGTTCGAATCCTGCCTCGGGCATGGATTCGAACCTACGACCGTAGCAGCAGCGCAGTTCCGGTCTGAAGAGCCTAGAACCGCTCGGTCACAACGCCCGGCATCTCAGGGTGACCAGAAAAATTTTCTGCACCGACATTTCAGCGTTGCAAGAATTTCTAATGTCATTTTGTTTTCAGTGTAAGAACTGGTAAATGAAGACTTGTAAGAGTAAGCATTAACACTATACACCTCTTAGTTTTAAGGTTCAAAGCACATAAATTTTGGTATTACCTTTCTCACAATACGCATGAGTCGAAACAAATGAATACTAAACAAATGTACATTCATTCAACCATTACTCTCTTGTTTTGTAAGCTCTTTCTATAACAGTCAATTCCATTGATAAAGCAAACTTCTACTCGGAGGCTTCCACTTGTTTTCGTCATTTTAATATTTTGAATGACGGTTCTCGTTTCTGTCAAATCTCTTATTACCCCGAATAAAAGTCGCGAAAAATTACACAGTGTCTTCTCTGCATGATTATTTTTTGAATATCCCTAGTGTTTGGAAATAAATTCCTGTAATTAAGGTAACGATATAACTGTCTCCTCTTTTTGAAGTTTCGTTTAGGCAATGTTTGTTATAGTGATCACAGTTCCGTTATCTTACACGGTCATGGAGGCACAATTTTCTCCGAGTAACTTAATGCGCACCAGTGAGTGGTAACTTTGAAAGAAATCATCTACAAACTTGGAAGTTTAGCGCATTTATGAAATAAGTTTCAAAGTCGCAATTATCAGTTTAGTGAAGTGTACGCCTAAGTGTGGTTTGGATAAACCAAATATGATGGAGAATAAACTGCAAGCTGTCGTTTCATCACGGGAATTCTACAGAGGACCGAAACCTGGGAAATGTGCTGAATTTGAAGCTGTGGTTTCTTTCCTTGTACAAGGTAACTGAAAAAAGTGATACCTTTCTCTCGACAAACAGACATTCGAAATGGCAATTTCGTTTATAAGTGAACACGATAATCGTCCTTGAAAATGTTCAGCTAACTGAAGATACCAGAAGACCCTGAGAAGAACCATCCGAACAAAAAGATCGAAACGTCGATTGTGAAGAAAGAGTTTTAAGAAGAACTTGAAGCTGTCTGACAACTTAGATTATTTTCCATTCAATGAGGGCTGCTACGAAAACCTGCAGACGAACAAAGAACGCTCGTATGGGCAAGACGTTTAGACCGTTCTTGGAGGGCAGGAGAACCTCCGAAGAACAAGACGTAAATTACTTAATGATCAGGTTCTTTTCTCCTGTTGTCGTGATAACGACGTTATCGCCAATTTCATCAGAACTAATCGTCAAGTTCAGACAAACCATGGCTTGACGATCTATAAAAGGACTAGGGAAGAACTTCGGGATAGAAGCTTACACAGTTCTGCTCTATTTTAATTGTTTTACATTTTCCACTGGCGAGAATTCTTTCTCCTCAAGACTTGGATAAAGGGGACAGTATAACGTTCAACCATTCTACAAGGCTATGGGGTTAAAAATATACAAATCAAAACGGGATGTTCAAGAAGCCAACGTACAAAGTGTACAGAAAAAACGGTATTCTAGATCAAAAACGAGTAGTCATTGTTGGGTGAGCTCGATGAAGGAGACATCTCTGTTGTGGGCAAAAGTGTGAATTCCGCAGCCAAATCTAAGAGATCCGCCGCTGAAGAAATTGTCAGTGGTATCGATGCATCCCTGTTTTCACTTCCGAAGGTAGAAGTAAGACAGGACCTATTGAGAATCCTACGGCAAACGAAACCGCTCAAAAGCAACACATCAGTGCGGTAAGGAGAAGGTCTTCATTTCCTAAAGAGCTACAAACGTATTTTGGTCACCAAACCGGACAACGGAGGTGCCCCGCAACTATTAGCTGATCCTCCATACAGAAAAATAAAAAGAGATCTCATGAAATAATACACAAAAAACGTGTAATTTGATGAGAAATCGACCCAGCTTTCCCGAGTCAATAAACAGGGTTATAACCAGACAGTATGAAACCCGCTAGGGTAGCCGAGAGCCCTAATGCACTGTTTCCTGTACTCGAGTAGGCGCGCTGCCCCCGGATCGAATCCGCCAGCCGGATTAACGATGAAGGCCAGTGTGCCCACCAGCCTGGATGTTGTTTTTAGGCGGTTTTCCACATCCAGCTATGTGAATACTGGGCTGGTTCCCACGTTCCGCCTCAGTTACACGGCTTACAGACATCTGAACACATTCGCAGTATTCCATGGATTACACTAGACACAGACAGATGGGATACACTAATTCCTTCCCGGGGGGAGGGGGGAGTATGGTGTTGTGTCAGGAAGGGCATCCGGCCACCCCTTCAAATTAACATGCTACATCCAATTAACCATCATACCCCGCATGTCGGGATTAATGCTTGGAAAGAGAGAGATAACCAGACAAAACGAGAGAGTGAAATGTTTCTTACCTCCACTGAATAGAAAGAGAATTATTTCTGTCTTTCTCTGCAGTTTAAAACCTGTCGTACTATTGGTACCACTGAAGTAATTTCATGATATCTTAATAGATGTCCTACCATCGTGTATCTTCCTCCTTACAGTTTTTTTCCATATATTCCTTTCTTCACTGATTCTGCAGAGAACTTTCTCATTGCTCTTATTGTCAGTTCACCTAATTTTTAGCATTCTTCTGTGGCCCTACATATCGAATGGTTTGATTCTGTTCTGTTCTGATCTTCCCACAGCCCATGTTTCACTACCATACAATTCTGTGCCCCAAACATACATTCTTACAAATTTGTTCCTCAAATTAACGTCCATGTTTGATACTAGCAGACTTCTCTTGGCCATGAATGTTCTTTTTGACGGCACTAGTCTGCTTCTTATGTCCTCCTTGCTCCGTCGATTGTGGGATATTTTGCTTCCTAGGTAGCAGAATTTCTTAACTTCATCTACTTCATGATCCTCAATTCTGATGTTAAGTTTCTCGTTGTTCTCGTGTCTGCTGCTTCTCATTACTTTCGTCTTTCTCGATTTACTCAATCCATATTCTGTACTCATTGGACTGTTCATACCATTCAGAAGGTCTTCACTTTCACTGAGAGTAACAATGTCATCAGCAAATCTTACCACTGACACCCCTTCACCATGAATTTTAACTCCACCCTCGAATTGTTCTTTAATTTCCGTCATTGCTTCTTCGATGTAGGCTATATATTTAACAATAGAGAAGAAAAACTGCATCGCTCATTTACATCATTTTCAATCTGAGCATTTCTATCTTGGCCGACCACTCTTACTGTTCCCTCTTGACTCATGTACATACTGTGTATTACCCGTTTTTCCCTAAAGCGTACCCCTCTTTTTCTCAGAATTTCAAACATCTTGGACCATTTTACATTGTCGAACGCTTTTTCCACATCGACAGATCTTATGAACGTGTCTTGGTTTTTCTTTATTCTTACTTCCATTATCAACCACAGCGTCAGAATTGTTTCTCTGGTGCCTTTTACCTTTCCTAAAGCTAAAGTGATCGTCATCTAGCACATCCTCAGTTTTCTTCTCCATTCTTCTGTATACTATTCTCGTCAGCAACTTGGATGCATGAGCTGTTAAGCTAAATGTACGATAATTCTCGCACTTGTCAGCTCTTGCAATCTTTGGAATTGTGTGGATGCTATTTTTCCAAAAGTGAGATGGTATATTTTCAGATTCATGCAGTCTACACACCAACGTGAGTAGTCGTTTTGCTATCACTTCCTCAAATTTTGATTTGATGTTATATATCCCTTATTTGAGCTTAAGTCTTCCAAAGCTCTTTTAAATTCTGTCTCTGATACTGGGTGCCCTATCTCTTCCACACCAACTGCTGTTTTTTCTCCCATCATGTTGTCAGTCAAATCTTACCCCTTATAGAGACCTCCAATGTACTCCTTCCACCTATTTGCTCTCTGCTCTGCATTTAACAGTGGAATTTTCATTGCGCTCTCGTTACCACAGTTGCTTTAAATTTCACCCAATGTTGTTTTGACTTTTCTATATGCTGCATCAGTCCTTCCAACAAGCATTTCTTTTTCGATTTCTTCACATTTTTCATGCAGCCACTTAGCTTCCCTGAGCTTTCGATCTATTTTATTCCTAGGTGACTTGTGTTTCTGTATTCCTGAATTTCCCTGAACATTTTTGTACTTCCTTCTTTCATCGATCAACTGAAGTATTTCTTCTGTTACCCACGATTTCTTCACAGTCACCTTCTTTGATCTATGAGTTACTTTCCAACAGCTGTGATTACCCTTTTTAGAGAAGTCCATTCCTCTTCAGCAGAAGTGTCTGCTGAACTATTAGTGATCGCAATATCTATAGCCTTAAAGAACTTCAATCGTACCTCTAATTCCTTAGTACTTACATATCCAATTTCTTTGTGCATTGATTATTCCTGACTAGTCTCTCAAACGTCAGCCTGCTCTTCATCACTACTAAATTGGGATCTGAGTCTATATCTGCTCGTGGGTATGCCTTACAATCGAGTATCTGATTTCCGAGTATCTGTCTGACCATGATGTAATCTAAGTGAAATATTCCCGTATCTCCCGTCCTTTTCCAAGTACAGTTCCTCCTCTTATTATTCTTGAATAGGGTATTCGCTATTATTAGCTGAAATTTATTGCAGAACTCAGTCTTTCTCCTCTCTCATTCGTTATCCCAAGCCCATATTCTCCTATAACCCATTCCTCTAATCATTCCCCTACAACTGCATTCCGATCCCCCATGACTATTAGATTTTCAGCTTCCTTTACATACTTAATTACTCGTTTAATATCCTCGTATACTTCTCTGTCTCTTCTTCTCCAGCTTGTGACGTCGGCATATATACGTGAATCATCGTCGTCGGTGTTGGTTATCTGTCGATTCTGATGAGAACGATCCTATCACTCAACTGCTCACAGTAACTCGGTCTCTGCCTTACTTTTCTGTTCACAGCGTATCATATCCCCATTATACCATTATCTGTTGCTGTTGATGTTACTCTATACTCATCTGGCTATAAATCCTTATGTTCTTTCCGTTTCACTTGACTGCCCCCCACTATATCTAGACTGAGCCTAAGGATTTTCCTTTTCAGATTTTATAACGCGCCAGTTGGGCAGAATTTTTACCATATCTCTCAGGAGGACATCCGCCAGCCCTGTCAATCAACGCCAAACCGAATAACTGTTTGCATAATTTGTAAAGCTATTTCTCTTAAATAAATCACAAAATTTTTCTGAAATTATAACCATTTGTTTGTCTGTAATTGTACGTCATACCTACCTATTTCCGTCTGATTCAGATAATTCCTTTGCAGTGCGTCGTTTTCTATTTTGCTCAGGATATACACGAGCTGAGAATGTGCACAAGATTCTACAACAAATGCACCTCAAGGACATTGGACAGCAGTTTTATGGATATGAGTAACACCGTCAATGCCAGAAACTGCGTCTTTCTCGAGTTGTGTCAGACTTCTTGTTAATTAAATCATCAATGTTGTGGATAATGTAGTAAGGCCAGAAAGAGGAAGCCGTAATGAGAATCTCGGTGTTTTTGTAGTCTGCAGACAGTGTTCGGCAGAAGCTCATTTTAGCAGTTCCGTGTCCCTAACGATGGCTTTCTAGGATGCTTATCTATCTTTATTTGGGCGGCTACGGGGTTATTCGCGTTTTTCCGCGCAATACATCACAGGAGGCATTTAGAATTCAACAGTTGCTGATCACTTTAATCCGTTGTGGCTCAAATGGCTCAAATGGCTCTGAGCACTATGCGACTTAACTTCGGAGGTCATCAGTCGCCTAGAACTTAGAACTAATTAAACCTAAGGACATCACACACACCCATGCCCGAGGCAGGACTCGAACCCGCGACCGTAGCGGTCACGCGGTTCCAGACTGAAGCGCCCTTAACCGCACGGCCACACCGGCCGGCTAATCCGTTGTGAAAACGTTTGTTAACACCTATACAACAACAGGGTAAGACACATCGTGCAGCAGCCAGTACATTAATTTGGCTGAGCCATCTTTCAACAAATATAATATCTCAGGGATAATTCTGCGCCAAGGTCATACGGAATACGTTTGAGGTGACATGAAAATAGAGGGTATGTGGGGGGGGGGGGGGGGGAAGCAGCGTCACAACAAAGGTGTGGAGGACAATGGCATGTGGCAGGGGACCTGAAGGGACAGAACAGTGCCAGCTAGAGTGAGGTACAGTGATTAGTCGATTGCTTAGACACGTATCTACTCCGCTATGCACTGCCCTGAAAAGCGAGTAATGAGAAGTGAATACCTTTAATTTTCAGCCTAGGTGCTATACGTGGTCAACGGCCTTCCCGCAGTGGTAACGCCGGTTCCCGTCAGATCACCGAAGTTAAGCGCTATCGTGCTGGGCAAGCACTTGGATGGGTGACCATCCGGTCTGCCGCGCACTGTTGGCAAGCGGGGTGCACTCAGCCGTTTTGAGGCAAACCGAGGAGCTACTTGATTGAGAAGTAGAGGCTCCGGTCTCGGAAACTGACATACTGCTGGAAGAGCGGTGTGCTGACCACATGCCCCTCCATATCCGCATCCAGTGACGCCTATGGTCTGAGGATGACACGGCGGCCGGTCGGTACCGTTGGGCCTCCATGGCCTGTGCGGGAGGAGTTTTAGTTTTTAGGTGTTATATATGAATCCGTGCGCCGGATCTTCTTCGTACGGGATTTTGGTGCTGGAGAGTAATATTCAGTAGGCTACTGCAGGACTGCAGGTGTAGACACAGTTAACAAAGGCGGCATGTTTTATTCAGCAGTCTAGGATCGGGCAGATACTGGTTCCCGTATAGTATTACTGTCTTGTCTGTCTGTCAATCTTTCCGACTGTTAAGAGCCCTTTCTCTCAGAAAATTTATGTCACATACTGAGGTCTACAGTCCACTGGCGGTGTTAAAAATCTATGTCAGCACAGTCAAAAGCTAGGCCATTTCTGTCACATATTTTGATACTCGCAAACTCACATGTCGAAACCTATAAAGTAATTCCCATTGTCCTACAATCATGAATTTTCGCAGGACGCAACGTTTCACGGTACAAGTTAAGGAAAAAATTTCGAAAAATGTTAGTTTATAGTTATAACACATTCTCCAAAGCCTTAGAATTCTTGGGACAGGCAAAAATCGGCGATGTTCTTGATTGCTGGGATGGATGAACTACCCATATACGTAATTAAGTTTCCACGGAACCCTCATTTCGCGAGACCTGCTTGCAGTTATCATTCTTTTTTCTCCCTGGTTGCTGCCAATTGCTAGGTGGAAACAGTATTGTTAAAAGCTATGTATTCCGGGATTAACAACAGTATGGAAAGCCAGGCAGTTGAGCAGCTTACCACCGGCCGCTGTGGCCGAACGGTTCTAGGCGCTTCAGTCCGGAACCGCACTGCTGCTATGGTCGCAGGTTCGAATCCTGGCTCGGGCATGGATGTCTGTGATGTTCTTAGGTTACTTAAGTTTAAGTAGTTCTAAGTCTAGGGGACTGACGACCTCAGATGTTAAGTCCCGTAGTGCTCAGAGCCATTTGAACCATTTGAATTGAGAAGCTTACCTCGTAACCGGCGATATTACGCAGTGAAACAGACACTGTAATTCAGTATCTCAAGAACTATAAATCCCTCGCTGTAGATAGTATATATGGTGAAATTATCAAAGAAAAGGGACAGGAAAGTATTTATGTGCTGCATTCGACGCGTACAAGAATATGGGACACTGGGGAGCGGTCAGAATACTAATCGAAGTCCCTCAAAAAATCGGCCTATGCAAGAAAGAGTCAACCAGGAACTGCTCCAACTACCGAGCTATTGCTAGAGACTGTCAAGTCTCTAGAGACTTGACAGTCAGTTAGGTCTGCAAGGCTGTCGAAAAAATGTACGTAGTAAGCGCGCCCCTTCCCTCTGCTTTTGCTCCCTCGCTTCTACTCTAGTTTGTAAGCTTTGTACAGTTTTAGTCCACTATCATCCGTTCTTTTCACTTTTGCAAGCAGCGACCACCTCAATTTTTAACAAAGTTAAGCAACTTTGACGGTTTAAGTCCCATATATTAATTAAAACTGAGTGGCCTACTGTACTTGATTGACCATTATCTACTCTTTTAATTATCACGGAGCCGGCCGGAGTGACCGTGCGGTTCTAGGCGCTACAGTCTGGAACCGCGAGACCGCTACGGTCGCAGGTTCGAATCCTGCCTCGGGAATGGATGTGTGTGATGTCCTTAGGTTTAAGTAGTTCTAAGTTCTAGGGGACTGATGACCTCAGAAGTTGAGTCCCATAGTGCTCAGAGCCATTTGAACCAAATATCACGGAAGATGGATTGTTTGTCGCCCTACCCTTGTAACACTCCAAAAGACTTCACAATCGGAGGTTTCTAAACAGTATCAGTGTCTAACATATTAATCAAGTATAACTTTTGTAATACGGGAGTGACGCACTTTAGCTACAACTTATATTTTATCCAGAGTCTCTTCTGTGGCAAGTCCCATACTCTGAAACTCACGCGTGTTTTGTACTATTGGAGCGCTAGCAGTCACAGTTGAGGACAAAAAAAGAGAAAAAAAAACACTCACTCCACTTGTCGTCCTCGTCCTTCTGCTTGTTTGCTCCCGGCCGGTCGCTGTCGACGCAGCCCTCATTCTTCAGCTGGATCAGCAGGTGCATGAAGTCGTTTCTCGTCACGCCGTTGTCCTCCCTGTACTTGACCGTGTCGCTCACCATCTTGCGGAAGTAGTGCGACACCTCGGTCAAGTTGCTCTTGGGACTGTAGGAAGCACAAGGAAATTTTTCTTTAGTGATGTACAACTGTTCTTACCGCGGTGCTGCAAATTAGAGAATTTAAAAAAAAGGTCTATGGAACTCCACACCGTTTTCCGTAATTTGCAACATCGACATACAGGGTGACAATTATTCAACTATGCGAAATCAAATCGTCATAACTTCTAACGGTTTGCGTTAGGATGTCCAAGCTCCACGGTCAGCCGTCGGGCGTGATGGGGATTAGTATGGTTTGTTTAGCGACGAAACCCACTTTCATTTGGATGGGTTCGTCAATAAGGAAAACTGGCGCATCTGGAAGACTGTGAATCCGCTTTTGAGCGATCGAGAAGTCTCTTCACTCTTAACGGTTGGCTGTGTGGTGTGCAATGTCCAGTCACGGAATAATTGGTGTAATATTCCTTGATGGCACGGTGAGTACCGAACGGTACTTGAAGGTTCAGGAAGACGGATTTCATCCTCATTGTCCAAAGTGACTCTGATTTCGACAAAATGTGGAGCTGGACCAAATCGAAGCAGGAGAGTGTTTGATATCCTGGAGGAGCACTATGGGGACAGCATTCTGGCTCTGGGGTATTCAGAGGCCACTGGCTTGGGCCTCGATTGGCCGCCATATTCTCCGGATGTGAACTACTTTTTGTGGGGTTATATTAAAGACAAGATGTACAGCAATAACCCCAAAATGAATACCGAGTTGAAAATGCAAGAGGTCATCGACAGCATCGATGTTCCGAAACTTCAGCGGGTCATCAGAATTTCGCTATTCGTCTGTGCCATATCATCGCTAATGATGGCAGCCATATCGAACATGTCATAACCTACATCCGAATATCTGTAGTGACGTTTACATGTCGAATAAAGTGTAAAATTTGGAAATTGGTGGTAAGGTCTTATAAGACCAACTGCTGAGGTCATCGGTCCCTAAGCTTACAAACTACACTCCTGGAAATTGAAATAAGAACACCGTGAATTCATTGTCCCAGGAAGGGGAAACTTTACTGACACATTCCTGGGGTCAGATACATCACATGATCACACTGACAGAACCACAGGCACATAGACACAGGCAACAGAGCATGCACAATGTCGGCACTAGTACAGTGTATATCCACCTTTCGCAGCAATGCAGGCTGCTATTCTCCCATGGAGACGATCGTAGAGATGCTGGATGTAGTCCTGTGGAACGGCTTGCCATGCCATTTCCACCTGGCGCCTCAGTTGGACCAGCGTTCGTGCTGGACGTGCAGACCGCGTGAGACGACGCTTCATCCAGTCCCAAACATGCTCAATGGGGGACAGATCCGGAGATCTTGCTGGCCAGGGTAGTTGACTTACACCTTCTAGAGCACGTTGGGTGGCACGGGATACATGCGGACGTGCATTGTCCTGTTGGAACAGCAAGTTCCCTTGCCGGTCTAGGAATGGTAGAACGATGGGTTCGATGACGGTTTGGATGTACCGTGCACTATTCAGTGTCCCCTCGACGATCACCAGTGGTGTACGGCCAGTGTAGGAGATCGCTCCCCACACCATGATGCCGGGTGTTGGCCCTGTGTGCCTCGGTCGTATGCAGTCCTGATTGTGGCGCTCACCTCCACGGCGCCAAACACGCATACGACCATCATTGGCACCAAGGCAGAAGCGACTCTCATCGCTGAAGACGACACGTCTCCATTCGTCCCTCCATTCACGCCTGTCGCGACACCACTGGAGGCGGGCTGCACGATGTTGGGGCGTGAGCGGAAGACGGCCTAACGGTGTGCGGGACCGTAGCCCAGCTTCATGGAGACGGTTGCGAATGGTCCTCGCCGATACCCCAGGAGCAACAGTGTCCCTAATTTGCTGGGAAGTGGCGGTGCGGTCCCCTACGGCACTGCATAGGATCCTACGGTCTTGGCGTGCATCCGTGCGTCGCTGCGGTCCGGTCCCAGGTCGACGGGCACGTGCACCTTCCGCCGACCACTGGCGACAACATCGATGTACTGTGGAGACCTCACGCCCCACGTGTTGAGCAATTCGGCGGTACGTCCACCCGGCCTCCCGCATGCCCACTATACGCCCTCGCTCAAAGTCCGTCAACTGCACATACGGTTCACGTCCACGCTGTCGCGGCATGCTACCAGTGTTAAAGACTGCGATGGAGCTCCGTATGCCACGGCAAACTGGCTGACACTGACGGCGGCGGTGCACAAATGCTGCGCAGCTAGCGCCATTCGACGGCCAACACCGCGGTTCCTGGTGTGTCCGCTGTGCCGTGCGTGTGATCATTGCTTGTACAGCCCTCTCGCAGTGTCCGGAGCAAGTATGGTGGGTCTGACACACCGGTGTCAATGTGTTCTTTTTTCCATTTCCAGGAGTGTATTTAATCTAACTTACGCTAAGGACGACACACATACCCATACCGGAGGGAGGACTCGAACCTCCGCCGGCAGGAGCTCGAATAATGTGTGTGCACGCCGTAGCTTGAAACTAATTTACTAGTTTTTCATCTAGTTCAGTAATTGTCAGCCTGTAGTTTTAGTGTTTCATTTACAGTAACGTCGTTTCATTTCAGCTGCTAAATTGAATGTAAGCTATCAGTAAATTAAACAGGATGCTTTGAGAAGGTCGTTATCAGAAGAACATTTGTGCAGCCCTGTTGGCATGGCTCCTCAGATACAACACGGCACTGACGAAGAAACGCACCCTCTTCGTGAGTGCCGGTCCAGTCCATGCCTCTGTTCCGAAAGGGTGGCCGCCCCAGTTCAGTGTCGACTGCCAACTTGCTGTCCAGCTGGAACGTCCTCGTTGCTATCTCTTTACAACACAGCGCGGCACCACAGGTGCAGGGAAAGTTGTGCATAATCTGGCACATGTATTGGATGCAGTGCCGTTGCAGTAGAGGCAAACGGTAGAGGAAAAGACGAAACAATAAATTGCATTAAAGACTATGAATGGCAGGCTTCCAGGAACCACTAGCTATTCCAATCAGTCAGTAAAGAGAATAAAGCACAGCTACAAGTGCTTCCCCACGTTGCATTATTTTGAAAAGCTGCAGAAGAAGACGAATTCTTTAATTGAAGGTAATACTTCCAAGCAGGTTGTCACTGGACAGACCGATAACTACCACTTATTCTACATTGTCAGTAATGCAGTAAGACATGTTGTACACTACACTCCCATCTGTTTGTACACTACACTGTTCTCTGTCGATCGTGGCATGCTCTGTGTCGATGCTTCTGCATCTCACCGGAGGTAATGTAAAGATAGGTACTTCATTTCAGTTTCTGTAGTAACGTGTGACATCACCAACAACTTTAATCTTGGCACAATTAAGAACTTCTTTAAGCCGTACGGACACATACTCTGACTCGCTTACATTACGATGATTCCTCGTCCTGAGAACCAATGGCATTGTAGACATACAATAAGATGTACCTTTATCTCTGTTATAGAGTTAACATATCTGAAATGTCCGATAGGCAATAATTTATCGACAAAAGTCTCCAGCCCTGCTACAGTGTCTATTTTAGGATCACAGACTACGGCCATAGTAAACCAACCATTACCATGCCCATTAGCGTCTGCGTTCGTAAGCCTGAAATTCAATACGCATCCGCAAAAGACTGGAGTGCCATGCAAAATTACTTGGGTCCCTACTCCATTCTTCGTCCTAATAGCAATATTATCAATAGCTTTATATACAGTAAGCCGCGAACGCCTTCTCCTCCTATAACAGCGCGGCATCACTAGTCTGTGTCGATACTGCTGCCAGTGCGGCTGCTCCACGACTGACGCCGTCTTAAGAGAAACGTCACTTGCATAGCACTTCCTTATCTAACCGCAGCGCGGCTTACGCAACCGCCGGAAGCGAATTTTAACCCGACAGAGCTATTCTTCTTAAGTATCGCAGATAAGCGTAGTATACTATTATATCTAAGATATATATCAAGTGTGTTGCAGCGGCAGGATATGTAACTATACTTACTATAGAAACTGAAGCCTTTTGCGGATGCGTATTGAATTTCACGTTTACGAACGCAGACGCTAATGGACATGGTAATGGTTGGGTTATTATGGCTGTAGTCCGTGGTCCTAAAGTAGACATGTACCAGGCTGGAGACTTTTAACAGTCGAGAAGTTATTGCTTATCGGACATTTCAGGTATGTGAAGTCTATAACAGAGATAGAGGTACACCTTATTATATGTCTACTATGCCGCTGGTTCTCAGCACAAGGAATCATTGTAAAATAAATGAGTCAGAGTCTGTGTCCGTATGGATTAAAGGAGCTCTCAACTGTGCCAAGATTAAAGTTGTTGGGGATGGCACACATTACTACAGAAACTGAAATAAAGTACCTGTCGTTTCCTATTACTATAGGATCATCTTTCTACGCATGGTCATCTTTGCTTTGACTGATCATTTGTTGATGCAACTATTTCTCATCTACATTCTAGCGAGAAACTATTGACCACACTATCCTATTAATAGTATCGTTCCTGACTTTCTAGCTGTAGCTTATAAGTATTACGAAATAAATTTTAAAATAAAAGTAAAATAAAATAGCTTCATAAATTGGGCAAGTCAATAACGCGTTGGCAAACCTCTGGCACTTGTGCAAGCCGCTGTTCCGAATGTCATTGATTAATAGAGATGCTTAACGTCCACCTGAGGAATACTGTGCCAAATTTTTTCCTATTTGGCGCGTTAGATCGTCAGAATCGTGAACTCGTTGGATGGCCCTGTCCACAATGTGCTCTTGGAAACACTGCATTTATGTTAAAAGAGAGAGAGAGAGGGGGGGGGGAGGAGAGAGAGACAAAGGGAGGGAAAAGAAAGAATGGGGAGGAAGGGTGGAGAGATAGATAGAGAGAGAGAGAGAGAGAGAAGAAAGGAAAGGGAGGAAGGAAGACTGGGAGAGAGAGAGAGAGAGAGAGAAAGAGAATGAAATGTAAAGAAGGGGGAAGAGAGAGACACAGAGAGAGAGAAATAAAAGGGAGGAAAGGAGAATGGGAGAGATTCACGGAGAGAGAGAGAGAGGGGGAGAGAGAGAGAGAGAAAGAGAAAAGAAAGAAAGGAGAAGAAAGTGGAGAGAGAGAAGGACACAAGAGACAGAAGAAAGAAAGGGGAGGAAGGCAGAGGGAGGGAGGGAAGAGAGAAGAAACAAAGGGGAGGAAGGGTGGAGAGAGAGGGAGAGAGAGAGAGAAGAATGAAAAGGGAGGAAGGGAGAGTGGGAGAGAGAGAGAAAAAAATGGAAAGAAGGGGGAGAGTGAAGGAGAGAGGCAGAGAGAAGAAAGAAAGGAGAGAGAGAGTGAGAGAGAGAGAGAGAGAGAGAGAGAAGAAATAAAAGGGAGGAAGGGTGGAGAAAAAGAGAAGAAAGAATGGGGAGGCAGGGTGGACAGAGAGAGAGAGAGAGAGAAAGAATGGCCTTGAATTTGTGCAACACTGTGCGACGAGGCGAGGCGTGACGTCAGCAAAGAGCGGTCGTGCTCGGTAATTCGCATATCCGGAGTCCGGACAACAGACATGAAGAGAGTGTAGGACGGTCAAGCACTCATGTGGGACCGGCAACTAATGGCTAGGTCTCCCCTTCAGCAGGCGCAGCCGCGTCGAACCCGCTCAAACACAGAGCGTTGCAGCACTCCAGTGCTTACCTTAAGAGGGTGAGCAGCTTGGGGTTGATGGCCGTGAGGACGGAGTTGACCGTGTTGCGGAAGTTTTGCTGGAAGAAGCGGCGGCCCCACTGCCTGAACGCCGCCTCCGGGTTGCGCTGGCAGTTCACCTCTACGCCGAACGCGACGGACGCGATGACGTCAGTGGCGAAGCGCGCACTCAGCTCGCGCATCTCGACCACCTGCCCTCTGGACGCGGGCTCCTCCAGCACCTCCCCCATCTCGCGGCCGCAGTCCGCTAGCGTCTGCAATGCCGAAAGCGCATCACTCTAGTAACTATGTCAAGCTTTTCGTCACCAACAGTTGGGCCGATCGCACCTGGAGTACTGTGCAAAACAGCATTTTACAACTGTACCGAAGTGAATGGGACATTTCAGGCACAGACAGGAGAGCATTTGAATTTTTTCTTGACATCAGACTGGTCGCGGTTCGCGTGGTACCCACCTGTACAAAATCAAAAGACACACGAATTAATGTTGCACCTGCAGCAGGGTGTGATCTACCTGCAGTCACGGATCCACGATTCGGTTGTGAGGGTCTACAGTTCGCTACTGTCTCCCCACCTTCCCCCTACCGAAAACATAACTTGCTGTCACCCTCCTCGTTTAACGTGCCATAGACACCTGCGACTTCATTAGCAGAAACAGCTGAGTACGTACACGAATTGAGCCAAAGCCTTATGACCACTTTCCAGAACGAGACCGACAGGTGCATGGTGGCCCTGAGTTGTAATAAGAAAAGTATATAAACTGGGCAGTGACAAGTGAGGAATCACCCTAGTGGTGATAAAGGCCGCGAATGGGGAAATCGACTTACATAAGAGACTTTGACAAAGGGATGACTGCTTTGCCTCCTCCGCTTGGGAACGAACTTCGAGGAAACGGCTAGTCGGCACATTGAGCTACTCTCTCGTGACCGTCACGGAAAGTGGTTGAAGGTGACAAGGCGTTGGACGCCCAAGCCTCATCGCAGAACGTGGATGACGGCTGTTTGCCTTCTCTACAAAACACGGCAGGCGGCGACCTTTGGTATCTCTAGCGACAAAGTAAATTGTTTGGAACACTTGCTGAACGCAGGGTTCTGTATCAAACAACTCCGACGTCTGTCCATGTTCAGCCAACCACATCGTCAGTTAAGTTTTTAGTGGACACGTCATCATACATATTGCGACGTGACTCAATGGAAACTTATCACACGGTCAGATGAATCACGTTTCGTATTACACCAGATTGAGGGTCGTGATTGGAAACGCCACCATCCAAACAACTCCGACGTCTGTCCATGTTCAGCCAACCACATCGTCAGTTAAGTTTTTAGTGGACACGTCATCTTACATATTGCGACGTGACTCAATGGAAACTTATCACACGGTCAGATGAATCACGTTTCGTATTACACCAGATTGAGGGTCGTGATTGGAAACGCCACCATCCAAGTGAACAGCTGCACCAAACATGAAGGGCGCCATGGATCGCAGCCTGATAACGTCATTTTTATGCTACATGGGACATTCACCTGGGCTTCCGTAGAACTTTCGGCAGTAACCGAAAACAGCGTGACAGCTGTAGACTATGTCAACATTGGTGAGGACCACCTGCATCCCTTCATAGCTGGTGTATTTCCCGATGGCTATGGCATCTTCCAGCAGGATATCTGTCTGTGTAAGAAGGGCAGAATCGTACTGAACTGGTTAGAGGAGCATGATGGTGAATTCACGTTGTTGTCTTGTCCTCCAAATTAGCCTGATCTGAAACTGATGACATACATTTGGGGTGTCGTAAACTATCTGCGTCCTCAGACCACTGACCTGTTATGTACGGGAACCGCGTGACCTGTGTGTAGGCGTCTGTTACCGCGTGCCTCTAGAAACCTAATGAGGGCTTGTCACAACACGCCACGCAAAATCGCTGATGTATTGCGTTCTAAAAGTCGACCAATCCGTTATTACAACGGTTTGGCCCAACAGTGCAAGCTGTTTTCATATCATCATTCTAGAGGAGTTCCACATTGTTTTATCTTTATCTTTTCCCATCGTTCGTGATGTGCCTTTTGACTCTTTGATTAAAGAAAGTGCGAGGTCATACACATAGATACTAAAAGAAGCCGGCCAAAGTGGCCGTGCGGTTAAAGGCGCTGCAGTCTGGAACCGCAGGACCGCTACGGTCGCAGGTTCGAATCCTGCCTCGGGCATGGATGTTTGTGATGTCCTTAGGTTAGTTAGGTTTAACTAGTTCTAAGTTCTAGGGGACTAATGGCCTCAGCAGTTGAGTCCCATAGTGCTCAGAGCCATTTGAACCATTACTAAAAGAAATCCGATAAATGTTGGGTATACTACAAATCGCACAAATCTAGGGACAGTCAATTTGACTAAATACCTAGGAATTACAATTACGAGCAACTTAAATTGGAAAGACCACATAGATAATATTGTGGGGAAGGCGAAACAAAGACTGCGCTTTGTTGGCAGAACACTTAGTAGATGCGACAAACCCACTAAAGAGACAGCCTACATTACACTTGTGCGTCCTCTGCTGGAATATTTCTGCGAGGTGTGGGATCCTTGCCAGGTAGAATTGACGGAGGAAATCGCAAAAGTGTAAAGAAGGGCAGCTCGTTTCATTTTATCGCGCAATAAGGGTGAGAGTGTCACTGATACGATAAGCGAATAGGGGTGGCAGTCACTGAAACAAAAGCGGTTTTCTTTGCGGCGAGATCTATTTACGAAATTTCAATCACCAACTTTCTCTTCCGAATGCGAAAATATTTTGTTGACACCCACCTACGTAGGGAGAAATGACGATGACAATAAAATAAGAGAAATCAGAGCTCGAAAGGAAAGATTTAGGTGTTCCTTTTTCCCACGCGCCATTCGAGAGTCGAATGCTAGAGAAGCAGTATCAAAATGGTTCGATGAACCCTCTACCAGGCACTTAATTGTGAATTGCAGAGTAACCATGAAGAAGTAGACGTAGATGTAGACAGTTGCAAGTAAGCAACACTTTTCTCTAACTGTCGGTGGCAGGACAGTCACTAGAAGGGTAATTCCTGCACAGTACAGCCCCTTTTTTCCACCTGCTGTTCAAAAAATGGTTCAAATGGCTCTGAGCACTATGGGACTCAACTTCTGAGGTCATTAGTCCCCTAGAACTTAGAACTAATTAAACCTAACTAACCTAAGGACATCACAAACATCCATGCCCGAGGCAGGATTCGAACCTGCGACCGTAGCGGTCTTGCGGGCACCTGCTGTCCATAAGTGTGTAAACCCCTACGGTTTTTTTTTTTTTTTTTTTTTTTTTTTTTTTTTTTTTTTTTTTGTAACATACAGTGTGTATATGTGGCTTGCTAATGTTGTCTCTGCAGCTGAATCCTCACACCTGTAAATGATTAAAACGACCCTGCCATCGACAGCCTACACCTAGGGACTTACATAAAACGAATGACGAAACAAAGAGTTATGGTTTTACTTCATTTGCTAGCGTTTATACAGCACCAATGATCTTCCCGTTGGTGCGTTGGCCACAGTGCAGACAATGCGGCGTACCGTAATACTCTGTGGACGCAATATGCAGTCGGCAACCTCCTAGGGCTGAAATTACTTCAGTACAAGACAGAATACGAGTCAAAATTTCTGTTTGTCGACTAGTCAGGAACAGAAATTCATGTATTCATCCATGAGGAAACACTTCAAGGTGTGTCAGACCCCACAGAAAGGTGAAGAGTCGTTGCTCGAGAAAACAAAATAACAACTGTGTTCACAGAGAAACGACTTCAGACATTATTTGTGGCTAAATCAAAATTTCTCCAAATCTGACCAGCAGATTCTCCTCAGTGGCTCTCGCCAGCGAAGTCTCTAAGTCCACCGTGGGAGGAAGTGCCTTCGAGCGACCCCTGCAGCGAAGTGTGTCCATGCTCCCTCCTGGACATGCAGAGCCTATGTTTGCAGTCAGGCGAGGTGTGGGGTAGCGTAGTGATTAGCACAATAGACGCGCATTCGGGAGGACGACGGTTCAACCCCGTGTCCAGTCATCCTGATTTAGGTTTTTCGTGATTTCCCTACATCGCCTAAGGCAAATGCCGCACTGGTTCTTTCGAAAGCGCATGGTCGCTTTCCTTCTCCATCCTTCCCTCATCTGAACTCGTGCTCCATCTCTAATGACCTAATAGTCAACAGGACGCTACACACCAATCTCCCCTCCTCCTCCTCCTCCTCCCCCGAATCCAAGCAGCTGTTACAAAACATTACCTCCCACAACATGGATCACGTATCAGCCAGCCAATCGCCTGAAGCTCATACTCCTTTCCAAAGACTTTGTGGTAGTTTCTCCTCCTACATCTTTAAAAATTCCAATCATATACGCATCTGTGGTTTCCAGTGGGAAACGTGCTCTGGCACTTCCCGTGAGAAGATTCCTCGGACGTCAGCTTGCGATCATCGCCTGTGATAGCAAGTATTCCTTACACTAGAATGATGTCTTTTCTCCATGTTCTGCCCCCAGCGCTCTTCATCCAGGTACGAGGTTCCGAAATATTTTTCGGGCTACCAGAGTTTAATCTCTCGCCTGCACTGTCCATGGTACAAGGGTTCTTTGGCCTCCAGCATTGTAAACTACCGCCTTCTCGCTCTGCTCTCTCTCACAACAGTAACTATCCACCCCTGCAGAACATGACACCCCCCCTTTCGCAGCCCCTCTTTAGCCGAATGTGGCTTCTGAGGAATTTGTTGCCCACGTTGCCCTTTTTGTCGGCACTCAGCTCTACGTAACTCCTTGGCGTGCAGTACTACAAAAACAGTTAGTACGTGATGCAAGCCAGTATCGACCAATGAAATAATTAACAGTCAGATAGTACATACAAATATAAACCGAAAATAACTTGTTATTATTGTTGTTCTGGTCTTCAGTCTGAAGACTCGTTTGATGCAGCTGTCCATGCTACTCTACCTTGTGCGAGCCTCTTCTTCTCCGAATAACTACCACAACTTACATCTTTTTGAATCTGCTTACTGTATTCATCTCTTTGTCTCCCTCTACGATTTTTATCACCCACACCTCCCACCAACAAAGCAGGTGATCCCTTGACTGTCTCAGAATGTGTCCTATCAACCGACCCCTTCTTTTGAACAAAGCTGGGCCACTAATTTCTGGTCTCCCCAATTCCATTCAGTACCTCCTCATTACTTACGTGACCTACCCACCTAAATTACAACATTCTTCTGTAGCACTTGCCGTACCGGCCTACATTTTATATCCTCTCCCCTTCAGCCATCATCAAATTATTTTGTTGCCCAAATAGCAAAACTCATCTACTATTTTAAATGTCTCGTTTCCTAATTAATTCTCTTAGAAACTTTATTCGAGTACATTATGTTAGCATTGATGTACGTTTGTAGATGTTCATTATATATCCTCCTTCCAAGTTCTCTTCAGTGTCTGACAGAATTACAATGTCATCAGCAAACCTGAAAGTTTGTATGTCTTCTCCCTCAAATTTAATTCCTATTCCAAATGTTTCTTTGGTTTCCTTTACTTGTTCAGTGTACATATTGAATAGCATCAGGGATATGCTACAACCGTGTGTCACTCCCTTCTCAACTACTGCTTCCCTTTAATGCCCCTCGACTCTTATAACTGCCGTCTGGACTTTGTATTTTACCCCTACTATCTTCAGAATTTCAAAGACGGTATTCCAGGCAACGTTGTCAAATGGCTTCTCCAAGTACACAAATGCTTTCCTTAAGCAATATTCTAAGGTAAGTCGCAGAGTTGGTATTGCCTAGCATGTTCCTATATTTCTTCGTAATCCAAACTGATCTTCCCTGAGATCTGCTTCTACAAGTTTTTTCACTTCTATGAAGAACTCGTGTTAGTATTATACAACCATGAATTAATAAACTGATTGTCCAGTAATTTTCACTTCTGTCAGCAACTGATTTATTTGGAATTGGAATTACTAAATTTTTCTTGAATTCTGAGGGTATTTCGTCTTTCTCATATCTTGCACACCAGATGGATGAGTTTTGTCATGGCTCTGTCTTCGGAGGCTCTTCCAGAAGTTGTGAGGGAATATCGTCTACTCCCGTGGCCTTGTTTAGGCTGATGTCTTTCAGAGCTTCGTCAAATTGTTCTCGCAGTATAATATCTCTCATCTTATCTTCATGTAAGTCCACTTTCCTTTCATTAACATTGCTTTCAAGTTCATTTCCCTTGTAAAGACCCTGTACAAACTGCTTCGATCTTTCAGCTTTCCCTTCTTTGCTTAGGACTTGTTTACCATCTGAGCTGATATTTATACAAGTGCTCCTCTATTCCCCAAAGGCCTCTTTAATTTTACTGTAGACGGTATGTATCTTTGCCCTTGTGAAGTATGTTTCTAAATCCTTACATTGTTCATGTAGCCATTCCTGCTTAGCAAATTTGCACTTCCTGTCAATTTCTTAGACGTTTGTATTCCCTTTCGCCTACATCATTTGTTGCATTTTTAAATTTTATCCTTTCATCAATTAAAATTATCAAAGAAAAAAAGCCACATCTGACGACATAATCCTCATCACCAACCATAAGTCAAGTGACGGCACCTCATCGCTTGACTTACATATCGAGGTCGTTCGACAATATGTACTGGTAGCACTCGAGTCTCTGTCACGTAAAACACGGAATCCCAGCACGGGTAGCCCAGTTAATTACAACTGTATTCCACGAAAGGCCTAAAATAGTGGCTTCTAACAAATGGTTAACAAGTATGTTTTGCCCCATTAGGAGTTTCCAAGGAATTCATTATAAGGGTACAAATTTTAGCGACTGTAGGCACGGCAAAATAACTGGGAATGACGAGGCACGTTATTCCATCACATACACCATAAGCAGAACAAGTAATCTGCAGAACAAACGAAGTACCATAGGAAACGCTAATCCATAACCATCCATAAAACCTACAACAGAGCACGCAGAGCCCGTACACATTAACAGCCACGCATATGGCGCCTGTATAGAGAGAGGCGCGTTTCGCCACTATGCGACAGATACAAGAAGGCCAATACAGAATTACAAATCAAAAAGCACACAAAATTTACAGAAAAAATAAGTTGCCATAGAGTGGACATTAACTTCCTACACTAGTAATACCATTATGGACCGCAAACGCCTCGGTAGTACATTGATTACTGGAGTGAAGAGATGTTCACAGATGACACCAACCTGCTAGGGCGTAAGAACCTGTGCATTCCTCTACAGAAAGGAAAAGACAACGAATCAGCGATAGAGTAAGAGCTGAATAAAAGTGTACATCACACATGAAACATGAAAGCACCAGCTATCCAATCCCAGATGAGATTTTAAAGAGGTTTCCCCCACCTCTAAGAAAGATACAAGAATTGTGAAACTCTTTGAAACCAACCAAAGTAATTTCAGAGTTACAACAATCTAATCTAACTCATGAAATTGAATAACAGAACAAAACATCTTGAATGAAGAGAATTTTGCGTCACGGTAGCCCGCCTACTCCCATAAGGAGCTTGAGATGGAGTTGGTGCTTGGAGTTGGTTTGACTGCGTGCAGAGACAACCATAGCTCTCCAGAATGAAATCCAGAATCCGTAGGTCTGTGCTCCACACTCTTGAGAAAGCTAGTTATGGGCACTGTCGGAAACTCGCACTAATTTGCCTACAGCCTTCCAGACCTGGAGATCAAAACAGTATATTTATAATAACGTTATGTTATTGCTGACTTAGTTTTAGGGTCCACAAAAGCATCATTCGAATACTTCCATGACCTGTGGATCTGAAATTTCGCAGTGAATCTTTGTCTAGAACGACCTGCTTGTCGTTAAACTATCCATCAACCATCGCAATTGGCGGAAGTTCCGTTACATCATTAGATTCCACACACTTCAGGAGTAGGTACTAGCACATTACGGGCGTTTTCAGTAATAGTAAAACATAGCAAACAGCATTTCAGAGAACAGACACATTCCTTGGTTTCATGTGGAACTTCAAGGCCTCGTTCAATATAACACGTTTGTAGATGTCCGAGATGGTAAAGATGGTAACGTCTGAGGACGAGCTCCTTCGCAGCGGAACACAAGCTCCAGATGCAAATAAATCAAACTGTGGGTTTGAAAGGAAAATCGTTTTAGGGAAACCACTGGAAGTCGGAGTCTGGGTGGTCTGAATAGGTACTTGGAAGTGCTGTCTCCGGAAAGCACTCCAGAAACCGCTGCACAACCTCATCCATTCTTAGAGATGTTTCTGAGTTACTTGCGCGTAGCTGCCCACACACTAAAGCCAGAAGCAGGCCCTTAGGACATCAGAGCATAAGCCACATGCCGAAAGTTCACAATGTGCTCCGCAGGTCTAGGGCCAGTTCTGCATACTACAAAATTAGGCGAAGAGGTCGCCGCATGTTGATAATACTGAGAGAGCCGCCTCACCTGGAACATCATCTTCATCTTGCCAGAAGTGAACGTCGGCGTCAGCTTCACACGCAGTCTCCTCCATTTGTTCCCGCCAAGTAGAAAAAGGTGGCCGGTCAGAGGTTCATTTTCGTTCGTCTTTATTCCTCTGTCCTGGAAGGTCCAGAAGTCCTTGACGAGAATTGTACGGATCAAATCTGGGTCCACTATCACGAGACCCGGTCGGTTAAAGAAGTATATTCCGCCGAAACGTTGGCCTGGAACAAACAATAGGGCTTACATTTGCTTCACATTTCAAATAAACAGGTTTCATGCAAAATCTTACACTTGTGATTCCTAACCAGACACGTCCTACTAACAGAGATCAGTGCGCAGATTTTGTTGCCTTAAAAGCCCATTTTATGCAGTTGATGGCCGGTCGCGGTGGCCGTGCGGTTCTGGCGCTGCAGTCCGGAACCGCGGAGCTGCTACGGTCGCAGGTTCGAATCCTGCCTCGGGCATGGGGGTGTGTGATGTCCTTAGGTTAGTTAGGTTTAAGTAGTTCTAAGTTCTAGGGGACTTATAACCTAAGATGTTGAGTCCCATAGTGCTCAGAGCCATTTTTTATGCAGTTGATACTGCATGAAATTTGCATTTGAATTTGGAACTCTACACATATCAATTTTCAGCCACGTACTTCCTGTATGCAAGCTGCTCGAAAATGTTTTAACTCATCTTCATACCTGCGAACGCGTGTGAACGCAGAGTACAGACGATCAGAGAAATAATAAACTAAAAAAAACGTTTATTGTAATTTAATAAGAAAAGAATAATCAAAGTGTATGCAGTCACTTCGATATTGCACATACTTCCACATTTGTGAAATTTTAATCTACTACTGGGTAACATTGAACATTTCGTGGCTGTATCCCACGAACTATAATGTACTTGGATCCCAAATTCAGTTATTGTATCCTCCCACACAAAAAGTATCACCAGACGACAGTAAAAGTGTATTATACAGGGTGTTACAAAAAGGTACGGCCAAACTCTCAGGAAACATTCCTCACACACAAAGAAAGGAAATATGTTATGTGGACATGTGTCCGGAAACGCTTACTTTCCATGTTAGAGCTCATTTTATTACGTCTCTTCAAATCACATTAATCATGGAATGGAAACACACAGCAACAGAACGGACCAGCGTGACTTCAAACACTTTGTTACAGGAAATGTTCAAAATGTCCTCCATTAGCAAGGATACATGCATCCACCCTCCGTCGCATGGAATCCCTGATGCGCTGATGCAGTCCTGGAGAATGGCGTATTGTATCACAGCCGTCCACAATACGAGTACGAAGATTCTCTACATTTGGTACCGGGGTTGCGTGGACCAGAGCTTTCAAATGCACCCATAAATGAGAGTCAAGAGGGTTGAGGGCAGGAGAGCGTGGAGGCCATGGAATTGGTCCGCGTCTACCAATCCATCGGTCACCGAATCTGTTGTTGAGAAGCGTACGAACACTTCGACTGAAATGTGCACGAGCTCCATCGTGCATGAACCATATGTTGTGTCGTACTTGTAAAGGCACATGTTCTAGCAGCACAGGTAGAGTATCCTGTACGAAATTATGATAACGTGCTCCATTGAGCGTAGGTGGAAGAACATGGGGCCCAATCAAGACATCACCAACAATTCCTGCTCAAACGTTCACAGAAAATCTGTGTTGATGACGTGATTGCACAATTGCGAGCGGATTCTCGTCAGTCCACGCATGTTGATTGTGAAAATTTACAATTTGATCACGTTGGAATGAAGCCTCATCCGTAAAGAGAACATTTGCACTGAAATGAGGATTGACACATTGTTGGCTGAACCATTCGCAGAAGTGTACCCGTGGAGGCCAATCAGCTGCTGATAGTGCCTGCACACGCTGTACATGGTACGGAAACAACTGGTTCTCCCGTAGCACTCTCCATACAGTGACGTGGTCAACGTTACCTTGTAGAGCAGAAACTTCTCTGACCCTGACATTAGGGTTATCGTCAACTACACGAAGAATTGCCTCGTCCATTGCAGGTGTCCTCGTCGTTCTAGGTCTTCCCCAGTCGCGAGTCACAGGCTGGAATGTTCCGTGCTCCGTAAGACGCCGATCAATTGCTTCGAACGTCTTCCTGTCGGGACACCTTCGTTCTGGAAATCTGTCTCGATACAAACGTACCGCAGCACGGCTATTGGCCCGTGCTAATCCGTACATCAAATGGGCATCTGCCAACTCCGCATTTGTAAACATTGCACTGACTGCAAAACCACGCTCGGATTCAACACTAACCTGTTGATGCTACGTACTGATGTGCTTGATGCTAGTACTGTAGGGCAATGAGTCGCATGTCAACACAAGCACCGAAGTCAACATTACCTTCCTTCAATTAGGCCAACTGGCAGTGAATCGAGGAAGTACAGTACATAGTGATGAAACTAAAATGAGCTCTAACATTGAAATTAAGCGTTTCCGGACACATGTCCACATAACATCTTTTCTTTATTTGTGTGTGAGGAATGTTCCTGAAAGTTTAGCCGTACCTTTTTGTAACACACTGTATGACTCATGCTTACAAACTCAATCTTCTGTAGACCTGCGTGATCTAATGTGCTTGTAGAATCATGGAATGACGACTTTCTGATAAAAATACAATAAAATATTTTTGTTCGCTAGACAGTCAGTGTGATCCCCTGAGGAAGAATGCCTGGTTTATGTGCGATTGTATGTTGCTTGGCCTGCTGTTCAGAAACTGGTGGGGGTGGTGAGGCACAAGACTATAATTCTTTTCGATGGCACCCCATGCTGACCACAGGTCATATTGTCCTCACACTACACAGTCCTCAAATGACCCTGGATAGCGAAGAGAAGCGTCCAGCATCCAGTCATGATACTGGCCTCAAACATGCGTGACCCATCAGATTGATGAACCTGTGATACTGCATGCCTGTAACGTTCATTGCTACCTGGGCGTCTTCACATTTATGTTAAGTCGATAATCAGAGTTGAAATAAATCCTGCACTCGCCAGTGAAGAGAACCCACAGCCACTGATCCTGATACTATTCCAAGACTTCCCTTGCCCAGTGTCATTGTGCACCACAAAGCTGGGGAACAGTGACTTTTCCAGGTTTATAGTGGACGTGTAGAGCTCACAGTGATAGTGTGTGGATGGTTATGTGCTTTATGTTGTTACTAAACTGGGACTGTTACACAGTATCTCAGTTGTACGAAATTTTTTAGTATAGATGATCGTGTGGGGATGGTTTCATACTATCTGGGTTGTTACCAAGCTATTTAGTGATGACAGTGAAAGCTGTATACGGATTCGCCCTTACTTGGAGAGTCGCTCTGACTAAAGTTCCAAGTGGTGCTAGCTTCGGTCGCACAGCTTGAGGATGTTTCCACTGGAGATCTGTGTGTGAAATTAGGTGTGGGGAGCACGTCCCACGTTTTCCCTGATTGGTCAGCTACTGTGGTGGGCCAGGTTTCTGCCAGGACTGAGCGCCCTTACTCGTGGTTGAGTGGAAGTTCGTTTCGAGGAGTGACAGACAGTGAATGATTCTCTGGCACGCCGACAAAGAGTCTTCGGGCGCTATCTGTGACTGGTAAAATAACGTTAGGCGTATGGTTCAGTTCCTTTGGGGATAGGGCTCACATCGAGTGAAATAAATCCATAGGGCACTCTTTGTGCGTAGCAGGGGGAAACATCGTACATGTGGAACCGTTCATTCCAGATTCTTTCTGCACTGACGTAACGTGATGGCGAGTGGCTCTTGTGGAGTAAGAAATTCAGGACGCCACACTTCGTTAGAAATTTTTTTATGGTGCGTGGATAGGCAATACAGAAAGCTTCCCATCATCCGTTAGCAGATTATCAGTGCAAAGTAAACCGATCTTTGATAAAATACTAAAAGAATCTTCAAGTATTTTGTTACAATTAGAGCCCGCATCTCGTGGTCGTGCGGTAGCGTTCTCGCTTCCCACACCCGGGTTCCCGGGTTCGATTCCCGGCGGGGTCAGGGATTTTCTCTGCCTCGTGATGGCTGGGTGTTGTGTGCTGTCTTTAGGTTAGTTAGGTTTAAGTAGTTCTAAGTTCTAGGGGACTGATGACCATAGATGTTAAGTCCCATAGTGCTCAGAGCCATTTTTTTTTGTTACAATTAGATTGAGTGTTTTCGTGCAGAAGATACTGTTACGCATGTGACTCAGGCCCCAGTCCCACCCTGAAAAATGTTTCACATGTCATTCATTTCATCTTCAGATAACTACGGGAAATCTGTCCTAATAACACGTCCACAGCTGTTCTCCTGGCTAAACGTCTGCCTCATCTTTTCCCCAGAAGGAAGATGTCCATAAATATCAATTAATTGGTTCCAGTCAGTGACGCGTACGTAATGTAGTTTGATGTTCAATTTGAGCCTAATATATTTTAGATTTATTCGTGATTTCTGATTATTTGTGGCGTCTCAGGTTCTGGTTAAGCTGTATAAGCGAAAGTTCGCCGCAGTTCCTTTTGCGATGTCACTGCAGAGTTTTTTTTTTTTTTTTGATGACGCGATGTGTTAAGCACCCTCTATTTATTTATTTACTCGGCTTCCCTTCTGCTAACAAAGAATATGGAGAGATAACTAGCAGATTCTTACATCGTACCAGTAACTGAATCACATTCCGTTGCTCTTCACATGATTCCGTATATATTTTATGTTCTGCTTCCTTTGTTTTGAATTGTGTTCATTAATTAAGTTTGGTGCTCTTCATTACTTCATATGGTTGTGTTTTCGATTCATTGTTGGATGACAATGACAACGTCCATCAGCCCAACTAACAACAACACCGAATTCAGTTAGTTCACCTGTGTGGATGAAATATCTTCGGAACATGCAACACGTGTCCAAATTTAGTCATTAGAATGACTTCCCTACAGAGACTCAGGTGATGGAATAATATGCCTTGTTACTTGCATTATTGCGTCGCTATCCTCCGAACCTTGCATTGGGTAAGCTTTTGCCGTTGTCACCATTCAATAATTAAATAAAAAATAAAAGTGACACACTAAGAAAGTCAATTAGTTGAACAACCAAACTGACATCGTATTCTTTTCAAAGCGCGAAACGTCAACCAAACAATAATTAAGAAAGCCGTTTAAATATCGAAGAAAAAGTTTCTCCATCTAGTTCGTATATGGAAACTATGAGACCTCAAATAGTTCTTTGCAGTGATCGTGAGTTTCTTAATAACGGATCAGAAATGAGTCTACATCTCCGAAACTAATTATAAGATTCGTATCCGACTCAGCTAACAGTACATAAAGAAGAAGGAAGAATGAGTGAAGCTTTTTGGTGTCTCCTCTTACCTTTAAACTGCAGGTAAGCTTCATTCAGTTCGATCGGCCCGGACGTCTTTCCCACGAAGCTGTTGTAGACATTGCCGAAGGGGAACCGCGGCTCGAGGTAGGGCACACCCTTCCTTTGCCAATACTTATAAGAGTACGAGAACCACGCGTACACTGCCGCCACTACCAGCGACAGGGCTACCAACACCTCGGTTAGCCACGACTCTGCGTAGAAAGCCATGCTGGTGATTCTGCAAAATAACATACAGGCATTGCATTGGTTCTCATGTGCTGACGGAAAAATTACTGTCAAGAATTTCACAGAAAATTGTTGATACCACTCAAGCCTTCCTATCTCTCTCTCTCTCTATCTATCTTTGTGTGTGTGTGTGTGTGTGTGTGTGTGTGTGTGTGTGTGTGTGTGTTGTGTGAGTGAGTGAGTGAGTGTGTGTGCATGTGTGCGCGCGCGCCTTCTCCAACCACCACTTCACGCCCTCCGCCTTTTTCTAAACACCCACTCTCACCCCCACCCCCACACACAAACACAAACACAAACACGCGCTATCATACATACACATATATGACAAATTACTTAAGAAACCCTGCTAGAGAGAAGACCGGTGTACCCTATAGACTATACTTTAAATATCTATATTGGCGACATTGTTAAACAATGGAAAAATATGAACAACCGAGGCACTAAAACAGGTCCTCATAACTAGATGAACACCATGATGTTCGCTGAGCACAACCCGAAAAGCTCGATAGATTGTCTAGACTTCTCATAGAAAGAGTAAGACAACGGATTTTAAAGTACAAGACGGTGCGCTGCTGGTGATATTTTAGAGCGTATTTCCCGTTTTAATTTCTTAGGTTGTGCTGTAGGTTACGAGCTTGAATATTATATCCACACTAAATTAAATTAACATCATAGGATACAAAGAACACTAGGCAACAGAGTGAGGAAGTAAATGACAGTAAAACTGTATAAATAATAGATGCACTTGTTAGCACTCATCGCTCAGTCTCGCTTACAATAAGAAAGAAAGACCTAACACATACACAGGCCACAGAGATGGCATTCATAAGACGCAAGAGACGTTGCCAATCTCGGGGGGGATCTGATAAGAAATGAAAACATCAGAATTACTTTAAAACAAGTAAATCTTTTTTCACAAAACTAGACTTCAAGCTCGTTACTTTGATATCACATTTGTCCATTTCCCACTCTTCATTTGGCTATGAAAATTCGGCCGAATATCCATTTTGTAATTTCTGAGAAGTTTGTTTATCATATATCATTTCTGACTCACTACAGCACGAAGATGCTGGATAAGATAAATACTTAAGATTATACCGCAGTCATGAGATAAGAAGCTGTTGCTGATAATATCCAACGCTTAGAAAAATGTCCAGGTGTGGGCCATTATGAAGAAACCCGTTGTGATAGGTTCTTGAAACAATTGTCACAAAACTTACGGCAAGAAATAATAAAAATGAGAAATAATAAGACGGCCCAGCGGTTCTAGGAGCTACAGTCTGGAACCGCCCGACCGCTACGGTCGCAGGTGCGAATCCTGCCTGGGGCATGGGTGTGTGTGATGTCCTTAGGTTAGTTAGGTTTAAATAGTTTTAAGTTCTAGGGGATTGATGTCCTCAGAAGTTGAGTCCCATAGTGCTCAGAGCCATTTTTTTGAGAAATAATAAAAATGAGAAATAATAAAAATGTGGAGCATAAATAAAACTTCACAAAGATAGGCCATGGGAGCTAAAGGAACAGAGAATACTTGTGAAATCAGTATACAGTGTATCTTTGTGGACTGCAGATTGTCGTGACGTTCTCTGTGGTATAGCCTCACGTATATCTCGCATCTGTGACAACTAACATACCTTCATTGCTTCAAGCTGACACTTTTCCTGTCACACAGCTGGCTTTCATAGCTCTTCAGTGCCTCGACGTCGACGGGAGGTTAAACCCACCTTCCTTAGATCCATAGACTTTCACAGGCGCTTCAGGACATCAATTTCTCTTCCAGAACCTCAGTGAAACCATGATTTTAATTATATGAAAGGAAAGACACATTGATAACAATTTTTCAACCAAGACTTTATAATGTGAACAAAAATGGAACGCCAGTATAGATTGTTCCGCAGACGCTAATGGAAGACAAATGGTTGTTCACACGTTGGGAATTAAATCTCCCCCATGCTCAAGCAAACAACGAACTGTGCTCATGTTATTTTAATACACGAAAGAGAAATTGAGTGAACAAAAGAATATGGATAACGATCCGATGATCATATATACAGATAAAAATTTCGGTTATCACACCTGTGCAGTGTGCATTTGTAAGAATTCGTCCCTAATTACGTGTCGACAGGGAGTGAAAGTCAACATTTGTGCGTAACATGAAGCTTTTCCACCGTTCATCAAAAGTGAACAGAGATCGTCAAATGAATCGCTAAGACGAAATGCTGAAAGTCTCTGTTCAGACGACTTCTGGTTATGACACTCA
Source organism: Schistocerca nitens (assembly GCF_023898315.1). Classification (NCBI taxonomy): domain Eukaryota; kingdom Metazoa; phylum Arthropoda; class Insecta; order Orthoptera; family Acrididae; genus Schistocerca; species Schistocerca nitens. The sequence continues at coordinate 630,067,887 of NC_064619.1, forward strand.
AAAAACCAGTTAGTTGCAAGAAGTGACATTCTACCAGTAACTGCGATATTTATATGTACTGCAACAAAATTAAATGATCAGTTTATAAACGTACATGTCAGAAACGCAGACGCCAGTTTACTCTTGTGGCTGACCTCGCACCTGAAGGTAGGCAAAACCCACTTATGGGGAGTCGAAAGAATTGCCTAACGCTCAGGAGTTAGAGAAGCCTGGAGACGAAATTGGTGTCGAAATCTCGCACAGGTACATTTTTGAAGTGCTCAACAAAAATGTGAGGGGTGCCACTGAGGGAGTTGCTGAACTGCCGCGTCATACAGGGACCGTTTGCCGTTTTATTCACATACATGATAATGCAGCATCCCCCTGTGATCACGCCACAGAAGGGAAGAAAACAGAAGCCCTGAAAAAACAAAAAACCCGTTTACTGCTTCGGATCGCTGTTCAGTTTCCGCCGAATGGTTCTGAACGGTTCCTAGCGGTCCCAATCCGTGTAACGGAGCAAAAACTGTGGTCACACTACACTATAAAGGGGCAGATTGCGTTCAGTGTGGTTGCGACCTACGAAGTCCTTACAGTAGGGCTGCAGCGCCCAGGGCAGCAGTGTCAAACGTTGTGAAGAACGTCATCTTATTGCTCACTGGACTGCAAAATTATCGTATTCGACGGTGAAATGAGTGGGCATCTACGTCCCAAGGGAAGGGGTGGTTTCATTGACTCTCCCTGTGTCACCCACTGGAGTTTTTAAGTATGGATTCTGAGTGGCTTGATGTCTGTAAAGTTTCCCTCGGCCACCCACAAGAAAACCGTATGATTTCAACGCTGGATATCGTTATTCAATTGCAGAGGCGTCATAGTAAGCGCTGAAACATGGCTAACAGGTATGTCATGACCTTCCCATCTTGTGAAACCTCCACAAGGGCTTAGGACAGAATAATTGTGGTGGTATACGGTGCCAATGTGGCATTATTAACCCACCTTACAGCTCACATGAACTTCTGAACTCTGGCCTTTTTTCCGCATGTGTTTACACTTCGAATTATTTCTGAGCCCGAGGGTAACGTCTCAGCGTGCCACACTGTACCACCATTACAGATGAACATTGTGGGCACCCCTGTGCGAAATTTCAGAATTATTCGTCGCAGTGTGTGACAGTTATGGGGTTTCGAAAAAGTGATACTTTAATTTTTGTTGCGCAATGTGTAAAGGGTGAATCACCTAAAACTTGCACCGTAAATATTTCGGAAATGAAAAGTGCTTTTGATGTCCGATTTTCAGAGAATGGATCGGTAGTGTGGGACTCGTACTACTAGCCAATATACATACTCTAATCATACTTAAAAAGTGTATTTTTTGTGCTCACAAACACTTTTTTATATGGAAAAAGGTCTGTTGACATTACCAAAGTGAAAGTACTGTAAGTTGGAATGTCAGTGGCGTTTGTTACGGGACTCAAGTGCGAGTCGTTTACGAGACATCGTATTGTGAAAAGTTTCCACACCGACACTCGCTTCGGCCTTTCAACTAGCATAGCTGCTGAAAACGATGGTGCTATGTTTGTTTGCAGTGTGCTTGTGTATTCCTTGAGTGCATTGCGACTTGCTAATCAGTCAGTGTGTGACGGTTCAAGCAGTAGGTCGTAAGCGGGCGATGGGATTTACCAGTGCAGAAAAAGGCGACATGCTCATCGTATATGGAGAGAGTAGAAACAATGCAGTTCGGTCTTGTACTGTGTGTTGTTGTTGTGTAGACTTCAGTCCAAAGACTGGTTCGACGCAGCTCTCTATGCTACTCTATCCTGTGAAAGCCTCTTCTTCTCCGAGTAACTATTGCAACCTCCATCCATCTGAATCTGCTTAGTGTATTCATCTCTTGGCCTCCCGCTACGATTTTTACCCTTCACGCTTCCCTCCAGTATAAATTTGCGATGACTTGATGCCTCAGAACATGTACTGCCAACCGATCCCTCCTTCTTGTCAAGTTGCGCCATAAGTTCCTCTTCTCCCCAATTCTATTCAGTACCTTCTCATCAATTACGTGATCTACCCTACTAATCTTCAGAATTCTTCTGTAGCACCACATTTCAAAAGCTTCTAATCTCTTCTTGTCTAAACTGTATGCTGCGAGATATCCCAACTGACGTCAACCATCTCGGAAATTATTTATCAACATTTTCAAGCAGTTACGTGAAAGTCGTAGTGTAACACCTTGACAACGTAACAAGGAAACAAGTGACGACCGAAGAGGGGGAAATTAATGATCTTGCTGCTGTTGCAGTTGATACGCACTTCAGTTCCAGCGCAATCGCACGAGGAAGTGGCATGAGTGAGGCAAGTGTCCAACGCATTCTTCGTCGACAAGGTTCCATTGCTATCACATCCCTTTTCACAAAGAGCAGCATGGAAACGATTATGAGAATCGTATTAACTCCTGTACATGGGCATTAAGAAAGGGTACTCGAGATGTATCATGTATCTTGTTTAGTGGTGAAAGGACGTCACCCAATTACGGCCGGATAAACCTCCGAAACCTGCACTATTTGTCTCTTGACAATCCCCGTTGCGTTTGTCAGATGGGTACGACAGCCAGCTAGATCCGCTGATATGCAACGACGTGTTTCTGCAGCCTGCTGACACATCTCTGCCAAAATGCTAGCACGTGTGCAGCAGTCGTTCCACCATAAACGTGTGGTGTGAGATAGTGAGCCATCAGTTCACACACCCGTGTTTCATAGACATAACAGGAATTTGTGATACCAACACGATGGCTAACCAGCCCAAAGTGCACCGAGTATTACAGCACGTCTCCACAAATTGTTTTCAAGTCTTTGTATTGGACGCAGAGGGCCTGCCGGCCTCTTCCCAGATTTGATGCCTGTAGTATTTTTTTCTGTGGGGAAAGATGAAAACCGCCGTCTACAAGTACATATCAACAACATCCGGTGATATGCAACAACGTATTACTGCAGCCTGCTCAGACATCTCTGTCGAAATGCTAGCGAGTGTGGTGGTCTTCAGTCCTGAGCCTGGTGTGATGCAGCTCTCCATACTACTCTATCCTGTGCAAGCTTCTTCATCTTCCAGTACCTACTGCAACCTACATCCTTCTGAATCTGCTTAGTGTATTCATCTCTTGGTCTCCCTCTACGATTTTTAACCTCCACGCAGCCCTCCAATGCTAAATTTGTGATCCCTTGATGCCTCAAAACATGTCCTACCAACCGGTCCTTTCTTTTTGTCAAGTTGTGCCACAAACTCCTCTTCTCCCCAATTCTATTCAATACCTCCTCGTTAGTTATGTGATCTACCCATCTAATCTTCAGCATCCTTCTGTACCACCACATTTCGAAAGCTTCTATTCTCTTCTTGTCTAAACTATTTATCGTCCACGTTTCACTTCTATACATGGCTACACTCCATACAAATACTTTCAAAAACGACCTCCTGACACTAAAATCTATACTCGATGTTAACAAATTTCTCTTCTTCAGAAACGCTTTCCTTGCCATTGACAGTCTACATTTTATATCCTCTCTACTTCGATCATCATCAGTTATTTTGCTCCCCAAACAGCAAAACTCATTTACTACTTTAAGTGTCTCATTTTCTAATCTAATTCCCTCACCATCACCCGACTTAATTCGACTACATTCCATTATCCTCGTTTTGCTTTTGTTGATGTTCATCTTATATCCTCCTTTCAAGATACTGTCCATTCCGTTCAGCTGCTCTTCCAGGTCCTTTGCTGTCTCTGACAGAATTACAATGTCATCGGTGAACCTCAAAGTTTTTATTTCTTCTTTTATTTCTTCTTTCTTTTGTTTCGTTTGCTGCTTGCTCGATATACAGGTTGAATAACATCGGCGTATAGGCTACAATCAGAATCGACATACCTAGTGTATACACTTGTGCTGTTCCTGAGTGTGTGCTACAACAGATGATAACGTGCTCCATTGAGCGTAGGTGGAAGAACATGGGGCCCAATCAAGACATCACCAACAATTCCTGCTCAAACGTTCACAGAAAATCTGTGTTGATGACATGATTGCACAATTGCGAGCGGATTCTCGTCAGTCCACGCATGATGATTGTGAAAATTTACAATTTGATCACGTTGGAATGAAGCCTCATCCGTAAAGAGAACATTTGCACTGAAATGAGGATTGACACATTGTTGGCTGAACCATTCGCAGAAGTGTACCCGTGGAGGCCAATCAGCTGCTGATAGTGCCTGCACACGCTGTACATGGTACGGAAACAACTGGTTCTCCCGTAGCACTCTCCATACAGTGACGTGGTCAACGTTACCTTGTAGAGCAGCAACTTCTCTGACCCTGACATTAGGGTTATCGTCAACTACACGAAGAATTGCCTCGTCCATTGCAGGTGTCCTCGTCGTTCTAGGTCTTCCCCAGTCGCGAGTCATAGGCTGGAATGTTCCGTGCTCCGTAAGGCGCCGATCAATTGCTTCGATGGTCTTCCTGTCGGGACACCTTCGGTCTGGAAATCTGTCTCGATACAAACGTACCGCGCCACGGCTATTGGCCCGTGCTTATACATACATCAAATGGGCATCTGCCAACTCCGCATTGCACTGCACTGAATGCAAAACCACGCTCGGATTCAACACTAACCTGTTGATGCTACGTACTGATGTGCTTGATGCTAGTACTGTAGAGCAATGTGTCGCATGTCAACACAAGCAGCGAAGTCAACATTACCCTCCTTCAATTGGGCCAACTGGCGGTGAATCGAGGAAGTACAGTACATACTGACGAAACTAAAATGAGCTCTAACATGGAAATTAAGCGTTTCCGGACACATGTCCACACAACATCTTTTCTTTATTTGTGTGTGAGGAATGTTTCCTGAAAGTTTGCCCGTACCTTTTTGTAACACCCTGTATACAGTAAAACCTCGCTAATGCGTACCCTACAGGATCGAGAGCATGGTCACAAGGTAAGGAAGGTTGGATTATCGGAGAAAAAAATTTTTTTTGACCTGTAACATCACAATACAGTACAGTAAGACTTTAATTTTCAACTGGAAATACTGTTCCATGTTGAAACAGTAACAAAACGAAATGAAAACGTCGGCACATTAAAAAATCTTACACGAAAGTGTAATGTGAACTAAACTATTGGCCATTAAAATTGCTACACCAAGAAGAGATGCAGATGACAAACGGGTATTCATTGCAGAAATATATTACAGTGGAACTGACATGTGATTACATTTTCACACAGTTTGGGAGCATAGATCCTGAGAAACCGGTACCCAGAACAACCATCTCTGTCCGCAATATCGGCCTGGATACGCCTGGGCATTGAGTCAAACAGTGCTTGGATGGTGCGTACAGGCACAGCTGCCCATGCAGCTTCTACACGATACCACAGTTCATCAAGAGTAGTGACTGGCGTATTGTGACGAGCCAGTTGCTTGGCCTCCATTGACCAGACGTTTTCAGTTGGTGAGAAATCTGGAGAATGTGCTGGTCAGGGCAGCAGTCGAACATTTTCTGTATCCAGAAAGGCCCGTACAGGACATGCAACATGTGGTCGTGCATTATCCTGCTGAATTGTAGGGTTTCGCAGGGAAGGAATGAAGGGTAGAGCCACGGGTCGTAACACATCTGAAATGAAACACCCTCTGTTCAAAGTGCCGTCAATGCGAACAAGAGGTGACTGAGACGTGTAACCAATGGCACCTCATACCATCACGTTGGGTGATACGCCAGTATGGCGATGACGAATACACGCTTCCAATGTGCGTTCACCGTGATGTCGCCAAACACGGATGCTACCATCATGATGCTGTAAACAGAACCTGGATTCATCCGAAAAAATGACGTTTTGCCAGTCGTGCACCCAGGTTCGTCGTTGAGTACACCATCGCAGGCGCTCCTGTCTGTGATGCAGCATGAAGGGTAACCGCAGCCATGGTCTCCGAGCTGATAGTCCATGCTGCTACAAGTGTCGTCGAACTGTTCGTGCAGATGGTTGTTATCTTGCAAACGTCCCCATTTGTTGACTCAGGGATCGAGACGTCGCTGCACGATCTGTTACATCCATGCGGATAAGATGCCTCTCATCTCGACTGATAGTGATACGAGGCCGTTGGGATACAGCACGGCGTTCCGTATTACCCTCCTGAACCCACCGATTCCATATTCTGCTAACAGTCATTGGATTTCGACCAACGCGAGCAGCAATGTCGCGATACCATAAATCGGAATCGCGAAAGGCTACAATCCGACCTTTATCAAATTCGGAAACGTGATGGTACGCATATCTCCTCCTTACACGAGGCATCACAACAACGTTTCACCAGGCAACGCCGGTCAACTGCTGTTTGTGTGTGAGAAATCGGTTGTAAACTTTCCTCATGTTAGCACGTTGTAGGTGTCGCCACCGGTGTCAACCTTGTGTGGGTGCTCTGAAAAGCTAATTATTTGATTATCACAGCATCTTCTTCCTGTCGATTTAATTTCGCGTCTGTAGCACGTCATCTTCGTGGTGTAGCAATTTTAATGGCAGTAGTGTAGTATCTGTACTGTAAGACACGCCTGTAATGTACGGTCAGATACTGTAAATGTGAGTGAAAGATTAATAGCTCTATCTACTTTATTACAGTACTGAAGTGACAGACAATTTACTTGCAATTAACTTTTTAAAACATGAAATGGCATGGTAAGAAAATGTTCTGTTCTTAAGCAGGACAAAAAGAATCTGGAATGAGCATTTGCTTAGCAACCAGCGACGTTGATTTTGTCGCAATGCTCCGCCTTTAGGTATGCACAAAATGTCTTATGGGGGAGACGTAGAGCTTCGTTCGATGTATTGAGATACTATATCAAATCCATTTTTACGATCTGTATGCGGTACTCGAGCCATAGGTTCTTTGTCTTTGTTGCCGTCATGTCTTTCTTGTTCTCATCCGTTGTTCGATGTACGGCATCAATGATTTGACCGTCAGTTAATTCTTCACCCGTTGTGCACTCAACGACAGCTGTAAGGATCCACTCCATTACATCATTTTGCTCAACAACCGGTTGTAAAATCAGCAATTGCTTCAAAATCGCTGGAGTGTCTACATCTCAATTTCATCACTCTTTGCGTAGATTGTTTCATCTTGATTCTCTTCACACGTTTCTTTTGGGGTTTCATCTTTAGCGTCATTCATTTTTTGTCACAGTTTGCGCCAAGATTTTTCATGCGTTGATGCCGCAATTTCTTCCAACACTGAGGCAGTTGTGTTGATTACATCTTTTATTTTTATTAATTTCATTGAAACGAGCTGCTGCCTTCTTGTGTCCTGAAACTGATCAAATGTATTTTCGACTGTATCGCCTCTTCAGGCACCCACTGACCCCCTGGTCCACGGGTAATATTACACATGCTAAATTGGCAGGAAGAAATAAAGGTTTTATTTCACCTTTTAAAGTTCATCTTCGGATGGATGAGATGTCAAATTGTCGAGTATCAGTATAGAACGTTTAGCGAGTTTCTTTCCCTTCAGGTATTTCGTAACGGCAGGGACTAATTGATCATGTACTGATGTCGCTTTGCTTGGGAAGCTTCATTATCAGTCATGGCACATGACTTCCACTAATCTTTACACTCTTTTCTCCCTATGTAAACTGTACTTCATCTGGCAGACGAAGTAACGCTGTTTGTAAGCAATGAAATACAGTCATCAAATGCTTTGCTTCCAAAATTCGAAGTAAATATATTAAGATTTCAGTCTAGATGATGCCCTGGCAGTCAGAGATAGCTTACAAAAATAACAGGAGAGAAACGTACAGACTTTGATACTCCGAATTATTGATTTCAGCTATGTTACCCTGCAAGGTCTTTTTCAGAAAATCTCACGGCACCTGGAATTGGTTATGAATGCCTTTGTTCTTTATACGTCTGATGTTCGACTCCGTGATCATATTTCGCCAACGTATGTACAGCTGTATTGCCTGCGTGCAGACAGGCGCACGGATTTCCATACCATCTGTCTTCTCTACTGTGTTATCAACGTAAACAGTCTCTCATAATCTCTCCTCGTCCTTGACACTCTTGCCTGAACAAAATGACAGGAACGTCCCATCCCGTCAGACCAAAATCCTCTCCGTCCCATTCCATTGTTCAGCTACTTCCTCTAAGTCCTTGTCAGTAACAGCAACTCGACTTTGAAATAATCACCCGCATTATGTTACGTAACTAAGTAACACATACAGACTCAGAAAGCAGTTACTGACATACCTTCTAAAGCAACAATAATGGTAACTACTGCCCCTGTTACCCCTATACGTCCTTCTTTAGAATACTTTTTCTTCCAGTGTGCTTGCCTGGTGCAGTTTCCTTAAATTTCCTTTACCCAGGACTCGCTAAATCATAAAACATCTGTTTTGTACGCCTTTAAATTCGTTATTGTTATTATTATCATTGTTCTCAATATTATTGTTCAAAAATGTGTGTGAAATCTTCGTAATGACGTAATGCCAGATAGTCACATTGGACACCTTTCTCTCGGAAACGTTTACATTTATCGTCTTTGAATTAATGTCGCGCGCAGAGGTATGCAGACGCTAAGGTCATCAGTCCCTAATCTTACACACTACTTCACCTAAATTATCCTAAGGACGAACACACACACACACCCATGCCCGAAAAACGATTCGAACCTCCGCCGGGATCAGCCGCACAGTCAATCACTGTAGCGCCCCAGAGCGCTCGGCTAATCCCGTGCGGCTCAGTATTATAGCTGTTACCATGATTAGAGGTAGCAGTAAGCAGTAACAGAAGTACAGCCAGTATAAGCTTTTGTAGTTCACAGTCAGTATTATTTACTCTCATTCTCACTATACCACTCAAATCGTTTTAATACTATTTGCATATTAAAATCGTTATTTGCTAGGTATCTATGGTGAAAAAAGTGTATTGTACACGTGAAACCCTGGTCCGAAATGTAAAGAGCCTGATGGCACTAATGAGAGCATGTTATATAAATCAATAAATAAAAATAAATTATTTCCATCCAAGAAAGGTGCTGAATGCACAGAGCATGGTACGAGTGGTTAAACGTTAACTAGATCCATAGTTTCGTAATAGAACTGCACACTGCATCTACATCAGTACTCCGCAAGCCGCCGTAGGGTGCATGGCGGAGGGTACCCTGTACCACCATTACTCATTAGCTTTCCTCTTCGGCTCGCAAATACACCGAGAGGAAAACGACTGTGTGTATGCCTCCATATGAACCCTGATTTCTCGTATCTTCGTCGTCTTTACCCGCAATGTATGTTGGCGGCAGCAGAATTATTGTTCTGCAGTCAGCTTCAAATACCGCATCTCTAAATTTTCTCAGTGGAGTTTGTTGAAAAGAACGTCACCTTCCCTCCAGGGATTCCCATTTCAGTCTCCCAAGCAACACCGTAGCACTTACGTCTTATTCTAACCTATCGCAATCTCGCAGCCCGCCTCTGAATTGCTTCGATGTCGTCTTCAATCCGACCTGGATAGGATTCCAAACACTGCGGCAGTACTCAAGAATAGGTCGCACCAGCGTCCTATATGCATTCTCCTTTACAGGTGAAGCACTCGTTCCGAAGATTCTCCAAATACACCGAAGTTGACCATTCGCATTCCCTACCACAGTCGTCACATGCTCGTTCCATCTCGTATCGCTTTTCGACGTTACGCCCAGGCATTTAAACGACGTGACTGTCAAGAAGGACACTAGTAATACTGTATCCGAACATTAAAGGTTTGGTCTTGCTACTCATCTGCATCAACTAAGATTGTTTCCACATTTAGAGCTAGCTGCCATTCATCACACCAACTGCAAATTTTGTCTAAGTCGTCTTGTGTCTCCCTACAGTCACTCAATTTCGACACCTTACCATACACCACGGCATCAACCGCAGATTGCTACCCACTCCGTCCGCCATATCACTTATGTATATAGAGGACAATCGCGGTCCTATCACACTCCTGGGGCACTCCTGACGATACCCTTGTCTCCTATAAACACTCGCTGTCGAAGACAACATACTGGCTGCTATTACTTAAGAAGTCTTCGAGCGTCTCACATATCTGGGAGCTTTTTCCATATGCTCGAACCTTCGTTAACAGCCTGCAATGGGGCATCTTGTTAAATCCTTTCCGGAAATCTCGAAATATGAACTCTACCTGTCGCCCTTCGTCGATAGTTCGCAGTACATGATGTCAGACAAGGGCAAGCCGAGTTTCGCATGAGTGACGCTTTCTAAACCCATGCTCATTCGATTCGTGGGCATAAGCTTCTTTGTCTCAATAAAGTTTATTATACACGCACTGAGAATAGATGAGTGCCAAACGGTTGGTACTTGTTGACAGTCATCGCAGCTTCAGTTATTTTTCATTATGTTATTTTTTAACTGTCCGTTATCTGTGCTGTAACTGGCAGCTAAAAGCGAAACCGAATTCCTCCGCACACGACATATTTGTCGAGATAAAACTCCATGCCTGACACATCTGGTGATTTAAACCTGTGTGCCGCGGAAACGTTCTGTCTCGATTCCACGTAGTAGCATTAAGAACCTCCCCAAAAATATCTGTTACGCGGCATATCAAAGACTGTCTAGGCGGCAAATCCAAGTTTCAGAGTTCGAAAACACGCAGCTCCGTTACTGTAAGCAAAACTCGAAACCTAATATCTGATGATGTTGCCTTGCTGCGCAGGGGAAAATGACCTGGCTAATTAAGGTACTGCCGGCACTGATTCACCACGTGGTAATGATATTTTCCATTTTTAAAAACTGTTCGCTGTTTTGTCCTATCATCCAATGTTACGTGTCCCTGTACGCTGCCGCAATTATACGATCAACCCGCCGCCCCTTTCCTTTCATGTTTACATCTGCTCGCTCACCCTCCCCACGCAATCCCTCATGCTCACTCTCTCTCCGTCTCTCACTGCCTGACCATGGAACCCGCGCAGAGGGATGCTCGCTCTTTCATATTTAACATCGCTTTTCCTCAGAATGTCATCCGCTATCCCCCACACCTGCCTATCCCTTCGCAACAGCTGCAGAATCCTCTCCCCTCTCATTTACGTTGAGCATCTTTTACACATTATCCTGCCAAAATTGTCGTCAACTACAGCTCACGTCTTTATGAAAATCAACATATCCCATTTCACTTCCTCCCACTTCCAGGAGTCTCAAATTTTGCGGTACTATCCTGGAAATTGATATGGGAGACATTGGAGAACCAGAGTTTAACAGATTATTGGAAGAGTTGACATCAAATAAGGCTGAAGGTACAAATAAAACTGTTTTGGAACTTCTAAACTCATTACCGGCAGTGGCAAAGAAGTGGCTGTTCCAGCAGGTTTGTGGAATCCATGAGTCTGGAGATGAAGTATCAGACTTTCGGAAAATTATCATCCACACACTCTACATGGGAATGGCAGATAAGTGCGAAAACTATCGTACTATGAACTTAACATCCCATGCATGATAAGAACAATACACAGAAAAATGGACAAGAAAATTCAGAACCTGTCAGATGGCGATCAGTTTGGCTCAAGGAAAGTAAAGGCGTCACAGAAGCTCAATAATGGTTCAAATGGCTCTAAGCACTATGGGACTTGACATCTGAGGTCATCAGTCCCCTAGACTTAGTACTACTTAAACCCAACTAACCTAAGGACATCACACACATCCATGCCGGAAGCAGGACTGAGGCGCCTAGAAACACTCGGTCACAGAGGTCGGCGTCACAGAAGCAGTTCTGACGTTGATCGTGGTAGTGGAAGCAAGACTTAAGAAAAATCACTACACGTTCTTAGGATTTGTCGAACCTGGAATAATATTCGAGTATGGAGAGTAGAGCGCGATACTCGAAATTCAGAAAAAAAGGAATAAGCTACAGGGAAACAGGGGTAACATACAGTGCGTGCAAAGTTAGTTAGTTTCACGTTCCATGGATTTTTTGCACGATAAATAGTAATGATGTAGAACAAGTAATTTTACATTCGCATCACAAATTAATTTGTAAATATGGCTACATTGTGAATATTTACGAGTTTTCGTTTTAATGTAAAGATGAGAGTTAATAATACCGCCACCACCTCTTACACATTACGATAATAGAATAATAAGAATGAAATCCCGAGAGGGTGTAATACAGGGATGCAGTCTATTACTGTTCAGTCAAAAAAGCAATATGATGAAAATAAATGTTCAAGAGTGAGATTAAAATTCTGGCTGAAGGAATATCAATGCTAAGATTCCTTGATGGTATTAGAATCCCCGATGAAACTGAAGAGGAAATGCATGACCTGTTGATTGGAATGAGCAGTCTAATGAGTAAAGAATGTACTGAAGGGAAACCAAAGAAAGACGAAAGTAGTGAGAAGTGTCGTAAATAAGATTAGCGATCAGCTTAACAGCAAAATGGGGGATCACGAAGAAAAATTACACGTAACGAACAAAGTAAGGAGGACATAAAAAGCACGTTATCACTAGAAAACAGGGCATTACGGGTCAAGGATAGTCTGCTAGCATCAAAAGTCGGTTTAAATCAGAGGAAGATATTGCTGAGAATGTACGTTTGGAGTACAGCATTGTATGAAAGTAGACCTTAGCCTGCAAGAATCGAAGCGTTTGAAATTTGGAACTTTGCGGTAAGATATTACGGGACCAAACTGCGTAGGTCATCAGTCCCTAAGCTTACACACTACTTATTCTAACTTAAACTAACTTACGCCAAGGATAATACACACGACTATGCCCGGCGGAGAACTCAGACCTCCGACGGGGGGAGCCGCGTGGACCGTAGCAAGGCGCCCCGACCGCGCGGCTAAACCGCGTGGCGAAGTGTTTGAGATGTGGTTCCTGAGAAGGATGTTGAAAATTAAGTGGCCTGACAGTGTTCCGAATAGCGGAGTTCTCCACAGACTCAACGAGAAAAGGAAAGTGTGGAAAATACTCAGAAGGAGAACGGACAACACTATATGACATTAAGAAATAACTCCCGTCGTACTAGAGGGAGCAGCATAAGGTAAAAATTGTAGACAAAGGCATAGATGGGAATATACCCAAAAAGCAACTGAGGACGTTGCGTGCAAGCGCAGTTTTTAGGTGAAGAGGTCAGGGCAGGACAGAAATTCGTGGTAGACCGCTTCGAAACACACAGAAGACTGACACGAAAAAAAGAGAAAAATTCTCAACAATGTCAGCTAGAGGAAGACTTCAGGTTTAAATGTGTAGTTACCCTTAATCATAAATGAAATTGGCTTTTACCTCTGTTCAAGGGAAATCATAACTTAAAAACTCACACAAATCATTAAAATAGATGTACCTACATATGCATATGTATGTATGTTCTACATCTGCTCCTAAACCACAGGACCGATTTCATGCAGATTTGGTACACATATCATTTAGTTTCTGGAAAGAATCACCGTGTGCGTAAGAATCACAAACCTACCAAGGGGTGGATATCGGGGTGAAAAATCAGTACCGTTACCCAGTATTTAGTTACCCAGTATTTGAGAAACAGACCGCTTAGTGACTTGCAACTCACTTAACCTATAATTTCACAGTTTATGAAACTTTTTCTCGTTGACGACCCCCACAAAATGATTAAAGGGAAAAATTTTGTTGCCTGCAGATTTCCACTAATCATGCAGTAAAACTGCCATATGAAACATAACGTTTTACTTTATTACTCCTTTACTGTTGACTACATTCTTGAGATATTTTGCAGACAGTATACACATATATTATTGTACGTAACAGAAAAATCACGTCATTTTACGACACTTAGGTCAGGAGATAATGACGTCATAAAAGCCGAATGCGTGAAAAACTACCTCATCATGCAAGGCGTTTAAATTTATTACTTCGTTGCCACTAACTCTATTCCCAGCACTTTCGTAGAGTGTATCCACATTTGCCGCAGCAGCCACATTTGCGACTGAATATACCAAAAAAATATGCGCTGTACGACACATGGTTGAGGAGATATGACGCCAAATGCTGAGATGCGAGAAAAAACTACCGCATCATGCAGGATGTTTCAATTTATTACTTCTTTGCTACTATCTCTATTCGCAATACATTTCGCCAACTGTGTCCACATATGGCACAAAAGGCACCTGCAACAATTATATCATTGTACAGCATATAAGTTAGAAGATACGGTATCATAAACATTAAGTGAAAATGATACTGCAGGGCGAAATTCTCTAGACATATAGGTAATAGGTAACATGTGTGTACAAATACGTATGAAATATGTTAAATATTTGTGAAATACGTTTGAATATGCATATGCGAGCAAAGCCACAGGTAAAAAGCTCATCCTAAACCATCGGAACAACATCAATCGAATTTGGTACACATATTAATTACAGTCTGGGAAGAAACAGCTGCCAGCTATTGGTGTGAGTGTGATGACGTGCAGACATAAGGGAGGACGAGGAGATGCACAAACTGTGGGGGGGGAAGAGGGAGATAGGGTCAGACAGAAGGACAAGCAGGTGGAAGGAGATAGGGGAGAGGGAAATGGACAGGCAGAGGGCAGAGAAGGAGATAGAGAGGGAGAGAGAGATAAAGAGACTGACAGAGGCAGGGGGAGGAAGAGACAGACAGAGAGATGGAGGAGGTGGATACGAACAGACAGAGGGAGAGGAGGAAAAGGACAGAGGAAAGAAAGAGCTCCTAGACAGAGAGAGGGGCAGAAGGAAATGGACAGAGAGGATGATGGAAGAGATGGACGAATAAAAAATTAACGTAAATAAGTACCGGACAACACTGTGTTTGTCAGCTAGTAGAATATAATTTAACACCTTTTTATTGTTTTTAAATGATTTTTAAGTATTTTTAAACATCTCTGGCTTTAGCGTTGATGTAAGTATCTGTGAGCACATTTTCCGTCGCCGCCTGCTATACTAAAGCCACGAAACAACAGGAGCTACGCTAAATTCCGACACGGCTGTCGTGCATACTTACTCCGTGGAACGGTAACGTCGAAACCTGTGTTTGCGGAATAACTTTCGTCGAAGTAACGCCGCAGCTGTTGACAAACAAAATGAGGCTGTTTGCAAAACAGACGATCTAACAACGAAATGCGCATGCGCAGGGAAGTTCAAGGACGTTGAAAGGCTGAGCAGTGCACACCTGCTGGTTCGGTTCGCATAGCTACGGCAGTTCCGCCAGCTGTGTGTTACAAGCGCGCGAACTGACTAATGAGCACTTGAGCTCTCACTACGCAGCTAGTGTTCATAGTACAAAAATAGAACATAAAGACAATGATGACACACACACACACACACACACACACACACACACACACACGTCAAGCCACAGCACGCAGCAGTGAGCAGCTAGGAGAGAGATGGCACAAGACGCGGCTGCTTCCGCACACTCACCGCTGGGCGGCGAGCTGTCTCCTGTCTGAAGCCCGCTCTCTGCTCCCTCATATAACAGCTGGCCTTCGCTCCGCCAGTCACAGTGACTGTGCGAAATTTCGTGTGACGTCATCTACTGCGAGGCAGAGAAACCGGTAATCGGTCGGAATCCGAGAGAAAACTGCCTGTAAGAGTGACTCAGACAAAATCAGATAATTTCTGATTGCTCGGAATATGCGTCCTTGCTGTTCTTCGTCACCTCACGATAAAAGACATTATATGGAGCTGTCAACTGAACAAATGATTATGGTGATAATAAGCATACAGGATGAGTCACGTAAGACTTAGTACAGCTTTCATTTCATAAATAGTTCCAGATATCGGAAAGGGGGTTTATGCAGTTCATAGTATATCGAGAGGAACCTGATGTTTTGTATCGATAGCGCCCTGATTTTTGGTATCAATCAAGAAATTGAAATAAGTGTGGTCATTTTTTTGTAATGGTGCCGTATAAATGGAGCCGTATAAATGCATTCAGTAGCTCTTGGAATGACAATTACAATGAGTAGAAGTTGTTAATTTGACACTGAAACCTTTGGTAAAACAATGCGAGAAATGTGCTAAAATTGGAAGGCAATGCGGCCAGATTCGACCAATGCGGCGTAAACAATTCCGAGCAGAGCTGCCATACCAGGCTCTGTCGTTATATGCAGCAAAGCAGGCCTGTGCTACAAAGATAAAACCTGATTTCCTATACGACATACAGTAGATACATGGTCAGCTGTGATATATGTGCCCCACTGCCGGCTGTTAACGAAGATACGAGCATATGCAATAAGTTCACAGGCATGTGAGTGTCTCCAACACTTCTTAAATAATAGAACCCAGTATGTTGTCCTCGACGGCGAGTGTTCATCAGAGACAAGGGTACCGTCATTAGTGCCTCAGGGAAGTGTGATAGGACAGCTGTTGTTCTCTGTATAAATAAATGATTTGGCTGACAGGGTGGGCAACTATGTGCGGTTGTTTGTTGTTGATGCCGTGGTGTACGGTAAGGTGTCCAAGTTCGGTGACTGGAGGGAGATACAAGACGACTTAGACAAAATTTCCAGTTAGTGTGATCAATAGCAGCTACCTCTAAATGTGGAAAAATGTAAGTTGATGCTGATGAGTAGGAAGATCAAACCTGAAATCTTCGGATACAGTATTGCTAGTGTACTTATTGACACAGTCAAGTCGTTTAAATATCTGGGCATAAGGTTGCAAAGCGATATGAGGTGTTACGATATAATATAATAAAAAATGATAACATGTTTTTTAGATATATGGAATTAACGAGATTAATTTTTCGGCTCTCGGACAAGCACAATAAGCTGGGCTGTGCGTGTAAACGGGTAAAGAAGCTTTTCATATTAGTTCCACATAAATGAAATAGCCCTTCTCCTGTTGTAGGTTTATGCTTAAAAATTTATGTCTGATCGCCGTATCCACCTGCAAAATGTTGACCGTGTCCATGTTGCGTTAATTGGATCTTCGTAATTTTCCGAAGTACACAGGTGGGCTTCAGTTCTTCTCATTACAGTACTACTTGAAATAATATTTCATACAACCTTTTAGTTAATAAAATAATACTACATTCTTCTGTTCGATGCGCATAGAAAATACATACTCCTCACTTTTCCACGTCGCCAAAAATGGCGGTCTTCAACTACGCGCTAAGATAAGTAGCAGAGCGCGAATCCTTCCTCTCACTGAGGAACAGGAAAAACATCTTATGTTTTTAACATCTGAAAATCAAAAATACATGACGGTAGGCGCAGGCTCTACGCTGGGCTACCGCTTCACCTTTTCTCCTTGCCTTTAAAGAAAACGAAAACATAAAAGTAAGAAATGCGAAAGGTACATCACAAAGGCCACCCTACTGTATACTATCAGAAATAAGTCTCTTTATTTAGGGAGACAGTATACAGTAACCTTATTTACACTGGGGCCATAGTTCAGTCACTTGGTGCAAGTCAATGGAGTTTTAATACCCTTATGCTACGACAAGTATATCTACAAAGCTTCATTTCGTTGCCCATTGCAAATTCATACACACAAATACATTCGCATATACCGGGTGATCAAAAAGTCAGTATAAATTTGAATACTGAATAAATCACGGAATAATGTTGATAGACAGGTACAAATTGACGCACATGCTTGGAATGACATGGGGTTTTATTAGAACCAAAAAAATACAAAAGTTCAAAAAATGTCCGAGAGATGGCGCTTCATCTGATCAGAATAGCAACAATTAGCATAAAAGTAAGACACAGCAAAGATGATGTTCGTTACAGGAAATGCTCAATATGTCCACCATCATTCCTCAACAATAGCTGTAGCCGAGGAATAATGTTGTGAACAGCACTGTAAAGTATGTCCGGAGTTATGGTGAGGCATTGATGTCGGATGTTGTCGTTCAGCATCCCTAGAGATATCAGTCGATCACGATACACTTGCGACTTCAGGTAATCTAAAATCCAATAATCGCACGGACTGAGGTGTGGGGACCTGGGAGGCCAAGCATGACGAAAGTGGCGGATGAGCACACGATCATCACCAAACGACGCGCGTAAGACACTTTTCACGCGTCTAGCAATATGGGGTGGAGCGCTATCCTGCATAAACATCGTACGTTCCAGCAGGTGTTTATCAGCCAGGCTGGGGATGATGCGATCTGTAACATATTGGCGTACCTCTCACCCGTCACGGTAGCAGTTACAAAACCAGAATCACGCATTTCCTCGAAGAAAAAAGGCCCGATAACGGTAGATGTGATAAATCCAACCCATACCGTGACTTTCTCGACGTGCAATGGAGTTTCCACGACAGTTCTAGGATTTTCGGTAACCCAAATTCTGCAGTTGTGGGCGTTGACAGTCTCTCGGAGCGCCAAATGAGCTTCGTCGGTCCACAACACGTTACTCAACCAATCGCCATCTTCCGCCATCTTCTGAAACGCCCACACCGCAAATGCCCTCCACTTCACTAAATCGCCAGGTAACAGTTCATGATGCCGATGGATTTTGTACGGATGGCATCGGAGGGTACGCCTCAGTGCCAACCAAGCAGTAGTGTATGGAATGCCGGTGTGACGTGCGACTGCACGAGCGCTGACTTCCCCGTGTATAGACGAAACCGCTACAGTCTCCATTTCTTCCTGAACTGTCTCAGCAGCATTACGCCTTGTGCTCGGTCGGCCACTACGGGGTCTATCGTCTAAAGAACCAGTGGCTTCGAACTTCGAAATCATTCTCGCCACAGCTGCATTTGTCAACGGACCTTTACCCGTTCGAATCCCTTCCTATGGCGACAGGATCGTAGCGCTGAACTAGCAGATTCCACATTCTGATAATACACCTTCACTAAAAGCGCCTTTTCTGGTTACGTCAACGTGCTGCGAGTGCTGGCGCATCTGTTTCTCTCTCTCATTACAGCTCCTTTTATACACGATTGTCATGCGCAGTCACTGAGGTTTTGCTGTCCAGCGCCATCTGTCGAACATTTTGTGAACTTCGTTTATTTATTTATTTATTTGGTTCTAATAAAACTCCATGTCATTCCAAGCATCTGTGTCAATTTTTACCTCCCTATCTACATTATTCCGTGGTTAAGTTTTCAAATTTATACTGACTTTTTGATCACCCAGTACTTATATTACATAATTGCACGTCCATGTTGTGCTAACGTCTTTGTTATTTCTCTTTACATTTGTTAAGCTGTATGGTGTGAACAGGGGAAAAATTTAAAATTTCTGAAATTGTCCTTTCACCCTGTTTTAAAAATTGTTTTTCTCACTTGCTTTTGGTTCATTGACAATTCTGAGGAGGTGTCCTTTCGGCACACGCTATCTCCTTGTTCGCTGTACTTATGGCCAGCTGCAGCTCATTGTTTAGCGCGCCCGTCGCAGTGACGCAAGCGCCACGTGAGCAGCAGCACTGCCCGCGCATCCATTGTAATGTCGCTCCAGGCTTATGAAGTCGGTGTTGTGTATGCCCTCCAGTCCGTAGACTGGATACGACTGATTCAGCTCCAACGTTCAACCCGAAGAACACCAATACCTCAACTCACACCTGAACTAGGTTTTCGGCCAGTGAAATAGAAGGTAAGGGTCGCACTGCAGGACTCGACATTATCTTCCATTGTGCATTATAGCTCGGCGTACACGTATCACACTCACTGTATTCACTTCGCTAGACTATAGCGTTTACTTTTATCACAGCTCAGCCGTTATTTTATTTTTTATCACTTCACACGTGCGAGTGTTTTACTCGTCCATAGCGTTGCTCTTCACATATATACAGAAATGGTTCTTCTTCAAGAATAAAATTTCATAAAAAATTATAATAGTACATACATTTTACATAGACAGACAATAATGAGTTTGACATATAAATTTACATTTCACATTCACATGTCATATATGGACTCCATAACAGGCACTATCTTACACACTAATATGTAAATCAGTAGGAATCTTTCATTTATTCTGAATATTTGGATTTTCTGTTCTTGTCTTGCAGGGCCGACCTCCTGCGCACTTTTACCTTCAAAATTACACATAGAAAATAGTACATACATTTTTCGTAGACATAGACAATGACAATAATATAACTGACAAATAAATTTACAGTTCACATTCCATATATGAGCTCTATGTTAGGTATCATCATACCCTCTAGTAAGTAAATTAGAAGGAATCTAGTATTCAGTCTGAATATTTGCATTTTCTTCTCTTGTCTTGCAGGAACGACCTCCTGCGCGATTTTACCTCCACAACTACACATAGAGAATACGTTGCAGCACTACATGGAAGAAGAAGATTTGCTAGGGTCTGCTTCAGAGATCAAGCTACTTCTAGGATTGCTACGTGTACTGCGTCGTTAATGTACTTATTCTATCCTTGGCATTTGATAAACTTCATACTATATACCATATTTTTGCAAGGGCTCGTTTGTGAGCGAGTGTGCGGGATGTTTTATGCCTTGACAATCCTGACTTCATCACTGCTTGTCAATCGTCGTAATATTTCACATTCATGTACACATATTTCAAGCCGTATTTCCGCGTTATTGGTGCGACGACATATACACGTGTACCTTTTTAACGCGTGACCGGCAATTTTATTGTATTTTTGTGTGTAATTCCACGCATAATTCATTCCCGCTATAGAAGAATGTGCTTATGTTAAAGTACTGTTTTCGCTTCTGCGTGTGTCAAGAACTCAGTGTAGAAAATATTGTTTCACTGCAATTTGTGCTCATTTATATTCACCTTATAGTTGCTCAAGCTGTAGCAATTGATCGCTAAGGAAATATTTTTCATAGTACGTTATCTTACATTCTAATGTATGTGCGGCAAATCACCGTGTTGAGGGGTATGTTAAATGTACTGTGTACGTTTGTTACTACTGACTTCACTGTTTCTTCTTTACTCTTCACTGCTTCTTCGAGATGTTCGTTTTCATAATTACTTACCGTACATGCATCATCATGCTTCGCTTTCCACACTCATAGAACCATTCATTCTAAGACTTAAAATTATATAATCTATTCTTTCTTACGTCACCTTCGTGGCCCTTTCCTAGGTACCCCTGTAACATTAATCTTCATATTCATCGCCGTATTCCCATATAATTATTGATTAAAAATCTTCCACATAAATCTCCATTTATACCTATGTATTACCTGTGGGTTTCTCACACTGGAACCACCGCTCTATTTATTTCTTCCCACAATTATAAATAAACTCATATTACTCTTAATACACTTTCATTCTCTTCTTAGTTTCACTCCATGTATGATATGTCATCACAAAGTAGATTAACTAATTAATACCTCCAATTGAATCCAAAATCTTTCACACTCTCTATTTCCAAGTATTATCCAGCAGTGAAAATCGTTTATTTCTCCATATCGCTTTTTTAAACGTACAGCACTTACCTCAGTCATTTGAAGTTCATGTAATTACGTTGTGTGCGTATTGGTTGGCTTTCGTATTTACTTAGCTTATCTCCCGCGTGTTGTACGATTCGTGTTAACAGTTTTAGTTTGCTGCTTATGCTTTTCATATAAGGTAACATGCAATTAATGGCAACTAACATAAGTGAGTTCTGTAAAAGCAAATTTGTAGGTATTCTCCCTGTACATCAATCTCGCTACTTCTAATGTTGTCTGTAAAGAAATGTAGTTTTGTAAGTGCACCACTGCGCCTCTTCGCCAAATCTTGTAAGATATGTTATTTTATAGTTTACGTCTCAGTCACACGCATTTTTCTATGTGTATATTTCGTTATATCTTCCTCGTCGTCTCTTACTTACGTGCTCTATGTAAGTCGCTTAGTTCTTAAGTTCTGTGCTAATCGCGTTCTTTGAAGTGTACAGGTTGTTACTTCTCTTTCAGACTTGTCTTAATCCTATTGTACATACTGGGATAGGTCATGTATATTCTCTTCTACTTTGAATACTTATACTTATTTCTAACTACGTACATTCAATAGCCTGTGATAAGTTAAAAAAATTAGTGTATTCCACGCTCCTTATTGTTTGCTTGCGTCAATGCGCTCATTTTCTTAAAACTACGTATGCTTAACCTAATGATATAGCCTTAAAATTGGTACTCTTTACAGTATAGTCTCCAACTAGGACGTAAATGTCTCTATTCATTTCGTTTGTGTAACTTGGTTGGTTCAAATGGCTCTGAGCACTATGGGACTCAACTACTAAGGTCATTAGTCCCCTAGAACTTAGAACTAGTTAAACCTAACTAGTTTGTGTAACTGATTTACGTCATAGTAATCAGCTGATAACCATTTCGTATCGCTTCTGTTTTGTCCAGCTGGCTGCCCGCCGTGGATGCCGCTTCGCTTAAATTCTAAAATGGTTTCCGTCGCGGTGGGCAGTGTGTCTTTGCGCATCTTAAAAGGGAACACTGAACTCAACCTTGCTTCTTGCGTATCTGCTCCTACGACCAGCTGTTAGCCGCTTCGCATAAAATTGTTCATGTACACTCTGCTTTAAGCGCGGCTGCGCGTCTCAGTACACTTCACCGCTCATGACGCCCGCTTAAAGCTCGTGCGCTGTGAATTCCTTTCTTTTCCATCACTCTTATTCAAGTGTCTTCTCCTGATGTAGTAAAACTATACGTCACCTAATGGTTTTCGCTCGTTCAGTATTGTGTATAATTGTTTTACTTCTTGTTGTATATTCCGTGTTTCCTCAAGGAATAGCAGAAGGTTTCCTTTGCTACTACAGATATTTAAGTCTTAAGAAATTGCAATATCAAAACACAAGGAAAATTCCTATTCACTAGGTTGCATGTCATTCTTTGCATGTTAGATAGTAGAAGAAAACTGAACATTCTTTATTGGCTAAACTGGATAGTAAAAGAGGAAGAGGGTACTGGAAATATAAATATTGTACCCCCTAGCTGGAGAGGCACCGAGCGCCAGTCGGTTTATTCATCAATGTGTGACAAAACTCCTACCTTCTTCCTCTAGCCACGCTCGTATTTCCTGGGGGCTGTAAAGGTATTGCTTCATTTTCTGCCGTCACTTTACTATGTTCACTGTGTGTTCGCGTGCTCGCCAGTTCGTGTCCCGGTTGTTTGGGTTTGACTGTACGGGCTGCCGGTTCTCTCTCGGATCCCTGTGTTGCATATTCGTATCCTGGTAACTTGCATTTCCTTGTCGGCTAGTGTCAAAGTTTTGTCTTGAATTTCTCCTGTCTCGGCCATTGCCGTACGTATGGGGCTGATATTTATTTTCGTACCTTCGGTCACCCTGTGGCTGATGGGTAAGCCGATTGTGCGGATTGCCGTTATGACGCGGCGGTGCATACGGATGCCATTCATTCATACGCGCACCACCATTATAGTTTCCAAAGCCATTGCCGTTACAGTAGTTGTTCTTCCCATTTGGGTTGTTTTCATTACCATTACGATAGCTAGACATGGCTTGCCCATCCTCATGAATTAGATCTACTGAGTCGAGCACTGGGAGCAAATACTCGACATCATATTCAGGAATGGTTACTAATTTTTCACCCAACACTTACAGGTAAATTGTGCCTGAAGATTTTCAATTCATCGACATGAGATATCGGATTATTCCAGTAGCGTGTCTTGTTTAGATATGTTTCAAAATAGTTCCTTAGCCTCCGAATTTTGGATGATATGATACTGGGTTAAATACCTCTCGTCTTAATCTCTCCTGGATAGCAGTTGACAAGTATTTATCTAAAAATGCATTTCCAAACTGATCATATGTCTCGCAAAGTTCCGACATCTCTGCAGCCCACAAAAGGGCGTCACCCTCAGTGTGTCCTACCACATATTTGATCTTTTGAGCTTCTGTCCAAGTCCTGGGCAGTACATTCCTAAAGGCTCGGACAAACACTACCGGGTGCGTTCGCTTTTTTTCATTTCAGAATACAGGACTCTGTCGGTGTTTTATTAAACTCTCGTCCATTAGCAACGCTGTCCAGCAGGACGGAAGAACATTTACATGCGGTGATGGTATGTCTGTCGCACGTCGATAAGCCGATAATCAGTCGCGCGGCGTGGGTTGGGCATTGTTGTCCGTGCC
The DNA here is from genome assembly GCF_023898315.1 of Schistocerca nitens. NCBI lineage: Eukaryota > Metazoa > Arthropoda > Insecta > Orthoptera > Acrididae > Schistocerca > Schistocerca nitens. The sequence goes on from NC_064619.1 coordinate 630,091,895, forward strand.
ACTGATTTCTCTCACCGGCGGACGGCTGTTTATAGCTCCGTTTACAGCCCCCGGCGATGATATTATCGTACTTTGTTTTGTAACTATTTCGTCCCTTAACCTTTGTTCTACCTGTTTGATATCATGTTGTACGCGTTTTAAAATTTCTTCCTCCCTGTCCCCCGTTACTTCCTTTGCCGCTTCCACGTAAGTACGCTGTTCGCGTACGTTGTGTTTTCATCTTTTGTATTACACTTTACCGTTTCGTAAAGTTGCACACTGTCTGAGTTGATTCTTTTATGTTCTAGCTTAAGTAATCCTATCTCAGAAAGAATGCAGCTTCGCTACTTCTGATTGTACATTATCTATGTTAACCTGCGTGTTCTTTTGCATTACCTGTAAATTATCCTGAGTTTCTCCGATTCCGGATAGCTCCTGTCCATACATGCGTGTTAGTGTTTCAAATTTCTCTTCCATTATGTCTTTTAATTTCTCACTCATATCGTGAACTGAAGTTTGAACTTGCTCGTTAATCCTCCTATCTACCTCCATGGGGACTTGCGAATCTGTTGTGTGAACTTCGTATCCAAATTGTTGAGTTCTGTGACCAAATATTTTACCTCGTCTGAGATGTGTGTCATGTTTGTATTCATGTTCCCGATCTCGGACTTTACCGTGGTCATGTCGGCTTTCATAATATTCATGTCTGTTTGTATCTTGTCTAAACTCGCCATCTTTGAATTGATTGTGTTCATCTGCTTGTATTGTTTCTAAACTCGACACTTTTGAATTTATGTCTGTTTTCATAGCGTTCATGCCTGTTTGTATCCCTGTTAAGGCTCGAAATAAGGCTTGGATATCTTCTCCAGTCACCTCTGGCCTACGCCTGTCAGCATCTGCGTCTGTACTAAACGTACTACTTTCATTTAAAATATTCCTTTGCCTTGAGGTGTCATTAATTTAGTGTATTGTAATCAACGTATTGCTTGTAATGAAATGTTCTGTATTCATGGCCGTCGAATACAACAATGGCATGTCGCGCCCAGCATCCAAATAATCACCGCTTAACTGCTCTAAACCACTCATTGTTGCGTTTTGAAAATGCAAGTATACTATATTGTCATTTTGAATTTGGAATGACATTTTCTTATTGTTTTGTCCTTCCATCATAGGAACCTTGACGCCTCTGCGGTTACCAAAATTAAAATTTTCTCTGTTTAGATTCTACTTCCGCGCTACTTCTCGCGCTACAAAATGCATGTACAGCTATTTCTGATTGTAATCTCAATTGTCGTTCACTCAATATACTTTTAGTACTGATACAGAAATGTCATTCTCTCTACTTAACTGCAACTGCATTAACCTCTGAGGCTTTAGGCTTTGGATTTTGGGAAAAAGGTTTTTGGATTTTCTTATAGGTCTACTGGAAACGCATTTTCTATATCCATTGCGCGGTCCTATCAGATTGTTGTCTTCTTCCTTCTAATTTATTTATTATTTCTTTTTCTTTCCATTAGTATTTTTTCCAGCATTACAGCATCGTCTCCGTCATGTCATCAGCGTACATGGAACATAAAGGAATTATTAACATATATGTTTATTCATTGTTTTAACAATACTAGTACTAACAGTTTTGGTATCGTGCCTGTCACGGTCGCCACTTTATAATCTAATAAAAAAAATAGAATAATAAAAAAATGATAAAATGTTTTTTAGATATGTGCAATTAACGAGATTAATTTTTCGGCACTCGGACAAACACAATAAGCTCGGCTATGCCTGTACACAGGTAAAGAATCTTTTCATATTAGTTCCACATAAATGAAATAGCTCTTCTCTTGTTGTAGGTTTATGCCTAAAAATTTATAATGTTATGTGCGATCGCCGTATCCACCTACAAAATCTTGACTGTTAGTCGGATCTTCGTAATTTTCCGAAGTATACAAGTAGGCTACAGTTCTTCTTATTACAGTAATACTACTAATAATAACTCATGCAACCTTTTAGTTAATAAAATAATACTATATCCTTCTGTTCGATGCACATAGAAAATACATACTCCTCACTTATTCACATCGCCCAAAATGGCGGTCTACGACTACACGCTAAGATAAGTAGCAGAGCGCGAATCCTTCCTCTTACTGAGGAACAGGAAAAACCTCTTATGTTTTTTAACATCTGAAAAATCGAAAATACATGACGGTAGGCGCAGACTCTACGCTGGGCTACTGCTTCACCTTTAAAGAAAACGAAAACATAAAAGTATGAAATGCAAAAGGTACGTCACAACGAGCATGTGTGAACCGTGGCAGGGAAGGCAAATGGTGGACTTCGGTATATTGGGAGAATTTTAAGAAAGAGTGCTTCGCCTGTAAAGGAGAAGGCATTTAGGTCGCTGGTGGGACCTATTCTGGGGTTCTCCTCGAGTGTTTGGAATCCGTACCAGGTCAGTCTGAAGGGAGACGTCGCAGCAGTTCAGAGGCGGGCTGCTAGACCGATAGGTTCGAACAACACGTAAGTGTTACGGAGATGCTTCGGGAACACAAATGGGAATCCCTGGAGGGAAGGCAACGTTCTTTTCGAGAAGCACTATTCAGAACATTTGAAGAACCCGCTGACTGCCGAACGATTCTACTTCTGCCAACATACATTGCTCGTAAGGAGTTTCAAGATAAGATACGAGAAATTACGGCTTATGTGGAGGCATACAGACAGTCGTTTATCCCTCGCTCTATTTGCGAGTGGAACAGGAAAGGGAATGACAAATTGTGGTACAGGGTACCCTCCGCCACTCACTGTACAGTGCCTTCCAGAGTATCTATGTAGATGTAGACGTAGATATGCTATCTTCTGGAGCATCAGACACGGCGTAGGAAAGTTGTTTCCAAGGTGTATACGCTTAAAGATTTTTGTAGGAACAACTGCAGTTTGGTCAGGCAGTTTTCTGTTTAAACACTCACCGTGGGTGTTTACTTGTCAAAAGCCAAAACAGAAACGTCCGTCGTTCATACTTCACAGTAATAAAGAGTCCTATGCACGTTAGAAATAAAATATCGATACTGTGTTAACTCTCTTAGATTTGAAAAAAAAGGAGAAATCTGATATGTCTTCACCTGTAGACACTTGAATAATCCCTTAATGTAAAATACCCGCTGTAGAACAAATGTGTCTGTGTACACAATAATAAATCGTAAATAGACTGAACACACTTTAAAGAAAGTAAACATTTTATTCAGAGTGGCTGAAGATACATCACCCACAAAATAAAAGTACTTTTCTCAACAAAAGATAGTGTACATTTTACTTAAGCATGTGCTCAGATTATCTACCATCGACTTCAAGACACATGTGCAGTCGCCATTCGAAAGATAGATGAACAGACGAAAGTACGTTGGATGATATATCGTTGCATGCTACGGCAATTTAGACAGCGTGTACCGCGTGACGTAGTTGAGGATTCATGACAGACTGCACCTTGCAGTGCTCCCCATAGACAGATGTCAAGAGGAGTCTAATCAGGGGTCTCGATGGCCATTGTACTGCAGAACTCTGTCCTATTCATGTGTCACGAGACTTTGCGTTCGGTATTTGGTTTGCAACACGGCTTGAGTGAACTGGACAACCGTCGTCTTGGAAACACGAAAATTGTCACTTATTCAGAGGTACTTCCTCTAGGTGAATAGGCTGAATATTCGTAACGAAGTGTACGTACGTATTTCCTTTTAACACCCCTGTGATGAGGTAAGGTCCCTTAATGTAATTTCCTGCGATACCGCACCATACGTTTATGCTCGGCCGTCGTTGGTGCTGTTCCTGATGAAACAAGGGCGGATTTTCAGCTGCCGAATAGTGAGTGTTATGGAAAATATAGTGTCGTCTCCCTGGCACTGCAGAACAAACGGACAAAATTCTGTACGACTTTAGAAATCACGTACTGCGAGTGCCTGATGTCGTGACAAATGATAAATATGGCACTTGTACCTATGCAAGACGCTAATGACACTCGTCTGGCTGATCCCACATTCTTCGGCAATACGTCTCGTGCCAACATGCATATTGGTAAGTGTCGTATATGAAACAGCTTTTTCGTGTGCTCTATCTGTTGCCCTCTTCGTCCTCGACCTGTGTTTGACGTTGAGGCTGCATGTTCGCACTGTGGTGATCTAATTTGCGCAAGTGCCTTATACTGTGGGCAATGACGATCAGAATAGGGATCCCTATACAGCCATCCGTTTCGACAGTATTTTTTTTTTTTAAGGCCGTGAAAAAGTAGCACATCTAACGTCTCCTCATTGGTGTACATGTCTACTAGTTTTGCGGTGCAGACAAGTACGTGATACAAAATGGTTCAAATGGCTCTGAGTACTATGGGACTTAACATCTGAGGTCATCAGTCCCCTAGAACTTAGAACTACTTAAACGTAACTAACCTAAGGACATCACACACATCCAGGCCCGAGGCAGGATTCGAACCTGTGACCGTAGCGGTCACGCGGTTCCAGACTGAAGCGCCTAGAACCGCACGGCCACACCGGCTGACAAGTACGTGATACGACGGCATAGCCTAACATGAGAGTACTTACAACGCAGTAGCCGATTGTGTCTGGCTCGCATTTCAGTTTTAGTATATTTCTCGGATTCTTTTACGAAGAGTTTCAACCTCAAAAGTAACAAGAGTTATAGCACTGTACTCGTCTTTTCAAGGTTCTTGAAATATGTCACTCTATTTAAAAAGTCATACTTGCTTCAATATCTACATCGTTACAAGAGTTGACGCTCTTTGCAACACAATAAAAGGAAGTGGCCTTTAGCGTGCCACCATTTGCCGAAATTCTCGTTTCGATATCTGGAACCGTTCACGAAATAAAAGGAGCGTTCCGTCTCACGTGACTCACCCTATATACACTTACGTACACACATACATGCAAACATAGACATACACACACATTATTACTATTATTAGTATTACACAAGATCACTTCACATACATTATCGAAATCAGTTACTGAAATCGGTTAACCAATTAATGAAAAAATTTTGACGTATTTTTGCAATATTCTGCCAAGCCTCTCTATTCAGGGTAGCCTCCTTGTGTATATTGCGATGCTGAGTTATTTTGTTGATGTGGTCTTTACAAGAACGGCGTGGTCTGCAGCATTAAAATTTTACGTCTACCAGGTTGTTACCATTTTCCCAGTTTTCTTTGGCCAGCGATGAGCTGGCATACTCAACAAATGTCCACACTAGTTCAGTGATTTTCTTCCGCACCTAATTATCACTGATGATCACTTAGAAGAAAAGAGTCAAGATCGTAGAATCTCTCATTTAATGAGGCGACCGGTTTCGGCATATTTAAAAGGCTGTCTGTAGATTATGAGCACCTTAAAGATTTGAAGGTACTTGTTAATTATGAAAGTCAGCCTTTATATAACATGTTCAAAGACTAGAAATACTGTAGCGTCCCAATTGGCCGTAGCGTTACGTAGTGTGCACAGAAGATGAGAAATACAATAGTGCAGCCTTCGCCCATTTGGTTGGAGTTGGAGGCGTGGTGACCAGCTAGCTGCGAGGTTGTGGCCACAAGGGTAAACCAGCTGCTAGTGGCTGTTCTGCCACGGATTAAACAGGGTACGAAGGGGCGCGCGCATTTTCTGCATTACGTCAGCTACAGGCGGTGGGAGCTTAGTAAAAAAAATTAAAACTTGTGAACAAAATATAATAACACAATGGTTGGTTTTGGGGAAGGAGACCAGACAGCGTGGTCATCGGTCTCACCGGATTAAGGAAGGATGGGAAAGGAAGTCGGCCGTGCCCTTTCAGAGGAACCATCCCGGCATTTGCCTGGAGTGATTTAGGGAAATCACGGAAAACCTAAATCAGGATGGCCGGACGCGGGATTGAACCGTCGTCCTCCCGAATGCGAGTCCAGTGTCTAACCACTGCGCCACCTCGCTCGGGAAATAACACAATGACTACTGTATGTATAGCACTATTTTTTTCAAAAGGAACAAGTCTTTAATAGAATGAGATTTTTCACTCTGTAGCGGAGTGTGCGCTGATATGAAACTTCCTGACAGATTAAAACTGTGTGCCGGACCGAGACTCGAAATCGGGACCTTTGCCTTTTGCGGGAAAGTGGAGACATCTTATTCTCTTTGGCAGATAATCAAAGAATTTTATAGTCGATTGTTGCACCACTTTCTGTCCCAAAGACGGATCAACTAGAGGTATGTGCAGACCGTTTTTACATGTAGTATTGTATTTCTGAATATCTCACTACTCTCAAACTTAAATGGGTTGCAGGCAACGAATTTCATGAGTGCATAAATGTGTAAGTCTGTGATTAAATTTCCCAGTTGCTTAAACATATTTCTGCTATATGTACGTCGTGTCACCTGAAAATTTAATAGTGATTACTTTCATTTTGTGAATAACTTCTATCCGAATATGGTGCTATCACAAAATATTTTCCTGTAGGACTTTAGTGAATAAAAATGTTAAAGATATGTAAACTTACTTATTTCTATTTGACTAAAGTTGACAATTACCCTTACGAGAAAAGTGGGTACATGTAAAGTTGTACCTGTTCGACTATATAGCTTTTTCCAAGTTAAAGTTTCGCTAGTGTGCACAATCAAGAACTTAGAACATTATTATTATTATTATTATTATTTATTGGTAAACTGCATTCACAGGAGATGTATTTTTCACAGTACAAAATTGGATGGACTTTGGTTTCTCTATTTTTTAAAGCTAATTCAGTTATGCAAAACCAGGGAACATTTGCTAGTTTCCCTGTGGGTATTCCATGATCGGTTGGACAATAATGCTTGTATTATCAGCAAAAGTGAATTAATTTTGGTCGTTATTAGATAAAATGCAAGAAAGGCAATAGACCCATGATCGAAATATGCGGAACGAGCGTTGCGGTTTCATACCATAAGAATGATATAACATACCTGTTTGTATTACTCAGATATAATAAACTCTCTATATCTTGTTTCCCAAATAGGAGCCATAACGCTTATGTGCTGAACGAAGCACCACATAAAAAATTTAATTGCTCTAGTAGAAAATCCGCCGTTTCACTAAGACGTAAATTTTCTTGAAGCTGTCGACGAAAGCTTCATACAAACTCCTGACCGTGTCATTGTTCGATATTTGCATGTTGTACATAATTTCGCTACGATGTCTTCAGCTAGCGACCCCTGGAGTTGAACCTGTACATAGGAAAAGCAAGGACAGCAGTAAAAGAAAGGTTCAGGACTGGGGTTAAAACTGAGATTGAAAGAAAAACGATGATTATATTCGATGATGACACTGCTGTCCTCAGTGAAAGGGTGGAAGAATTACAGGATCCATTCAGTGGAGTGAGCAGTCACTCACTATGAATCGAAAGAAAGTCGAAGAAAGACAAAAGTAATTAGGATTAGGAGAAATGCAATTAGCGATAAACATATATTCGAAATTTGGGAACGCGAGGTAGGCGAAGTGAATGAATTTTGCTAGATTGCAGGCAAAATAACTCACGAAGGACCATGTGAAGAGGACAAAAAAAAGAGTATAGCAGCACACACAAAGAAGGTTTTCCAGGATAAACGACGTTTGGTGACGAATGGAATATGTGCAGAACACTGGCCAGAAAAAGGGATAGGATAATAGGATGTGAGGAGGTAATTGCATAGGGAATAAATTTTAGGGAAAGACTGCAGCAAATTCAACAAATATCACTACCTTTTTCTCTCAAAAAGTTATAAGTAGATGATTGTTAATGCAACTGCTATTCGCATGATTCTCGAAAAGGAAAACCACAGCGGCCATTGTCAGGTGTTGTCATCCAGTGACGACTATAGGCAACAGCCTCCTGGAAGAGTGCCCATCACATAGATGTCATTTGTAAAGGTGAGATCCAGCTATGGTATAAAACCGGTACATTTGGTTGACACAGATCTAAGATTTTGTAAAATACCTGTATGACACGATTTTATGAACTTAAAATTTATTTTAAAAATCTGTTACTACTTTTAAAATTCATTTTGCTTTGACGAACCATATGAGGCCTTTACGACCAGGGCCATATGGGATGAAATTGCGATAAATAAACGGTATTTGTGATGTTTTGTGCACACGACAAGGGACAAAAACGGACAAACTCCGTTATTTTCCTGGACGGTAGTGTAAAAACGCATAGAAACTGCACTCAACTTGGTGTGAGTGCCATACATCACGCGTCCATATCTTAGTGTGATTTACCTTTGTGTTTTGCACGACCTAGACTGAACATCAGATTAATTTGTTGCAAAGTTTTTCTACCTTCTCCAACATTGAAATAATATGTAAGGTAAGGAAATAATTTTTTTCTGTTCGCTTTAGAAGCTTTTGAGCTTGCGGATAACATTAATTTCATCAGCTCCAAGAGCGTAAACTTCCTATGTGGGAATGTAAGTCCAAGCGGCATATCATAATGCCGAAAGTAAGCAAGGTCAGGGTGTATACGCGGACAAGGAAGAAATATTCCCGGATTTTCCCCTGATTTCCCGGTTAAAAATACACTTTCTCCCGGATGAAAACACTTTTTCCGTATTATTAAGTGACAGTTAATTTCCCCCTGTGAACTGTAAAACCTATCAATCCTTTGAATGGTTATGTTTTTATACACGGGCGTAGAATTTCCCGGCATTTTAGAAAACGAAACTCAGGGAAGAAAACCCCTTTTGGAAAGATTTTTGATGTGCAGCAACATGTACGCTGCATATTTTCGTATTACGAAAGTTTAAATTCGAATTCCACCACACACCACATGTTACTTTCCGAACCATTGAAATCGAGATCGCAGTGCGCTTTTGTAAGCCAGTCATAGGTCATGTCACGTGATTCCGCCAGACGATGACAGAGGATGTTCAGACCACAGGACAGGTGATGTAGTCAGCTAATAGCAGCGTCACTGTAAGGTAGCGCGAACACACAAACAGGAAAAGTTAATGTTTTAAATTAATATACAGAGTTTTGCTACAAGAAAAGCAAAGCTTTCAGATATAATATTGGTCTCTAAGGTTAATAAGCTGCAAGAGAAAGCTAAGCTTTCACATGTAATGCTGATCTTCTTTGCGCGTGTTACAATTCAAAAAATGGTTCAAATGGCTGTGAGGACTATGGGACTTAACTTCTGAGGTCATCAGTCCCCTAGAACTTGGAACTAGTTAAACCCAACTAACCTAAGGACATCACACACATCCGTGCCCGAGGCAGGATTCGAACCTGCAGCGTTCGCGCGGTTCCAGACTGTAGCGCCTAGAACCGCTCAGCCACCCCGGCCGGCGTTACACTTCAAGATATGTCACACAAATGTGCCAATAAAATCTTTATCCGAGTCCGGTGACCTGTCCTCAAAGTTCTCCACAAATAAATTAGCTACCGCAGAACAGAGAGAGCTTACCGTAACACTACATCAATTTGCTCATAATAACGACATGAATGTCTAATCTTCTGGGCTCTAAATACGTCTAAATGGCTCGTCATCAAACGCTCCGTGATTTAAGAAACTCATCGTACATTCTCGCCATTGTTCAATTTGCGAAAAAGAAAATTTACTTTGAAAGTAACGCTTTTCAAACCACCATTCGCAATATTTTCGCGCGACCTGTTAGCAATAGGTTCGTTTCAGTAGTTGGAAGAGAGCGCCAGATAACAGGCGCCACCGCGCTTTAACAGCTACTATGACACAGGAAGCATGTATGTTCGTACGTGTAATGCATTAAAAGATTTTACGTCACCAAAGGACAAAGACATCATCCAAGAGCATCGGAATTTCCTGAACCATACTAAAATGGCACATTTAAAGTGCATACTAAAAGAACACATTCGTATTTCCAGATTCCGTATGAAGTAGGCCTTGATCTGATATTAAGCTTTTCAGTGTGGGTTTAAGATATAAATTTTCTTGGAGTACCAGTACTGTATTAACTCATTTTTGATTCTTTATTATGCCATACTTGCTAGAAATGACAAAGTGCGCTTGGAATGTTGTGAGCAGTTAAAATTAGCCAATAGTGTGAAACTAAACACTTCGTTTCAAAACATTTACTGCTTCAGCGTAAAAGATTAATAAAAACCAGATTTCTTTAGCAAGCCGACAAAAATAATTTAATTGTTCTACAAGGCGATTAATTCATCACTGTCAGAAATATGGAAATAAAATAAAATCTGAAACTAATAACATATATTAGCCTTCCGTAATTATGTGAATATATTTTAATTCACTTGACAGCTCCCGGTCACTGAAATCCGTTTTGTTTCCATTTGACGTGAGGGCAGTAAACGAAGAGGAAACAGCAAATTCACTAAATGTAAGCCGGCCGGAGTGGCCGAGCGGAGCGGTTCTAGGCGCTTCAGTCTGGAACCGCGCGACCGCTGCGGTCGCAGGTTCGAATCCTGCCTCGGGCATGGATGTGTGTGATGTCCTTAGGGTAGTTATGTTTAAGTAGTTCTAAGTTCTAGGGGACTGATGACCTCATAAGTTAAGTCCCATAGTGCTCAGAGACACTAAATGTAAACAGGGGTCACGTGGAGACTACACACTTCCCCACTATAACTCACACTGCTCTGCGCATCAGCCCCGAATGTGCGATATTTCCGAACCGGGGCAATACTAGATAGCGGCGGCCCAAAAATTTTCTGACAAAATTTCATTTTCTTGGATACACCGAGAAGATAATACGTAATCTTTCTTACCAGTTACTCCTGTTAGTCGTTTATTTCCACTCTGGTAGTCTGAATCTACGGATTTCACTAACAATAATATCAATGCTGATTATTCGCAAACCCATTCAACCACATGATCAGACAGCGATTGGCGTTCACTCGTTCGGCTTTACTCCGCTCAGCTCGTATAGCAGGTCGCCTTTTGCCTGCAGGAAAGTTTATTTCTAGATGCGACGAGGATTCCTCTGATAGAGACATCACGTACGCTATGCTCCTATTCAAAAATCAATTTATGATTCATTCAGAAATCAACTTACAGAGTGTGTTCAAAAACCAACAGGGATGCGTTTCAAAATCATATGTTCAATCGATAGACCAACGTGCGCTGGATGCTAGGCGCTTTGTGAAATAAGGTTTTTTCTCCTCAAGAATAATAATTTGGCACCTCCCCCCCCTCCCTCCCTCATAGATACGGGCCTGCTGCGCATGCGTGAAGTGGCAGCTTGGGCGCGGCAGTAAATTTTTCCCGCTAGCATCTAGCTGCTTGCTGCAACTGCTTACACAGCCAACAGCCATATTCCTGTAGCCAGAAGCGGGAGAGGGTACTACTCACACGCGACTCAACTGCGCATGCGCATGAGCCCTCTCGTAACTGCTAAAACGAAAATAAACAGTTGTGACGTCACGCTAATTGGAGCCAATTTGTTGTTATGAAGCATTGCATAGTCTTCCTAAAGCCTTTGACACATTTTGCTGTTGGCAGACGCTAGTATGAGCACTGTGTTTTGTTGTTGTATATGGGTGGCACGTGTCCTTTTCAGTTTATGTTTTATTTTCTCTTTTTTTTCGTTCATGTTTTATTGCTGCAGTATTATTATGCACTAGCGGGACACAATAGTTATCAGTCAAAATTACAAAAACTTAACTGAAAACTAAAATAACAAAAAATTCTCGGAATTCTAAAAAATTCCCAGGTTTTTCCTGGTTTTCTCCCGGGTGAAAAAATTCCCGGGTTTTTCCCGGACCTCCCGGTTGTCCCGGGTCGTATACATCCTGAAGATGCAAAAGGACAATTGCATGAAATAAACACCCCGATCGACACAGGAAAGTAGTAAGTAAAAATAAAGAAGGGGTAATTCTGTAAAGATGTTTTGAAAGGAGAAATGTGATTACTAAGGTTCCAGTTTGAGGAAAGCACAGTAGTAGTAAGAAAACCAAATAGCAATCAAAGGCAAAATAGATGAAATATCCTTGGATACTGTTAGTTCTTGAACTTAAGCGCGCAAAGATAGGTAAATGAGGCTAAATGTGAAGTTAAATAATGAAAAATAGGACATGATAACGTTAAAAGTAGTGCGTAGAAAACTGAGAAAAAAATACCTTTAAAATCACGATATGTTTCGTATTACTAAGAAACAGGGCAGGAAGGGAATTCAAAGGTATGCAGTTTAGCAAACAAAACAGTTGTAAACAATATTACAGACGCTGAAAAGAGACTTAAAATCAACGAAAGGCCTAGAGATATTGAAGTGCGTGTACCAATACATTCACTCTGATGGGAAAATAAATGTCCTAAATAAAGAGTCACAGAGCCAGAGAATTACCGAAGAATTGGACTTAAAGCCTAAGAAATAATTTTTTATTCCAAACCCGCTAGTGTTTTGACTGGTTCGAAGCGGTCCACCATTATTTCATCTCTTTTGACAATTTCCTCAGCAGTTACACTTAACACCTTTAAATTTTTTTGTATATATTCCAGTCGCTGGCGATAATGTCAGGTAACCCAAAATAATGTGGAATTAGGTGTACAGTTAATGTAGGATTTTTTCTGTATCATGAAAAACAATTAATAAGTATTTTAACAATCGTCAATTAGATTTTTTCCCAGTTCAGGGTGTTTGTGGCTCTTATCCATATCCTAATTTCTGTTGGATATAATTTTTCCCTTTCTGGTTTCTCTAGAGTCAACCCGTTACGACCAAATCTTAAAATACTCCAAATAAATATCTTCATGACTTTTTTCTTGCTTCTAGATTGAGTTGTTTATTTGTTAACAATTCAGTCTTATTTACGAGGGTCTCCTTAGTCACCGCAATTGTTTTTTGTAATGTCTGTTATATTTCTGTTGTCGCTGGCTTCTGTACTTCCCAAGTACAAAATTAAGTAATTCACGTTGATATTTTGTTTCGTATTTTAATGTCTGCCCTCACTCGTCTGTTATATTTATCTATTCAGTGTACCATCTTCATAAAAACAAGTTACAAAGTGTCACCAATAAAATGAACTGCAGCAACCACAGCCGAATAGCAAATACGGTGAAGGCCGGGAAAATATAGATACACTCCTGGAAATTGAAATAAGAACACCGTGAATTCATTGTCCCAGGAAGGGGAAACTTTATTGACACATTCCTGGGGTCAGATACATCACATGATCACACTGACAGAACCACAGGCACATAGACACAGGCAACAGAGCATGCACAATGTCGGCACTAGTACAGTGTATATCCACCTTTCGCAGCAATGCAGGCGCTATTCTCCCATGGAGACGATCGTAGAGATGCTGGATATAGTCCTGTGGAACGGCTTGCCATGCCATTTCCACCTGGCGCCTCAGTTGGACCAGCGTTCGTGCTGGACGTGCAGACCGCGTGAGACGACGCTTCATCCAGTCCCAAACATGCTCAATGGGGGACAGATCCGGAGATCTTGCTGGCCAGGGTAGTTGAATTACACCTTCTAGAGCACGTTGGGTGGCACGGGATACATGCGGACGTGCATTGTCCTGTTAGCAAGTTCCCTTGCCGGTCTAGGAATGGTAGAAAGATGGGTTCGATGACGGTTTGGATGTACCGTGCACTATTCAGTGTCCCCTCGACGATCACCAGTGGTGTACGGCCAGTGTAGGAGATCGCTCCCCACACCATGATGCCGGGTGTTGGCCCTGTGTGCCTCGGTCGTATGCAGTCCTGATTGTGGCGCTCACCTGCACGGCGCCAAACACGCATACGACCATCATTGGCACCAAGGCAGAAGCGACTCTCATCGCTGAAGACGACACGTCTCCATTCGTCCCTCCATTCACGCCTGTCGCGACACCACTGGAGGCGGGCTGCACGATGTTGGGGCGTGAGCGGAAGACGGCCTAACGGTGTGCGGGACCGTAGCCCAGCTTCATGGAGACGGTTGCGAATGGTCCTCGCCGATACCCCAGGAGCAACAGTGTCCCTAATTTGCTGGGAAGTGGCGGTGCGGTCCCCTACGGCACTGCGTAGGATCCTGCGGTCTTGGCGTGCATCCGTGCGTCGCTGCGGTCCGGTCCCAGGTCGACGGGCACGTGCACCTTCCGCCGACCACTGGCGACAACATCGATGTACTGTGGAGACCTCACGCCCCACGTGTTGAGCAATTCGGCGGTACGTCCACCCGGCCTCCCGCATGCCCACTATACGCCCTCGCTCAAAGTCCGTCAACTGCACATACGGTTCACGTCCACGCTGACGCGGCATGCTACCAGTGTTAAAGACTGCGATGGAGCTCCGTATGCCACGGCAAACTGGCTGACACTGACGGCGGCGGTGCACAAATGCTGCGCAGCTAGCGCCATTCGACGGCCAACACCGCGGTTCCTGGTGTGTCCGCTGTGCCGTGCGTGTGATCATTGCTTGTACAGCCCTCTCGCAGTGTCCGGAGCAAGTATGGTGGGTCTGACACACCGGTGTCAATGTGTTCTTTTTTCCATTTCCAGGAGTGTAGATCAACAAGTCACACATTTAGTGTCTCATGATGACGATAACTACAGCCTCTGTTTTCACCTACATTCCTTACCCTCTATGACTCCGACTAGTACCAGGTACTCTATTCCATCGTGTCTTAACACATGTTCTGTCCTTTTTCTAATCAGAGTTTTTCACTTATTTTTTGCTTCACACATTCTGCGCGGATCTTTCGCAACCCTTGCCTTCTGTAACGCCACACGCTTGGATTTCCCTCTTTTCTGTTTTATCCACAGACCAAAATGCAAAGTGAGTTAACAAGCGTAATTTGAAGATGCTAGTAGGGACAGCGACGGAGAAAGGACCAAACATAGTGACTGACACAAACCCATTGTTATGTCCTTAAACATGAGAGATCACACAAAGAGACTCAGTTTTACTGTGGATAAACGGTGTGTTAAATACTAGTAAACATATTTCAACTCAAAAAATAAATATATTACTAAAAGTGCTTTTGTGTAGACACACACACACACACACACACACTAAAATTTTTCGTCTATTTATGTGCAGGGTGATTTTTTCCACCGTGTACAAGCTCTATGAATTGTTCGATGAGACGACACGGAACAAAAAAGTCTAATGAACCTACGTCCAGAAATGCATGAGTTCCATGTTTCCATGTTTTCAGTCATACATTGTTAGGGAGACTGAGGTCTAATACGCGCTGTATCATGCAGCCACAGTTACAGAAAGTGTTAGAAATGGTTTCCATGATCCTCAACGGATGCGTGTACGCGCCGTACATCTACATCTACATCTACATGACTACTCTGCAATTCACATTTAAGTGCTTGGCAGAGGGTTCGTCGAACCACAATCATACTATCTCTCTACCATTCCACTCCCGAACAGCGCGCGGGAAAAACGAACACCTAAACCTTTCTGTTCGAGCTCTGATTTCTCTTATTTTATTTTGATGATTATTCCTACCTATGTAGGTTGGGCTCAACAAAATATTTTCGCATTCGGAAGAGAAAGTTGGTGACTGAAATTTCGTAAGTAAATCTCGCCGCGACGAAAAACGTCTTTGCTTTAATGACTTCCATCCCAATTCGCGTATCATATCTGCCACACTCACTCCCCTACTACGTGATAATACAAAACGAGCTGCCCTTTTTTGCACCCTTTCGATGTCCTCCATCTATCCCACATGGTAAGGATCTCACATCGCGCAGCAATATTCTAACAGAGGACGAACGAGTGTAGTGTAAGCTGTCTCTTTAGTGGACTTGTTGCATCTTCTAAGTGTCCTGCCAATGAAACGCAACCTTTGGCTCTCTTTCCCCACAATATTATCTATGCGGTCTTTCCATCTGAAGTTGTTCGTAATTTTAACACCCAGGTACTTAGTTGAATTGACAGCCTTGAGAATTGTACTATTTATCGAGTAATCGAATTCCAACGGATTTCTTTTGGAACTCATGTGGATCACCTAACACTTTTCGTTATTTAGCGTCAACTGCCACCTGCCACACCATACACCAATGTTTTTTAAATCGCTTTGCAACTGATACTGGTCTTCGGATGACCTTACTAGACGGTAAATTACAGCATCAGCTGCGAACAACCTAAGAGAACTGCTCAGATTGTCACCCAGGTCATTGATATAGATCACGAACAGCAGAGGTCCCAGGACGCTTCCCTGGGGAACACCTGATATCACTTCAGTTTTACTCGATGATTTGCCGTCTATTACTACGAACTGAGACCTTCCTGACATGAAATCACGAATCCAGTCGCACAACTGAGACGATACCCCATAGGCCCGCAGCTTGATTAGAAGTCGCTTGTGAGGAACGGTGTCAAAAGCTTTCCGGAAATCTAGAAATACGGAATCAACTTGAGATCCCCTGTCGATAACGGCCATTACTTCGTGCGAATAAAGAGCTAGCTGCGTTGCACAAGAACGATGTTTTCTGAAACCATGCTGATGACGTATCAATAGATCGTTCCCTTCGAGGTGATTCACAATGTTTGAATACATTATATGCTCCAAAACCCTACTGCAAACCGATGTCAGTGATACAGGTCTGTAGTTAGATGGATTACTCCTACTAGAAATGTTCTGTCTCACACTTTCACATCGGCCACGCTACATCCAAACACTTTCAAGGGCGGCATGGATACACTGGTCCAGTGTCTTCACATCTGGAATGGGCGCACCATACACGAACTTATGATACCCATAACCCGAAATATCACCGACTGAGTCCTGGTGAATAAGCAGGCCATACAACTGGATTCCCTCGTCCGATCCATCGACCAGGGAAGACACGACAGAGAAGCGTCCGGACGTTAGCGGCGAAGTGGGCTGGAGCGTATCATGTAGCAGCCATACAACCGTTCGAATCATCAATGGCAGTTCTTCCAGTAGGGGAGGAAAAGTCATCCGCAAGAAACTCCGATAGTTCCGACCTGTTAGGCGACGTGGAAGGAAGACTGGTCCCAAAATAGGGCGCCAATTATCCCGGCCCATTTATACGGGCTGCACCGATGCTGATGATTCGCTGTCACCACAACATGGGTGCTCTGCATGCTATCCCACAGATGACTGTTGTAAAAGTTGAAGGTACCATTCAGCGTAAATGTGGTCCCATCTTTGAATATGATGGATGCTCACGTGAGCTTTCGACACTGTTCCTCACAAGCGTCTCCTAACCAAACTGCGTGCCTACGGAGTATCGCCTCAGTTGTGCGCCTGGATTTGTGATTTCCTGTCAGAAAGGTTACAGTTCGTAGTAATAGCCAGAAAGTCATCGAGTAAAATAGAAGTAATATCCGGCGTTCCCCAAGGAAGTGTTATAGGCCCTCTATCGTTCCTGATCTATATTAACGACATAGGAGACAATCTGAGCAGATGTCTTACATTGTTTGCAGATGGTTCTGTCATTTACGCTCTTGTAAGGTCATCAGATGATCAAAACGACTTGCAAAATGGTTTAGATAAGATATCTGTTTGGTCGGAAAAGTGGCAATTTACCCTGATTAAGGAAAAGTGTGGAGTTATTTACAGGAGTACTAAAAAAATCCGCTAAGTTTCGATTACGGGATAAGTCACGCAAATCTGAGGGCTGTAAATTCAACTAAATACTTATGGATTACAATTACAAATAACCTAAACTGGAACGATCACATAGATAATATTCTGGGTAGAGCAAACCTAAGACTGCGATTCATTGGCAGAACACTTAGAAGGTGCAACGGGTCTACTAAAGAGACTGATTACACCACGCTTGTCCGCCCTATTCTGGAGTATTTCTGTGTGGTGTGGGATCCCCATTACGTGCGACTGACGGATGACGTCGAAAAAGTACAAAGAAGGGCAGCTCGTTTTGTATTATCGCGATATAGGGGATTGCGAAAACATTGTGTTGGCACCCACCTACATAGGGAGAAATGATCATCACGATAAAATAAGAGAAATCAGGGCTAGCACAGAAAAATTTAAGTGCTCGTTTTTCCCCGCCTGCCGTTCGAGTGTAGAACGGTAGAGAGACAGCTTGAAGGTGGTTCATTGAACCCTCTGCCAGGCACTTCATTGTGAATAGCAGAGTAATCACGTAGATGTAGATGCTGATGAGCTCCCGAGGCCCACCGCACGGCGTCCATGGAGACGAGGCGCTCGCCGGTTAAGTCTTGGTGTTGACTTAGTACCTATGTACGGCATTTTTAAAATTACGCCTATTCAGGCTATTTTATTTCTAGACCATGCCCTCGTAGACATATTATAGAAACAGGTTTATCTTCTGAAGAAGGCTCAATTACTTGGGCTGGACCCTAGGTAAAGGTTGGTTTCATTTCCGCAATCGAGGCTAATAGTTTTGTATATAGCCAAGATAGTATTAGGAGTAATCCGTTGAATTACAGACCTATATCACTAACGTTGATTTGCAATAGGAGTTTGGAACATATACTGTGCTCGAACATTGTGAATCACTTCTAAGAAAACGATTTATTGACAAATGGTCAACACAGATTGGGAAAATATCGTTCTTCTGAAACACAACTAGCTCTTTTATTCTCACGACGTAATGAGTGCCATCGACAGGGGACGTCAAACGGATTCCATATTTTTAGATTTCCAGAAGGCTTACCAAAAATGGTTCAAATGGCTCTGAGCACTATGGGACTCAACATCTATGGTCATAAGTCCCCTAGAACTTAGAACTACTTAAACCTAACTAACCTAAGGACAGCACACAACACCCAGCCATCACGAGGCAGAGAAAATCTCTGACCCCGCCGGGAATCGAACCCGGGAACCCGGGCGTGGGAAGCGAGAACGCTACCGCACGACCACGAGATGCGGGCGAAGGCTTACCCTAATGTAATGTCATCGAATGATGAAAACTGATTATTCAGACATCTGTATGGTGCAAAAAGCGGCAATTACTCGAAATCATAAAAAGTGTGAAGTAATTCAAATGAGCACAAAAAGGAATCTGCTAAATTTCACACACAGGATACATCACATAAATCTAAAAGCTCTAAACTCAACTAAATACATAGGAATTAAAATACGAATAACTGTAAATTGGAACGATCACATAGCTACTGTTGTGGGGAAAGCGAACCATAGACTGCAATATATTGGCAGAACAATTAGAATATACAGCAAGTTTACTGAAGAGACCGCTTACACTACGCTTGTCTGCCCTCTTCTGGCGTATTGCTGTGTGGTGTGGGATGCGCGTCGGACAGGACTGATGGATGACATATGACATAGAAAAAGTTCAAAGAACGACAGCTTGTTTAGTACCGGGTGATCAAAAAGTCAGTATAAATTTGAAACTTGAATAAATCCCGGAATAATGTAGATAGAGTGGTACAAACTGACACACATGCTTGGAATGGCATGGGGGTTTGTTAGAACCAAAAATATACAAAAGTTCAAAAAATGTATTACAGATGGCGCTTCATCTGATCAGAATAGCAATAATCATCATAACAAAGTAAGACAGAGCAAAGATGATGTTCTTTACAGGAAATGCTCAATATGTCCACCATCATTCCGAACAAAAGCTGTAGTCGAGGAATAATGTTGTGAACAGCACTGTAAAGCATGTCCGAAGTCATGGTGAGGCATTGGCGTCGGATGTTGTCTTTCAGCATCCCTAGAGATGTCGGTCGATCACGATACACTTGCGACTTCAGGTAACCCCAAAGCCAATAATCACACGGACTGAGGTCTGGGGACCTGGGAGGCCAAGCATGACGAAAGTGGCGGCTGAGCACACGATCATCACCAAACGACGCGCGCAAGAGATCTTTGACACGTCTAGCAATATGGGGTGAAGCGCCGTCCTGCATAAACATCATACGTTCCAGCAGGTGTTTATCAGCCAGGTTGCGGATGATGCTATTCTGTACATATCGGCGTACCTCTCACCCGTCACGATAGCAGTTACAAAACCAGAATCACGCATTTCCTCGAAGGAAAAAGGTCCGATAACGGTAGATGTGGTAAATCCAACCCATACCGTGACTTTCTCGTCATGCACGTCATGCAATGGAGTTTCCACGACAGTTCTAGGATTTTCGGTAGCCCAAATTCTCCAGCTGTGGGCGTTGACAGACCCTCGGAGCGTGAAATGAGCTTCGTCGGTCCACAACACGTTACTCAACCAATCGTAATCTTCCGCCATCTTTTGATACGCCCATACCGCAAATGTACTCCGCTTCACTAAATCGCCAGGTAACAGTTCATGATGCCTATGGATTTTGTACGGATGGCATCGGAGGGAACGCCGAAGTGCCAACCAAACGGTAGTGTATGGAATGCCGGTGCGACGTGCGACTGCACAAGCGCTGACTTCCCCGTGCGTAGACGAACCCTCTACAGTCTCGTTTTCTTCCTGAACTGTCTCAGCAGCATTACGCCTTGTGCTCTGTCGGCCACTACGGGGTCTATCGTCTAAAGAACCCCTGGCTTCGAACTTCGAAATCATTCTCGCCACAGCTGCATTTGTCAACCGACCTTTACCCGTTCGAATTCCCTTCCTATGGCGATAGGATCGTAATGCTGAACTAGCACATTCCCCATTCTGATAACAAAGCTTCACTAAAAGCACCTTTTCAGGTAACGTCGACATGCTGCGACTGCTGGCGCATCTGATTCTCTCTCTCATTACAGCTCCTTTTATACACGATTGTCATGCGAGTCACTGACGTTTTGCTGTCCAGCGCCATCTGTCGGACATTTTGTGAACTTTGCTTTTTTTTTTGTTCTAATAAAATCCCATGTCACTCCAAGTATGTGTGTCAATTTTTACATCTCTATCTACATTATTCCGTTGTTTATTAAGTTTCCAAATTTATACTGACTTTTTGATCACCCGGTATTATCGCGAATAACGGAGGAGTGTCGCGAATATGATACACGAATTGGTTTGGCAGTCATTAAAACAAAGGCGTTTTTTGCTGCGGCACGACCTCCACATGAAATTTCAACCAGCAGCTTCCTCCTCAAAGTGTGAAAAGATTTTGTTGTAGCCCATCTACGTAGAGTGAAATGATCATCATAATAAAATAAGAGAAATCAGAGCTCCCACGGAAAGATCTAAGTTTTGATTTTTCCCGTGATCTTCGAGAGTGCAACGACAGGAAGTAGTTTGAAGGTGGTTCAATCAAACCTCTGCCAGGCACTGAAGTGTTAATTACAGAGTAATGATGCAGTGAAACTGAGAATTTCAGCTCTTTTCTTTTCAGTTTAAAAAGCAGAATTCGTTACGCCTGCAATGAGTGCACGATTGCTCAGGCAATGGGTGTTGCGGGGAAATTCCAGTAGCTTGCAGCAAGTAGCAAAAGTAAGTCATTTCTGAAGGCACAAGCTCTGGCGCCTTACCATGAACCGGCATTGAATTAATACCATACAAGAATTCTCGTAATGATAAAAGGATTAACAATCAAATTTGTAATTCTAATTTTTGTATCCCGCCAGGAAGGCGGCGCGTGGGTCTGCTCCTGTAAACGGAATGGGTAGGCCGAATGTAGGAAGTGAGCAGGAGCAGATGAGGTAAGACGCTCGGTACAGCGTTTTACGTGAAAGTACATTTAATGATTAGTCAATGACATACGTAACTTTACAACTGAAGAGCCCGTAGGTGCAAAACCGTATTCCCGTCGTAAGTAGTGCATAGTCTGAGTAGCAAGCTGAGGTTGAAGCGGTGTTTCCAGGCCGTCTGCTCTTCGTGAAGAGGGGAGAATCTGGAGCGGAGCTGGTAGAGCTCTCCCTCTCCGGCTAGAGTGCGCTGTCGTCGGTGTCTGTCGTAGTGCCAACCTTGCAGAGCGCACCTACCGTGTGGCATCGTAGCTATCGATACCACACTAATGAAACTAATGAATACAAGTAATTACGTAATTTTAGTCTCACAATGAGATTAATGTTTATTCCGTCTCTTCAACGAACTACTATGATCCTTACATCGAATGCGTACAGACAAAATGGCGTATCACATGCCTCATTAAAGTACACGTATCACGATATCTACCAACAATACCAAAGTCCTTCCGTTTCTGATCGGAATTTCGGATCAACTGTCCGCCACCAGCATACTTCGTCGTCACATCTGACACAATACGTAATCCGACAGAATCGTAAGAAGTTCATAAAATGTTATGCAGCACGTAATGGGAGCAGGTATCGTTAAGTGTTTAAGTGTTACTGCTACTATTCAGTGTCTGAAATCCTTAGCTGAAAGCCGTAATTTGTGTGATTTTATTTTTCATTGCTCCACATATTGTTTCCTTACGATTGATGCTTTATTTTTTTGAATGCTACATTTACGGTTGGATAATTACTTCATCTTAAACAGTGCATGTCATTAGCAGTAATGGTCGAAATATTCTTTTTTTTTCTTTATTACGATTAGAATCAGAGTGGAATTAGTATTTCATTTCTTTCCTTTTTACTGCATGCTACGTGCATCAGTGATTTTTTGGGTCGTAGTAGGCTGCCATTCTAATTGCCACAGCCTCAAAATATTGCGTCGAAGTTGTAATCGTGCCCAGTATTCCGATGTCAAGTTGATCTCCTGTAGTTGCCTCTTTAGCTAGACTGTCGACAGGATCATTTCCTGGAAGGCCTCGACTACATCTATGCTGTTCAAAGTTAGATTTATCTTTTGCTCTGGACTCAGTTACAAACTTGCTTCTGAATCATACGTTCACATTGTAATTTCAAAATAGTGAATATTAAAATTTTTGGTACATAGATCGTGCGATATGGCTATCATTGACTGTGGAAATACAATAGCAACTGGTTTTACATGCAGAATGAAGTGAATTGGTATTTATGGAATTTAGTTTGTCAGCATAACCATGAACGATATGTTTGCATAACAAAAGTATATGCAATCTGTTCAACGATCTTTCTTCTTCAAGATGAGTGGAGAAGTAGTTTTTACTATTGACAGTGCCAGCAAGCGAATTAAATTCTTTTGGTTAAAAAATCTTCTTTCATGGGTCGATCAGATGAGCCATTCTTGTGCATGAGTCAAGGGTGTGTAGTCTGGTGAACAGCAAGCACACTCAGGGATGGAGAAGGGCAGCTTGGCCCCATCCCCAATGGCCAGATACATGCAACAGTCAGATGAAAAAATCAGGTGTAAATCAGGTGTAAATTTCCTGAAGGCGAATGAGTTAGTAAACACTATGCATAGAACTGTCCACCTGCTTACCTGAGTGGTAATACACTCCTGGAAATGGAAAAAAGAACACATTGCCACCGGTGTGTCAGACCCACCATACTTGCTCCGGACACTGCGAGAGGGCTGTACAAGCAATGATCACACGCACGGCACAGCGGACACACCAGGAACCGCGGTGTTGGCCGTCGAATGGCGCTAGCTGCGCAGCATTTGTGCACCGCCGCCGTCAGTGTCAGCCAGTTTGCCGTGGCATACGGAGCTCCATCGCAGTCTTTAACACTGCTAGCATGCCGCGACAGCGTGGACGTGAACCGTATGTGCAGTTGACGGACTTTGAGCGAGGGCGTATAGTGGGCATGCGGGAGGCCGAGTGGACGTACCGCCGAATTGCTCAACACGTGGGGCGTGAGGTCTCCACAGTACATCGATGTTGTCGCCAGTGGTCGGCGGAAGGTGCACGTGCCCGTCGACCTGGGACCGGACCGCAGCGACGCACGGATGCACGCCAAGACCGTAGGATCCTACGCAGTGCCGTAGGGGACCGCACCGCCACTTCCCAGCAAATTAGGGACACTGTTGCTCCTGGGGTATCGGCGAGGACCATTCGCAACCGTCTCCATGAAGCTGGGCTACGGTCCCGCACACCGTTAGGCCGTCTTCCGCTCACGATGAGAGTCGCTTCTGCCTTGGTGCCAATGATGGTCGTATGCGTGTTTGGCGCCGTGCAGGTGAGCGCCACAATCAGGACTGCATACGACCGAGGCACACAGGGCCAACACCCGGCATCATGGTGTGGGGAGCGATCTCCTACACTGGCCGTACACCACTGGTGATCGTCGAGGGGACACTGAATAGTGCACGGTACATCCAAACCGTCATCGAACCCATCGTTCTACCATTCCTAGACCGGCAAGGGAACTTGCTGTTCCAACAGGACAATGCACGTCCGCATGTATCCCGTGCCACCCAACGTGCTCTAGAAGGTGTAAGTCAAGTACTCTGGCCAGCAAGATCTCCGGATCTGTCCCCCATTGAGCATGTTTGGGACTGGATGAAGCGTCGTCTCACGCGGTCTGCACGTCCAGCACGAACGCTGGTGCAACTGAGGCGCCAGGTGGAAATGGCATGGCAAGCCGTTCCACAGGACTACATCCAGCATCTCTACGATCGTCTCCATGGGAGAATAGCAGCCTGCATTGCTGCGAAAGGTGGATATACACTGTACTAGTGCCGACATTGTGCATGCTCTGTTGCCTGTGTCTATGTGCCTGTGGTTCTGTCAGTGTGATCATGTGATGTATCTGACCCCAGGAATGTGTCAATAAAGTTTCCCCTTCCTGGGACAATGAATTCACGGTGTTCTTATTTCAATTTCCAGGAGTGTATGTTTTCCTACCATGCAGCGGGCCCGGGTTCGATTCCCAGGAGCGTTTGAGATTTTCTTCACTCGTGGACTGGGTGTTGTGTTGTTCTCATCATCCATTCATCGACATGCAAGTCGCCCAATGTTGCACCACCTGAAATTCTGCTCGCAACCCTGCGGTCCAACTTTCTCGGACGGAGCCTGATAGCCAGATCATTATGACCACTGACCTGCTACCGATATAAACCCATCAGGTCAGCAGTGTCACCTGAGGAGGAATGACTGCTAGTGACCCACGTTACATGTAATATCTGTGAGCGTCCTGTCAGTGTGTAGAATGGGGAAGGCGCGCGATCTGAGTTTGACCGAGGGGAGGTTGTGACGGCACGAGTTCTCGGCTTTCGAGGAGTGTTGCGGTGTCTTCAAAACCAAGGTGAAACCACGTCCATTACTTTATGATAATGATGATGATGATTATGTGTTTAAAGGGGTTATCAGTCCCTCCATTTCATGACAGAAATATTTAAAATGGTAAAAAGCGAAAAAAGTGGGAACTTGGTTGCTCTAACTATATAAGCAAGTCAAATAGTTTTACAAAGGGCGTGACGGTACTTTAACACGAGAGGCAAAAGTAAATATAGATAATCCAGGCAGTATATTGCACAAGTGTGTCTAGAAGCAAAGCGAGGGGGGAAGTACGTAATTTGCGGTTGCATGGGGGAGGGGGTACCCGCCGAAGGGGGAAGCTCTCCTCCGCCCCCCCCCCCACAACCACCTCTAACACTTAAAATCGAGGAGTATTATAATTTAGTGTAAAATCCGCTCTCCCTAAGGAAATGCAACACCTTGGTTGTGGCTGTCTCATCATCTGCAAGCATCTGAGGTAGTGAAGTAGGCAAACTGAGAGCGTGACGCAGATCGGCCAGCAGGCCGCATTCAACAGGAACATGCACCATCGTTAGTACACTACCGCAACTGCAGTAAGGAGGATCTTCCTGAAGCAGAAGGAAATCATGGGTGAGTGTCGTGAGACCGATGAGTAGTCGGCACGACACAATGGCATCTTTCCGAGAGGCCTCGAAAGATGTCTCCCGCACTTTAGTGGACCCTTTAATTGCTCTCAACTTGTTTTTTTTTTTGGTCGTAGTAGGCTGCCATTCTAATTGCCACAGCCTCAAAATATTGCGTCGAAGTTGTAATCGTGCCCAGTATTCCGATGTCAAGTTGATCTCCTGTAGTTGCCTCTTTAGCTAGACAGTCGACAGGATCATTTCCTGGAAGGCCTATCTATATTGGTGTCCAGATGAAGGTCACTGTCTTTTCAGAATTGTAGAGGTCAACCAGTAGGTTCTGGATGTTGGCGACAAAAAATTTTTGGAATAGTACCGGGATATGCCTTTTAAGCAACTCACGGAATCACTACAGATCAGAAAGTTCGTCGTGGCCAGTTATTTGACTTACGACAAAGAATGAGACATGAAAACCTACTCTGCAGTGTATATACTGAAGGAACTGGGCAGAGACTGCATCTCGTGACCCCTTGCACGTACAAAAGCGTAACCAGCCCCGTCGTTGACTTTCGATCGGTCCGTTGGATGCGTACGAAATTAGAATAATCGAGGAGGATATAACGAAACGTGTGTCATGGTGCGGTAGGATCAGCATCTGTCTTGGAGCCAGAGAAGAAGTCCATCCGCATCACAGGACAGGATACAAACCTCGGGTGATGTCAAGAGGGCAGTCTAGGAACACAGACTGAAGGAGGTTGTTAGACGTCCTTCAGTAGAGTAACGGGTCGGATCCCAGCTGGTCTACCCAGTTTTGAGCAATGCGCAAACAGTTTGAACCGTTGATTGTCGAACAGAGTTGAGTGACGTGGGTGAGTAGACGTCTTACAGATTGTAACTGCGCAATTTGCCAGAAACTATTGAGCTGGCCGGGGTGGCCGAGCGGTTCTAAGCACTACAGTCTGGAACCGCGCGACCGCTACGGTCGCAGATTCGAATCCTGTCTCGGGCATGGATGTGTGTGATGTCCTTAGATTAGTTAGGTTTAAGTAGTTCTAAGTTCTAGAGGACTGATGACCTCAGACGTTAAGTCCCATAGTGCTCACAGCCATTTGAACCATTTGAACCAGAAACTATTGTCATCTAACTTGCAGTGCTGGGACACCAGCTTCTGCCAGGAGACTGTCAAGAGGGCTCATACAGATGGCCCCTATTTCCAACCAGACACCAGTGTGGTGAACAGGGTGCAGCAAGCTCGGTACGGATGGTGCTGCCGACCCATAGGCAACACATCCATAGTCCAAGTGGGATAAAATCAGCGCTTTGTAAAATTTGAGAACTACGTAATTCGCGCTCCACGAAAAGTTACTAAGAAAATGAAGAGCATTTAGCTTCTTCATGTAAACTGCCTTCAGCTGGGGGACATGTGGCGGCCAAGTTAGGTTGCAGTCAAATAAAGTACCTAAAAATGAAAAGTTCCATTGATTTCAAGTAACTGGTCACCAAGATAAATTTCTGGGTGCTGGTGTACAGTCTGGAATCGGCAAAAATGCACAAATCATGATTTTGCAGGAGAAAATTAATAGCTGTGTTTCAGGGCCCAGTCATGTACTCTCCAGACAGCCCCCTGAAGTTGGCGCTCAGCGGTGCATAGAGTTGCAGAGGCATGGTACAGGCAGAGATCATCCAGACACAGTGACGGAGAGAGTGTGTGGCCCACTGCATTTACGATACCATTGACGACGACAGTGAAAAGGGTTATGCTCAGAACCGATCCCTGAGGGACTCCAGTTTCCTGTAGATATTGGTTGCTGAGTCGAACCTATCCACACCCGAAATGGTCAGAGAGACAGGAAATTCTGTATAAAAATGGCTAAACTGCCCCGGAAACCACGCTCATGCAGTGTACATAGGATATGACGTCGCCGGGTGGTATCGTATGCCTTCTGCAGGTCAAAGAACACAGTAATCAGATGCTGTCGATGCACAGAAGCATTGCGCACTGCAGATTGCAGACTAACTAGATGATATGTGGTGGACTGGGAAGCCCGAAAGCCACTTCGGATTAGCGATACATGCCCTCCTGCCAGGGCGCGCCAGCTGACCATTCGTTTAAATAGCTTGCACAGCCTATTCGTTAGAGAGTTAGTTAAAAAGTGGGATCCTTCCTCAGTTCCAGGACAGGAATAATAATATCTTTCCGCCATAGGGAGGTGAGCCGTGGTAAAAACTGCTGTTTTAAAGAGCGCGCCGCAGCACGTTGTGTGAAGCAGTCGCTCTCCGTTTCTGACGGTGGCGCCGCTGTGGCAATCGCAGCTTTTGTGTCTCCCTCTGGTGGGAAAGGGGCGCTATGAGCTCGCTAGGCGGCGTGTCAGGTCAGTTGGTCAGCCGGGTCAGTGTGGGGCAGTCAGTGTCTGTCTGTCCTCCGTAGTGCTAGTATGTGTTAGGCCGCCAGTCTGCTCCAGGTTGTTCAGGCAATGGTCATTGGTGGTTGGATCGATCGGTTGGTCGGGCGCGTACTGAGACACAAGATGACTTGAAACTTCCTGGCAGATTAAAACTGTGTGCCCGACCGAGACTCGAACTCGGGACCTTTGCTTTTCGCGGGCAAGTGCTCTACCGGGCGTGAGTCGTGCTTCGGTAGCTCAGATGGTAGAGCACTTGCCCGCGAAAGGGAAAGATCCCAAGTTCGAGTCTCGGTCGGGCACACAGTTTTAATCTGCCAGGAAGTTTCATATCTGCGCACACTCCGCTGCAGAGTGAAAATATCATTCTGGAGACAAGGTGACTTGGCCGTCTTGAGCGTCGGTGCATGTGAGGTCGCCACGTCAGTCCAGTGGGCCGCGCCGTATAGCGAGGGGTGGTGGCTTCGCGGCCGACACGAGAGCAACAGGAGTCGACCCACATCGGTCTGGCCAGTGCGAGCTGCGACGCCGTGAGACGGGAGATCGGCGCGCCTTCCTGCGTCCGTTGAAGCGGCTGTCAGCGGACGGTTCGGGAGAGCGTTTTGGGGGTGCTGCGCCAGGTCTTCGCCAGACATCGCAGTTTGTCAGAAGTGATTCGTGATATGTTGTTTCATTTACTTGTTAAATTCTACTTGTTTTCTTGGCCAGTCCGTCGTCCCCAGCTTCTTCGTCTGTCTCTCGTCCGCATATGTTAGGCAGTTAGTGTCTGTCATTCTGTCGGTCTGCCGTACGTTAATAGCTTCCTCTGTCACATTTGTCGGATTCGGTGTGTTAAACGAATTTACTGCTTGCAGTGTAACGGCCGAATTCCTGAAATATGTTTTTATCTTGCCTATCATCTTCAGAGGCGGTATATACACTCCTGGAAATTGAAATAAGAACACCGTGAATTCATTGTCCCAGGAAGGGGAAACTTTATTGACACATTCCTGGGGTCAGATACATCACATGATCACACTGACAGAACCACAGGCACATAGACACAGGCAGCAGAGCATGCACAATGTCGGCACTAGTACAGTGTATATCCACCTTTCGCAGCAATGCAGGCTGCTATTCTCCCATGGAGACGATCGTAGAGATGCTGGATGTAGTCCTGTGGAACGGCTTGCCATGCCATTTCCACCTGGCGCCTCAGTTGGACCAGCGTTCGTGCTGGACGTGCAGACCGCGTGAGACGACGCTTCATCCAGTCCCAAACATGCTCAATGGGGGACAGATCCGGAGATCTTGCTGGCCAGGGTAGTTGACTTACACCTTCTAGAGCACGTTGGGTGGCACGGGATACATGCGGACGTGCATTGTCCTGTTGGAACAGCAAGTTCTCTTGCCGGTCTAGGAATGGTAGAACGATGGGTTCGATGACGGTTTGGATGTACCGTGCACTATTCAGTGTCCCCTCGACGATCACCAGTGGTGTACGGCCAGTGTAGGAGATCGCTCCCCACACCATGATGCCGGGTGTTGGCCCTGTGTGCCTCGGTCGTATGCAGTCCTGATTGTGGCGCTCACCTGCATGGCGCCAAACACGCATACGACCATCATTGGCACCAAGGCAGAAGCGACTCTCATCGCTGAAGACGACACGTCTCCATTCGTCCCTCCATTCACGCCTGTCGCGACACCACTGGAGGCGGGCTGCACGATGTTGGGGCGTGAGCGGAAGACGGCCTAACGGTGTGCGGGACCGTAGCCCAGCTTCATGGAGACGGTTGCGAATGGTCCTCGCCGATACCCCAGGAGCAACAGTGTCCCTAATTTGCTGGGAAGTGGCGGTGCGGTCCCCTACGGCACTGCGTAGGATCCTACGGTCTTGGCGTGCATCCGTGCGTCGCTGCGGTCCGGTCCCAGGTCGACGGGCACGTGCACCTTCCGCCGACCACTGGCGACAACATCGATGTACTGTGGAGACCTCACGCCCCACGTGTTGAGCAATTCGGCGGTACGTCCACCCGGCCTCCCGCATGCCCACTATACGCCCTCGCTCAAAGTCCGTCAACTGCACATACGGTTCACGTCCACGCTGTCGCGGCATGCTACCAGTGTTAAAGACTGCGATGGAGCTCCGTATGCCACGGCAAACTGGCTGACACTGACGGCGGCGGTGCACAAATGCTGCGCAGCTAGCGCCATTCGACGGCCAACACCGCGGTTCCTGGTGTGTCCGCTGTGCCGTGCGTGTGATCATTGCTTGTACAGCCCTCTCGCAGTGTCCGGAGCAAGTATGGTGGGTCTGACACACCGGTGTCAATGTGTTCTTTTTTCCATTTCCAGGAGTGTATGTAATGTAGAGCATGTTTGGCCAACCTTGTATATTTTATGTGAGACGACATTTCATGAGTTTTTATTTAAATGATCATTTTAGTATATAAGGTTGCCAGCCTTCCACCGTAAGAGTTTTTTTTAATCAAGTTGCACCTTCGCTGACAAGTTAATCTTTAATGTTAGTGTTTTGTACCATTTCTATCCTTCCTACGGGGTGCATAGTTTATGTGCTTGTGTGAGTCGTTAAAATTTTTAGTTTAAAGTAATCTGGTGTGTTGCAGATTTGCACAAGTGTAGTCTTTCAGAGGTTGTTGTGAGCCGTCGTGACTACGGCCTTGTCAAAAGGGAGCGGCAAGGTTCTCACCCGAAAGCTCATACTGTCAAAAATTTGTTCTTTCTTCCTCTGAATAAATTGTAACTTGATATTTAAAGGGTGCTTTCTGATTATAATTTTAAATCTGTTTCTAAAAAAGGCTTTTAGGAATAAAATTTCCATTTGTTGAAAGAAATTGGATTTGTTTTCCATCAGTTACCCACGCTCACATAGTGTGATTAAATGTGTTAATGTTCTTCATGAATCGCTAGTAAATAAAGCAAATTCTTAAGAAAAAGTTTTGAAAGTAAATTCACGGTTCAGGAGGTAAATTCTCCTTCCCGCCAAATACGATTTATAAGCCCAAGGATATGTTTCATTCTTTCAGCACGAAGATGTTTGAGTATTTGTTTGTGGATTTTGTGTGCTGCAGAGGCCATATCTCGACACTCTACCAAAGCCCTGTAAAGCTCCCATTCACTAAAACGGACGTTGTATGCTAGAGAACGGGGCAACGGCCTTGCCGCAGTGGATACACCGGTTCCCGTCAGATCACCGAAGTGAAGCGTTGTCGGGCGTGGCCGGCACTTGGATGGGTGACCATCCGACCCGCCGTGCGCTGTCGCCATTTTTCTGGATGCCCTCAGCCTCGTGATGCCAATTGAGGAGCTATTCGACCGAATAGTAGCGGCTCCGGTCTCAGAAAACCATCATAACGATCGGGAGAGCGGTGTGCTGACCACACGCCCCGTCTATCCGCATCCTCATCTGAGGATGACACGGCGGTCGAATGGTCCCGATGGGCCACTTGTGGCCTGAAGACGGAGTGTTTATATTATGATAGAGAGCAATGTGCATGGAAGGAAAACGGGCAGCACTCAGTAATGTGTTTCCATGTCACGAAATGTGGATGGTAATCATTGCAAGCGGACACTTCAGTAAAGTGGGCCACAAAACATTCGGCAAGTACCACAGTATCAGTACGGATGTTACCATTGACAAGGGTGCCAGGAATCGCCGTTGGTGGTGGATGGCCGCAAATGCGGCGGAGCTTAGTCCATACTTGGGTCGATGGGGTATTTGATTGCATAGATGATACATATTGCTTCTAACGCTACACTCATGCTTCCTTTTCTTTATCAAAAACCGCGCTTTCGCCGTGAGTCCCTATTAAATTATCAGTAGACGGATTACGCTTGTGCCGTTGAAGCGCCCTGCGGTGTTTCCTGACAGCTGTAGCTGTATCTTCAGACCACCATGGCACCGGTGGTCGTTGGGATGAGCCAGAGGAGTAGGGTATCTCTGCTGCTGCACCATGAATAATAGCAACAGAGTATCCTGTAGGACTTTGTCGAAATCAGTTCCCCAAATGGCTTCAAAAGTGGCTGTACAGGAGAAATCCTGCTAGTCAGCTTTCCGAAGGGAGCATGTTCCAGGTGTCTGTGAGAAAAAACGATAGGAAAATGGTCGCTGTCACAAACATCATCACGGACGCGCCATTGCATCAGGGGTAAGATACTGGGGCTGCAGACTGTGAGATTACTAGTTGAGTATGTTACGTGGGCCACATTGCAATGTGTTGCAGCTCCAGTGATAGTAGCAGACAAACAATTCCAAAAATTGTCCTAGTGCTCAGCGTCCAGCAGACACAGTGTCGCCGTCGCACAGAGGATTGTGGGCGTTGAACCTCGAGCAAGTGCGCCGGCGTACGGAGTACGCCAAATTTACATACTCGGCGTATCCAACGTGTTGGTAACAACGGAGACCTTTGAGACTCGAC
Organism: Schistocerca nitens; assembly: GCF_023898315.1. Lineage (NCBI taxonomy): Eukaryota > Metazoa > Arthropoda > Insecta > Orthoptera > Acrididae > Schistocerca > Schistocerca nitens. The sequence goes on from NC_064619.1 coordinate 630,124,197, forward strand.
GTATTCATTCATTATCGTTCTGACGACTGTTGTGTGCGGCGCAATAATTGTGGGTGCTAAGGAATTTGTTAAACGGAGAATTTAGTGCAACGCTGTCGCTTCCGGCTCACTCGGGGCACCGCGCGACTGGTCGTGTTATTTTACCAACAACGTTCCTATGGTCCGTGTTCAATACGAATTCTTATTTTAGGGCAATAAAGCGTTTAACTAACGAGGAACTCGAATGGCTCTTGAATGAAGATCCAGAGTCTACGGAAGATGTAGACACTATATCAGACGATGATACTGATGAGGAAGTGGAGGTAATTACTCGTAATGACCATTAAACTGAAAGGGAACAAGAGTACGAATCAGACGAAAATGAAGACAATAACTGTCAATCAGGTTCTATTGGTGATTGGCCTGTGGGAAGAGACAAAACTTCTAAATGGACTGCGACTAGCAAAGCGAGAAAGAAAAAAATATTGTGAACATTTTTCCTGGACCCAAAGGCTATTGTCAGGGATGTAACAACCGAGATTTCTGGATTCCTCAAGATGATTAACATGGAAATGATCGATACTATTGTGAAATATACAAACAAATATATTCACCTCAAACTAGAATTCTCTTATTATCAGAGAGAAAGACACAATAAAGAAACGACGAGAAGTGACATACTGGCACTCCTTGGGTTCCTGTATCTCTTCGGAATGAAGAAAGCTAACCACGAATGTAATGGAAGTGTAGAATACCGATGGATCAGGAATCGAAATTGGATGCTGTGATGAGCTACAAGTTGTTTCTATTCTTGCTGCATTGTATTGGTTTCGACGATAAACGCACAAGAAAAGAGGAGGAGATCTGATAAGTTAGCCACAGTAAGTTATCTTTTGGATGAATTTGTAACCAATTCCAAAAGTACGTACAGAATCAGTGAGTTTGTAGCCATTGATGAGAAACTTCAAAGCTTTTTGTGGTCGTTGTGGATTTGTGCAATATATCTCCAACAAACCTGCCAAATATGGCATTATGATATTTGGAGGTATATCGTGGAAAGCAGCCCGAAGGACCTTATGTAGTCTCAAATTCAGCGTGACTCATATAGAGGGATCCAACAGAGACATAAATGTGGGCAATTGGTACACTAGTTGCCCCTTGGCTATGTCGCTATTAGGTAAAAGGCTTACGTGTATCACGAAACTCAGAGAGAATAAACGGGAAATTTCCTTGGAATTACTGCCTAAGAAAAATCGAGTACCTGGACCATCCGTCTTCGCATATAAAAACGATTTGACGTTGGTTTCCCTCGTACCGAAGAAGAACAGGGCGGTTTTGTTGTAGTCAATTATGCATGATTCAGGTACTATCGATGAAGATTCTCGAAAGCCAGAGGTTGTGTTAGATTACAATCCCACTAAGGGCGGCGTTGATACAGTCGCCCAGATGTGTGGCAAATATTCTGTGGCTCGTATAACGAGAAGGTGCCCTTTGGTGATCTTTTTCGCTGTAACGGAAATTGCTGGTATCACGCCCAGATCCTAAAATGGACTAAATCGGAAGGTTGGGAGAAGAATATTTCTGAATAACCTGGCTTATGACCTCATGAAACTACATCTAATAGAAAGAGCCAAAATTCAGAGCCTTCACTAGGACATATCGCTGTTCCTTCAAAGGTACCGGACAACATCTGAGCAAGTTGAGAAGCATTCGGCTAAGAAACGGGGGCGCTGTGTTATTTGTGGAAGAGCCAAGAATATTAAAACAACAATAAAGTGTGATTCTTGTAATAGTTTTGTATGCAGGAAGCATACAAGTGTTAGTTACACCTGTGAAAAGTGCCAAGTTACACCTGCAAACTCTGATGGTTAGTGATTTCAATCTTGACATCTCTTAAATTACTAAGTAGTGAACATGGCCTGTCTGTAAGCTGTTATAATATGGTTTCCGTATGCGTTCACTATGAGTATCTTAATTTTCAACGCTGACAGCGAAATATAGCTTTTTAGAACTATGTAATTTATGTGTTTAGATGTATATCAACTTCTCTAAATAAAATATAATTAGCAGCCATGTTAAATAACGAAACATTCTTTCCCACTATAAGTGAGCAACACTGTATACACATTTCTTGACTAAATATTAAACATTATTTCTTAGTTTTTTCCACTGTGCTTATAATAAAGTATTCGTATTAACTGCACAGTAAAATTTTTTATTTCGATATAATTAATATTATTCTGATTGATACATACCTACCCTTAAAAACAATAAACTAATTAATGTCAATACTACAGAACTGAGCAGCGAAAGTGGCTTACAAAATGCGCCGCGCCACTGCTCGTGCAATAATAAAACCCGCGCTTGCGTTAGTCTCCCAGTAAGAGGAAGAGGTGAGATGGCTTTTCCAGTCACTCTAACAACTCGTGATACTGGAAACGTCCGTCTGGGTGTAGATAAACGTTCGACGCTGTCATACGAACTGACAGGTTGACACTAACAGCCGCGGCCTCTAGTGAAGTGGTGAGGGGCACCTGTTCTCTGGAAGTATCAGATCGCATGAGGGTACAGACACCACCAGGCGTTCTGTCGACATTAACGCGAATGGTACCATAGAATTTGCATGCAGGGAGACATGTTGTCGCAAACTGTGTTCCCTTAAGTCTCTGCCAATTACAGAGTAAGTCAGAGTCGGTCAGATGGCGCTAGTACCCAATACAGTTCCATTGAAGGATCGTTGGAGTGAGGTCTGAGGATGAGCCAAATGCAAAAGATGGGTGTGATTAGTTCGCTACCAGGTCGTAGACAACCTGATGGTGTGATCCGTCATCAGTGGATAGGCTCGACCTCTGCAGGAAGCCTCAGAGGGTAGTTACATTTCTGCTTATCGTTCTTATCCTTGTGAGACTGCCATTTCTGTGAAGATTTCCCAATCTTCTTGTGGTATCGATAGTAACGATGCCACATAGTTTCAAAGGTTGGCACTACCACGAGACACCGACGGCAGCGCCCTCTAGCTGGTGTTGTGCAACTCTATGAGCTCCGCTACAGATTCGGCCCCATTTCATCAGGTGCAGCCAGCCAGGACACTTCGCTTTAGCATCGCACCTCATTCCAAGTTATGTATTCTTATTGCTAGAGTAAAGGGGATTTAAATTCATACAGCAGTACCGACGTGTTTTACCTTTTCTGATCCAACCCACGCGCCACCTTCCAGGCGGGATACAAAACTTCTATTCTGGGGCGAAGGGGACAGCACTTCTCTTCGGCCCACAGCCTGTGGCTGCTGGTCATTGTCTTGAGAGGGGAGCATCTTGACAGATGTCCACATCCCTGACGACACCAGAAGACGACTACGCATCTCTGGTCGCACCGGTGGTATAGGGGGCGAGCGGGGTGACATTTCTTCCTCCAGCTATACGGCAGGCCATGGAATAAGACAAAGGCCAGGTGGCGTCGTGTGAGACCTTTCCATCACATGAGGTATAGGCTGTTGAACAGCAGTCTCAAAATTCCAGACCAAATCAGTCGCATGGAGTCTTTCAAACTTTTTCTTTGAATCTTAATAAAACACGCGGTCAAGCATTTTATACTCTTGAATTTTCTTTTCCCTCTTAAACACTGACCATTGAAGTGAACGAGGAGTCTGCAGTTCCAGGCCGTTGATACATTGAGAGGGTTTGTCGCAAGGGCTGCCCTCGTGGGATGCCCATCCACATGCCCTATAGATGGGAGGACATATGTCCAAACTTTAGATACCTAAAACGTTTCATTGGAGGAGGAAAATAAGGCCTAACATCACAATTATAAACAATGGCCATAACCATCTCTGATAAAATGTTGCCTTCAAAGGCCACAATAAAAGCACTTTATTATCCGTGGGTCCCCTCAAAATGCTGTCAACAAAATGGACTCCACGCCACGCCGTATTAATAGACAGTTCTTCATCAGTTTGTAACGTTAGGTCCCAATGGAAGATAACAACTTGAAATCTATTTAGCATGTTATGAGGATAAATGGTGACAAGTGTATCTCCCATCTTGACACAGGCCTGAAGTGCCCACAGCTGATTGACGTGCGACATTCTCATCTTATCTATTGCAGCAACCTCCCCAAAACGATTTTCAGTATTTTCAACGAAAAACAGTGACTCCGTTGTAGCGAGAGCCACACCATCAGTTCAGAAACAAATCAAGAACTCAGCAAACTGTCGACTTCCATTCCTCCTTACGTCCTGAGGCATGGTCAAAGACGGAAATGCCATAAGATTTGTAAACCTCTGCATTAAAATCGCTGTTCCTCAATGTTGAGACGTCACTGTTGGCACAGCCACCATTTAGTTTGATCCATTTCATTGTGGTATCATCCACCCTGACACTAGTCACTCTTCGGAGACTTTCCCCATGGGCACCACACAGCCGAGGCAAAGGCAACCAGTGGTTGTCGGCCAGAGTCCTGGTAATCTGGATAGGTGACTACTCCTTGGCTGACGTGGGTACCACAGCAGTGCGATCCCTTCATTGTCACAGGGCTACCACTGAGAAGGCACAAGGTAACCCCACCACGATGGACTGGCTACTGCGTTGGACTTTGAGTGCAAAGATATATACACTTGATTGACGGGTGCAATAGATAACAGTGCACAGTGAAGAGTCCATTCACCACAGTAAGGCGTCCTTCCCCAACCTGCCTGCACTTCTGTAAAATTTGGAAAGTAGATGTCAAACCCAAAAAGAGGACCACAATTCAAAACATGAAAAAGTGAGGGAAAATGCGTTAAAAAGCGAACAGAGGAAAAAACCTTCAGAAGTCCAAAGAACAGTCAAAATACCAAGGCAAAAACGTGATCAAGCTAGGAATGGCCACGGTTCTATTCTTCCCCTTGATACTGCAAAGGGACCCCTCATTACAGATGTCAGACAGTAGGCTGGCCAGACTGGTAAAACAGGACAGGCAGCGAACTGTGTTAGAAATAACATAAGACGTTAATGCTGGGAGGAGTACAAGTGTGACTGAACAAATAGTGTGCCAAACACTCCTAACTATGGGACTGCAGGCGCCGACCGATGAAAGTGCGATTATTAACATCACAACATCAGCAACTATGACAGATATGGGCATGTCATCATGTGGACTGTACATTGGCGCAGTGACAGAGCATTACATGGGCTGATGAATCCCGATACCCCCTTCGTCATGCTGGTACGAGGGCGTGAATCCGTCACCTTCCAGTGGAACAACTCCTTGACACCTGTACTGCAGGACGGGGATGAGCTAGCGGCGGCTCCATTATGGTCTAGAGAACATTCGCATGGATGATCTATGGATCAAGAGAAGCTGGTGCAAGGCACCATAACAGCAAAGCGGTATCGTAGACTGTTTGCAGACAACGTACACTCCTTCATGACGATCATGTATCCCTACAGCAGTGGCATTTTTCACGAAGATAACGCGCCATGTCATAAGGCCAGGAGTGTGATGGAATGGTACGAGGAACATAGTGGCGAGTTCTTATAGGTGTGCTGGTCCCCAATCTGAACCTTATTGGACACATCTGAGATGTGATTGGACGTGACGTCAGAATTCAGCACCCCTCTCCCTCACCCCCACCACCACCCCTCTCCGCAACTTACGGGAATCAGGTGAATTGTGTGTGCACATGTGGTGTCAGCTCTCTCCAGCGACCTACCAAGGCCTCATTGCTTCCATGCCACGATCCGCCGCCGCTGTTGTCCGCGCCAGAGATGCACATACCGACTGTTAGGTAGGAGGTCGTAATTTTCTGGTTAATCAGTGTGTAATCATCGTAAACTTTACAAAAGTCTCATGGTGCTGTTTGAAAGCAAGTAACACGTCGTTGGAACAGTACAAGCCATGATTCAATTACCAATTGAAAAATCTGTCAATGCATAGACAGTGTCGTCGCTGGGAGTCTTTAGTCGAACACGAAACACAGCTTGCATAGCAAAATTTCATACCAGCAACGCCCTCGCAGAGCTGGTGGCTCAGCAGTGCTGTATCACACGAAGTGACGAAGTGATCGTCGGTGAGCAGCGCAGGCGAACACAGCGTCACATCGCCGATAGTTCACACACACTCAGAAGTCATTGGTTCACATGAGCACATCAGCCACCCAAGGTAAGAGAACGCCCATGGTTCTGGGCTGGAGCGCGCGTACTCTTCCAGATCAGTTTAATATTTTTCACAACCTATGCACCAGTCATCCACTTTTCCGGTATGAAGATGAATATAGTCACTAGACCCGCATGATGACTCAGTTCATAGTAACAATATCCCTTTACACTTATTAAAACAGTTCAGTTTGCCTCCGAAGTACACAGATATCCAGCTCTTGTGTGTGGATTTCAACGGTAATTATCTCTCATTTAGTAATATTATGTATGTTCTTAAATGCCCATCTGAAGACCTCTGCTTCTGGGATATCTTCCAGTAACACACACATGCCTGGTGTCCACCCAAGCGCTGTTGTTTGCCAAGAGGTATAAACATAGCAGAGTGTAGCAATACATCACTACCTATGCCATCGCACCACAGTAGTACCTGTACCAAGCTTAGTTTGGCTTGACAACGGTAGTACCTCACTAAGCGAGAAAAGTCTCAACACAAATTCGCTGTTTACAGAAGGCAAATCGTTTACCTTAACACAATTTTGTGTGGTAACTTCATTCAAAATTCAGGTAACCGTCGTTTTTCTTATACCGTGATGAGACTACTTTCACAGAAGTCAATCTACCTCTTATGCATCTATCTAACACAACTTAAATAGTTTCTGTGAAGAACAACACTTAATCTACTGACAACATAGTGTATCAGAATTATTTAATAAACAGTTAGTGCACAAATCGACACAGAAAGAAAAATACTACTAATATATTGTGGTTATCGCAGGAGCCATCGCGATATTTGTATGTGCCAAAGTACATGATTAACACATACAGTATGGTTGTAATTAAACTTTCTGCATACTCACTGCCCCGCTGACAAACATAAATTACGCGAAATGAAAGCAGCTGTCAGAAGGACAATGAGAGATTCTTTTAACGAATTTGAAAGCAATATTTTACCTGCAGATTCTAAAAATAACCCCAAAAAATTTTGGTCGTACGTAAAATCTATGAAGGCTACAAATAATTCAATACCTTCTCTTGCTGACAGTATGAGTAATGTAACTGATAATGATAAACAGAAGGCCGAAGTTTTAAACCTAGCTTTCAAATACTCAAAAAATGGCTCTGAGCACTATGGGACTCAACTGCTGTGGTCATAAGTCCCCTAGAACTTAGAACTACTTAAACCTAACTAACCTAAGGACAGCACACAACACCCAGCCATCACGAGGCAGAGAAAATCCCTGACCCCGCCGGGAATCGAACCCGGGAACCCGGGCGTGGGAAGCGAGAACGCGACCGCACGACCACGAGATGCGGGCTTCAAATACTCGATTACGATAGAGGACTGCAGCACCATTCCCCCTTTCAATTATCGAACAAGCGAAAGGATGGCTGACATAGTGTTTAGTGTATCCGGAATTGTAAAACAATTAAGATCTTTAGACTCCAGGAAGGCATCTGGCCCAGACGGTATCCCCGAAAGATTTTATGTAGACTATCCTACAAATATAGCACCATTCTTATCCGTCATCTATCAGAGATCATTGGAAAGGCGGCAAGTTCCAGGGGACTGGAAGAAGGCACAGGTCGTAACAATCTATAAAAAGGGTAGAAAAGCGGATGCACATAATTACCGGCCAATTTCACTGACATCGATTTGATGTAGAATCATGGAACATATTTTGTGTGCAGACATAATGACCTTTCTAGACACTGAGAAGCTCAGCTGCAGAAACCAGCACGGTTTTAGGAAACAGCGGTCATGCGAGACACAGCTGGCCCTCTTTGTGCATGATATACAATAGGCTCTAGATACCGGCTCCCAGGATGATGCCATATTTCTCGACTTTCGAAAGGCGTTCGACTCAGTTCCGCACTGTCGCTTGCTCCAAAAAGTGCGCGCTTACGGTCTATCCGATGACATATGCGGTTGGATAGAAAGTTTTATAACATACAGAGAGCAGTATGTCGTCCTGAATGAAGAGACTTCAACAGAAACAAGCGTAATTTCAGGTGTGCCCCAGGGCAGCGTAATAGGTCCTCTGCTTTTTACGATTTACATAAACCATCTGGTTGATGGTATTGACAGCGGCATAAGACTGTTTGCCGATGATGCTGTAGTCTACGGGAAAGTAGTATCACAAGAAAGTTGTGAACAAATCAATGAGGATTTGCAGAAAATAAATGCGTGGTGTAATGACTGGCAGTTATCTCTCAATATTAGTAAGCGTAACCTACTGCTTATAGGCCAGCCGGAGTGGCCGTGCGGTTCTAGGCGCTACAGTCTGGAGCCGAGCGACCACTCCGGTCGCAGGTTCGAATCCTACCTCGGGCATGGATGTGTGTGATGTCCTTAGGTTAGTTAGGTTTAATTAGTTCTAAGTTCTAAGCGACTGATGACCTCAGAAGTTAAGTCGCATAGTGCTCAGAGCCATTTGAACCAGCCAAGATACTGCGTATAACAAGGCAAAATCGCCATTAATGTACGAGCACAAAATAAATGCCCAGTCTTTGGAAGCGGTAACGTCTCATAGAAAGTTTGAAGTGGGACACACTTGCAGATAGACGGCGCGCTAAACAGAAAGGGTAGCTCACTAAATTCCAAAATCCGATCTTCACCAAGGATGTAGACCATATATTATTACCACCAACATTCAAATCGCGCAATCATCGAGATTCAAAGATAAGGGAATAAGAGTTCGTACTGAAGCGTTCTGACAGTCGTTTTTCCCTCGCGCGATCCGCGATTAGAACAGAGGGGGGAATATGATTTTGGAGCGAATTATGACCTCCGCCACACACCGCTTGATGGCTAGCTGAGTATATATGTAGATGTAGCCTATTGTCTTTGGTTTTTCTCCTGCTGCAATTTTTTTTCCAAACGCAGTACTAAAATCTTAGAAACAGCGATTTTACTGTATATATCCATATATGCAACATTAACAGCAAATGGACGTGAGTAAAGTAAGCCTTCTTGATGGAAGTTTTTTGGAAGCATGAAGTACTCTTCATTATTCATGACTTTATGAAAATCTAAACTATCTTTGCATACATCACATTTCAATTTTCACATGACCATTTACGCAGAGTAACCACTGTGGTATGTTACTACAGGCAAGTAACCACTAACACAGTCATATCACAGTCTACTGGAGAGAGAGAATCAAATATGTGTAATCTTTACATGTTTCTAAAAAATCAAAATAATTCATTTTGATTGGTCCATGTATTCCATATTTTAAAGAAATTCTTAAAATTGTAAAAAATCACAGTTTTTATCTCCACACAGAAAATTTGTCTGATTGACATACGGTAGTGTTCCCCTGCCAGTTCCCTGTACTTTCAGAACTATCCTCAAGAAGGTCGTATTGAAATTTTTCTGAAATACTATATTTTAAAGAATCTTCACATACACAGTAATTTCTAATCTCGAGAACGGAATGTATAGACAACTTCAGAGCAGATAATGTTCATCTCGTAAATATTGCTGCACCTTTTGCCAACTTCTTCTATTTATTTAGCCAAGTCAGAAAATTGTTTAGAAAAATAAACTGCTCACCTGTGTTTGAACTAGTCAAAGGCTTCTGCAAACCGATCATTCCTATGCGAGGAATCTTTACCTTGAAACCTGATGAAGCAATTGCTAACGCAATATGATTTTGTGATCGAATGCGCGCAAGCATTAGTGAGATGAGAAACGTTTTTCCAGTGCCACCTGGTGCCCCCCAAAAAAGAATCCACCTTTTTCTGCTGCAATTGAGAAATTAATTCGACCGTATACATTCTTTTGTTCATCAGTGAGTAGTTGCTCATTATTATCAACGAAAGTAGTTAAAGAGACCGTATTGAACTGTTGTTCGGGCTGAATCTCACTGTTAATGATGTCTGTTTCTTGGCGGTTAGGTGAGGACATACCAGAATGAATGAGTGGCATATTCGAAATCACAATGCAAATATCTTCAGTCTTTATTAGCGCCTCGTTATATATTTCCTGCGAAAAATCGATATTGGGATCTTGGTCAGCGATCCGAATGCGATGCAGTATGTCGTCGCTCATGGAATCTTTATATTTGTCCCAGAGGACAGAAGGTTGAGATGGAAAACATGTCGTCAATAATATGGCGAATAATTGGGCAATTTGATGAGGAGAAGAACTCAATGCTGCATCTGCAAGTGTAATATCCCAATGGTTGTCATCTTCCAGCAAATGTAATTCGCGACACGCATCATGCTATGTGTCGTACAAAATGCCATTGACTGTTCGCAAGTATTGGAAAGACGTCGGTCAAGGAACATTAGCCAACAATAAACGCAAGAAGAAACATTCGCGTTACTTTGGATGGACTGTGTATAATCGGCCTAATGTATTTCCCATAAATATGCCGTTGTATCCTTCAACCGGAAACCTCTCTTTTGTGGTTCCCACTTTTTTGACTATTTGCTCCATGTGAAATATCGTGGCACATCAGTATACATTAATGTCTTTGCGAATTGACCGGGAATACCTGGTCGGTTACACAGTTCGAAAAACTCAGTTAATGTGGTTTTTGGGACAACTGATGCACGTTGTAGAGCAGTCTCTTCCGTGAAATAAACACGCTGTCCATTTTCAAGGTGACCGGTCAACTATATAACAGCAGGGTCTCTTTCGTGTATCGAAAAACCAAAAATACGCCAAACTGCTTCATTGCTGAATGAGATTTTCACTCTGCAGTGGAGTGTGCGCTGATATGAAACTTCCTGGCAGATTAAAACTGTGTGCCCGACCGAGACTCGAAGTCGGGACCTTTGCCTTTCGCGGGCAAGTGCTCTACCATCTGAGCTACCGAAGCACGACTCACGCCCGGTACTCACAGCTTTATTTCTGCCAGTACCTCGTCTCATACCTTCCAAACTTTACAGAAGCTCTCCTGCGAACCTTGCAGAACTAGCACACCTGATAGAAAGGATATTGCGGAGACATGGCTTAGCCACAGCCTGGGGGATGTTTCCAGAATGAGATTTTCACTCTGCAGCGGAGTGTGCGCTGATATGAAACTTCCTGGCAGATTAAAACTGTGTGCCCGACCGAGACTCTAACTCGGGAGCTTTGCCTTTCGCGGGCAAGTGATCTACCATCTGAGCTACCGAAGCACGACTCACGCCCGGTACTCACAGCTTTACTTCTGCCAGTACCTCGTCTCCTACCTTCCAAACTTTACAGAAGCTCTCCTGCGAACCTTGCAGAACTAGCACTCCTGAAAGAAAGGATATTGCGGAGACATGGCTTAGCCACAGCCTGGAGGATGTTTCCAGAATGAGATTTTCACTCTGCAGCGGAGTGTGCGCTGATATGCTGTGAGTACCGGGCGTGAGTCGTGCTTCGGCAGCTCAGATGGTAGAGCACTTGCCCGCGAAAGGCAAAGGTCCCCAGTTCGATTCTCGGTCGGGCACACAGTTTTAATCTGCCAGGAAGATTCATATCTGCTTCATTGCTGCTGATGTATCGGCCCATTTGATACCATGTTGTTTCATCGTTTTCGATAACATTGTGAACAGCAAATACAGCCATATCACAGCCCTTAAGGACATATTTGCATATATACAGTACTTTATGGACTTCACCGAACTGCAGAGCTCAATGTTTATGTGTGCTTTGTAGATTTTACACAGCAATGGTGAATACGGAACCACCCAGTGATTGTCAGTGTCAACTGTTGTACCGTTTGACATGCGTAATTGATGTGATTGACCACCATGGTCAGTGTCTCTACGGCAATACAATGGATAACAATCGATATTAGTGACTGTATCATTTATACAATTTTTTGGAAAACTTTTCGTAAATTTTCCTTTGTCCATGCATGGCGCCGTCATGTTTATAGCACCGCATGGACCATGGATCATGTTAGCGGTAACAATCTCATACAATTCTTGACCGATATCCCGATCCGGAATTTCTGCTGAGATAATTTTATCAATTTCTTCAGACTGTATTTTGTCGACCAACCAAATCAAAATATGCGTGTGTGGCAAACCTCGTTTTTGCCATTCAACAGAATACAGCCAGCAATGTGTTTTGCCAAATACAGAGGAATGAATAATCAAGTTCATCAACGTTTTTAACTTTTGTCTGAAGACACGTGTACTGATATCGTGCCGATCTATTGCAGTTTGACTTGGCAATAACGCAATTTTAATTTCATCCCATTTTGGATTACACGTAAATGAAATGAACAAATCTGGTCGTCCGTACGCGCGCACAGAAGTCATGGCGTCTTGAATATATTGTTGCATGTGACGTGGGCTACCAATCAATGATGGAAGAATCTATGAAGTACCGATGTCGTTGATATTAGTTATTCCGACTACATTACCAACAATAGCATCACGCAAATGAATGTATTCCTCAGCTCGAAGCTTCGTTTGATTATACCTGATGTATCGTAATCGCTCGCTTTCAATTTTCGCATACATATCAACGATATATTGATGAAACAGCTGGCGGCATCGGAGAATATTATTGTCTTCATTGGCACGAATCATCAACCGATATGCGTAGAAGTTCATCGCGCTCACTTTCTTGCTGGTTTCTGCACCTGAAAAGTAAAAATATAGTTAAGCCAAAAATAAATTAATCTAGCGTAAAAATGAAATATTAGGTAATGACATGTGTAGATTGTACCTGTTGCTGTATTTCTTTGTTTGATATTTAAATGATGTCCATCTTCTCCTTCCTAAAGCGTCGTAAGAGCGATGACTGTCTTCAATCTTATGCACTGTGTTATCTCTGCGTTGGATTCGTATATCTCCAAATGCGTCGCCAACCATAGCAACTGCAACTTCATTAATGGTCGGTGCATTATATCGGCCCACGTGCTGCCCAGGTGGTACTTTGTCTGCTTTGATGACGATCGTATAGTTGTCGTTTCGCAGTCTGTTTGAAACGGTATTGAACAACTGGACCAACTGGTTGTTATTCTGTAAAAACGGTTCGAAAATACCCACAATTTCTCGCTCCTCCATCTGCTCGATATGGTTGTACCGGCAGCGTGCGTTTGTTTGCTGCTCCTCATCACCCATGAAGTAGATTTGCAGAAATTTTGAATCGGTATCAGGCATCGGCATTAAAGAAGCAATTTGATGATGCACTTGGCCCTGAATTTTAAACGTTGATTGAAAATAGCGACCATCCTCATTCTGAGCAATTTTTGTTGCTCCAAATGATGTCATTTGAAAGCACGAATTGAATTTGCGAATTTTACGCAAAAACAATTTAGATTGAGATGTAGCTCCAGCCAATAGTGTTTTCAATGCTTCTGGCGGCGAATTCAATGGTGGCAATACAAGTTTTCGAGACGCGCAGCAGAAACCGGCCGATTCACCTTTGTATTTGAGTGCACGACAGTGTCGGCATTGTTTGTTCATAGCACAGATTACAATTTGTGAATGTGACGAATGGTCGATGTCCGACTCATATTCAAACGCAAGGAGAAGAAGTGATGCACGTGTCAATGCGCGATATACTTGTAAACGCTGTTGTTCACGTGTTTTGAATGTGTCGGTGACTCGTTGACGGGCCAGTCTTTGTCTCAATGCATTAGCTCGAAGGCGTTCGTTGTGTTGCTTTTTCTTTTCATTACCACGTCTGATTGCAGTCTGGTTTCTTAAACGTTCATTGTTCGTCAATTGATCTTCTGCCGATCTATTTAACCACCGACGGTTCTGGACTAACAGTGAATTCCGAGTCCGTCGACCAATATTTCCTCCTCATCCACGAAGACGTGCCATTGCTTTATGTACGTAACTTATATGTAAATATAATACACTTAATATTTACTGAAATGCGACACCTGAAATATCAAAAGACACTGTACAAAAAAAAGTAAAATGTCAAAATAACGAAACACACTTAATATAATACACTCAAATTAAAATGTCGAAAAAGAAACGAAATCCTATGAACGTAATATACATCTGAATATAATACGCTAAATATTGCACACAAAAATGCTACCGTGCTGATTTAAGAAGGTAAATTTTCCAGGCTCCCAATTGAATGCATTCACAAAAATTCATTCAAATCGATCCAGCCGTTTAGTTGCAGTAGAGTTAAAAACCTAGATACCGACTGCAGCGCCATCGGCCAGGCTGTTTTGTGAATCGGAACCATCCAGGGCGCCACCCAAACGCATACAAAAAATTCATTCAAATCGGTCCAGCCGTTTAGGAGGAGTTCAGTGACATACACACGTACAGTAGAATTACATCTTCAGAAATATGCGTTTCCTTCAAAAATAGGTACTTTTCTCGTGACCAGCGCATGTACCAACTAAACTACATAAGTGCCGTACCATTTATGTATGTATGTAAAGTCCAATGCGATGGACGAGTAAAACACACGCATGTGTAGAGTGATACAAAAATAGTAAGGCCTAAAAATAGTGAAAATAACGGCTGAGCCGTGATAAGAGTAAACGCTTCAGTCTAGAGAAGTGAACACAGTGAGTGCGATGCGTGTGCGACGGAGGAATCAGAGGAAATCCGTATAACCACGAATTGACGTGGGAGGACCGCCGAACTACAATGCACAACGGAAGATAATGTCGAGTCCTGCAGTGCGACCCTTACCTTCTATTTCACTGGCCGAAAACTTCGTCCAGGTGTGACTTGAGGTATTGGTGTTCTTCGGGTTGAGCGCTGGGGCTGAATCCGTCGCATCCAGTCTCCGACTGGAGGGCATACACAAAACCGACTTAATAAGCCTGGAGCGACATTACAATGGATTCGCGGGCAGTGCTGCTGCTCACGTGGCGCTTGCGTCACTGCGACTGGCGCGCTAAACAATGAGCTGCTGCTGGCCTTAAGTACAGCGAACAATGAAACAGCGTGTGCCCAGAGGACACCTTAGCAGAATTGTCAATGAACCAAAAGCAAGTGAAAAAAAATCAGTTTTTAAAGCAGAGTGAAAGTACAATTTTAAAAATTTTAAATTTTTCCCCTGTTCGCGCCATAGAGCTTAACAAATGTAAGGAGAAATAACAAAGACGTTAGCACAACATGGACGTGTAATTATGTATTAGAAGTACACGTGAATGTTTTTATGTGTATGAATTTTCTATGGGCAACGAAATGAAGCTTTGTAGATATGCTGCTAGTAGCATAAGGGTATTAAAACTCCATTGACTCGCACCAAGTGACCAAACTATGAGCAATAAGGCTTCTGTATACCGTCTCCTTAAATAAAGTCAGTATACAGTAGGGGGGCATTTGTGATGTACCTTTTGCATTTCTTACTTTTATGTTTTAGTTTTCTTTAAAGGCGAAGTGAAAAGGTGAAGCGGTAGTCCAGCGGAGAGCCTGCGCCTACCGTCATGTATTTTTGATTTTCAGATGTTAAAAAACATAAGATGTTTTTCCTGTCCCTCAGTGAGAGGAAGGATTCGCGCTCTGCTGGTTATCTTAGCGCGTAGTTGTAGACCGCCATTTTCGGCGAAGTGAATAAGTGAGGAGTATGTATTTTCTATGTGCATCGAACAGAAGAATATAGTATTATTTTATTAACCAAAAGGTTCTATGGGCTATTATTTGAAGTAGCACCGTAATAAGAAGAACTGAAGCCCACCTGCGTACTTCGGAAAATTACGAAGATCCGATTAACGCAACATGGACACGGTCAACATTTTGTAAGTGGATACGGCGATCAGACATAATATTATAAATTGGTAAGCATAAACAAACAACAAAAGAAGGGCTGTTTCATTGATGTGGAACTAATATGAAAAGATTCTTTACCCGTTTACAGGCACAGCCCAGCTTATTGTGCTTGTCCAAGTGCCGAAAAATTAATCTCGTTAATTCCATATATCTAAAAAAACATGTTATTTTTATTATAATTTTTTATTATATTATATCGTAACACCTCATATCGCTTTGCAACCGTATGCCCAGATATTTAAACGACTTGACTATGTCAATAAGTATACTAGCAATACTGTATCCGAACATTTCATGCTTTATCTTCCTACTCATCGGCATCAACTTACATTTTTCCACATTTAGAGGTAGCTGGCATTCATCACACTAACTGGAAATTTGTCTAAGTCGTCTTGTATCTCCTTCCAGTCACCGAACTTGGACACCTTACCGTACACAACAAACAACCGCAGATAGTTGCCCACCCTGTCAGCCAAATCATTTATTTATAGAGAGAACAACAGGTGTCCTATCACACTTCCCTGAAGGCACTAATGACGGTACCCTTGTCTCTGATGAACACTCGCCGTCGAGGACAACATACTGGGTTCTATTATTTAAGAAGTGTTCGAGACACTCACATACCTGTGAACTTATTCCATATGCTCGTATCCTCGTTAACAGCCGGCAGTGGGGCACAAATATCACAGCTGACCTTGTGTCTATGTCGTATAGGAAATCAGGTTTTATCTTTGTAGCGCAGGCCTGCTTTGCTGCTTATAGCAACGGAGCCTGGTATGGCAGCTCTGCTCGGAATTGTTTACGCCGCATTGCTCGAATCTGGCCGCATTGCTTTCCAATTTTAGCACATTTCTCGCATTGTTTTACCGAAGGTTTCAGTGTCAAATTAACAACCGCTACTCATTGTAATTGTCATTCCAAGAGCTACTGAATGCATTTATGCGGCTCCATTTATACGGCACCATTACAAAAAAATGACCATACTTATTTCAATATCTTGATTGATACCAAAATTCAGGGCGTTATCGATACAAAACATCAGGTTCCTCTCGATATACAGTACTATGAACTGCAGAAACCCCCTTTTCGATATTTGGAACCATTTATGAAATGAAAGCTGTACCAAGTCTTACATGACTCATCCTGTATGCTTATTATCACCATAATCATTTGTTCAGTTGACAGCTCCATATAATGTCTTTTATCGTTCGGAGACTAAGAACGACAAGGGCGCATATTCCGAGCAATCAGAAATTATCTGATTTTGTCTGAGTCACTCTTACAGGCAGTTTTCTCTGGGATTCCAGCTGATTACCGGTTTTTCTGCCTCACAGTAGATGATGTCACATGAAATTTCCCATAGTCACTGTGACTGGCGGAGCGAAGGCCAGCTGTCATATGAGGGAGCAGAGAGCGGGCTTCAGACAGGAGACAGCTCGCCGCCCAGTGGTGAGTGTGCGGAAGCAGCCGCGTCTAGTGCCATCTCTCTCCTAGCTGCTCACTGCTGCGTGCTGTGGCTTGACGTGTGTGTGTGTGTGTGTGTGTGTGTGTGTGTCTGTGTGTGTCATCATTGTCTTTATGTTCTATTTTTGTACTATGAAGACTAACTGCATAGTGAGAGCTCAAGTGCTCATTAGTCGGTTCGCTCGCTTGTAACAGACAGCTGTCGGAACTGCCAGCTATGCCAACCGAACCAGCAGGCGTGCACTGCTCCGCCATTGAGCGTCCTTGAACTTCCCTGCGCATGTGCATTTCGTTGTTAGATCGTCTGTTTTGCAAACAGCCTCGTTTTATTTGGCGACAGCTAAGGCGTTACTTCAACGAAAGTTATTCCGTGAACACAGGTTGCGAAATTACCGTTCCACGGACTAAGTAAAGTTCCGCGACTGACTAGGTACAGCCGTGTCGGAATTTAGAGTAGCTCCTGTTGTTTTGTAGCTTTACTATAGCAGGCGGCAATGGAAAAAGTGCTCACTGATAGGTGGGATGGTGTACAGCTGGTGTCATTAAATATTTGAACGACAAAAGTAGGTAAGAGAGATTGCCGATGAAATATACACGTTGTTTACAGAGAGAATGCCTATAAAAATAGGCATTTTTTAATTTTTGCATAGAGTTATTTTCGTGATCCGTGTGCCATAGTCATGATATATGTTATGGGGTGGCATGTGATTGTTGAACGAACGGTTACAGAGACTATTAGAATTATATAGGCGACACTTACATCAGCACTAAAGCCAGAGATGCTTAAAAAAACTTAAAAATGATATAAAAACATTAAAAAGGTGTTACATTATATTCTACTAGCTAACAAACTCGACGTTGTCCGGTACTTATTTACTTTAATTTTCTATTCGTCCCTCACTTCCTTCATCCTCTCTCTGTCCATTTCCTTCTGCCCCTGTCTGTCCGTCTCCTGCTCTTCCTTTCCTCTTCATTCTCCCCCTCTGTCTGTTCGTATCCACCTCCTCCATCTCTCTGTCTGTCTGTTCCTCCCCCTGCCTCTGTCAATCTCTTTCTCTCTCTCTCTCTCTCCTTCTCTGCCCTCTGCCTGTCAATTTCCCTCTCCCCTATCTCCTTCCACCTGCTTGTCCTTCTGTCCCTATCTCCCTCTTCCCCCTCACAGTTTGTGCTTCTCTTCGTCCTCTCTTCTGTCTCCATGTCATCACACACCAAATGGGGGACTGATGACCTTCGCTGTTTAGTCCCCCTTAAACATCCCAACAACCACCACCACCACCACACACTCACACCAATAGCTGGCAGCTGTTTCTTCCCAGACTGTAATTAATATGTGTACCAAATTCGATTGATATTGTTCCGAGGGTTTAGGATGAGCTTTTTACCTGTGGCTTTGCTCGCATATGCATATGTCAAACATATTTCACAAATATATAACATATTTCACACGTAGTTGTATACATGTGTTACCTATATGTCTAGCGAATTTCGCTGTGCAGTTTAATTTTCACTTAATGTTTATGATATCGTATCTTCTAAATTATGTGGCGCACAATGATGTAATTGTTGCAGGTGCCTTCTGCACAAATGTGGATACAGTCGGAAAAATGTATTGCAAATAGAGTTAGTAGCAAAGAAATAATAAATTGAAACGTCCTGCATAATGCAGCAGTTTTTTCTCGCATCTCAGTATTTGACATCATATCTCCTCAACCATGTGTAGTACAGCGCATATTTTTTTGGTATATTCAGCCGAAAATGTGGCTGCTGCGGCAAATGTGGATACACTCTACGAAAGTGCTGGGAATAGAGTTAGTGGCAACGAAGTAATAAATTTAAACACCTTGCACGATGAGGTAGTTTTTCACGCATTCGGCTTTTATGACGTCATTATCTCCCGAACTAAATGTCGTACAATGACGTGATTTTTCTGATACATACAATAGTATATATGTATACTGTCTGAAAAATTTCTCAAGAATGCAGTCAGCAGTAAAGGAGTAATAAAGTAAAACGTTATGTTTCATATGGCAGTTTTACTGCATGATTAGTGGAAATCTGCAGGCAACGACATTTTTCCCTTTAATCATTTTGTGGGGGTCGTCAACGAGAAAAAGTTTCATATACTGTGAAATTATAGGTTAAGTGAGTTGCAAGTCACTAAGCGGTCTGTTTCTCAAATACTGGGTAACTAAAGTATGGACTATACGGTACTGATTTTTCACCCCGATATCCACCCCTTGGTAGGTTTGTGATTCTTAAGCACACGGTGATTCTTTCCAGAAACTAAATGATATGTGTACCAAATCTGCATGAAATCGGTCCTGTGGTTTAGGAGCAGATGTAGAACATACATACATATGCATATGTAGGTACATCTATTTTAATGATTCGTGTGAGTTTTTAAGTTATGATTTCCCTTGAACAGAGGTAAAAGCCAATTTAATTTATGATTAAGGGTAACTACACATTTAAACCTGAAGTCTTCCTCTGGCTGACATTGTTGAGAATTTTTCTCTATTTTTCGTGTCAGTCTTCTGTGTGTTTCGAAGCGGTCTGCCACGAATTTCTCTCCTGTCCCGACCTCTTCACCTAAAAACTGCGCTTGCACGCAACGTCCTCAGTTGCCTTTGTCTACAGTTTTTAACTTCTACTGCCCCCGCTAGTACCACGGGAGTTATTTCTTGATGTCCTATAGTCTTGTCCGTTCTCCTTATGAGTATTTCCCACACTTTCGTTTTTTCGTTGAGTCTGAAGAGAACCTCATTATTCGGAACGCTGTCAGACCACTTACTTTTCAACATCCTTCTCAGGAACCACATCTGAAACGCTTCGCCACGCGGTTTAGCCGCGCGGTCTCGGGCGCCTTGCTACGGTCCACGCGGCTCCCCCCGTCGGAGGTCTGAGTCCTCCGTCGGGCATAGTCGTGTGTATTATCCTTAGCGTAAGTTAGTTTAAGTTAGAATAAGTAGTGTGTAAGCTTAGGGACTGATGACCTACGCAGTTTGGGCTCATAACATCTTTCCGCAAATTTCCAAATTTCGAACGCTTCGATTCTTGCAGCCCAAGGTTTACTTTCATAAAATGCTGTACTACAAACGTACATTCTCAGATATATCTTCCTCTGATTAAGACCGACTTTTGATACTAGCAGACTGTTCTTGACCCGTAATGTCCTGTTAAACGAGCTTTTTATGTCCTCCTTACTTTGTTCGTTGCGTGTAATTTTTCTTCCAAGGAAGGACAGTCCTTCGCCTCATGATCTCCCATTCTGCTGTTAAGTTGATCGCTAATCTCATTTATGATACTTCTCATTACCTTCGTCTTTCTTCGGTTTACCTTCAGTACATTCTTTACTCATTAGACTGTTCATTCCAATCAACAGGTCATGCATTTCCTCTTCAGTTTCATCGGGGATTCTAATACCATCAAGGAATCTTAGCACTGATATTCCTTCAGCCTGAATTTTAATCTCACTCTTGAACATTTCTTTTATCTTCATCATATTGGTTTTTCGATTGAACGGTAATAGACTGCATCCCTGTATATTACACCCTCTCGTGATTTCATTCTTATTACTCTATTATCGTAATGTGTAAGAGGTGGTGGCAGCATTATTAACTCTAATCTTTACATTAAAACAGGAACTTGTAAATATTTACCATGCAGCCATATTTACAAATTAATTTGTGATGTGAATGTAAAATGACTTGTTCTACATCATTACTATTTATCGTGCAAAAAATCCATGGAACGTGAAACTAACTAACTATCCCTCTTATTATTTGCACACACTGCCGGCCGCGGTGGTCTAGCGGTTCTGGCGCTGCAGTCCGGAACCGCGGGACTGCTACGGTCGCAGGTTCGAATCCTGCCTCGGGCTTGGGTGTGTGTGGTGTCCTTAGGTTAGTTAGGTTTAAGTAGTTCTAAGTTCTAGGGGACTTATGACCTAAGATGTTGAGTCCCATAGTGCTCAGAGCCATTTGAACCATTTTTTTTTTTTGCACACACTGTATGATACCGCTGTTTCCCTGTAGCTCACTCCTTTTTTTCTGAATTTCGAGTATCGCGCACTACTCTGCATACTCCAATATTATTCCAGGTTCGACAAATCCCTAAGAATGTGTAGTGATTTTTCTTAAGTCTTGCTTCCACTACCACGAGCAACGTCAGAACTGCTTCTATGACGCCGGCCCGTGTGGCCGAGCGGTTCTAGGCCCTTAAGTCCAGAACTGCGCTGCTGCTACGGTCGCAGGTTCGAATCCTGCTTCGGGCATGGATGTGTGTGATGTCCTTAGGTTAGTTGGGTTTAAGTAGTTCTAAGTCTAGGGGACTGATGACCTCAGATGTTAAGTCCCATAGTGCTTTGAGCCATTTGAACCATTTTTGAGCTTCTGTGAGGCCTTTACTTTCCTTGAGCCAAACAGATCGCCATCTAACAGGTTCTGAATTTTCTTGTCCATTTTTCTGTGTATTGTTCTTATCATGCATGGGATGTTAAGTTCATAGTACGATAGTTTTCGCACTTATCTGCCATTCCCATGCAGAGTGTGTGGATGATAATTTTCTGAAAGTCTGATACTGCATCTCCAGACTCATGAATTCCACAAACCTGCTGGAACAGCCACTTCTTTGCCACTGCCGCTAATGAGTTTAGAAGTTCCAAAACAGTTTTATTTGTACCTTCAGCCTTATTTGATGTCAACTCTTCCAATAAGATATTAAACTCTGCTTCTCCAATATTTCCCATATCAATTTCCAGGATAGTTCCGCAAAATTTGAGACTCCAAGGAAGTGGGGCTAGAAGTGAAATGGGATATATTGATCTTCAGAAAGACGTGAGCTGTAGTTGATGACAATTTTTGCAGGATAATGTGGAAAAGATGCTCAACGTAAATGAGAGCGTTGAGGATTCTGCAGCTGTTGCGAAGGGATAGACAGGTGTGGGGGATAGCGGATGACATTGTGAGGAAAAGCGAAGTTAAATATGAAAGGGCGAGCATCTCTCTGGGCAGGTTTCATGGTCGGGCAGTGAAAGATGGAGAGAGATGGAGCATGAGGAGCTGTGTGGGGAGAGTGAGTGAGCAGGTGTAACTTGAAAGGAAAGGGGCGGCGGGTTGATCGTATAACTGCGGCAGTGTACAGGGACTCGTAACAATAGATGAAAGGACAAAATAGTGAACAGTTTTTAAAAACAGAAACTGTCACTACTACGTGGTGACCCAGTGCCGGCAGTACTTTACTTAGCCAGGTCATTTTCCGCTGCGCAGGAAGGCAACATCAGCAGATATTAAGTTTCGAGTTTTGCTTACAGTAACGAAAATGCGTGTTTTCGAACTCAGAAACTTGGGTTTGCCGCCTAGACAGTCAGTCAGACAGATCGTATCACTAATGAAGCATTTTTGGGGAGGTTCTTAATGCTACGTTGAATCGAGACAGAACGTTTTCGCGGCACACAGGTTTAAATCACCAGATGTGTCACGCATGGAGTTTTGTCCCGATAAATATGTCGTGTGCGGCGAAATTCGGTTTCGCTTTTAGCTGCCAGTCACAGCACAGATAACAGACAGATAAAAAAAAGTGATAATGAAAAATAACTGAAGCTGCGATGACTGTCAACAGATAACAACCGTTTGGCACTCATCTATTCTCAGTGCGTGTATAATAAACTTTCTTGAGACAAAGAAGCTTATGTCCATGAATCGAATCAGCAAGGCTTTAGAAAGCGTCGCTGATGCGAAACTTAACTTGCCCTTTTGTCACATCATGTACTGCTGGAACGTCCCCTTTGAAAAACTACAAATGACTGTGCTGGCAAACTTCTACGTCATTTGATTTTGAAACAGCTGAGCAAAACTCAACGTACTCAAACAGTTTTCTCTTTACTTATTCTGAACATTACTAATCTGGCGCACAATATTTTTAGCGCAACGCAATCTGACTTTCAAAAGTCCCTACAAGAGAATGGTCCTGACTAACAGTAACCTATACCTCTCATGAATCACTTTCCTCAGAAAAATCTTCGTTATTCAAACTACTGCAATACAGCGAGCGCCAATACTGCCAGCTAAATAATTCTAACCACTGAAGGCACTAACTACTGATAGACATTGTTAGCAAATGAAATATTTTGATAGAGAACAAACAATCTATTTACCTTAATAGTGTTCAAAAGTCATCATATATATATCTATCAATTCATGACATCCATCTGGCGGACACACCTCCAGATCGTCCTCTCTCAAAACTCTGCCATCTCTCTCCCCACATCCACCACTGCTGGCGGCTCATCTCCAACTGCCCAACGCCTTTCGCTGTTCACATCCAACTGCCCAACACTACAATAACGAATATTCCAACCATGCCAACCAGCCACAGACTGCACACGGCACAGTCAGTGAGTTTCATACAGAGCACTACGTGGCGTTACCAACATAAAAACCCAAACAGCCTACTTACAGTGCAGGCTATGGACGAAGGGCGACAGGTAGATTCCACATTTGTAGATTTCCGGAAAGCATTTAACAGGATGCCCCATTGCCGGCTGTTAACGAAGATAGGAGCATATGGAAAAAGCTCACAGATATGTGAGACGCTCGAAGACTTCATAAGTAATGGAACCCAGTATGTCGTCTTCGACAGCGAGTGTTCATCAGAGACAAGGGTATCGTCAGGAGTGCCCCAGGAGTGTGATAAGACCGCTATTGTCCTCTATACACATAAATGATATGGTTGACAGAGTGAGCAGCAATCTGCGGTTTTTCGCTGATGATGCCGTGCTGTACGGTAAGGTCTCGAAAGTGAGTGACTGTAGCAAGATACGACATAGACAAAATTTGCAGTTGGTGTGATGAATGGCAGCTAGCCCTAAATGTGGGAAAAAATCTAAGTTGACGCAGATGAGTAGCAAGACCAAACCTTTAGTGTTCGGATACAGTATTACTGGTGTCCTTCTTGACACAGTCACGTCGTTTAAATGCCTGGGCGTAACGTCGAAAAGCGATACGAGATGGAACGAGCGTGTGACGACTGTGGTAGGGAACGCGAATGGTCAACTTCGGTGTATGTGCAGAATCTTGGGAAAGAGTGCTTCACCTGTAAAGGAGAATGCATATAGGACGCTGGTGCGACCTATTCTTCAGTACTGCCGCAGTGTTTGGAATCCGTTGCAGGTCGGATTGAAGGAAGACATCGAAGCAGTTCAGAGGCGGGCTGCGAGATTGGTTACCGATAGGTTACAATAAGACGTAAGTGCTACGGTGTTACTTGGGGGACTGAAATGGGAATCCCTGGAGGGAAGGCGACGTTCTTTACAGGAAACACCATTGAGACAATTTAGAGATACGGTATTTGAAGCTGACTGCAGAACAATTCTGCTGCTGCCAACATACATGCGGGTAAAGACGACGAAGATACGAGAAATTAGGGCTCATACGGACGCATATAGATAGTCGTTTTTCTCTCGCTCTATTTGCGAGCTGAAGAGGAAAGCAAATGAGTTATGGTGGTACAGGGTACCCTCCGCCATGCACCCTACGGCAGCTTGCGGAGTTCTGATGTAGATGCAGTGTACAGTTCTATTACGAAACTACGGAGCTAGTTGACGTTTAACCGTCGTGTCATGCTCTGTGCATTCAGCACCCTTCTTGGATGGAAATATTTTATTTTTATTCATTTATTTAATTAACCTGCTCTCATTAGCGCCATCAGGTTCTTTCTTATTTCGGACCAGGGTTTCACGCGTACAATACACTTTTTACATTATAGTTACCTAGAAAATAATGATTTTAATATGCAAATGATATTAAAACGATTTGAGTGGTATAGTGAGAATGAGAGTAAATAATACTGACTGTGAACTACTAAAGCTTATTCTGGCTGTACTTCTGTTACTGCTTACTGCTACCTCTAATCATGATAACAGCAATAATACTGGGCCGCACGGGATTAGCCGAGCGGTCTAACCGGCTACAGTGATGGACTGTGCGGCTGATCCCGGCGCAGGTTCGGGTCCTTCCTCGGGCATGGGTGTGTGTGTGTGTTCGTCCTTAGGATAATTTAGGTGAAGTAGTGTGTAAGATTAGGGACTGATGACCTTAGCAGTTAAGTCCCATAAGATTTCACACACATTTTTGAACAATAATACTGAGAATAATGATAATAATAACAATAACGAATTTAAAGGCGTACAAAACAGATGTTTTATGATTTAGCAAGTCCTGGGTAAAGAAAATTTAAGGAAACTGCACAAGGCAAGTACACTGAAAGAAAAAGTATAATAGATTCTAAGGAAGGACGTATAGGGGTAACAGAAGCAGTGGTAATCCTTATTGTTGCTTTAGAAGATACGTCAGTAACTGCCGTCTGAGTCTGTATGTGTTATTTAGTTATGTAACATAATGTGGGTGATTACTGCAGAGTCGAGTTGCTGTTACTGACAAGGACTTAGAGGAAGTAGCTGAACAATGGAGGGGGACGGAGAGGATTTTGGTCTGACGGGATGGGACGTTCCTGTCATTTTGTTCAGGCAAGAGCGTCAAGGACGAGGGAAGATTATGAGAGACTGTCTGCGCTGATAAGACAGTAGAGAAGACCGATGGTATGGAAATGCCTGCGCCTGTGTGCACGCAGCCAAGGCAACTGTTCATAAGTTGGCGAAATATGACCACGGAGTCGAACATCACACGTATAAAGAACAATGGCATTCATAACCCGTTCCAGGTGCCGAGAGAATTTCTGAGAAAGGCCTTGCAGGGTAACATAGCTGAAACCAATAATTCGGAGTATCAAAGTCTGTACGGTTTTCTCCTGTTATTTTTGTAAGCTATCTCTGACTGCCAGCGCATCATCTAGACTGAAATCTAAATATATTTACTTCGAATTTTGGAAACAAAGCATCTGATGACTGTCTTTCGTTGGTTACAAACAGCGTTACTTCGTCTGCCAGATGAAGTACAGTTTACATAGGGAGAAAAGATTGTAATGATTAGTGGAAGTCATGTGCCATGGCTGATGAAGCTGCCCAAGCAAAGCGACATCAGTACATGACCACTTAGTCCCTGCCGTTACGAAATACCTGAAGGGAAAGAAACTTGCTAAACGTTCTATACTGATACTCGACAATTCGACATCTCATTCATACAAAGATGAACTTTAAAACGTGAAATAAAACCTTCATTTCTTCCAGCCAATTTAGCATGTGTAACATTACCCGTGGACCAGGGGGTCAGTGGGTGGCTGAAGAGGCGATATAGCCAAAAATACATTTGATCAGTTTCAGGACACAAGAAGGAAGCAGCTCGTTTCAATGAAATTAATAAAAGTAAAAGATGTAATCAACGCAACTGCCGCAGTTTGGGAAGAAATTTCGGCATCAACGCTTGAAAAATCTTGACGTAAACTGTGACCAAAAATGAATGACGCTAAAGATGAAAGACCAAAAGAAGCGGGTAAAGAGAATGAAGATGAAACAAACTACGCAAAAAGTGATGAAATTAAGGTGTAGACACTCCAGCGATTTTGAAGGAATTGGAGATTTTACAACCGGTTGTTGAGCAAAATGATGTAACTGAGTGCTGACATTGATTGCACAACGGGTAAAGAATTAACTGACGGTCATATCATTTATGCCGTACATCGAACAACACAGATGAGAACGAGAAAGACGATGACGGCAACAAGGCAAGTACCGCATACAGATCGCAAAAATGGATTTGATATAGTTTTTCAATACATCGAACGAAGCTCTATGTCTCCCCTAAAAGACATTTGTGCATAGGTAAAGGCGGAACATTGCGGCAAAATCAAGGTCGCTGGTTGCTAAGCAAATGCTCATTACACTTCTTTTTGTCCTGCTAAGAATAGAACATTTTCTTACGATGCGATTTCATGTTTTAAAAAGTTAATTGCAAGTAAATTGTGTGTCACGTCAGTACTGTAATAAGGTAGGTAGAGCTATTAATCTTTCACTCACATTAACAGTGTCTCACCGTACGCTACAGGCGTGTCTTCCAGAACAGATACTACTTCAATTTAAACTTTCGTGTAAGATTTTTTAATTCGCCAACGTTTCTTCTCGTTTTGTTACTCTTTTAACAGTATTTCCAGTTGAAAATTAAAGTTTTACTGTACCGCATTGTAATGTTACAGGAAAAAAAAAATTTTTCTCCGATAATCCGACTTTTCTTGCCTTGCGACCATGCTCTCGATCCTGTAGGGGACGGATTAGCGAGGTTCTACTGTATATATACAGTGTGAATCACACAAAACCTTGCACCGCAAATATTGCGGAAATGGCAAATGCTATTGATGTGCGGTTTTCACGGAATGTATCGGTAGTCAGGTGCTCGTAGTTTTAGCCAATAAACAGAGCTTAATAATACTCAGAAAGTGTGACTTTGGTGCACACGCGCAACTTTTTAAATGGAGCGATACCTATTGGCATTAACAAACTGAAAGTAGGTTAAATTAGGAAGCCCACAGTGTTTGGTGCAGGATTCTAGAGCGAGTCGTTTACGAGGTATCGAATTTTGGAAAGTTCCCACACTGACTCTTGTACAGCATCTGTGGTAGCGCACACCCAGGAACAACACAAGTGTATACATTAGGTATCTGGATACTGATTGTTGCCTATCCCTGATGTTATTCCACCTGTATATTGAGCAAGCAGTAAAGGAAACAAAAGAAAAATTTGGAGTAGGAATTAAAATCCATGGAGAAGAAATAAAAACGTTGAGGTTCGCCGACGACATTGTAATTCTGTCAGATACAGGAAAGGACCTGGAAGAGCAGCTGAACGGAATGGACAGTGTCTTGAAAGGAGGATATAAGATGAACATCAACAGAAGCAAAACGAGGATAATGGAATGTAGTCGAATTAAATAGGGTGATTAGGAAATGAGAGGCTTAAAGTAGTAAATGAGTTTTGCTGTTTGTGGAGCAAAATAACTGATGATGGTCGAAGTAGAGAGGATATAAAATGTAGACTGGCAATGGCAAAGAAAGCGTTTCTGAAGAAGAGAAATTTGTTAACATCGTGTATAGATTTAAGTGTCAGGAAGTCTTTTTTGAAAGTATTTATATGGAGTGTAGCTATGTATGGAAGTGAAACGTGGACGATAAATAGTTTAGACAAGAAGAGAATAGAAGCTTTCGAAATGTGGTGGTACAGAAGGATGATGAAGATTAGATGGGTAGATCACATAACTAATGAGGAAGTATTGAATTGATTTGGAGAGAAGAGAAATTTGTGGCATAAGTTGACTAGGAGAAGCGATCGGTTGGTGGGGCATATTCTGAGGCATCAAGGAATCAGCAATTTAGTATTGGAGGGCAGCGTGGAGGGTAAAAATCGTAGAGGGAGACCAAGAGATGAATACACTAAACAGATTGAGAAGGATGTAGGTTGCAGTAGGTACTGGGAGATGAAGAAGCTTGCACAGGATAGAGTAGTATGGAGAGCTGCGTCAAACCAGTGTCAGGACTGAAGACCACAACAACAACAAGTGACCATCACAGGTTGTGTTCAAAATTACAACCTGCAGCGGCAGTACACGCTTCCTGTCTTGTACGAATGAAATGCTGCACACTCGGTAACATTTCGGCAGAGATGTCTGAGCAGGCTGCAGTAATACGTTGTTGCATATCAGCGGATATTGTTGATATGTACTTGTAGACGGCGGTTTTCATCTTTCCCCACAGAAAAAAAAAAACTACAGGCATCAAATCTGGGAAGAGGCCGGCAGTCCCTCCGCGTCTTTACAACGACTTGAAAACAATTTGTGGAGACGTGCTGTAATACTTGGTGCACTTTGGAATGGATAGCCATCATGTTGGTATCACAAATTCCTGTTATGTCTATGAAACACGGGTGTGCGAACTGATGGCTCACTATCCCACACCACACGTTTATGGTGGAACGACTGCTGCACGCGTGCTAGCATTTCGGCAGAGATGTGTGAGCAGGCTGCAGAAACACTTCGTTGCATACCAGCGGATGTGGCTGGCTGTCGTCCCCATCTGAAAAATCCAACCGTGATTGTCAAGAAACAAATAGTGCAGTTTTAGGAGGTTTAACCGGCCATAATTGGTTGACGTCCTTTCACCACTAAACAAGATACATGATACATCTGGAGTATCCTGTCTTAATGCCCGTGTACAGAAGTTAACACGATTCTCATAATCGTTTCCATGCTGCTCTTGGTGGAGAGGGATGTGATAGGAATGGAACCTTTATCGACGGAGATTGCGTAGGACATTTCTCCGACTCATGCCACTTCCTCGTGCGATTGCGCTGGAACTAAAGTGCGGATCAACTGCAACAGCAACAAGAACATTAATTTCCCCCTATTCTGTCGTCACTTTTTTCCGTGTTACGTTGTCAAGGTGTTACACTACGATTTTCACGTAACTGCTTGAAAATGTTGATAAATAATTTCCGAGATGGTTGACGTCAGTTGGGATAACTCGCCGCATACATTTTTGACAAGATGAGATTAGAAGAATTTGAAATGTGGTGCTACAGAAGAATGCTGAAGATTAGTACGGTAGATCACGTAACTGATGAGGAGGTATTGAATAGAATTGAGTAGAAGGGGAACTTATGGCGGAGGGATCGGTTGGCAGGACACGTTCTGAGGCATCAAATCATCACGAAATAATACTGGAGGGAAGTGTGGAGGGTAAAAGTAGTAGTGGGAGACCAACAGATGAATACACTTAGCAGATTCAGAAGGATGTAGGTTGCAATAGGTACTCGGAGAAGAAGAGGCTTTCACAGGATAGAGTAGCATGGAGAGCTGCGTCGAACCAGTCTTTGGACTGAAGACTATACAACAACAACACACAGCACAAGAAAGAACTGCACTGTTTCTACTCTCTCCATATACGATGAGCATGTCGCCTTTTTCTGCATTGGTACATCCCATCGCCCACTCACGACCTACTGCTTGAAACGTCACACACTGACTGATTAGCAAGTCGCAGTGCACTCAAGTAACACACAAGCAAACATAAAACACCATCGTTCCCAGCATCTACGCTAGTTGAATGGCAGAAGCAAGTGTCCGTGTGGAAACTTTTCACAACACGCTGTATCGTAAACGACTCGCACTAGCGTCCCGTAACAAACACCACTGACATTCCAGTTTACCTTACTTCCAGTTTGGTAATGTCAATAGGCCGTGTTCCATATCAAAAAGTGTTTGTGTGCACAAAGAATACACATTAGAAGTATGATTAGAGTCTGTTTATTGCCTAATAGTACGAGCCCCTGACTACCGATCCATTCTCTGAAAACCGCACAGCACTAGCATTTTTCATTTAATATTTACGGTGCACGTTTTAGGTTCAAAAATGGTTCAAATGGCTCTGAGCGCTATGGGACGTAACATCTAAGGTCATCAGTCCCTCTATAACTTAGAACTACTGAAACCTAACTAACCTAAGGACATCACACACATCCATGCCCGAGGCAGCATTCGAACCTGCGACCGTACAAGGTTTAGGTGATTCACCCTTTATACACTGCGCAACAAAATTAAAGGATAACTTTTTCGAAACCCCTATAACTGTCTCACATTGCGACGCATAATTTTGAAATTTCGCACGGAGGTGCCCACAATCTTCATCTGTAATGGTGCTACAGTGTGGCAAGCTGTGACGTTACCCTCGGGTTCAGCAATAATTCGAAGTGTAAACACATACGTAAGAAAGATCAGAGTTCAGAAGTTCGTGTGAGCTATAAGGTGGGTTAATAATGCCACATTTCCACCGTATGTCACCACAAATATTCTGTCCTAAGCCCTTGTGGACGTGTCACAAGATGGGAAGGTCATGACATCCCCGTTAGCCATGTTTCAACGCTTACTGTGACGCCTCTGCAATTGAAAAACGATATCCAGCGTTGAAATCATACAGTTTTCTTGTGGGTGGCCGAGGGAAACTTTACAGACATCAAGCCACTCAGAATCCATACTTAAAAGTTCCATTGGGTAGCACAGGGAGAGTCAATGAAACCACCCCTTCCCTTGGAACGTAGATGCCCACGCATTTCACCGTCGAATATGACAATTTCGCAGTGCATTGAGCAACAAGATGACGTTCTTCACAACGTTTGACGCTGCTGCCCTGGACGCTGCAGCCCTACTGTAAGGACATCGTAGGGCCGCAACCACACTGAACGCGATCTGCCCCTATGTGATGTAGTGTGACCACAGTTTTTGCTCCGTTACACCCATTGGAATCATTAGGAACCGTTCAGAATCATTCGATGAAAACCAAACCGCGATCCGAAGCAGCAAACGGGTTTTATGTTTTTTCAGGGCTTCTGTTTTGTTCTCTTCTGTGGCATGATCACAGGGGGATGCTGCATTATCATGTACGTGAATAAAACGCAAACGGTCCCTGTGAGACGCGTCAGTTCCGCAACTTCCTCAGTGGCACCCTCACATTTTTGTTGAACACATCAAAAATGTACCTGTGGGAAATTTCGACACTAATTTCGTCTCCAGGCTTCTCTAACTCCTGAGGATTAGGCAACACGTTCGACTCCCCATAAGTGGGTTTTGCCTACCTTCAGGTGCTAGATCAGCCACAAGAGTAAATTGGTGTCTACGTTTCTGACATGTACATTTATAAACTGATCCTTTAATTTTGTTGCAGTACATATAAATATCGCAATTACTGGTAGAATGTCACTTCTTGGAATTAACAGGTTTTTTTGAATGTCATAACCAGAAATCGTTTTAACAGAGACTTTCAGCATTTCGTCTTAGCGATTCATTTGACGATCTCTGTGCACTTTTGATGAACGGTGGAAAAGCTTCATGTTACGCACAAATGTTGACTTTCACTCCCAGTCGACACGTAATTAGGGACGAATTCTTACAAATGCACGCTACACAGGTGTGATAACCGAAATTTTTATCTGTATATTATATCATCGGATCGTTATCCATATTCTTTTGTTCACTCAATTTCTCTTTCGTGTATTAAAATAACATGAGCACAGTTCGTTGTTTGCTTGAGCATGGGGGAGATTTAATTCCCAACTTGTGAATAACCATTTGTCTTCCATTAGCGTCAGCGGAACGATCTATACTGACGTTACCTTTTTTGTTTACATTATAAAGTCTTGGTTGAAAAATTGTTATCAGTGTGTCTTTCCTTTCATATAATTAAAATCATGGTTTCACTGAGGTTCTGGCAGAGAAATTAATGTCCTGAAGCGCCTGTGAAAGTCTATGGATCTAAGGAAGGTGGGTTTAACATCCCGTCGACGTCGAGGCACTGAAGAGCTATGAAAGCCAGCTGTGTGACAGGAAAAGTGTCAGCTTGAAGCAATGAAGGTGTGTTAGTTGTCACAGATGCGAGATATACGTGAGGCTATACCACAGAGAACGTCACGACAACCTGCAATGCACAGAGATACACTGTATACTGATTTCATAAGTATTCTCTGTTGCTATGGCTCCCATGGCCTATCTTTGTGTAGTTTTATTTATGCTCGACATTTTTATTATTTCTCGCCGTAAGTCTTGTGAAAATTGTTTCCATAACGTACCACAAAGGGTTTCTTCATAATGGCCTACACTTGGCCATTTTTCTAAGAGTTGGATATTATCATCATCAGCTTCTTATCTCATGATTCCGGTATAATCTTAAGTATTTGTCTTATCTAGCATCTTCGTGCTGTAGTGAGTCAGAAATGATATATGATAAACAAAACTTCTCAGAAATTACAAAATGGATATTCGTCCGACTTTTCATAGCTAAACGAAGAGTGGGAAATGGACAAATGAGGTATCAAAGTAGCGAGCTTGAGGTCTAGTTTTGTGAAAAAAAGATTTACTTGTTTGAAAGTAATTCTGATGTTTTCATTTCTTATCAGATCCCCCGAGATTGGCAACGTCTCTTGCGTCTTGTGAATGTGATCTCTGTGGCCTGTGTATGTGTTAGGCCTTTCTTTCTTATTGTAAACGAAACTGAACGAGGAGTGCTAACAACTGCAACTCTTACTTATACAGTTTTACTGTCATTTACTTCCGCTCTCTGTTGCCTAGTGTTCTTTGTATCCTATGATGTTGATTTAATTTAGTGTGGATATAATATTCAAGCTCGTATCTTACAGCACAACCAAAGAAATACGCTCTAAAATATGACCAGCAGCGCATGGTCTTTTACTTTAAAATTCGTTGTCTTACTCTTTCTATGAGAAGTCTAGATTATTTATTGAGCTTTTCGGATTGTCCTCAGCGAACATCATGGTGTTCATCTAGTTATGAGGACCTGTTTTAGTGCCTCGGTTGATCATGTTTTTCCATTGTCTACCAATGTCGCCAATACAGATATTTAAAGTAAAGTGTATAGGGTACACTCGTCTTCTCTCTAGCGGGGTTTCTTTCGTAATTTGTCATATATGTGTGTGTGTGCTAGCGCGCTCGCGCACGCACGCGCACACGTGAGTGAGTGTGTATGTGTGTGTGTGTGTATTGTATGTGTGTGTATGTGTGTGTGTGTGAATGGGTGGGTAGGTGTTAAGAAAAAGGCGGAGGGCGCGAAGTGGTGGTTGGGGAAGGCGCGTACGGACTCACACAGACACACACACACACACACACACACACACACACACACAAACACACAAAGAGAGAGAGAGAGAGAGAGAGAGAGAGAGAGAGAGAGACAGGAAGGCTTGGAGTGGTATCAACAATTTTCTGTGAAATTCTTGATAGTAATTTTTCCCTAAGCACATGAGAACCAATGCAATGCCTGTATGTTATTTTGCAGAATCGCCATCATGGCTTTCTACGCAGAGTCGTGGCTAACCGAGGTGTTGGTAGCCCTGTCGCTGGTAGTGGTGGCAGTGTACGCGTGGTTCTCGTACTCTTATAAGTATTGGCAGAGAAAGGGCGTGCCCTACCTCGAGCCGCGGTTCCCCTTCGGCAATGTCTACAACAGCTTCGTGGGAAAGACGTCCGGGCCGATCGAACTGAATGAAGCTTACCTGCAGTTTAAAGGTAAGAGGAGACACCAAAAAGCTTTACTCATTCTTCCTTCTTCTTTTTGTACTGTTAGCTGAGTCGGATACGAATCTTATAATTAGCTTCGGAGATGTAGACTCATTTCTGATCCGTTATTAAGAAACTCACGATCACTGCAAAGAACTATTTGAGGTCTCATAGCTTCCATATACGAACTAGATGGAGAATCTTTTTCTTCGATATTTAAACGGCTTTCTTAATTATTGTTTGGTTGACGTTTCGCACTTTGAAATGAATACGATGTCAGTTTGGTAGTTCAACTACATGACTTTCTTAGTGTGTCACTGTTATTTTTTATTTAATTATTGAATGGTGACAACGGCAAAAGTTTAAGCAATGCAAGGTTCGGAGGATAGCGACGCAGTAATGCAAGTAACAAGGCATATTATTCCATCACCTGAGTCTCTGTAGGGAAGTCATTCTAAACCTAAATTTCGACACGTGTTGCATGTTCCGAAGATATTTCGTCCACACAGGTGAACTAACTGAATTCGGTGTTGTTGTTAGTTGGGCTGATGGACGTTGTCATTGTCATCCAACAATGAATCGAAAACTCAACCATATGAAGTAATGAAGAACATCAAACTTAATTAATCAACACAACTCAAAACAAAGGAAACAGAACATAGTATATATACGAATCATGTTGAGAGCAACGGAATGTGATTCATTTACTGGTACGATGTAAGAACATGCTAGTTATCTCTCATTATCCTTTGTTAGCAGAGGAAAAGTCGAGTAAATAAATAAATAGAGGCTGCTTAACACATCCCGTCATCAACAACAAAACTCTACAGTGAGATCGCAAAAGGAACTGCGGCGAGCTTTCGCTTATCCAGCTTAACGAGAACCTGAGACGCCACAAATAATCAGAAATCACGAATAAATCTAAAATATATTAGGCCCAAATTGAACATCAAACTACATTACGTACGCGTCACTGACTGGAACCAATTAATTGATATTTATGGACATCTTCCTTCTGGGGAAAAGATGAGGCAGACGTTTAGCCAGGAGAACAGCTGTGGACGTGTTATTAGGACAGATTTCCCGTAGTTATCTGAAGATGAAATGAATGACATGTGAAACATTTTTCAGGGTTGGACTGGGGCCTGAGTCACTTGCGTAACAGTATCTTCTACAGGAAAACACTCAATCTAATTGTAACAAAATACTTGAAGATTCTTTTTGTATTTTTTTCAAATATCGGTTTACTTTACACTGATAATCTGCTAAGGGATGATGGGAAGCTTTCTGTATTGGCTATCCACTAACCAGAAAAAAATTTCTAACGAAGTGTGGCGTTCTGAATTTTGTGCTCCACAAGATCTACTCGCCGTCGGGTTAACTCATTGCTGAAAGAATCTGGAATGAACGGTTCCACATCTGAAGTGTTTCCCCTTGTTACGCGCAAAGAGTGTCCTATGGATTTCTTTCACTCCATGTGAGCCCTATCCCCCAAAAGAACACCACCATACGCCTAACGTTATTTTATCAGTCACAGATAGCACTCGAAGACTCTTTGTCGACATGCCAGAGAATCATTCACTGTCCGTCACGCCTCGAAACGAACTCCCACGCAACCACGAGTTAAGGGCGCTCAGTCCTGGCAGAAACCGAGCCCACCACAGCAGCTGACCATTCAGGGAAAACGTGGGACGTGCTGTACATCCATTGGCTCCCCACATCTAATTTCTCACACAGATCTCTAGTGGCAACAACCTCAAGCTGTGCGACCGAAGCTAGCACCACTTGGAGCTTTAATCAGAGGACTCCCCAAACAGGGGCGAATTCGAATACAGTTATCACTGTCCTCACTAAATAACTTGGTAACAACCCAGATAATATGAAACCATCCCCACATTATCATCAATACTAAACGACTAGGTACAACTGAGATACTGTGTAACAGTCCCAGTTTGCTAACAACATATAGCACATAACCATCCACACACTATGATCTCTAAACGTCCATTATAAACAACTGAAAAAGTCATTGTTTCCCCAGCTTTCTGGTGCATGATGACACTGGGCAAGGGAAGTCCTGGAATAGAATCAGGATCAGTGGCTTTGGGTTCTCTTCACTGACGAGTGCAGGATTTATTTCAACTCTGATTATCGACTTAAATAAATGCGAAGACGCCCAGGTAGCAATGCACGTTACAGGCATGCAGTATCACAGGTTCATCAGTGTGATGGGTCACCCATGTTTGAGGCCAATGTCATGACTGGATGCTGGACGCTTCTCTTCGCTATCGAGGGTCATTTGAGGACTGTGTAGTGTGAGGACAATATGACCTGTGGTCAGAATGGGCCACCATCGAAAAGAACTGGAGTCTTGTGCCCCAACACCCCCACCACTTTCTGAACAGCAGGCCAAGGAGGATACAACCGCACGTAAACCAAGCATTAAGCCCTAGGGGATCACACTGGCTGTCTAGCGAACAAAGATATTTTGTTGTATTTTTATCAGAAAGTCGTCATTCCATGATTCTACAACAACATTAGATCACGCTGGTCTACAGAAGATTGAGTTTGTAAGCATGAGTCATATAACACTCTTTCACTGTTGTCTGGTGACACTTTTGTGTGATTCCAGGCTGGAAACATACAATAACTGAATTTGGGATTCAAGCACGTTATAGTTCGTGGGATACTGCTACGGAATGTTCGATGTTACCCAGTAGTAGATTAAAATTTCACCAATATGAAAGGATGGTTCAAATGGCTCTGAGCACTATGCGACTTAACTTCTGAGGTCATCAGTCGCCTAGAACTTAGAACTAATTAAACCTAACTAACCTAGGGACATCATACACATCCATGCCCGAAGCAGGATTCGAACCTGCGACCGTAGCGGTCGCTCGGTTCCAGACTGTAGCGCCTAGAACCGCACGGCCACTCCGGCCGGCATATGAAAGGATATGCGATATCGAAGTGACTGCATTTACTTTGATTATTCTTTTGTTCTCAAATTACAGTAAACTTTTTTTTTTTTTAGTTTAGTAAAGCTATTTCTCTGATCGCCTATACTCTACGTTCACACGCGTTCGCAGATATGAGTCAAAACATTTTCGAGTAGTTTGCATACAGGAAATACGTAACTGAAAAAGTATATCTGTGAAATAAACCCTGCAGTTTCTCGTTAAAATTATATCAAAATTGATACGTGTAGAGTTCCAACTTCAAATGCAAATTTCATGAAGTGTCAACTGCATAAATTGGCCTTTTAAGGGTATACGGAATGAGTTTTTCGATGAAAAAATCGATTTTTGGGAAAATGCATTTTCGAAAAAATTAGACTATCCCGTTTAATACCACGTATAAAATATTTGGATGACGTGAATAGAACTATTTAAAATAATTTTTTAAAATAATTTCGACACACGATGTTCCGCACCTTGTATATGAGACGCGAAATATACCTGATATAGACAGCTTTGCCAGAGATATAATTGAGCACAAGAGAGCTAGTTTTTCTGTTGGCTACACTGCTAGATAGTTGACAATAGATTCTCCACCATTTTTTTTGTTTCCTTTTTGAGTACATCCATGTCATTGTTGTGGAAGTCGTATGTGGAGAAGTCATTGAGTTTTCTTTCCTTCAACATGCCAAGACCTAGTCTGAAGGTATTTAGAAAGCGTGTACATTGGCGCAAGAACGTAAAGTGTACTAAAAATTCGTCTGATTCATCTTCATCAGTATCTGATGTCCCAGTAGCGACTAACCTCAGCACTGGTAGTGATACATTGAGTGATGCTGCTGCCACTACACCGGAAAGTTCTTCAAGAAGAAAACTAGCTGGAATTGAAGAAGAATACAAGAAACTAAATGCTGGGACAACAAAATATGAGGTAATTAACGTCTCTTTATTATCAGACGTTTTGGAGAACAATGTGTAGTGCAAACAATGTTGAAAATGTGGTGTTTCATTGAAAACAAACTTACATGTAGGACTTGCTTGTGAATTAGAGTTGATGTGCAGTTATTGCAAACACAGTGTTGCTTTCTTCAATTCCTCACATGTTACTGCAGATACAGATAAACTATACGATGTAAACATTAGACTGATTTATGGATTACAGTGTATAGGAAAGGGTAGGGCTGCAGGTGCCATGTTGTGTGGTGTGATGAACCTCCCTCCTCCACCTTCAAAATTTAACAAACACATAATTGCAATAGGCTCTGCTGTAGAAGATGTGGCACAGGAAAACATGAAAGATGCTGTTGAGGAAGCAGTTGTTGAAAATAATAATAGCAGAGACTTGTCCATAGCTTTTGATGGAAGCTGGCAGAAGAGAGGCCACACATCTCTGAATGGTGTAGTAACAGCTACAAGTGTGGACACTGGTAAGGTAGTTGATGTGGCAATACTTTCCAAGCATTGCAGATGCAAGGAGAAAACGAAAAATAAACATGAAGAGGAGTGCATGGCAAATTACTATGGGTCAAGTGGTGGTATGGAAGTTGCTGGTGTAAGAAGTATTTATCAACGCTCAGTAAAATGGTACAACGTTAGGTACATAAATTATCTTGGAGATGGTGATTCAAAGGCATTCAAAGAAATTGAGGAACTGAGACCCTATGGTAACGATGTGAAAATTTCCAAACTGGAGTGTGTTGGCCATGTTCAGAAAAGGATGGGATCAAGACTTCGACGGCTCAAGGCTAGCATGAAAGGCAAGAAATTGAGCGATGGAAAAACTTTAGATGGGAAAAATAGACTGACAGATGCTACAATAGATCATATTCAGAAGTGCTGTGGTCTATCAATAAGACAGAATACAGCAGATGCAGTATTAATGAGAAGAGCAGTCTGGGCTCTGTTTTTTCATACAGCTTCAAAGAATGAGAATCCCCAACATGGGCTATGTTCAAAAGGAGACAATAGTTGGTGCAAGTACAACAGAGGCAAGATAACTAAGAAACAATACAATCACCCTCATCACCTGCCACCTGCCATAATGGATGAAATAAAACCAATATTCCGAGACCTCGCAGATATTAGTCTACTAAAGAAATGTCTTCATGGCCGGACTCAAAATCCAAATGAGCGTGTGAACCTTGTGATATGGAATCGACTACCTAAAACCGTGTTTGTGGGTATAAACACACTTCATTTTGGCGTTGATGATGCTGTTTCATCATTCAATCAGGGCAATATAACAAAGTGCAAAGTTCTGCAGAAGTTGGGGCTCTGTGTAGCACTACGAACTGCCGCAGCTATGCTTTGTTTGGACAAGGAACGGCTCAGGTCTTCAGATAATGCCATAGAAGTATATTCAAAGATGGCTAGACAGCGTAGCAGAGCCATCAAGAGGAAGCTGTTGGACGATTCTGATGATACAAGCTATGGAGCAGGCTTGTACTGAAGTAAAAACTTTGAACCTAATTTCCCGTAACTTTAGTTTTTTTGTGTACAAGGTACATTTTCTCTGGGCCTATTTATGGAAGAAAGATGAAATTTTCTGTACTTGTTCCTTAAGACCTTCTAATATATCTGAATTAAAAGATATGTGGAATTATTTTGTATTAATGGATGTAAATTTTAAAATACTTGTTAAAATGTATAACTTTTTTTAACATTTACAAAAAATAAAATATCTGAAAAACTATTCATGATTTTTTCAAAATTAATAATTCAGCATAAAAGCAGAACATATCTCTGCATTCTGTGAAAAAATCAAGAGTATCGTCCAAATAACAAATGAGAAAATGTTCCTAACTTTTAGCTCAATTTAACATTGTAAGCATAGGGCGTTCCTTATACCCTTAAGATAGCAAAATCTGCGGCAGTACATGCACTTTAGGAGCATTTATCTCTGTTCATATAACGAGTCTGGTTAGGAATCGCAAGAGTTTGCGTGAAACCTGTTTATTTGAAATGTGAAGCAAATGTAAGCCATCTTGTTTGTTCCAGGCCAACACTTCGGCGGAGTATATTTCTTTAACCGACCGAGTCTCATGATAGTGGACCCAGATTTGATCCGTACAATTCTCGTCAAGGACTTCTGGACCTTCCAGGACAGAGGAATAAAGACGAACGAAAATGAACCTCTGAACGGCCACCTTTTTCTACTTGGCGGGAACAAATGGAGGAGGCTGCGTGTGAAGCTGACACCCACGTTCACTTCTGGCAAGATGAAGATGATGTTCCAGGTGAGGTGGCTCTCTCAGTACTTTCAACATGCGGCGACCTCTTCGCCTAATTTTGTAGTATGCAGAACTGGCCCTAGACCTGCGGAGCACATTGTGAACTTTCGGCATGTGGCTTATGCTCTGATGTCCTAAGGGCCTGCTTCTGGCTTTAGTGTGTGGGCAGCTACGCTCAAGTATCTCAGAAACATCTCAAAGAGTGAATGAGGTTGAGCAGCGGTTTCTGGAGTGCTTTCCGGAGACAGCGCTTCAAATTCCTATTCAGACCACCCAGATTCCGATTTCCAGTGGTTTCGCTAAAACTTTTTTCTTTTCAAACCCACAGTCTGATTTATTCGCATCTGGAGCTTGTGTTCCGCTGCGAAGGAGCTCGTCATCAGACCTTGCCGTCTTTACGGTCCCGGCCATCACAAAAGGTGTTATATTGAACGAGACCTTCAAGTTCCACATAAAATCAAGGAAAATGTCTGTTCTCTGAAATGCTGTTTGCTATTTTTTACTATTGCTGAAAAGGTCCGTAATGTGCTAGTCCCTACTCCTGAAGCGTGTGTAATCTAATCATGTAACGGAACTTCCACCAATTGCGATGGTTAATGGATTGACTGTTTAACGACAAGCAGGTCGTTTTACACGGAGAATCGTTGCGCAATTTCAGCTGCACAATTCACGGAAGTATTCGAATAATGCTTTTGTTGACCCTGAAACTAAACCAGCAATAACATAACATTATTATAAATATGCTGTTTTAATCTCAAGGTCTGGAAGGTTGTAGGCAAACTAGTGTGAGCTTCCGACAGTCTCTCTAATTAGCTTTCTCAAGAGTGTGGAACACAGATCTACGGATTCTGGATTTCACTCTGGAGAGCTATGGTTGTTCACAGCACACACTCAAACCAACTCTAAGCTCCATACCTGGTGCTTTCATGTTTAATGTGTGGTTTACTCTTTTATTCAGCTCTTACTCTATCGAGTCTGATTCGTTGTCTTTTTTTTCTGTAGAGGAATGCACAGATTCTTAGTCCCTAGCATGTTGGTGTCATCTATGATGATCTCTTCACTCCCGTAATCAATGTGCTACCGAGGCGTTTGTGGCGCATAATATAGGAAATTAATGTCCAGCCTTTTTTTTTGTATTGGCCTTCTTGTATCTGTTGCATAGCGGCAATATGCGCCTCTCTATACAGGTGCCATATGTGTGGCTGTTCATGTGTACGGGCTTTGCATGCTGTATTGTAGGTTTTATGGACGGTTATTGATTAGTGTTTCCTTGGGTACTTCGTTTGTTCTACAACGGTGATCAACCTTATCAAGCCGAGTCTGTTCTCCACTCTGCGGATTACTAGTTCTGCGTATGAGGCATGTGATGGAATAACGTGCCTCGTCATTCCCAGTTATTTTGCCCTGCCTTATTATGAATTCCTTGAAAACTCCTACTTGTGGTAAAACATACTTGTTAACCACTTGTTAGGAGCCACTATTTTAGGCCTTTCGTGGAATGCAGTTGTAATTAACTCGGCCACCCGTGCTGGGATTCCGTGTTTTACGCGACAGAGACTTGAGAGCTACTAGTACATATTGTCGAACGCCCTCTATTTGTAAGTCAAGTGGTGAGGTGCCGTCACTGAGATTGAGTCTCTTCACTTATGGTTGGCGATGTGGACTAAGACGTCAAGTGTGGCTTGTTTTTTCTTTGATCATTTTAATTGATGAAAGGATAAAATTTAAAAATGCAGCAAACTAAGTAGGCGAAAGCGAATACAAACGTCTAAGACACTGACAGGAAGTGCAAATTTGCTAAGCAGGAATGGCTACATGACCAATGCAAGGATTTAGAAGCATACTTCACTAGGGCAAAGACACATAACGTCTACAGGAAAATTAATGAGACCTTTGGGCTCGTAGAGAAGCACTTGTATAAAAATGAGAGGCTCAGATGATAAGCAGGTCCTAAGCAAAGAAGGGAAAGCTGAAAGATGGAAGCAGTTTATACAGGGCAATGTTATTGCAGGGAAAGTGGACGTACTAGAAGATGAGTTGAGACTTATTACAATGCGAGAAGAATTTTACAAAGCTGTGAAAGACGTCAGTATAAACTAGGGCTCAGGTGTGCACGGTATTCCATCAGAACTTCTGGAAGAGCCTTCGATGACAGAGCCATGACAAAATTCTTCTATCTGGTGTGAAAGATATATGAGACAGGCGAAGCACCCTCAGAATTCAAGAAAAATGTAGTAATTCAATTCCAAAGAAAGCAGTTGCTGACAGATGTGAAAATTACTGGACAATCAGTTTATTAATTCATTGTTGCATAATACTAATACGAATTCTTCACAGAAGATACAGGAACAATACCAACCCTCTGACTTACCTTAGAGGATTGGTTAAGGAAAGACAAACATACATTTATAGCATTTGTGTATTTGGAGAAGCCATTTGGCAACGTTGACTGGAATACCATGTTTGAAATGCTGAAGATAGCAGGAGTAAAATACCGGAACCAGACGGCAGTTATAAGAGGCGAGGGGCATGAAAGGGAAGCAGTAGTTCAGAAGGGAGTGAGATACGGTTGTAGCCTGTCCCTGGTGCTATTCAGTATGTACATTGAACAACTAGTACAAGAAACCAAAGAAAAATTTGGAACAGGAATTAAAGTTGAGGGAGAAGACATACAAACTTTCAGGTTTCTGTCAGACACTGCAGATAACTTGGAAGAACAGCTAAATGTAATGGACAGTGTCTTAAAAGGAAGATATAAGAGGAACATCAAGAAATGTAAAACAATGATAACGTAATGTACTCGAATAAAGTCCTATGATGCTAAGAGAATTAGATTAGGAAACGAGATATTTAAAATAGTAGATTAGTTTTGCTATTTGGGCAACAAAATAACTGATGATGGCTGAAGTGGAGAGGATATAAAATGTAGACTGTCAACGGCAAGAAAAGCATTTCTGAAGAAGAGAAATTTGTTAGCATCGAATACAGATTCAAGTGTCAGAAAATCTTTTCTGAAGGTATTTGTCGGGAGTGTGGCCGTGAATGGAAGTGAAACATGGACAATAAACAGCATGGACTGAAAGACAATAGAAGGTTTCGAAATGTGGTGCTACAGAAGAATGTTGTAATTTAGGTGGGTAGATCAAGTAAGTAATGAGGAGGTATGAATGGAATTAGGGAGACAAGGAATTTGTGGCCCAACTTTGTTGAAAAGAAGGGATCGGTTGACGGGACACGTCCTGAGACATGCAAGGGATCACCAATTTAGTATTGGTGAGAAGTGTGGGTGATAAAAATCGTAACGGGAGACCAAGAGATGAAAACAGTAAGCAGGTTGCAGTAGTTACTCGGAGATGAAGAGGCTCGCACAAGGTAGAGTAGCATGGATAGCTGCATCAAACGAGTGTTCAAACTGAAGAGCACATCAACAATAACAACTTCTTTTCGATTTATATTTGTATTAGGTCACTTTTCACTATGTACAATCGGATTGTTAGTGAATTCAGTGGTCGGTATTGGCTATAATCACGTAGGCCTACCAATAAGCCATGAAGTACTGCACGCCTGGGAGTTATATAGAGCTGAGTGCTGAAAGAAAGGGCAATGCGGGCAAGACATTCCTCAGAAGCCACATTCGGCTCAAGAGGGGCTGGGAAGGCAGTTGTCATGTCCTGCAGGGGTGGACATTCACTGCCCTGAGAGAGAGCTGAGCGAGGTGGCGGTACTTTACAATGCTGGAGGCCACAGAACTCTTGTAGCATGGGCAGTGCAGGTGGGAGAGTGCATTCTGGTAATTTCAGCCCTACGAGGTTGCCGACTGAATATTGCGTCCACTGTGTAGGCAGACAATTACAAGTACTCCGCATTGTCTGCAGTGTGACCAACGCACCAACGAGCAGATCATCGGTGCTGTATAAATGCTAGCCATACTGCAAAAGGAGATATGTGCGCTTCGGTTCGGCAGATAGGAAAACACTCACAGTAAATGTGTTGAATTACACCCAATTTTCCAATGAGCTACTTCTGGATGTGCCAGTCAGGGTTTACGTCTTATCTTTCTCACAGCTAATCAGTAGTTGATAATAGAAGCATGACTAAAGAAAAATTAAGACACGTTCATAGGATTTGTCGACCTGGAAAAAGCGTTCGAAAATGTAAAATGGTGCAAGATGTCCGAAATTCAGAGAAAAATAGGGGTACGTCATAGGGAGAGAAGGATAATATACAGTATGTACAGTCGTGGACAAAAC
This sequence comes from Schistocerca nitens, assembly GCF_023898315.1. Taxonomy (NCBI): domain Eukaryota; kingdom Metazoa; phylum Arthropoda; class Insecta; order Orthoptera; family Acrididae; genus Schistocerca; species Schistocerca nitens. The sequence continues at coordinate 630,168,907 of NC_064619.1, forward strand.
GAGCGAGACCCCTCGCCTTTTCGTTATGCTGATCCGCACGGCTTTAAAGTCTGCTACACAGCATAACAGGCAAGGCGACGAAGTGCTACCAACATACTATGTACAGGCGTGAAATTGACAAACTATCTGAACTTTTTTAGACTGTTTTCCATAATTTGTAAGACTATATTAATGCTGATTAATGTGTTAAACACAACACGTAAATATAAGATAGAAATGAAAGAAGAAACGCTAATTGGTATGAACTGTACCAATAAAAATGAATTTCAGCTTATCGAGAAAACATAACTGTTTTAGTAAGACAAAGAATCCTAGATCGTTACGAATTAGCAAAATATTATCCGCATTCGGCCGCGAAACGGTCTGTGTCAACGTTCAGACCAGTCATACTGGATTACTGTTGCTGACCTACCACGAAAGTGTAGCAAAACGGAGCATCCTCGTTATCCATGTGATGGATAAGACGACTAATTCGCAACATAAATGTCAACGTAAGCATCAATTTCTATTGGAACGTGCTTCCTGGACCAAATAACATACATTTCCTACGTCTTCAATGCGAATCATGTAGCAAATGTAATTTAAAGAACATAAAAATATCGAGTGAATTTACTAACATAATTATGAACGACTCACGAACGTAAATCGATGGTCACATAGTTTTCAAAAGTATTCTACAGTATTTCCATTGTCCATTAGACTAGCAGCAGGAAGAAAACGTTCGCTCAGCTGTGCTGAGATACCTTGCACTGACGAAGCTCGCGCTTCGAAGACGCCACAGCATCGTCTGCCACCACTTCATGGGAAACGAAATATCTCAAGTGTACGCCAATGTGTTGCAATCACATATCTATGTGGCGCTAAAGTGTGGTTATGGATAATACGTATGCTCAGATTGCGAATCTAACATCATAAATAAAGTGAGGGAAATGAATTAGGCGTCCTTCGTCTTCCGTAACATCAAATATATTTTAGTTATTCTATCTTAAATGAACTGCGCATAAAATCATTCACCAGAAGTAAATTACTTCTTAGCAACATCAGAAGATATTAACAGCTTGCCGGCGCGGGTTAGCCGTGCTTTCAACGACGTCATATCGCGGAACGCGCGGCTGCTTGCGCTGTCAGTTCGAATCCTTCCCCGAGCATGGATGTGTGTTAGGTTAGGTTGGTTTAAGTAGTTCTAGGTCTAGGGGCTGATGACCTAAGCAGTTTGGTCGCACATTTCCTGGAGCCATTTTTTGACCTTTCACGTAAACTTTCTTTACATAAACGGCCGTATCTTTAGATTGCGTTGACATAGAAGCTCACTTTTCTTACACCACCAAGTGACCGGTTACTGCAAGAAGTGCGATACATCTCCGCTTATTATGTCTACCCGTTCTCGAGGTAAACGGGTTTTAAGGGTTGGGTAGACCGATAGACGGTCAAGAAAGTGAGACTAGTAGGGTTCCGTTTTTACCGGTTTAGGTGACGAAATCCTAACAACGAAAATAGCTACCACAGCTACTGAAGATGAGAGCCGCATAAATAACACCCCTTGCTCTTTATTCGAAATGTTCTAGTTGCAGTCGATACATCAGCATATTTATCGTAGCTACGCTTTCGATCCAAATCACGTTTACAAGAATGCAAATAGAATCCATTAGCATATACACGTGGTAATTCACATCCCAGTATTAATGCCACCGCGTTTTAGAAGTGCGAACATTCCCATTGCTAGCTAGCTTAAGAAACACTTCGGCTAATGAACATTTTCTGGCTGTGGCGAGCCTAGTGGAGAATTCTAAACAGTGTAGAATACGTTTGGCAGCTATGTAGCCGTTTATTTCCTGGGGTGGTGCAGAATTATCCTACTAAATTTACTCACTAATAACAGTATTTTGTTATTTCGATAAACATTCCAAATGACTGTCACATAAGCGGTGACATAAAGGTAGAAAATTCATGTTTTTGAGTCCAGAAAACTCCATGCAACAGAAACTGCAGTTCATTTTGCCATTTTCATTGCGAAATTGCCGGCTTATTCATGTCAGGGGTAATAATAGAGGGCTGTTTGCCTGGGTTGTCTGCTAGTGTAGTGAAAGGAAGGTCTGGTTTGTTTTCGGTTCTAATCTCGAAGGAGGCAGGTGGAATATCAGTAAAGCAATTTTAAGAAATTCTCGCGCCCCCAATACGTTTTATCGCTACCTTTATTCTATACTGTGGATGTCAATATGACACTTTCGTAGAATTTAATACATGTTACTGCCTACTTTTTCCGCTTCTGTCAATAATGGAATTAAGTGTGGCACTGAATGATTTATAACTGAATTTCGTTATGGATCTTCACGCATTGCTAAATTTGCACACTTTCGTGGTAGGTCAGCAACAGTAATCCAGTATGACTGGTCTGAACGTTGACACAGACCGTTTCACGGCCGAATGCGGATAATATTTTGCTAATTCGTAACGATCTAGGGTTCTTTGTCTTACTAAAACAGTTATGTTTTCTCGATAAGCTGAAATTCATTTTTATTGGTACATTTCATACCAATTAGCGTTTCTTCTTTCATTTCTGTCTTATATTTATGTGTTGTGTTTAACACATTAATCAGCATTAATATAGTCTTACAAATTATGGAAAACAGTCTAGAAAGTTCAGACAGTTTGTCAATTTCACGCCTGTGCATAGTATGTTGGTAGCACTTCGTCGCCTTGCCTGTTATGCTGTGTAGCAGACTTTAAAGCCGTGCGGATCAGCATAACGAAAAGGCGAGGGGTCTCGCTCGTTTTGTCCACGACTGTACAAGAGACAAGAGGGAATAAGAGTGGACGACTGAGATCGAAGTGTCGGATTAACAATGGTATAAGACAGGGATGTAGTCTTTTGCCCCTACTGTTCAATCTGTACATGGAAGAAGTAATGATGGAAATAAAAGAAATGTTCAGGACTAGAATTAAAATTCAAAGTGATAGGATATCAATGACACTTTTTCGCTAATGGATCACACTGCTGTCCTTAGTGCTGAACGGAATGAACCGTCTAATGAGTACAGAATACAGACTGAGAGTAAATCGAAGAAAGACGAAAGTAATGAGAGGTTGCAGAAATGAGAAGAGCGAGAAAGTTAAAACCAGGATACATGGTCACGAAGTAGATGAAGTTAAGTAATTCTGCTACCTGGGCACCACAATAACTAATGACAGACGGAGCAAGGAGAACACCAAAAGCCGACTAGCACTGGCAAAAACGGCATTCCTGGCCAACAGAAGTCTACTAGTATCAACCATAGGCATTAAATTGAGTAAGAAACTTCTGAGAATGTACGTTTGGAGCACAGCATTGTATGGTAGTGAGACATGGACTCTGGAACAGAAGAGAATCGAGGAATTTGAGATGTGGTTTTACAAAAGAATGTCGAAAATTAGGTTGGCTGATAAGGCAGCAAATGAAGAGGTCCTGCACAGAATCGGAGAGGAAAGGAATATATGGGAAACACTGGTAAGGAGAAGGGAGAGGATGATAGGACATATGTTAAGACTTCAAGGAATGACTCCCATGGTACTAGAGGAGGCTGTAGCGGGCAAAAACTGTAGGGGAAGACAGAGATTGGAATACATCGAGCAAACAATTGAGGATGTAAGGTTGCAAGTGCTACTCTGAGTTGAAGAGGTTGGCGCAGCAGAGGAATTCGTGGCGGGCCGCATCAAACCATTCAGAAGACTGATGACTCAAAAAAAGAAACATCAGCATCAACTCTCTTTGTGTCCGTCTAATGAAGGGGAGCCCGCTCTAATGTTCATCCAATCTCGAAACTACATTTAGGGTAGAATCTGTCATTTTTTCATGTTTCTGCTACTTTTGGCACCCAATTTTTTTTTAAATTGATCAGTTACAGTAGTCAAGTTGTGATTCATTTTGGTAGCTCCCCGATACGAATAAATGGTTTCATTCGGTAGACTAAAATGAAGTAAAACCATTACACAGTATTTCGTTATTCGTTTTATGTAAGTTCCTAGGTGTAGGATCTCTATGGCAGGGTCGATTTAATCATTTACAGGGGTGAGGATTCAGCTGCAGAGACAACATTAGCAAGCCACATATACGCACTGTATGTTACAAAAGAACCATGGGGGTTTACGCACGTATGGACAGCAGGTGGAAAAAAGGGGCTGTACTGTGCAGGAATAACCCTTCTAGTGACTGTCCTGCCACCGACAGTTAGACACAAGTGTTGCAGACTTGCAACTGTAATGATGCATCACCCCACCACGAACGACGAGAAAAAATAAAGTATAAAACAATTTCGGACGCCCCTAGAATGATGAAACGAAAACATCTGCACTGATGGGCCAAACCGTTGTAATAATGGGTTGGTCGACTTATAAAACGCCATACATCAGTGATTTTGTGTGGCGTGGTTGTGACAAGCCCTCGTTAGGTTTCCAGAGGGACGTGCCAACAGACACCTACACACAGGTCACTCAGTTCCCGTACATTACAAGTCAGTGGTCTGAGGACGCGGATAGTTTACGACAGCTTCCTAAATGTATGTCACCAGCTTCACGTCAGGCTACTTTGGAGGCAAAGACAACAACGTGAATTCACCATCGTGCTCCTCTAACCATTGCAGTACGATTCTGCCCTTCTTACACAGACAGTTGTCCTGCTGAAAGATGCCATCGGAAAATACACCACCTATGAAGGGATGCAGGTGGTCCTCGCCATTGTTGACGTAGTCTACAGCTGTCTCGCTGTTTTCGGTTACTGCCGAATGTCCTACGGAAGCCCAGGTGAATGTCCTGCGTAGCATAAAGTTGACGTTATCAGGCTGCGATCTATGGTGCACTTCATGTTTGGTGCAGCTGTTCACTGGGATGATGGTGTTTCCAGTCACGACCATCAATCTGGTGTAACACGAAACGTGATTCATCTGACTGTGCGATACGTTTCCATGTCAATGATAATGTGTCCCCTACAAACATAACTGACGATGTGGTTGGGTCTACATGGAAGGACGTCGGAGTCCTGTTTTATAGAGAAAGCAAACATCATCAAAGTTCTGCGATGAGGCATGGGCGTCCAACGCCTTGTTACCTTCAACCATTTTCCTTGACGGTCACGACAGAGTAGCTCTAAGTGCCGACTAGCTGTTTGCTCGAAGTTCGTTCCCATTCGGCGGATGCATAGCAGTCTTCCCTTTGTTAAAGTCTCTTATGTCAATCGATATCCCCATTCGCGGCTCTTATCATCACTAGTGTGATTCCTCATTTGTCTCTGCCCAGTTTATATACTTTTCTTATTACGACATGTGCCCACGACGCCACCATGGGACTGTCGTTCTGGAAAGTAGTCATATGGATTTGGCTCAGTCCGTGTACATACTTGGCTGTTCTGTTAACGAAGTCGCAGGTGTCTATGGCTCGTTTAACGAGGAGGGTGACAGCAAGTTATGTTTTCGGTAGGGGGAAAGTGGAGAGACAGTAACGAACTGTTGACCCTCACAACCGAATCGTGGATCCATGACAGCAGGTAGTTCACACCCTGCCACAGGTGCAACTATAGTTCGTGTGTCTTTTGATTTTGTACAGTTGGGTGCCATACAGGCCACGAAAAGTCTGATGTCAGTGAAAAATTCAAATGCTCTCCTGTCTGTGCCTGAAATGTCGCATTCATTTCGGTAGAGTTGTAAAATGCTGTTTTGCACAGTATTCCAGTTGCGGTCCGCCCAGCTATTGGTGATGAAAAGCTTGACATAGTTACTATGGTGGTGCGCCCTCGGCCTTGCAGACGCTAGCGGACTGCGGCCGCGAGATGGGGGAGGTGCTGGAGGAGCCCGCGTCCAGAGGGCAGGTAGTCGAGATGCGCGAGCTGAGTGCGCGCTTCGCCACTGACGTCATCGCGTCCGTCGCGTTCGGCGTCGAGGTGAACTGCCAGCGCAACCCGGAGGCGGCGTTCAGGCAGTGGGGCCGCCGCATCTTCAAGCAAAACTTCCGCAATACGCTTAACTCCGCCCTCACGGCCATCAACCCCAAGCTGCTCACCCTCTTAAGGTATGCACTGGAGTGCTGCAACGCTCTGTGTTTCACGAGGTACGACGCGGCTGCGCCTGCTGAAGGGGAGACCTAGCAGTCCCACATGACTGCTTGCTCTGTCACACACTCGCTTCATGTCTGTTGTCGGGACTCCGGATATGCGAATTACCGAGCACGACCGCTCTTTGCTGACGTCACGCCTCGCCTCGTCGCACAGTGTTGCACATATTCAAGGCCATTCTCTCTCTCTCTCTCTCTCTCTCTCCGCCCACCCTTCCTCCCCTTTCTTCTTTTTTTCTCCACCCTTCATCCCTTTTATTTCTACTTTCTCTCTCTCTCTCTCTCTCTCCCCTTTCATTCTTCTCTCTCCTTCACTCTCCTCCTTCTTTCCCTTTATTTTTTTTCTCTCTCTCCCACTCCCCCTTCCTCACTTTTCATTCTTCTCTCTCTCTCTCTCCCCATTCTTCCTCCCCTTTGTTTCTTCTCTCTTCCCTCTCTCCCTGTGCGTTCCTCTCCTTTCTTTCTTCTGTGTCTCTGTGTCCTTCTCTTTCTCCACTTTCTTCTCCTTTCTTTCTTCTCTCTCTTTCTCTCTCACTCTCTCCCTCTCACTACCTCTCTCCCAGTCTCCCTTCCTTCCTTTCTTCTCTCTCTCTCTCTCTCTCTCTTTCTCCACCCTTCCTCCCCATTCTTTCTTTTCCCTCCCTCTGTCTCTCTCTCCTCCCCTAACTCTCTCTCTCTCTCTCTCTCTTTCTCTCTCAGTCTCTGTCCCCGTTAACATAAAATAAATGTTTCCAAGAGTGCATTGTGGACAGGGCACTCCAACGAGCTCGCAATTCTGACGATCTAAAGCGCCAATTGGAAATGATTTGGCACAGTATTCCTAAGGTAGACATTAAGCATCTCTATCAATCAATGACAAGCGGAATAACGGCTTGCAAAAGTGCCAGAGGTGTACCAAACCGTTATTGATTTGCTCAATTTGTGAAGCTATTTTATTTTATTTTAATGTTAAAATTTATTTCGTGGTACTTGTAAGCTACAGCCAGAAATTCAGGAAACGATCTTATTAATAGCTTATGTCAGTGTGGTCAATAATTTCTCACTAGAATGTAGATGAGAAATAGTTGCATCAACAAATGATCTGTCAAAGCAAAACAAGATGACCATGCATACAAAGAAGATTCTATAGGAATAGGAAACGACAGGTTCAAATGGTTCAAATGGCTCTGAGCACTATGGGACTTAACAGCTGTGGTCATCAGACCCCTAGAACTTAGAACTACTTAAACCTAACTAACCTAAGGACATCACACACATCCATGCCCGAGGCAGGATTCGAACCTGCGACCGTAGCAGTCGCGCGGTTCCGGACTGCACGCCTAAAACCGCGAGACGAAACGACAGGTACTGTATTTCAGTTTCTGTAGTAATGTGTGCCATCACCAATAACTTTAATCTTTGCACAATTGAGAGCTCCTTTAATCCGTACAGACAGCCGGCCGGAGTGGCCGTGCGGTTAAAGGCGCTGCAGTCTGGAACTGCAAGACCGCTACGGTCGCAGGTTCGACTCCTGCCTCGGGCATGGATGTTTGTGATGTCCTTAGGTTAGTTAGGTTTAACTAGTTCTAAGTTCTAGGGGACTAATGACCTCAGCAGTTGAGTCCCATAGTGCTCAGAGCCATTTGAACCATTTGAATCCGTACAGACACAGACTCTGACTCATTCATTTTACGATGATTCCTCGTCCTGAGAACCAGCGGCATAGTAGACAATAATAAGGTGTACCTCTATCTCTGTTATAGACTTCACATACCTGAAGTGCCTGATAAGCAATAACTTCTCGAGTGTTAAGAGTCTCCAGGCCTGCTACAGTCTCGACTTTAGGACCACGAACTACAGCCACAGTAAACCAACCATTACCATGTCCATTAGCCCCTGCGTTCATAAGCGTGAATTCAACACACATCCGCAAAAGGCTTCACTTTCTATAGTAAGTATAGTTACATGTCCTGCTGCTGCAATACATTTGATATATATCTTCGATATAATAGTATACTACGCTTATCTGCGATACTTAAGAAGAATAGCTCTGTCGGGTTAAAATTCGCTTCCGGCGGTTGCGTAAGCCGCGCTGCGGTTAGATAAGGAAATGCTATGCAAGTGACGTTTCTCGTAAGACGGCGTCAGTCGTGGAGCAGCCGCACTGGCAGCAGTATCGACACAGACTAGTGATGCCGCGCTGTTATAGGAGGAGAAGGCGTTCGCGGCTTACTGTATATAAAGCTACATCTACATCTACATCTACATCTATACTCCGCGAGCCACCTTACGGTGTGTGGCGGAGGGTACTTATTGTACCACTATCTGATCCCCCCTTCCCTGTTCCATTCACGAATTGTGCGTGGGAAGAACGACTGCTTGTAAGTCTCCGTATTTGCTCTAATTTCTCGGATCTTTTCGTTGTGATCATTACGCGAGATATATGTGGGCGGTAGTAATATGTTGCCCATCTCTTCCCGGAATGTGCTCTCTCGTAATTTCGATAATAAACCTCTCCGCATTGCGTAACGCCTTTCTTGAAGTGTCCGCCACTGGAGCTTGTTCAGCATCTCCGTAACGCTCTCGCGCTGACTAAATGTCCCCATGACGAATCGCGCTGCTTTTCGCTGGATCATGTCTATCTCTTCTATTAATCCAACCTGGTAAGGGTCCCATACTGATGAGCAATACTCAAGAATCGGACGAACAAGCGTTTTGTAAGCTACTTCTTTCGTCGATGAGTCACATTTTCTTAGAATTCTTCCTATGAATCTCAACCTGGCGCCTGCTTTTCCCACTATTTGTTTTATGTGATCATTCGACTTCAGATCGCTCCGGATAGTAACTCCTAAGTATTTTACGGTCGTTACCGCTTCCAATGATTTACCACCTATGGCATAATCGTACTGGAATGGATTTCTGCCCCTATGTATGCGCATTATATTACATTTATCTACGTTTAGGGAAAGCTGCCAGCTGTCGCACCATTCATTAATCCTCTGCAGGTCTTCCTGGAGTACGTACGAGTCTTCTGATGTTGCTACTTTCTTGTAGACAACCATGTCATCTGCAAATAGCCTCACGGAGCTACCGATGTTGTCAACTAAGTCATTTATGTATATTGTAAACAATAAAGGTCCTATCACGCTTCCTTGCGGTACTCCCGAAATTACCTCTACATCTGCAGATTTTGAACCGTTAAGAATGACATGTTGTGTTCTTTCTTCTAGGAAATCCTGAATCCAATCACAAACCTGGTCCGATATTCCGTAAGCACGTATTTTTTTCACTAAACGTAAGTGCGGAACCGTATCAAATGCCTTCCTGAAGTCCAGGAATACGGCATCAATCTGCTCGCCAGTGTCTACGGCACTGTGAATTTCTTGGGCAAATAGGGCGAGCTGGGTTTCACATGATCTCTGTTTGCGGAATCCATGTTGGTTATGATGAAGGAGATTTGTATTATCTAAGAACGTCATAATACGAGAACACAAAACATGTTCCATTATTCTACAACAGATTGACGTAAGTGAAATAGGCCTATAATTATTCGCATCTGATTTATGACCCTTCTTGAAAATGGGAACGACCTGTGCTTTCTTCCAGTCGCTAGGTACTTTACGTTCTTCCAGAGATCTACGATAAATTGCTGATAGAAAGGGGGCAAGTTCTTTAGCATAATCACTGTAGAATCTTAAGGGTATCTCGTCTGGTCCGGATGCTTTTCCGCTACTAAGTGATAGCAGTTGTTTTTCAATTCCGATATCGTTTATTTCAATATTTTCCATTTTGGCGTCCGTGCGACGGCTGAAGTCAGGGACCGTGTTACGATTTTCCGCAGTGAAACAGTTTCGGAACACTGAATTCAGTATTTCTGCCTTTCTTCGGTCGTCCTCTGTTTCGGTGCCATCGTGGTCAACGAGTGACTGAATAGGGGATTTAGATCCGCTTACCGATTTTACATATGACCAAAACTTTTTAGGGTTCTTGTTTAGATTGTTTGCCAATGTTTTATGTTCGAATTCGTTGAATGCTTCTCTCATTGCTCTCTTTACGCTCTTTTTCGCTTCGTTCAGCTTTTCCTTATCAGCTATGATTCGACTACTCTTAAACCTATGGTGAAGCTTTCTTTGTTTCCGTAGTACCTTTCGTACATGATTGTTATACCACGGTGGATCTTTCCCCTCGCTTTGGACCTTAGTCGGTACGAACTTATCTAAGGCGTACTGGACGATGTTTCTGAATTTTTTCCATTTTTGTTCCACATCCTCTTCCTCAGAAATGAACGTTTGATGGTGGTCACTCAGATATTCTGCGATTTGTGCCCTATCACTCTTGTTAAGCAAATAGATTTTCCTTCCTTTCTTGGCATTTCTTATTACACTTGTAGTCATTGATGCAACCACTGACTTATGATCACTGATACCCTCTTCTACATTCACGGAGTCGAAAAGTTCCGGTCTATTTGTTGCTATGAGGTCTAAAACGTTAGCTTCACGAGTTGGTTCTCTAACTATCTGCTCGAAGTAATTCTCGGACAAGGCAGTCAGGATAATGTCACAAGAGTCTCTGTCCCTGGCTCCAGTTCTGATTGTGTGACTATCCCATTCTATACCTGGTAGATTGAAGTCTCCCCCTATTACAATAGTATGATCACGAAACTTCTTCACGACGTTCTGCAGGTTCTCTCTGAGGCGCTCAACTACTACGGTTGCTGATGCAGGTGGCCTATAGAAGCATCCGACTATCATATCTGACCCACCTTTGATACTTAACTTAACCCAGATTATTTCACATTCGCATTCGCTAATAACTTCACTGGATATTATTGAATTCTTTACTGCTATAAATACTCCTCCACCATTGGCGTTTATCCTATCCTTGCGGTATATATTCCATTCTGTGTCTAGGATTTCGTTACTGTTCACTTCCGGTTTTAACCAACTTTCCGTTCCTAATACTATATGCGCACTATTTCCTTCAATAAGAGATACTAATTCAGGAACCTTGCCCTGGATACTCCTGCAGTTTACCAATATTACGTTAACTTTTCCTGTTTTTGGTCTCTGAGGACGGACGTTCTTTATCAACGATGATAATGTTCTCTCTGGTAAGCCGTCAGGTATTTTATCGTTTCGCCCAAGGGGGGGTCCCTCTAACCTAAAAAACCCCCGTGTGCACGCCACACGTACTCTGCTACCCTAGTAGCTGCTTCCGGTGTGTAGTGCACGCCTGACCTGTCTAGGGGGGCCCTACAGTTCTCCACCCAATCAGTAAAGCTACTGATAATATTGCTATTAGTGCGAAGAATGGAGTAGGGACCCAAGTAATTTTGCATGGCACTCCAGTCTTTTGCGGATGCGTATTGAATTTCAGGCTTACGAACGCAGACGCTAATGGACATGGTAATGGTTGGTTTACTATGGCCGTAGTCTGTGATCCTAAAATAGACACTGTAGCAGGGCTGGAGACTTTTGTCGATAAATTATTGCCTATCGGACATTTCAGATATGTTACGTCTATAACTGACATAGAGGTACATCTTATTATATGTCCACAATGCAGCTGGTTCTCAGGACGAGGAATCATAGTAATATAAGCGAGTCAGAGTCTGTGTCATTAGGGCTTAAAGCAGCTCTTAATTCTACCAAGATTAAAGTTGTTGGTGATGTCACACATTACTACAGAAGCCGAAATAAAGTACCTATCCTTTCATTGCCTCCTGTGAGATGCAGAAGCATCGACACAGTCTCAGCTTGCCACGATCGACGGATAAGAGTGTAGTGTAGAAACAGATGGGCGTGTAGTGTACAACATGTCTTACTGCATTACTGACAATGTAGAATAAGTAGTAGTTATCGGTCTGCCCAGTGACAACCTGCTTGGAAGTATTACCTTCAATTAAAGAATTCGCCTTCTTCCGCAGTTTTTCAAAATAATGCAACGTGGGGAAGCACTTGTAGCTGTGCTTTATTCTCTTTACTGACCGATTGGAATAGCTAATATTTCCTGGAACCCTGTCATTCATAGTCTTATATGCGATTTATTGTTTCCTCTTTTGCCCCTTTTGGCTCTACTGCAACGGCGCTGCATACAGTGACACGCTCCAGATTAAGGACAACTTTCCCTGCACCTGTGGTGCCGCGCTATGTTGAAAAGAGATAGCAACGAGAACGTTCCAGCTGCACAGCAAGTTGGCAGTCGACACTGAACAGCCGGCCGAAGTGGCCGTGCGGTTAAAGGCGCTGCAGTCTGGAACCGCAAGACCGCTACGGTCGCAGGTTCGAATCTTGCCTCGGGCATGGCTGTTTGTGATGTCCTTAGGTTAGTTAGGTTTAACTAGTTCTAAGTTCTAGGGGACTAATGACCTCAGCAGTTGAGTCCCATAGTGCTCAGAGCCATTTGAACCATTGACACCGAACTGGGGCGGCCACCCTTTCGGAACAGAGGGATGGACTGGACCGGCACTCACGAAGAGGGTGCGTTTCTTCGCCAGTGCCGTGTTGTATCTGACGAGCCCTGCCAACAGGGCACTTTCACTGTCTGCACAAATGTTCTTCTGATAGCGTCCTTCTCAGGCCATCCTGTTTAATTTACTGACAGCTTACATTCAATTTAGCAGCTGAAATGCAACGATGTTACTGTAAATGAAACACTAAAACTACAGGCTGACAATTACTGAACTATATAAAAAAAAACGTAAATTAGTTACAAACTACGGCGTGCATACACTTTATTCGTGCTCCTCCCGGCGGAGGTTCGAGTCCTCCCTCGGCCATAAGTATTTAAGTCGTCCTTAGCGTAAGGTAGTTTGAGTTAGAATAAATACTGTGTAACCTTACGGATTGATTACCTCAGCAGTTTCGTCCCATAAGACCTTACCACAAAATTCCAAATTTTACACTTTATTCGACATTTAAACGACACTATATATTCGGATTTAGGTCATGACAAGTTCTATATGGTTGACATCATTGGCGATGATGTGGGGCAGACGAATAGCGAAATTCTGCATGACCCGCTCAAGTGTCAGAACATCGACGCTGTCGATGACCTCCTGTATGGCTGTTCTCAGCTCGGAATTCGTTTTGGGGTTATTGCTGTACACCTTGTCTTTAATATAGCCCCACAAAAAGGAGTCACGAGTGTTACTATCCGGAGAATATGATGGCCAATCGAGGTCCAAGCCAGTGGCCTCTGGATATCCCAGAGCCAGAATGCTGTCACCATAGTGCTCCTCCAGGACATCAAACACTCTCCTGCTTCGATTTGGTCGAGCTCCGTGATGCATGAACCACATTTTGTCTAAATCAGAGTCACTTTAGATAAAGGGGATGAAATCGGTCTTCCAGAACCTTGGCGTACCGATGATTCCGTGACTGGACATTCCACACCACACAGCCACCCATTAAAGGTGAAGAGACTTCTCGAACGCGAAATGCGGATTCTCAGTCTTCCAAATGCGCCAATTTTGCTTATTGACGAACCCATCCAAATGAAAATGGGCTTCGTCGCTAAACAAACCATACTAATTAACATCACGCCCCACGGCCAACCGTGGAGCTTGAACGTCCTAACGCAAACCGTTCAAAAGTTATGACGATTTGATTTCGCATAGTTGAATAATTGTCACCCTGTATGTCGATGTTGCAAATTACGGAAAACGGTATGGAGTTCCATAGACCTTTTTATTAAATTCTCTAATTTGCAGCACCGCGGTAAGAACAGTTGTAGATCACTAAAGAAAAATTTCCTTGTGCTTCCTACAGTCCCAAGAGCAACTTGACCGAGGTGTCGCACTACTTCCGCAAGATGGTGAGCGACACGGTCAAGTACAGGGAGGACAACGGCGTGACGAGAAACGACTTCATGCACCTGCTGATCCAGCTGAAGAATGAGGGCTGCGTCGACAGCGACCGGCCGGGAGCAAACAAGCAGAAGGACGAGGACGACAAGTGGAGTGAGTGCTTTTCTCCTCTTCTTTTTTTTTTTTTTTTGTCCTCAACTGTGACTGCTAGCGCTCCAGTAGTACAAAACACGAATGAGTTTCAGAGTATGGGACTTGCCACAGAAGAGATTCTGGATAAAAAATGGTTGTAGCTTAAGTACGTCACTCTCGTATTACAAAAGTTATACTTGATTAATATATTAGCCGGCCGAAGTGGCCGTGCGGTTCTAGGCGCTACGGTCGCAGGTTCGAATCCTGCCTCGGGCATGGATGTGTGTGATGTCCTTAGGTTAGATAGGTTTAACTAGTTCTAAGTTCTAGGGGACTAATGACCTCAGAAGTTGAGTCCCATAGTGCTCAGAGCCATTTGAACCATTTTTGATTAATATGTTAGACACTAGTACTTTTCAGACCCCTCCGATTGTGAAGTCTCTTGGAGTATTTCAAGGGTAGGTCGGCAAACAATCCATCTTCCGTGCTATGTAAATGAGTAGATAAAGATCAATCAAGTACCGGACCACTTAGTTTACTTAATATATAGGACTTAAACAGTCAAAGCTACCTATCTTTGTTAAAAAAGCTTCCAGTTTTCAAAAGAACTGATGATAGTGGACTAAAACACTAAAAAGCTTACAAACTAGAGTAGAAACGAGGGAGCAACAAACAGAGGAAAGGGGCGCGCTTACTACGTACATTTTTCGACAGCCTTGCAGACCTAACTGACTGTCAAGTCATTAGAGAGGGAAGCTGCGTGTGCAGGCCGCAACCCTAGCAGTAATTTCTGGAAACATCTTAGACATGAAGGTTAAAGAACCTTAAAGGCAGATAAAACATGAAAGTAATCGTCAAATTAAGGCAGTTAAACACATTAACTCGACGTTACAAACGAGTCGTCGTCATTACAAGTAGTTGTGCTCACTGCTGAGCGTTGTGACCTCATTAACCATGCTTCTCTATCCTGGACGGTTACCATCTCCTCTTAGAGCCTGCTGAAGAGGTAGGTAAGAGATGTTCCCGATCTGATCCACCCATCTGCTGGCCGCTCTCTTGCCCTCGATCTTCTCTCCCACGACTATTTATGGTTTTTTTCATCTTTTCTCACAATGTAGTTTAAGAACTGGAGAATTTTTTGGTTGACACAAGATGAAAGACGCCTGGAGATACTGAATTGCTCAATAATGGACGTATATGTTCTTCTTTCGGGCCACTACATGCGCAGCTTTCTGCGCCAGCACCAATGCCCTAAGGGTCCACGTTTCCCAATCATAAAAGAAGGCGGAAAACACGAGTGTTTCACGAAGCCGGACCCTTGTGTTTTTCGTTATTGCTTTGTTGTCAGATCTTGGTGAGCTTCTTTCTTGCCACTCGCTCTGGCGTGATCCGTCTTCTTACCTCATCTTCTCAGCTTCCATGTGTAGCAAATGGTTGGCCCAAGATAGACGCAAGAATGCACAACTTTCAGTTTCTTTAATCGGCCTGTGAGTTGAACCTGGGCTCCTCAGTCAATTATCAGTATTTTGGGCTTTTTGAGATCAAGGTCCAGTCCACATGATAACTAACCTTCTTTAACTTTTATTAGTAGCTCAGCTAGTTCATCTTCCTTGGCAGCTAAAAGCACGGCTTCATCAGCAAATTGGAGGTTTTTAATAGTTTTACCACCAACTTAGACCTTACAGTCCAGCCAGCTAGTCCCAATGACAAGTTCTTTGTAGTTGTCGTACAGATGGGGGTGGGGAAGATTGAACATAACCCTAACACCTTTTGATACACTAAAGAAATCAGACGTGCCAGCTCTTGTCTCCACAGTTGTGAGATGATTATTCTACGGACTTCTGATCAGCGCTGTCAAGTGTGTTTGGACACCGAACTCTGCAAGCACTTCCGACAAATTTTTAGACAAGAACACAAATCTCCCGCGATTTTTTCATTTTTCTTCTGATGTTGAGAATCCGTTCAAAAGTTCTTTTACCTTCAACGAAACCTGCTTGTTCCCTGGATGTGTCAGGCTGAATGTGTGGCCTCAAACCCTGGTTCAAGATGTAGAGCAAAGTTTTGCTTGGGTGGGATATGAAAGCAATAGCTCGTTAGTTGGAGCAGTTCCTGGTTGACTCTTTCTTGTATAGGAGGATGGAGAGACTTCAACTAGTCTTCTGACCATTCCCCAGTTTCCCATATTCTTGTACACATCGAATGCAGCACATAAACACTTTCCTGTCCAATTTCTTTGATAACTTCACCATATATACTGTCTACAAGGAGGGATTTATAGTTCCTGAGATACTGAATTACAGTGTCTGTTTCACTGCGTAATATTGCCGGTTACGAGGTAAGCTGCTCAATTCAAATGGTTCAAATGGCTCTGAGCACTACGGGACTTAACATCTGAGGTCGTCAGTCCCCTAGACTTAGAACTACTTAAAGCTAACTAACCTAAGAACATCACAGACATCCATACCCGAGGCAGGATTTGAACCTGCGACCATTGCAGCAGCGCGGTTCCTGACTGAAGCGCCTAGAACCGTTCGGCCACAGCGGCCGGCGGTAAGCTGCTCAACTGCCTGGCTTTCCATACTGTTGTTAATCCCAGAATACATAGCTTTTAACAATACTGTTTCCACCTTGTAATTGGCAACAGCCAAGGAGAAAAAAGAATGGTAACTGCAAGCAGGTCTCGCGAAATGAGGGTTCCATGGAAACTTAATTACGTATATGAGTAGTTCATCCATCCCAGCAATCAAGAACCTCGCCGATTTTGCCTGTCCCAAGAATTCTAAGGCTTTGGAGACTGTGTTATAACTACAAACTAACAATTTTAGAAATTTTTTTCCTTTACTTGTACCGTGAAACGTTGCGTCCTGCGAAAATTCATGATTCTAGGACAATGGGAATTACTTTATAGGTTTAGACATGTGAGTTTGCGAGTATCAAAATATGTGACAGAAATGGCCTAGCTTTTGACTGTGCTGACATAGATTTTTAACACCGCCAGTGGACTGTAGACCTTAGTACGTGACATAAATTTTCTGAGAGAAAGGACTCTTAACAGTCGGAAAGATTGAAAGACGGACAAGACAGTAATACTATACGGGAACGGGTATCTGTCCGATCCTAGACTGCTGAATAAAACATGCCGCCTTTGTTAACTGTGAGGTCTACACCTGCACTCCTGCAGTATCCTACTGAATATTACTCTCCAGCACCAAAATCCCATTCGAAGAAGATCCGGCACACGGATTCATATATAGCACCTAAAAACTAAAACTCCTCCCGAACAGGCCATGAAGGCCCAACGGTTCCCTACCGGCCGCCGTGTCATCATCAGCCCATAGGCGTCACTGGATGCGGATATGGAGGGGCATGTGGTCCCAGCGGTATGTCAGTTTCCGAGACCGGAGCCGCTACTTCTCAATCAAGTAGCTCCTCAGTTTGCCTCACAAGGGCTGAGTGCATCCCACTTTCCAATAGCGCGTGGCAGAAAGGATGGTCACCCATCCAAGTGCTTGCCCAGCCCGACAGCGCTTAACTTCGGTGATCTGACAGGAACCGGTGTTACCACTGCGGTAAGGCCATTGACCACGTATAGCACCTAGGCTGAAAATTAAAGGTATTCACTTGTCACTACTCGCTTTTCAGGGCAGTGCATAGCGGAGTAGATACGTGTCTAAGCAACCGACTAATCACTGTACCTCACTCTAGCTGGCACTGTTCTATCCCTTCAGCTCCCCTGCTACATGCCATTGTCCTCCACACCTTTGTTGTGACGCTGCTTCCCCCCCCCCCCCCCACATACCCTCTGTTTTCATGTCCCCTCAAACGTATTCCGTGCGACCTTGGCGGAGAATTATCCCTGAGAGATTATATTTGTTGAAAGATGGCTCAGCCAAATTAATGTACTGGCTGCTGCACGATGTGTCTTACCCTGTTGTTGTATAGGTGTTAACAAACGTTTTCACAACGGATTAAAGTGATCAGTAACTGTTGAATTCTAAATGCCTTCTGTGATGTATTGCGCGGAAAAACGCGAATAACCCCGTAGCCGCCCAGATAAAGATAGATAAGCATCCTAGAAAGCCATCATTAGGGACACGGAACTGCTAAAATGAGCTTCTGCCGAACACTGTCTGCAGACTACAAAAACACCGAGATTCTCATTACGGCTTCCTCTTTCTGGCCTTACCACACAATCTGCAACATTGATGATTTAATTAACAAGAAGTCTGACACAACTCGAGAAAGACGCAGTTTCTGGCATTGACAGTGTTACTCAGATCCAAGAGTGCCATACCCATAAAACTGCTGTCCAATGTCTTTGAGGTGCATTTGTTGTAGAATCTTAGTGCATATTCTCAGCTAGTGTATATCCTGAGCAAAATAGAAAACGACACACTGCAAAGGAATTATCCGAATCAGACGGAAATAGGTAGGTATGACGTACAATTACAGACAAACAAATGGTTATAATTTCAGAAAAATTTTGTGATTTATTTAAGAGAAATAGCTTTACAAATTATGCAAACAGTTATTCGGTTTGGCGTTGATTGACAGGGCTGGCGGATGTCCTCCTGAGAGGTATGGTAAAACTTCTGCCCAACTGCCGCGTTATAAAATGTGAAAAGGAAAATCCTTAGACTCAATCTACATATACTGGGGGCAAATCAAGTGAAACGGAAAGAACATAAGGATGTATAACCAGATGAGTATAGAGTAACAACAACAGCAACAGAAAATGGTATAATGAGGATAGGATACGCTGTGAATGGAAAAGTAAGGCAGAGACCGAGTTACTGTGAGCAGTTCAGTGACAGGGTCGTTCTCATTAAGATCGACAGCAAACCAACACCAACGACGATGATTCACATATACATGCCGACGTCCCAAGCTGAAGAAGAAGAATCAGAGAAGTATACGAGGATACTGAACGGGTAATTAAGTACGTAAAGGAAGCTGAAAATCTAGTAGTCACGGGGGATTAGATTGCAATTGTAGGGGAATGAGTAGAGGAATGGGTTACAGGAGGATATGAGCTTGGGACAAGGAGTGAGAGAGGATAAAGACTAACTGAGATCTGCAATAAATTTCAGCTAATACTAGCGAATACCCTATTCAAGAATAATAAGAGGAGGAACTGTACTTGGAAAAGGACGGGAGATACGGGAATATTTCACTTAGATTACATCATGGTCAGACAGATACTCGGAAATCAGATACTCGATTGTAAGGCATACCCACGAGCAGATATAGACTCAGATCCCAATTTAGTAGTGATGAAGAGCAGGCTGACGTTTGAGAGACTAGTCAGGAATAATCAATGCACAAAGAAATTGAATACGTAAGAACTAAGGAATTAGAGGTACGCTTGAAGCTCTTTTGGGCTATAGATACTACGATCACTGCTAACTCAGCAGGTTCTTCTGCTGAAGAGGAATGGACGTCTCTAAAAAGGGTAATCACAGCTGTTGGAAAGTAACTCATAGATCAAAGAAGGTGACTGTGAGGAAACCGTGGGTAACAGAAGAAATACTTCAGTTGATCGATGAAAGAAGGAAGTACAAAAATGTTCAGGGAAATTCAGGAATACAGAAACACAAGTCACCTAGGAATAAAATAGATCGAAAGCTCAGGGAAGCTAAGGTAATGTGGCTGCATGAAAAATGTGAAGAAATCGAAAAAGAAATGCTTGTTGAGAGGACTGACGCAGCATATAGAAAAGTCAATTTAAACCAAGGGTGGTGACATTAAGAGCGCAATGGAAATTCCTCTGTTAAATGCAGAGCAGAGAACAAATAGGTGGAAGGAGTAAATTGGAGGCCTCTATAAGGGGGAGATTTGTCTGGGAGAAGAAACGGCAGTGGAAGGGATAGGTCACCCAGTATCAGAGACAGAATTTAAAAGAGCTTTGGAAGACTTAAGATCAAAGAAGGGATACATAACATTAAATCAGAATTTCTAAAATCATTTGAGGAAGTGAAAATAAAACGACTACTCACGTTGGTGTGTGGACTGCATGAGTCTGGCATTATACCATCAGACTTTCGGGAAAAGATCATCTACTCAATTCCGAAGATTGCAAGAGCTGACAAGTGCGAGAATTATCGTACATTTAGCTTAACAGCTCATGCATCGAAGTCGCTGACAAGAGTAATATACAGCAGAATGGAAAAGAAAACTGAGGGTGTGCTCGATGACGATCACTTTAGCTTTAGAAAAGGTGAAAGGCACCAGAGGAACAATTCTGACGCTGCAGCTGATAATGGAAGTAAAATTAAAGAAAAACCAAGACACGTTCATAGGATCTGTCGACTTGGAAAAAGCTTTCGACAATGTAAAATGGTGCATGATGTTTGAAATTCTGAGAAAAAGAGGGGTACGCTTTAGGAAAAAACGGGTAATGCACAGTATGTACGTGAGTCAAGAGGGAACAGTAAGAGTGGTCGACCAAGAAAGAACTGCTCGGATTGAAAATGATGAGCCGGTCGGTGTGGCCGAGCGGTTCTAGGCGCTCCAGTCTGGAACCGCGCGACCGCTACGGTCACAGGTTCGAATCCTGCCTCGGGCGTGGATGTGTGTAATGTCATTAGGTTAGTAGTTCTAAGTTCTAGGGGACTGATGACCTCAGGTGTTAAGTCCCATAGTGCTCAGAGCCAGTTTTTTGAAAATGATGTAAACGAGGGATGCAGTTTTTCTTCTCTGTTGTTCAATATATACATCGAAGAAGCAATAACGGAAATTAAACAATAATTCGAGGGTGGAGTTAAAATTCAAGGTGAGGGGATATCAGTGGTAAGATTCGCTGATGACATTGTTATTCGCAGTGAAAGTGAAGAAGAATTACAGGCCCTTCTGAATGGAATGAACAGTCCAACGAGTAGAGAATATGGATTGAGTAAGTCGAGAAAGACGAAACTAATGAGAAGTAGCAGAAACGAGAACAACGAGAAACTTAACATCAGGATTGAGGATCACGAAGTAGATGAAGTTAAGAAATTCTACTACCTTGGCAGCAAAATATCCCACAATCGACGGAGCAAGGAAGACATAAAAAGCAGGCTAGCGCCGTCAAAAAGAACATTCATGGCCAAGAGAAGTCTGCTAGTATCAAACATGGACGTTAATTTGTGAGCATGTATGTTTTGGGCATAGAATTGTATGGTAGTGAAACATGGACTGTGGGAAAATCAGAACAGAACAGAATCAAACCATTTGATATGTAGTGCCACAGAAGAATGCTAAAAATTAGGTTAACTGTCAATAAGAGCAATGATAAAAGTTCTCAGCAGAATCAGCAAGGAAAGGAATCTATGGAAAAAAAACGTAAGGAGGAAGATACACAATGGTAGGACATCTATTAAGATATCATGGAATGACTTCAGTGGTACCAATACTACTGCGGGTTTTAAACTGCAGAGAAAGGCAGAAATAATTCTCTTTCTATTCAATGGAGGTAAGAAACATTTCAGTCTTTCGTATTGTTTGGTTATCTCTCTCTTTCCAAGCATTAATCCCGACATACGGGGTCTGCTGGTTAATTGGATGTAGCATGTTAATTTGAAGGGCTGGCCGGATGCCTTCCTGACACGACACCCCCCCAGGAAGGAATTAGTGTATCCCATCTGCCTGTGTCTAGTGTAATCCATGGAATAGTGCAAATGTGTTCAGATGTCCGTGAGTCGTGTAACTGAGGCGGAACGTGGGAACCAGCCTAGTATTCACATAGCTGGATGTGGAAAACCGCCTAAAACAACATCCAGGCTGGCTGGCCCACCGGCCTTCGTCGTTAATCCGGTTTGCGGATTCGATGTCTGGTTATAACCCTGTTTATTGACTCGGGAAAGCTGGGTCGATTTCTCATCAAATTACACGTTTTCTGTTTATTATTTCATGAGGTCTTTTTTTATTTTTCTGTATGCAGGATCAGCTAATAGTTGCGGGGCACCTCCGTTGTCCGGTTTGGTGACCACAATACGTTTGTCGCTCTTTATGAAATGAAGACCCTCTCCTTCCCGCACCGATGTGTTGCTTTTGAGCGGTTTCGTTTTCCGTAGGATTCTCAATAGGTCCTGTCTTACTTCTACTTTCGGAAGTGAAAACAGGGATGCATCGATACCACTGACAATTTCTTCAGCGGGGGATCTCTTAGATTTGGCTGCGGAATTCACACTTTTGCCCACAACAGAGATGTCTCCTTCATCGAGCTCACCCAACAATGACTACTCGATTTTGATCCAGAATACAGTCTTTCTGTACACTTTGTACGTCGGTTTCTTGAACATCCCGTTTTGGTTTGTATCTTGTTAACCCCATAGCCTTGTAGAATGGTTGAACGTTATACTGTCCCCTTTATCCAAGTCTTGAGGAGAAAGAATTCTCGCCAGTGGAAAATGTAAAGCAATTAAAATAGAGCAGAACTGTGTAAGCTTCTTTCCCGAAGTTCTTCCCTAGTCCTTTTATAGATCGTCAAGGCATGGTTTGTCTGAACTTGACGATTAGTTCTGAAGAAATTGGCGATAACGTCGTTTCACGACAACCGGAGAAAAGAACCTGATCTTTAATTTACGTCTTGTTCTTCGGAGGTTCTCCTGCCCTCCAAGAACGGTCTAAACATCTTGCCCATATGAGCGTTCTTTGTTCGTCTGCAGGTTTTCGTAGCAGCCCTCATTGAATGGAAAATAATGTAAGTTGTCAGACAGCTTCAAGTTCCTCTTTAAACTCTTTCTCCACAATCGACGTTTCGATCTTTCTGTTGGGATGGTTCTTCTCAGGGTCTTCTGGTATCTTCAGTTAGCTGAACATTTTTAAGGACGATTATCGTGTTCACTTATAAACGAAATTGCCATTTCGAACGTCTGTTTGTCGAGAGAAAGGTATCACATGTTTTTCAGATACCTTGTACAAAGAAAGGAATCACAGTTTCAAATTCAGCACATTTCCCAGGTTTCGGTCCTCTGTAGAATTTCCGTGATGAAACGACAGCTTGCAGTTTATTCTCCATCGTATTTGGTTTATCCAAACCACACTTAGGCGTACACTTCACTAAACTGATAATTGCGACTTTCAAACTAATTTCATAAATGCGCTAAACTTCCAAGTTTGTAGATGATTTTCTTTCAAAGTTACCACTTACTGGTGCGCATTAAGTTACTCGGAGAAAATTGTGCCTCCATGACCGTGTAAGATAACGGAACTGTGATCACTATAACAAACATTGCCTAAACGAAACTTCAAAAAGAGGAGACAGTTATATCGTTACCTTAATTACAGGAATTTATTTCCAAACACTAGGGATATTCAAAAAATAATCATGCAGAGAAGACACTGTGTAATTTTTCGCGACTTTTATTCGGGGTAATTAGAGATTTGACAGAAACGAGAACCGTCATTCACGGCTGTTATAGAAAGAACTTACAAAACAAGAGAGTAATGGTTGAATGAATGTACATTTGTTTGGTATTCATTTGTTTCGACTCGTGCGTATTGTAAGAAAGGTAATACCAAAATTTACGTGCTTTGAACCTTAAAACTAAGAGGTGTATAGTGTTAATGCTTACTCTTACAAATCTTATTTATTTATTTATTTATTGTTCCGTGGGACCAAATTAAGGAGAAGTCTCCATGGTCATGGAACGAGTCAATACATGGAATCATAACACGATAGTAGAAACAGATAAAATGAAATATAAAAAACATGTTCAGGCGATAAGTCGTAAGTTTAAATAAAGAAAATCAACAATGTAACACTGGAATTTGCTTAATTTTTTAGCTCTTCATTTACCAGTTCTTACATTGAAAACAAAATGACATTAGAAATTCTTGCAACGCTGAAATGTCAGTGCAGAAAATTTTATGGACACCGTGATATGCCGGCCTGTGTGACCGAGCGGCTCTAGGCGCTCCAGTCGGGAACTGCGCTGCTGCTACAGTCGTAGGTTCGAATCCATGCCCGAGGCAGGATTCGAACCTGCGACCGTAGCAGCAACGCGGTTCCAGACTTTAGAGCCTAGAACCGCTCGGTCAGATGTTAAGTTCCATAATGCTTAGAGCCGTTTGAACCATTTGAACACCGCGAGATGGGAGAGTGAAAGAATCCCGGCGGACTGTTCCAGGACTGTCCATTGATGAAGTCGCTGCCCAGGCGTTCGTCTTCTTCATCGCGGGCTTCGAAACGTCCTCGACTACCATGAGCTTCGCCCTCCACGAACTCGCCTACCATCCGAAGGACCAAGCGCGTCTGCAGACGGAAATCGACGCAGTTCTGAAGCAGCACGGTGGGCAAATCACCTATGAGGCAGTTAATAGCATGCCCTACCTCGAAAAAGTCGTTGCAGGTACGTAGGAATTTCTGCCGCAACATTTTTGACTCACATCACGCTGGTCTGCCTTGTAGGAGATAAGTGTAGCACTGGTTCTGGTACTTTACACAGGAAAACATTTCTGCTGTAGAGTCTTGTACCGTAAGGAATCAAGGGAGAGGACGTTGTTATGGGTGGTCTGCATCCTCTTTCTACAACACAAATGCACACGTGGGTTAATATGGTTCTTTACTTACCTGAAGCTGCTACTTAATTTTAATATTCGTATTTAATTTTCATATTCGTGTTACAAGTTCCTCAGCAGTAGCACTATTGCAGACATATCGGTAATCTTGGTACTAAAAACTTTAGCCTCAGTGGTATAGTCACACTTCTTGTCGCTGTGCACTGTCGTAGCCTGAGAGAGTCAGTGAGGCGCTCCAATCAGCGGGGGCGGTCTAAATACCTGCTGTCGAGAGGGCGTTGGCGGCGTATTGTTTCTCGGTGTGTCTCTGGCCTCTCTCGTGATAGGCGCGCTTCATCCTGCGCCTACTATCGATCGTCGAGCTGTATCTTTGCCTACCGGCGACAGCTTACGCCAGCACAATTTCTGAATATTACCTGCATCTGAACAACTGTACTAGTCTAGGCGGTACGTAAGTATACGGTGAACCAGGACTGTGTTGCGACTCTTCTAGATAATCTAGGAGCTAGTGTCGAATGGTTGCAGATCTAGTCCCTCTTGAGAAAAATAAACGAACTAAATGCAATTTGTTAGCGTATTAGTTCATAAGAAAATGCAATATTTTCGATTAAAAGCAACACGCTATATGGTTTAGGGCATACGGTTTTACTTTTCGTAATCTTTTGCGATTTACGAAGTGGTGGTAAAGCTGTCACCTAAGAGAACAGTTAAAAGTTTTTTTGCTCAATTCGTGCATATTTATACGAGGGGCGGTCAATAAGCAATGCAACAAATTTTTCTCTCTACTAATTTCGGTTCAAAAAATGCGGAATTTGTTGTGGGACATGGTGGAGTGTACCCGCTTCAGCCCCTATAGTTTCACGAAGTTCGTGTAGGTAGCGGCTCTATACGTCGTCTTCAAAATGGCGTTTGTAACGTAGTTGCGTTCCAAGCAGAGAGCTGTCACTGAGTTTCTTTTGGCGGAAAACAAGAGTATCGCTGATATTCGTAGGCGCTTGCACAATGTCTACGGAGACCTGGCAGTGAACAAAAACATTCGTTGGGCGAGGCGTCTGTCATCACTGGAATATAGTACGTGCAAACCTGTCCGATCTATCGTGTGCCGAATAGCATCACGCAGCAGTTACTCTTGAAATGTCGGAACGTGTGCACACTCTCATTCTAGATGATCGATGGATCACAATCAAACGCGTCGCTGCACAACTGAACGTCCCTGTTGGTAGTGCCGACACTCTCATCCACCAGTTGGGGTGCTCAAAGGTACGTGCCCATTGAGATCCTAGCTGCCCAGCTAAAGACCATAAAAACCGACGAAGGACCATCTATGCGGAATTACAAGGCTGACCGTGACAATTTTTTGTCGAATTTCGTCACAGGCAGTGAAAACATGGGTTCATCACGTCCGTAGCCCACTCGAAGTGTAAATGGTTGCGGAAAACTACTTGACCTCTTAGCAATAAAAAATCCTCAGCAAATAGGGAGCATCATGACAGATACAGGGATTAATGACCACAAGGTCCACTGCAACATCCAAATCCACCAAGAGTCAATCCGAAATATATCTATTTAAAAAATTCTTTCCAACTGACTATGTAACTGTAGACCAGATGTCGCTTACGTTCAAAGAAACCGTACCTGCAACAGTTGATGCCTTATACCGAGCCGGCCGGTATGGCCGAGCGGTTCTAGGCGCTACAGTCTGGAACCGCCCGACCGCTACGTTAGCAGGTTTCGAATCCTGCCTCGAACATGGATGTGTGTGATGTCCTTAGGTTAGTTAGGTTTAAGTAGTTCTACGTTCTAGGGGACTGATGACCTCAGAAGTTAAGTCCCACAGTGCTCAGAGCCTTATACCGAATAAATTAATAAAAGATGCTACTGATTCCCCATGGTACACAAAAGAGGTCAGAACACTTGCAAAGGAACGAAAAAAGCAGCCAGATTTAAAAGAACGCAAAATCTCCAGCATTATTGATATTTTACTGAAGCTCTTAACTTAAGGCAGACTTCAATGTGAGATGCTTTTAACAGCTTCCACAACGAAACTCTGTCTCGATATCATATAAAGTACACTAGCAGCAACACATAATCAATACCTTCGCTGCGCGATTAACGATGGGAATACGACCGATGTCAGCGCCACCAAAGCGGAGTTACTAAACACAGTTTTCCGAAATTCCATCTCCAAAGAAGTACATATTCCAGAATTCGAATGAAGAACAGCTGTTAACATAAGTAACTTACAATTAGAAATAGATATACTAGGTGTAGCGAAGCAGCTTAAATCAATTAACAAAGGCTTAGTATAATTAAGCACTTTAAATCAACTAGTAAAGGAAGGTCTTCTGATCTAGATAGTATAGCAGTTAGGTTCCTTTGCAAACATATACAACCACTCGCCCGTACCTAAAGACTGAAAAGTTTCACAGGTCACTCCAATACTCAAGAAAGGAAATAGAGGTAATTCGATGAATTACAGACCCGTATCACTGACGTGGATTTGCAGTGGGATTTTGGTACATATACTGTTTTTGAACATTGTGAATTATTTCGAAGATAATGGATTGTTGACACACAGTCAACATGGATTCAGAAAGGAGTTACTGATAGGAGATCTCAAATTGATTCCATGTTTCTAGATTTCCAGACAACTTTCGACACCATTCCTCCTGAGAGACATGTAATTAAATTGCGTACCCCTGGAATATCGTTTCAATTGTACGACTGGATTAGTGGGTTCCTCTCAGAAAGGTATAGTACGTACTAATCGAGGGAAAATCATCGCGTAAAACGGAAGTTATATGTTGCGTTCCCCAAGGAAGTATTATAGGTCGTCTGCTGTTTATAATCCATGTAAACGTTTTGGAAGATTTTTGCAGATAATACTGTCATTTACCGTCTAATAAAGTCATCAGAAGACCGAAACCAATTGCAAAATGACTTAAACACGATATTTGTATGGTGCGAAAAGTAGCAATTCTCTCTGAATCGGGCCGGCCGGTGTAGCCGAGCGGTTCTAGGCGCTACAGTTTGAAACCGCTCGCCCGCTACGGTCGCAGGTTCGAATCCTGCCTCGGTCATGGATGTGTGTGATGTCCTTAGGTTAGTTAGGTTTAAGTAGTGCTACGTTCTAGGGGACTGATGACGTCCGAATATTAAGTCCCATAGTGCTCAGAGCCATCTGAACCATCTCTCTGAATCGGGAAAAATGTCAGGGCATGTACATGCGTACGAAAAGAAATCCATTAAATATAGGCGACACGTTAGATCACACACACACACAAATTTAAAGACTGCCGATTAAACTAAATACCTAGGAATTACAATTACGGACAATGTCAACTGTAACGATGACATCGATAGTGTTGTGGAGGTGGCAAACGAAAGGTTGCGTTGTATTGAAGATGGAACACGTCTACTAAAGAGATTGCCTACACTACGCCTGTCCGTCATATCCTACGTATTGCTGTGCAGAATGGGATCCTTACCACATCCGATTGACTAAGGACATCGAAAAAGTCCAAAGAAGGGCAGCTCGTTTTGTATTATCTCTAATAGGCCTTAGTGTGTCACGGATATGACAAATGAGTTGGGGTGGAAATCATTAAAACAAAGGTTTTTTCGTTGCGATGAGATGAAATTTTTAGCATTAATTTTCTCCTCAAAATGTGAAAATATGTTATTTACTCCAAGCTACATAGGACGAAAGGATCATCGTAAAAAAAAAGTGAAATCATAGCTCGTACAGAGAGATGTGTCAATTTTTCCCACGCTCTGCTGCAGAGTGGAAAGATAGAGAAATAGTCTGAAGGTGGCTCGAAGAACCGTCTGCAAGGAACTTCAGTAACAGTTGCAGAGTACTCATGTAGATGCAGATGTAGATATACCTCTGGACCATTTCCTTACTCTGATGAAGACGCGGAAAGGAAACCGTATTTGATAAACACTCCCTCGTTATTTTCAAACCGGAGCGGCAGTTCATAAACTTGGCAACTTTATTTACGTCTCTGTAAGTTTTCTGGAATGCCTCGGATGTTTCTATGCCAAGCCGTATGGCACAGGAGTCAATAAATTTGACACAGAGAACAGTCCGAAATGAGCCTTACCACTGGGTACATACCGCTGCTCCTCTAAACATTTGGAAACGCACCGTTTGTTTTCGAGATACAGTTACCAATCCATTCTGCTCCCACCCCTTTGGCGTTTGGACAGGAATAAGAAGTGCATGCAGGTCGTGACATATGGGAGGGATCAGGCAGGAGGGGCGTGAGAGATATGTCAAACAACGATCAAACGATCAAAACTTGGGGAGAGCTGGCGACAACTTAAGAAATTTCTGAGAGAAATTTACGAAATTTATACCGATACTTCATACTGCTGTGACAAGAACTACCCTTAACAGAGAACATAAATTTTAAAAAGTCACCTTTTCAAACATGTCTTGTTTTCCAGAGTGAATTTTTCACTCTTCGGCTGAGTGTGCGCCGATACGAAACTTCCTGGCAGGTTAAAAGTGAGTGCCAGACCGTAACTCGAACTCAGGACCTCTGCCTTTCGCGGGCAAGTAATCTACCGACTCAGGTATCCAAGGACGACTGACAACCCGTCCTCACAGCTTTACTTCCGCCTATACCTAATCTCCCACTTTCCAAACTTCACAAAAGGAGTTCTCTCCTGCGAAGCTTCGACTAGCATTCCCGGAAGAAGGACTATTGCGGATACATAACTTAGCCACAGACTGGTGTGGGGGTGGCGGGGGGGGGGGGGGGGAGGGGAGTTTGTAGAATGAAATTTTCGCTCTGCGGCGATTTGTGCGCTGATATGAAACATCCTGGCGGATTAAAACTGTGTGGGAGATCGAGACAGGAACTCTGGACCTTTGCCTTTCATTGTCAAGTGCTCTACCGACTGAAGTTTGGAAGGTAGGATATGAGGTACTGGCGGAATGAAAGCTTCGTGAGTCGTGCTTGAGTAGCTCAGTCGGTAGAGCACTTGCCAGCGAAAGGCAAACGTCCCGATTTTTAGTCTTGGTCCGTCACAAGGTTTTAGTCTGGCGGGAAGTTTCATGCCTTGTGTTGTTGTGACTTCAGTCCGAAGTCAGGTCAGATGCAGCTCCCCATACTACTCGTCCTTTGGAAGCGTTCTCAGTTCGAGATAAGTACCGCAGCCTACATCCATTTTCATCTGCTTACGGTGTTCAAGCTTCGGTATCCCTCTACAGTTCTTAGCTCCACAATATTGTCCACTACCAAACTGACGATTCCTTGCTGGCAGAGGATGTGTTCTGCGAACTGATCCCTTCTTCTAGTAATGTTGTGCCATAAATTTCTTTTCTCTTCAGTCTGGTTCAGTGTCCCGTCCTTAGTTACTACGCTGTATTCTTTTGTAGATAGTAATCTTATCGGATATTCATCAATATCTGTTAACTGAATGTCTTGCTGAGTATTTCGAAGACTTACTACCCTCTTTAATTGCAGCATTCTTTGATGATAGGAGAAAAAATATCTGGTAGGTTGCAACCTTTAAGCAGTCAGTACACGCATTTAATCAGTTTTGGTATTTTGTATGTTGTTAATATCAGCAATATTCACTCTCAGTTACTAGTTAATGTTGCTCGTCCTGTAGACATAAATACGGTTACTGGGTGTTTTGCGACTGAATTTTAGTTGAGCTCGTTGAGGCAACAAGTATCTTCTAAGCGTCTCAGGTATTTTCTGTAATCTCTAAGTAAAATGCTTCTTTTAGTAACTATTTTATTAACTGTGAATAGCCGGCCGAAGTGGCCGTGCGGTTAAAGGCGCTGCAGTCGGAAACCGCAAGACCGCTACGGTCGCAGGTTCGAATCCTGCCTCGGGCATGGTTGTTTGTGATGTCCTTAGGTTAGTTAGGTTTAACTAGTTCTAAGTTCTAGGGGACTAATGACCTCAGCAGTTGAGTCCCATAGTGCTCAGAGCCATTTGAACCATTTTGAACTGTCAATATTTTACTTTGAGACGTTTTCCTTATACGTGTGGAGTGTCACGGCAACACATTTAGGTTCACTCACTATGTAGACTATTTGTAAGGTCTCATATACAACTTCAGGAGTTATTTTTATACGTTATTTACACTTAGTTCGGGAGATATGACGTCATGAACAGTGAGATGCGTGAAAAACTGCCGCATCGTGCGTGGAGTTTAATTTTATTACTTCTTTACTACTAACTCCATTTGCAACACATTCTGCAGACAGTATCCACAAAAGCCATTGAATGTACCTACAAATTATATCACTGGACGATCAGCAGTTCAGGAGTGTCGACGTCGTGAACATTAAGCACAAGACTGAACGCTGCGTGGTGTGGGCGTGGACGCACTGCTACAAGTAAATACCTGGGCAACACCTGGTTTCTCCGCTAGTATTTAAAATAAAGCATATGGTTAGAATATGTTGTGTTGGCAGAAGAGCCAACACCGTGTTACTAGTGGAGGCCGAAATGCACGCGTTGTAGCTCACGCAGCCTGGCGTGAGGAGGGAACAACTATACTGACGTGAGGTCTGGAACATGACAAGGAATGAGAATTCAGAAAGCGGGCGTAATTAGTTTGATACTTAACTTTAATCCATTAATGATGAACGTCGCTCTTGACGGTACATGATTCACAATATTATCTGTTCAGAATACATTCATAGTAACTGAATATGGGGCCTTGCTAGGTCGTAGCAAATGACGTAGCTGAAAGCTATGCTAAACTGTCGTCTCTGCAAATGAGAGCGTATGTAGACAGTGAACCATCGCTAGTAAAGTCGGTTGTACAACTGGGGCGAGTGCTAGGGAGTCTCTCTAGACTAGACCTGCCGTGTGGCGGCGCTCGGTCTGCAATCACTGATAGTGGCGACACGCGGGTCCGACATATACTAACGGCCCGCGGCCGATTTAAAGGCTACCACCTAGCAAGTGTTGTGTCTGGCGGTGACACCACAGAATAACTGCGACTTCTTTTACAGACCACTGAAAATGAGTAATGCAATTAGAAGAATATTGTACATAGAACAGAGGTTAGAATACGGTGATAAAAGTTGTCACTGTAGTGTGGATCCTTCCGCAAAATGGCGGAATATGGCTACTTTTTACTTGTAATTAAGAGTGATTTGAAAATGATATGAAATACAGATGTTAGAAATTTGACTGACAATGACGTAAAGTCGAAATAAGATAATCGCACGATTAAATAAACCTCACATTACAGCCTACTGCGGACCATGTTTACGTTTGTTGATAGGAAGAAGAAGGAAGTTTGACTAAAAAATGAAATACACTGGTCTCCAAAATTAAAGGAACAAATAGAAAATTTTCAAGGTTGGGTTTATTTTGCCACAAAACAGTATAAACAGGTGATAGTAAAGTAGAAACAATGTAAAGAATACAGAACCTCAACAACGGCAATACGCATAACGGTAGACAAAAATGTTCTTCATTTTATCCAACTTAACTGATTTGCACCCACATTCCAACAACTAGTTAACGTGTTTTATAGAGTGCAGCAATCAGTCGTCCTTTTTTAGACTTTATTATGCAAATCCAGATTTCGGCTAGTAGCTACCCATTCTCAATACACTATTTTCTATTCTCAATGCATGTACGTCTCTGTTGTTCGGGCGTCAGTCACAGTTCTTTGAATATTCTTTGAGTATTCAAAGAACTGTGACTGACATCCGAACAACAGGGACTTACATGCATTGAGAATAGAAAATAGTGCATTGAGAATGAGTAACTACTAGCCGAAATGTGGAATTGTGTAGTAAAATCTAAAAAAGGTCGACTGATTGCTGCACTCTATAATTTATAAGTCACATGACAGTCACTGATAGCACCCACTTTCCGAATGGAAGGTAACCTGTGGAACTGGTTAATGTGCTGAGCGTGGGATGTTACCACGTCTGGCTGCAATACAAGCCTGAAAACGACGGGACATGCTTTGAGTGATGTCATCCATTCTCACGTTGAGGCCATAGCACCCAGTCTTCCCGCAGAGCTGCTCGTAAGTCTTGGACACTGATTGGTGGATGCTGACGTGATGCAGCCTGTCTCCCTAGTGCATCCCAGACATGCTCTATGGGAGTCAAATCAGGAGAGCGAGCTGGCCACGCCATGCATGCAATATCTTCCGTTTCCAAGAAAACATCAACCACCCGTGTTCTATGATGTCGAGCATTATCGTGCATCAGTTCAAGTCTGGACCAACAGCACCTCGCAACAACCGCAGTTGAGGTCCCAAGATCCCCTCACGATATCTGACAGCAGTTAAACCCTGCTGATTCACCCGTACAGTTTCATGAAGAGGTGTTCGAGTGATCAACACACCATTAAGCATCCTCCTCGATATCGGTCTCTTTCCACAATGTTTGAATTCCGAAGTTGTGTCCCACGTTCCGTCCAGATGCAAATGCGTCGAGAATCAAATAGGGACTCATCTGCGAAAAGCACATTGGCCCACTGTTCTACGTCCAGGTGGCATGTTGAAGACTTCTCTCTAGATTTTCCCTTCTGTGAACACGCACCAGAGATACACATACAGAAGGTCTCCGAAAATAAAAGCTGCTCTTCCGAAGCCTTCTGTGCACTGTTTGTCTCGATACAACGCCTCCAGTGGATGCTACAAAGTCAGATGCGAGTTGCCGCGCGGTACTAAGGCGATACCGTAGGACCTTACGGCCAAATAACGGTCCTCTCCTTTTCATATCACACGTGGTCGGCCCTGCCCTGGTTTTCGGGATACTGTTTTGGTGTCTATGAATTGTCACCACATCCGAGAAACAACAAAACGGTTCACAATAGGCCTTCCGGCAACATCAGTTTGCGTCTGTTCTGCTTCCATTCTTCTCATGGTCCTCCACAGCAAGGTTCTGTAGGCGTCTTCTCTGTGCAATACTGCAGAGTCTGTGACTGTGTACACACCGATTGAGGATATGGGACTAAACGGCAAACAGTACCCCGTTTGATAGGTGCCCTGACGTCATCGATAACGTGGTCGTCCATGGACCGGAGTGCCATACTCCACGAAAAACACGATTGAGGAAATTTGTTGACATTTTGTATGGTTATACCGTGGTTTGGACAGAACACGGGGAAATAGCGGTTTGTTACTTTAGTTGTGGATACCAGTGTAAAGTTATGTGGCGAAATACGAGTAGTAGAATACACTCCTGGCCATTAAAATTGCTACACCGAGAAGAAATGCAGATGACAAACGGGTATTCATTGGACAAATATATTACACTAGAACTGACATGTGATTACATTTTCACGCAATTTGGGTGCATAGATCCTGAGAAATCAGTACCCAGAACAACCACCTCTGGCCCTAATAACGGCCTTGATACGCCTGGGCATTGAGTCAAACAGAGCTTGGATGGCGTGTACAGGTACAGCTGCCCATGCAGCTTCAACACGATACCACAGTTCATCAAGAGTAGTGACTGGCGTATTGTGACGAGCCAGTTGCTCGGCCACCATTGACCAGACGTTTTCAGCTGGTGAGAGGTCTGAAGAATGTGATGGTCAGGGCAACAGTCGAACATTTTCTGTATCCAGAAAGGCCCGTGCAGGACCTGTAACACGCGGTCGTCCACTGTCCTGCTGAAATGTAAAGTTTCGCAAGGATCGCATGAAG
Source organism: Schistocerca nitens (assembly GCF_023898315.1). Taxonomy (NCBI): domain Eukaryota; kingdom Metazoa; phylum Arthropoda; class Insecta; order Orthoptera; family Acrididae; genus Schistocerca; species Schistocerca nitens. The sequence goes on from NC_064619.1 coordinate 630,203,057, forward strand.
GGTAGCGCCACGGGTCGTAACACATCCGAAATGTAACGTCCACTGTTCAAAGTGTAGTCAATGAGAACAAGAGGTGACCGAGACGTGTAACCAATGGCACACCATACCAAGACGCCGGGTGACACGCCAGTATGGCGATGACGAATACACGCTTCCAATGTGCGTTCACCGCGATGTCGCCAAACACGGATGCGAGCATCAGGATACTGTAAACAGAACCTGGATTCATCCGAAAAAATGACGTTTTGCCATTCGTGCAACCAGGATCGTCGTTGAGTACACCATCGCAGGCGCTACTGTCTGTGAAGCAGTGTCAAGGGTAACAGCAGCCATGGTATCCGAGCTGATAGTCCATGCTGCTGTAAACGTCGTCGAACTGTTCGTGCAGATGGTTGTTGTCTTGCAAACGTCCCCATCTGTTGACTCAGGGATCGAGACGTGGCTGCACGATCCGTTACAGCCACGCGGATAAGATGCCTGTCATCTCGACTGTTAGTGATACGAGCCCGTTGGGATCCAGCACGGCGTTCCGTATTACTCTCCTGAACTCACCGATTCCATATTCTGCTAATAGTCGTTCGAACTCGACCAACACGAGCAGGAATGTCGCGATACGATAAAGCGCAATCGCGATAGGCTACAATCCGACCTTTATCAAAGTCGGAAATGTGATGGTACGCATTTCTCCTCCTTACACGAGGCATCACAACAATGTTTCACCAGGAAACGCCGGTCAACTGCTGTTTGTGTATGAGAAATCGCTTGGAAACTTTCCTCATGTCAGCAAGCTGTAGGTGTCGCCACCGGAGCCACCCTTGCGTGAATGCTCTGAAAAGCTAGTTATTTGCATATCACAGCATCTATCTCCTGTCGGTTAAATTTCGCGTCTGTAGCACGTCATCTTCGTGGTGTAGCAATTTTAATGGCCAGTAGTGTAGTTATTCATATCTAAATGGTAATCAGCTACTAGTGTCCAGCTTGGGAATGCTGTCGTGACTGTCAGATGACAGGGACTAGGCTTACCGAGTACGACGCCTGTTGCAGAGACGCTGCGGAAGTACCCGCCGGTGATGGTACTCAACAGAGAGAGCAACGCCGAGTACCGGATTCCCGACAGCGACGTCGTGCTCGACAAGGGCACCCCCATCATAATTCCGGTGTACGGCCTGCACCACGACCCCGACATCTTCCCGGACCCTGAGCGCTTCGACCCCGAGAGGTTCTCTGAGGAGCAGAAGGCCCAGAGGCACCCCTACGTCTACCTGCCGTTCGGAGAGGGGCCTCGCATCTGCATAGGTGAGTCCTGCAGCGGTACCAGCTGCCCTTCAGCCTCACGACAACACCGCCCAAACTTCGCAAATGTCAGTTTCCGTCATAATCACCTCACACGCAAATAACATGTTCAGGCTAGAACAAACATCCAGAGTACACACTCCCCCCATGAGCAGTGCTTAAGATTTTCTTGAAATTCCAGATTACAAAAAGGGTAAACCTTTCCTCGGCGTGAAGGTTGGTTTCAAAATCACAGTGCTTTAAGGGGCACGGTCCTATTGCAGGTGCTATGCTTTCGCCTTCGTTCGACCCTAGAATCGACTTAAACAGCCAGTTATACAGGGACTTGTAGTCTAAGGTGGACTCCCATCTACTGTGCAACATTTATCGGGTCATTATCAGAGTATAAAGAAGCGGTAAACGACCAAAAAATGTCCTGGGACCAATCCACGACCCGCACTAATGTGTTATCAGACTGGCACTCGGTCACTCCTTTTTCCTTTGGCGCCTGACCGCCCCTTTCGTCCGAGTCTCTTTCCACAATGTTTGGATTCCGAAATTGTGTTCCACCTTCCCTTCCTTGTGCTTTTAAGTTTAACTTACCATTATTTTATAGAAGCACAGGTCGGAACATGTAGTCGGTCTGTCAACCATTGCCCACAGAAACGGTCTCTCACGGGTCCTGCCTTACGTCTTCATTTGCTCCACCTCCAAAAGCAGAGTCTCTTAGGTGATCTGCACCTGCCATTAGTGGCCCCAGCGTCATCCTCTCGCGAATAATTCTTTATCCGTTCTTCATACTAAATTTGGTTTTCTCTCGGAATCAGAGCTAAAGAGACAACTCTTGACTTCGAGAAGTTAAAATGTTCCCCTAACATTCTCACCCAGCCTGATGAACGAAAATAATAATTAAAACATCAATACAATATTTTACTCGATGACTTTCTGTCAATTACTACGAACTGTGACCGTTCTGTCAGAGAATTAGATCTGATATCTGGTCTTGCCCAAGGGCCCAACACGACATTCTTCATTTCAATGACTGCTTCGCAGCCTGTACCATCTGGATCCTTCCCACCAACACCAGATTTTCTGAACTGCGCAGGTCGGAACTCTCATTGAAATGTATTCTTTGTTCCCAAAACCCTCCTGGCCTGTTGCTATGAGTTACTACACGTATATCACAACAGTACAAACCGGCGATGGGGGCGGAAATGTTAAGCTATAAAATTACAAATTACTCAATTTTCGTACAAGATAAACTGGTCCAAGTTCTTCCCCACATAAATAACTTTGTGCTTTTAACTTCCATTTATTTTATAAAACCGCAGGACGGAACATGTAGTCGGTTGTCAACCAGTGCCCACAGAAATGGTCTCTCACGGATCCTGCCTTACGTCATTTACACTTTCATACGAATAACTTTCACCATTACAAAGATCGTTGGAATCAGCTTGAAAACTTACATTTATTTTACACCTTTTCCGTACTGTATTATGTTCTACCTTTCTGTTTGTAAATAATGACATTTCAATAAAATTTTTTCTAATTCGCGCCATTTTTGTTGAAATTTAACGGTTTCACGTTCCAAGGTTTTAGGGTCAAACATTTTTACCCACACATTCAAGGACTTTTACGATGATTCTGATATGTGAACGTAGTCGCTTTATTAAATATCACCATCTTTTCTACAGTACACACAGAATTTCGTAACATTGAACAATGAACTACACATTATCATTATAGCATTACTTGCTACTATATGTACAGTGCGAAAAACGCATCTTCAGATCACAAATCAAACGGAAAAGCTCTCTCTACATCCACATTTACCTTTCTGGCAGTCAGTACTTCAGAACACAATATGACTCTTTTATTTCAGAAATGGCAATATTTTTCTTCTTGCATGTGTAAGTACCAGGCAACGGCCTTGCCACAGTTGATACACCGGTTCCCGTGAGATCACCGAAGTTAAGCGCTGTTGGGCGTGGTCTGCACTTGGATGAGTGACCATCCAGGCCGCCATTCGCTGTTGCCATTTTTCGGGGTGCTCTCAGACTCGTGATGCCAACTGAGGAGCTACTCGACCAAATAGTAGCGGCTTCAGTCAAGAATACCATCATAACGACGGGGAGAACGGTGTACTGACCCCACGCCCCTCCTATCCGCATCCTCCTCTGAGGATGACCCGGCGGTCTCGATGGGCCACTTGTGGCCTGTAGACGGTCTTTTTTTTATCATGTGCCAGTTACATCTTATTCTTAAGATTAAAGTTTATAGCATTAAACACTAAATTCCTGCCATCTTCACAACTACGAAGTCTTCGTTCTTTACAACGCAAATTCTCGTTTTTCGATCCTAAAACGTATACTTTCTCGTAATTAAAATTCTTGTTATTCCTTCTCTAAAACTGTAATTTTTCTCCCTTAAAGCTATCAGCGCCATTCAATAATTAAAGAGACAAATTGGTCTGGAGAAAAAAGAGTTTATTTTTGCGAAACAATACTTCTTCAAATTTTCAATATAATCACCATGTACGTATATGCACTTGTTCCAACGGGCTACAATATTTCTATTCCGGCTGCAAAGAACTCTTTATCTTGATGTTTGAACCAATTTCTCACAAATGTTTTCACGTTCTCATTGTCCTGGAACCTCTTCCCAGGTAAATGTCAATGTCGTGTGACTAGGGCCTCCCGTCGGGTAGACCGTTCGCCTGGTACAAGTCTTTCGATTTGACGCCACTTTGGCGACTTGCGCGTCGATGGGGATGAAATGATGATGATGAGGACAACACAACACCCAGTCCCTGAGCGGAGAAAATCTCCGACCCAGCTGGGAATCGAACACGGGCCCTTAAGATTGACATTCTGTCGCGCTGACCACTTTTTGTTTTTTTAATCTCATTTTTGTTCGCTTTGGTTTGTTGCATCTGCTCGGGGCGGACGTCGTAAGACATCCATTTAAGTTCGTTGTTGATCGATTAGCTCAGTTTTTTTATTACAGAGGGCTGCTAACCCTCTGACCAAACACGCTGAGCTACCGTGCCGGCGCCACTCAGCTACGGAGTGCGGTCGCTTCCCAGGTGTTCCCTCCTTCAGTGCATTAAAAAAATGCAAATCACTTGGTGCTAAATCAGGACAGTAAGGTTGATGTGGCAGTACTTCCCTGCCCATTTTGTCGATGTTTTCACGTGTTAGTTGAGCAACATGAGGACGTGCGTTGCCTTGATGGAGAATCACACCTCTCCTCTGAGATCCATGACGTCTCTCTCTCATGGCTGGCTTCACCTTGTTTAAAAGCAAATACTAGAAGTATTGACAGGTGAGTTGGTGTGCTTTCACTCCATGATTTGTCTTTTTGATCCTGGCTCATAGTATTGAACCCAAGTTTCATCACAAGTTAAAATTTTGTTGAGGAAGTGCTCACCTTCTCTTTCATAATGTTCTTTTAGCTCTCTGCACACTCTCAACCTTATTTCCCTGTGTAGGCGCATCGACTCCTTTGGGACCCATCTTGCACATGTTTGGCGGTACTTCAGCTTGTTACAGATAATGTTATGAACTGTACCAGTACTAACTTGAACGTTATCAGCTATCATTTCCAAAGTCACACGGTGGTCGGCACGAATAATGTCATCGCATCGACTTTCAAGTGAGGGAGTTAAAATTGCAAATGGTCGGCCAGAAGGTGTCCGTCAGTCACTGAGTCGCGACCATTTTTGAACTGGTCTGCTCACTTGTAAAAATATGCACGATTCATACAACCTTCACCATAAACTTTAGATATTCTACAGTATATATTCACTGATTTCTCGCCTTGAGCAAGTAAAAATCGAATAACAGAACGTTGTGTAGCTAAAGTGGACGTTCCAGGCGGACTCGCAATCTAGAAATGTATTTTGAAGGTTATAAACAAAACATTGTTGGTACATCAGCTGATTAGGGCTCATCCCGGTGATGTCGACTTAATAAAGCCATAAAAGTGCCAAACTTGCGCAACTAACAGGTTTTTCCCCAGACCAATTTGTCTCTTTAAGTATTGAATGACCCTGGTACAATTAGTCATTCTTCGTTTTTTATATTCTATGCTGAAGACTTGAATATATTTTAGTTTGTCTGTAAAGAAAGTTTCCCGTGAAGCTGGTCATCCTGCCTCCATCGAGTCGAACGAAACTTGCACTTCTTATTGCTTCATACGAACTATCAGAACGAGCAAGACAGTTCATTGCTGCTGATCCACAGGGTCCCACTCTTCTGGCAGTCAAGCTCATTCACCTCTCTCTTGCTAGTTCTACAGCATTACAATTTTCAACTGTGTTCTTGTTTCGTTTCACACAAAAGTTACATCTACATGTGTTTGTAAATGGGTTTCTTCACGTATTTTCAAGTATCTATCAACTGACTTCACATCCCCCACAATTTCTTCCGTTTAACGTTGTTATTACTTCAAGTTAAGGAAGGACTTATATAGGAAATTAAAAGGACGCACGGATTGAATTCAGTCACAAGCAGGGAAAAATATCTAAAATGTACTTATCCTGTGAATTGTTATATTTTAAACATTGTGACGTCCTTTTTCGGACAGAGGTCCACACGAGACTTATTTCTGCATTACGAATCTCTAAAATGTTTTCTTGTGTCATTAGCCCATATTCCGTCAGTTCGGTGCTCCATTATGTTCTTACCTCTTCGAAACACACAGGTAACTTCGCTGGTTCACCTTTCATACAGCCAGCTGGTTACATGTCACGCCTATCTCTGATTCATCGTCAGTATGATTGTAATTTGGTTTGCTGCTCGAGACCATCCCGTGATCCATTTGTCTCCTTTCCGCCCTCTCCTCCCTAGAGATTCCACACGTGCTTGTCTACATTGTTCGTCAAGTAGTCCTCAGTTTTTAAAATGATTTTCTCGTGAAAAATTCAACTGTTTCTGCCTTTTATCAGTACACAGTGACTGATCGTAGAAAGTTCTTACTAGACACATGGGAATGTTAGTTTTGAAACCTATGTTTAATTTGTCAATACATTACAGAGCATTTATAATCTTTTATTTCTTTCATTCTACCTCCAGTCATTGTCTTCAACATCCCCAATTACAACAGGCCATTAGTTGGCCATAGGATCGTATTGTTAATTTGTGCGATTCCATCTTAATGTGTTGATTTCTCATTACTTATGTATCATTATTACATTTACACGAACATTCATATTTTGGAAGTCACCGTAAAGTACACGGCGATGGGTTCTTCCACACAATAGTGTTTTCTTCCGTTCCAGTCGTGGGTGGAATGCCGGAAGAGTGGCTGCTCCACGCTCCTCTGATCACTACAGTTATTCTGATTTTCTTACTAGTTTCAGTGGGAGCGACATCCAGAGAGCTGCGACACGTTTCCAACTTCCTCACTTAACTGATGGTGGCTCATGGGACATCACGAGATCCGAAATCTGAAAGGGGGACTATTTTATCACCGGAATATTTTACCCAAGCGGATGCCATCATCATTAAGCTATGCAGTAGTGCTTCCTGCCCTTAGGATAAATAATGTCTGTAGTTTCCCTTGCTTTCAATAGTTTGTAGTATCGACAAAGCAGTTGGGCAGTGTTACACGGTCAATCGCTCACACAGACTGTTGCCCCCAAAGCTGCTGCCCCTCTTGAGGAATCACGTGACTGACTGATGTGGTTCTTGGCGCTTCAGTTCGGAACCGTGCTACTGCTACGGTCGCAGGTTCCAATCCTGCCTCGGGCATGGATGTGTGTGATGTCCTCAGGTTAGTTAGGTTTAAGTAGTTGTAAGTCTAGGGGACTGATGACCTCAGATGTTAAGTCCCATAGTGCTCAGAACCATTTGAACACACTCTTTGCTACATACATGCTCATACACACGCACACACACACACACATTATAAGTGTTAATCGTCTTTCTTTATGTATGTTTTTATAAATATTATTTAAAACTCGATTTTCTTACCTCGACACATTCTCGTTTCTTGGCGCCCTCAATGTGGCGAGCCCGCTCTCCCAGTTCGGTGTGGTTTTTTATCGTATCCATATTTAAGCTAGAGGCGAGTCACAGTTAGGTAAAATCCTGATCGTACACGTCGTTTAGTATAGCAATGGAATGCTAATGTACATGGATATACTTAACTACAACGATATCCTGTACACTGACGAGAAAAGAAAACGCAGCACAAAATAATTAATGTAAAGTAATGAAATTTCGGAATGCGATTGTCTGGCTGACATTCGTAAACGACAAATATTCCAAGATCACAGGTCAATGTAAGCACGAGATAAGCCATTCCAAATCTGAGATGCTGGTACATTAATAACCGATGTAGCCAACAGAATGTTTCATGTAAGCCTGCAAACGTGCATCGATTGTGTTCCACAGGAGCCGGATGTCAGTTTGTGGGACGGAGTTCCCTGCCTGTTGCACTTGGTCGATCAATACATGGATTGTTAACGCTGTTCGTGGATGACGCTGGACTTATTCCGATGATGTCCCATACGTGGTCGACTGGAGACAGATCAGGTCACCGAGCACGCTAAGGCAACAAGTCGACACTCTGTAGGGCATGTTGAGTTATAACAGCGGTACGTGGGCGAGTGTTATCCTATTGGAAAACACCCCCAGAATGCGTCCCAACGGGTGGAGTCACCAGATTGATGTACAAATAAGAGTCAGGGTGCGTGGGATAAACACGAGGGTGCTTCTTTTGTCATGCAAAATCGCACTCCAGATCATTACTCTGGGAGTAGGACCAGTGTGGCTAGCACGCAGACAGGTTGGTTTCAGACAAAGAACTGGCTTCCCTCTAACCAATACACGGCCACCATGGGCTTCGAGACAGAATAAGCTTTCATCAGAAAACACAACAGATCCACCCTGCCCTCCAATGAGCTCTCGCTTGACAACACTGAAACCGCAAACGGCGGTGGTTTGGGGTCAGTGGAATGTCTCGGAGTTGTCCTTAAAGTATCCAATTTGTAACAGCTCGTTGTTTCACTGTGGTGCCAACTGCTGCCCAAATTGTTGCTGCAGATGCAGTACGATGGGCCAGAGCCATACGTCGAACACGACGGTCTTCCCTCTCGGTAATGACATGTGGCCGTGCGGAACCCGTACATTCTCGTGATCATCTCTGTCAACAGCCATGTATAGTGGCTACATTCCCGTCAAGTCTAATATCGCAGGACGAACATGTAGCTTCTCGTAGCCCCATTACATGACGTCGTTCAACCTCAGTGTGGTGCTGAAAATAGCGTCTTTCTCGTCTTTAAGGAATTCTTGACTACTATATGTACACCACGTCCAATCTCAAAGCTTACTAACTCTCACGACCGTTCCAGCGTGTATTAAAGCAAACCTGATTTGCATCCTCATACTGGCGGTACTACCGCCACTCGTATGCGATTGGCACGAAAACTGAATAGACTTCATCTTTCAGATGAAAAAACACGCCTGCCAACTTTCGTTTATGTCGCACATCTCGTTCTTGATGCTGCGATTTTCGTTTCCGTCAGTGTAGTAATGCTAGGTATTTTCCTTTCACGGCTCCTTGCGTTTCTTAACGCATTCTTGAACTGAATTATTAAACCTGAGTTCTCGATGTTGTTGTGCTCCTGACTGTACATGGTGATCGCTTCTTTCACCAGTCTGTCAGTCACATTAAGGTAAAGGCCGGAATGGCATGTTATAGATGCATAAAAGTATTTCGATTTTCCTCTCTCGCGAGTGCTTCACTTGTTGGGTTGTATAATACACCAGGGGGTTGTTACGATGAGTATATGAGCGTGTGTAGAAAAATAACACGAACGTGACTTTCGCATATCGGAAGATTTGGTAACGCTCGATGTTGGTCACTGTATGTTAACAGCTGATCTTCAAACAGTTATAGTCTCTTTTTATCTAAACTGTACGTAAAATTATAGCTCTCGAACGTACACGGGTTTTTGGAACATTTAAAAGATTTTCATCGGCCAGAACAAAGTTGACCACATTTAAATAAAAACCGACTTGGACTGTTTCTGATCACATTTTTTTCATGATTCATCAAGTTCAGATATTACAGACTTCTCATTTCGCGAGACAACACCTGCCTCTTGTTACAAAATGTGAGAGGGTATTTTTGTACTCCAGTAAATGTTTCTTGTTTCAGGCATGCGGTTTGGTCTGGTGCAAACAAAGGTGGGCCTTATAAACATACTGTCGAGGTACAGGGTTGAACCCAGCGAGAAGAGCGTTCGCCACTTGTCCCTGGAACCGAGGACTTTTCTGATGACACCCAAGGGCGGGATACATCTGAGGCTCAGCAAGAGGTCTACAGCGTAGCGTTAAGTCACAAGACACCACTTCCTCTGTAAAAGTCTGCCACCCAGAGATTCCCAAAACTGTACATCGTGTATATAATACTGTATTATTTCGTTACTGAATGCTGACTAATTGTTTTTAATAAAGAGATTGTCGTGAAACCTCTAGCCTCTCGAGTAATCACAATGACATTCACACCTGACGTACCCCTCGTGTCAAGCTTGTAATACTAAACCTGAGAATGATATTCGAAAGATATTAGCTTCACAATTTCCGCCTCCGGCAGCTGAGTGGACAACCGACACGGTAGTTCAGCGTGTTCGGTCAGAGAGTTAGCTGACCTCTGTAATAAAGAAACTGAGTGAGAGGATCAACGCTGGAACAAGTGTCATGGGACATCCGCCCCGAACAAATACAACGATCAGTTACGAACAAAACGAGATCAACTAAAAAAAAAAAAGTGGTCAGCGCAATAGAATGTCAATCCTAAGGACCTGGGTTCGATTGCCGGCTGGGTCGAAGATTTTTTCGCCTCAGGGACTGGCTGTTTTGTAGTCCTAATCATCATCATTTTCATCCTCATCGACGCGCAAGTCACCGAAGTGGCTTCAAATCGAAAAGACCTGCTCCGGCGAACTGTATAGCCGACAGGAGGCCCTAGTCACACGACATTTATTTATTTACAACAAGTATTGTAATCCATTCAGTTGTCAATCTGTGATAGACATGTCTGTTTATATTATCAATACATAACTGTTTTTCCTTTTTGCTCATTACTTTCTTTTACATAAGGCATCTTCTTCTGAGTCTTTTTATGGCTTTATTGTGTTCGATGTAGTGCGACTCTTTTTACAAATCCATACATGCTATAGAAGTGGATGTATGTACACTCATGTTCAGAAAAAAAAACAGAACACTTTGAACGACCAGAGATGGGACGTTGATATCCTCAGAACATGTACATTGTAAGTAGGCTGTTTAGGTTCTTATATTGGCAACGCCACGTAGCGCTTTGTATGAAAATCACTGGCTGTGCTGTGTGCAGTCTGTGGCTAGTTTGCATTGTTGTCTGCCATTGTAGTGTTGGGCAGTTGGCTTTTAACAGCTCGTAGCGTTGCGCAGTTGGAGGTGAGCTGCCAGCGGTGGTGGATGTGGGGAGAGAAATGGCGGAATTTTGAGAGCGGATGGTCTGGACGTGTGTCTATCAGAAACAGTACATTTGTAAGAATGGATGTCATGAACTGCTATATATATTATGACTTTTGAACACTTCTAAGGTAAATACATTGTTTGTTCTCTATCAAAATCTTTCATTTGCTAACTATGCCAATCAGTAGTTAGTGCCTTCAGTAGTTTGAATCTTTTATTTAGCTAGCAGTATTGTCGCTCGCTGTATTGCAGTAGTTCGAGTAACGAAGATTTTTGTGAGGTAAGTGATTTGTGAAAGGTATAGGTTAATGTTAGTCAGGACCATTCTTTTGTAGGGATTATTGAAAGTCAGATTGCGTTGCGCTAAAAAAATATTGTGTGTCAGTTTAAGCACAGTCATGTATAATTGTTCTAAGGGGACGATTCATATGTCGACCCTTAGCCGAGGATACCTCACCGGAATCTTCTGATTTTTTCTTGTAGTTTGTGTAATTAGTGTGGATTTTGTTTATTGCTAGCGCGTAATTGTAGAGAGAATCTCCTTTGTAGTTGCAGTCTTTCATTGTTGTACATTAAAACAGGTGTGGCACGCATGTAAATTTGCACCAAGTATTTCGCAGCTGCGCTTGCAATTAACTAGATATTATTTTCAGTGCTATGTTAATGTGTTCTCTTATTTTTGCTCTTCAAATTGTGTTTTTATGTGTTGTCGTATGAAATATTGTGACAATAATGGCGTGTGAAAAACGTAATACTAGGCTCCAAAGTAAACGGAGAAATGACAGTGAAGACGAAAGCAGTGTGTTAGCGCCACCATGTAATGAATTAACTAATGTTCAAAGTAGTAATTTGGTAATTGTGCATAGGGAAATGGAGCGAGCTGCAAATAATGGTGTAGGCAGTGAAACAATTAGTGAACAGGGAAGCATTATCGATCGCTCGGTCGGCAACAGCTCGCCTCAGGATCCCGAAATGACAGGACACAATCTTGCAAATACTGTAGATTCAGGTTTTGCGTCCTCACCGTTTTCTCAAATAAATCAAGACACATTTTCTGCTTTTCAAAATGCGAATATTGCTGGTTCAAATGCACTGCCGAATAGCACTGAGGAACATGTTTCAGACACCAGTGCACTGTTATTACATTTAATGCAACAAATGGGACAAAGGCTACAAAAGTTAGACACAACGCTTGAACAAAATCAGAAACAAATGGGACAAAATCTTCAAAAGTTAGACACAATGGAACAAAATCTTCAAAAGTTAGACACAATGGAACAACACCAGAGACAAACACAGCAACAGTTAGACACAATGGAACAAAATCTTCGGAAGTTAGACACCACACTTGAACAAACACGTGAATATTTAACTACTGAGTTACATAACATTGAATCGAAATGTCAAAACGTCTGTAATGAAGTAAAAACACAGATTTGTGAGCATTTCCAACCTATTTTTTCGCGTCATGAAAATGCATTACAGAATCACAAAGCAGCCATAAAAGAACTGCAAACTATTGTTCATAAAAATCACGACACCTTGCAAGCTAAAACTGACTAAGTTGCATCTACCGATTCGGTTACGCTACTTGCGAAAAATCAGGAAAACTTAAAGGACACAGTAGATACGATTTCAACACAAATGGACACTCTGAAACTTGGTTCAGAAAAACACACTGAGGAAATAAATACACTATCGGAGAAAGTAGCCGAACTTTCGGATCAGTTCACTAACTTATCTACAAAGGTAGATGATGATCTGAATGACACAAGACCTGTAGCCTTCACGGACACTGAAGGGTATGAACAAATTAAGAAATTCAAACAAAATCAGAATCAAATTAATACGCAACACAAAAGAGAAATCCGGGGAGTACAAGATCAGTTGGCACAAGTAATACAAAAATTACATATTTCGGAGGACAGTCGCGCTCCAACACGGGAAGAGGGACTTAGAAATACGGAAAAGCCACAAAATAATAACACAGGGCATTTCGGAAATTATGAAAGAAATTGGCAAGGTGCACCGAATTTTGAGATGGAACCGCCGAAACGCAGTAACAATGACCGACATGCGTCTCGCCGACATGATGATTTTGACTATAAGCTGTTCATTACTACACGGAAATTCAAAGCATTTAAGAATTCCGGCAACGACATTCATCCACAAGCGTGGCTTCATCAACTCTCTCATTGTTTTCCTCCCAACTGGTCATTGGAGCACAGGTTAGAATTTATGTGTGGTTATTTAGAGAATGAACCACCTGAAAGAATGCGATCGGTCATTCACGATTATCACAGTGAAGGAGAATTTTATCATCCTCTCAGCATATTGGTCTCAAGCTACACAAGACCGCGTAAAACATAGCATCATAATGATGAAACATTTCGAACAATCTGAATTTTCCAGTCTTGTGAAATATTTTGAAGACATGTTGCACAAGAATCAGTACCTGTCAAACCCATACAGCCCCTCAGAACTTATCCGCATTTGCTTAATCAAACTACCTGAACATTTACGACATATTATTTTGGCAGGACGTTGCAAAGATGACATTGAAGCTTTTCAGAGACTGTTACAAGAATTGGAAATTGAAACTGACAATCGCGGAACGCGAAAACAGGAACACAACAATTACAGGTCACATCCGTCACAATTCCGCGATGAAAGAAATAATGACTGGGCGGCAAGGCTATTCTCACAACACAAATTGTGACCAAAACAGACACCACCCGTATGACAACCGTTGGCAGAGTAGTAATAATTACAGGGAAAGATCACCTTTCCGCGGTAGTGACTATCACAGAGACAATCAGAGAAACAGACAATATGGGAACCAAAATAATTATTATCAAAGGAGATATAATAACTTTAGATGCAACGGTCCAGCGCGCAGTTACGATTCAAGGAGAAATTCTCCACCATGTGACCGACAAGAAAGAAACTATTGAATCTACCGACATGACAAGAGACGATATGATCGTAACGACAGACCTGAAATGCATCAGAACTGGCGGGATTCAAAGAGGGCAGGGCCCTCTCGACAAGGTGAATTTGTAGAAGTTAGGTCTCCAAATCCCAATAACGACGCGCGCCAACAAAGAGACAATAGGCAATGACTCATACCGCTGGCAGCCACAAAACGTAATTCTGAAACTGACGACGCAGCTGCCGTAGCTAGTAATTACGTAAAAATGGAAGACATTAGGGACATCTTACTCCAGGAACACGACGTAAAACATAACAACATTGCATATCCTGTGATTCACATTACAGTAAATGACGTAAAATTTACGACAGTACTTGACTCTGGCAGTCCCATTTCAGTAATTACTGAAACAGCCTTTAGCAAATGCAACAAATCGAACGATTGCCCCACACTTCCGTTACGTAAGATTAAATTACAAGGTGCAATCGTTGGAAAAAGTGTAGATGTACGCCAACAAACCAACTTAGAATTCTTTTGTCAAAGCCACAGCTTCTCTATGAACTTTCTTATTGTTCCATTATTGTCGACGGAAATTATATTGGGAGTAGACTTTTTGAATGAATACAAAGCAATCTTAAACTTTCACGATGCTGAAATAAGTTTAGAGAAAGAAGGTAAGTCAATAGCTTTGAAATTTGAAGATTGGCTCTCAAACCATGACGAAGAAATTAATCGGCTTTACCTCCTGTTAGACAACAGTTCGGAATTTGCGACGGAACTTGACACTAATAATCACTCTGCAAGTACTGACAGGGATGATATCGACAGCGCATTTGATACTAATCAGTTAATTCAGAATAAAATTCAAACAATTGAGAATTGTAATGACACTGATAGGCAAGACCGTTATGAGATTTTACAAGCACATTCCACAGTTTTTACTCACAAAACAGGAACAATCAAGGGATTTCAATACCAATTTCGTGTTCGTGAGCATACTAAATTTTGTGTTAGACCATACGTAATTCCGGCGCATTATAGGGACCGTGTTAGAACAGAAATACAATCTATGCTTGACGAGGGCATTATTGAGCCTGCAGTAAGCTCATACAACAATCCATTACATGTTGTTGAGAAGAAAAATGGATCGATCAGGCTTGTCTTAGATTCGAGACAAATCAATACTATTATCATTCCTGAAACAGACAGGCCGCAAACGTTAGAAGAACTTCTTCAAAATTTTAATGGTGTAAAAGTGTTGTCTTCTATTGATCTCAGATCCAGCTTTTATCAGATCGAACTTCATCCAGAATGTAGAAAATACACAGCTTTCCTTTGTTTCGGCCTTTGTTATCAGTTTCGAAAACTTCCTTTTGGTTTGAACATTCCTTCGGCAGCATTCATTCGTGGGCTAAATTCCATATTACCTGAGTTCTTAAAACGTCACATCACCTTATATGTGGACGATATTCTGATAGCAGAATCCTCATGGGAACAACACAATCGCATCCTCAACAATGTGTTACATATTTTTGCAGAATCTGAAATTACAGTTAACTTGGAAAAGTCTGAAGTCGGCATTCAGCCGGATCCTGAAAAGTTAGAAGCAATCAGAGGCATTCCAGTTCCATCCACAAAAAAACAAGTCCGCAATTTTCTAGGTCTCGTAAATTTTTACCGTCGTTTTCGGAATATGCAAATTCTAGTTATACCAAAACTTTGTTCTCTCACTGGAAAAAATACTATTTGGAACTGGGACGAACAAGCACAGTTGGA
Organism: Schistocerca nitens; assembly: GCF_023898315.1. NCBI lineage: Eukaryota > Metazoa > Arthropoda > Insecta > Orthoptera > Acrididae > Schistocerca > Schistocerca nitens. Next base: position 630,218,504 of record NC_064619.1, read on the forward strand.
ATTCAATTCTTTGAAAGAATCGCTACCGAACGCGCCAATACTAGCTCATCCAGATCTGTCACAAGATTTCTGCCTTAGGACGGATTCTTCTAAAGTCGGTCTTGGTGCCCATTTATTTCAAGAAGCCACAGAAAATGACACTTCTGTTCAGAAAACCATTGCTTTTGCTAGCCGAGTGCTAACAAAATGGTTCAAATGGCTCTGAGCACTATGCGACTTAACTTCTGAGGTCATCAGTCGCCTAGAACTTAGAACTACTTAAACCTAACTAACCTAAGGACATCACACACATCCATGCCCGAGGCAGGATTCGAACCTGCGACCGTAGCGGTCACGCGGTTCCAGACTGAAGCGCCTTTAACCGCACGGCCACAACGGCCGGCTGTGCTAACAAAATCTGAAAAAATTATTCCGTTATTGAATTAGAAGCTTTAGCTATCGTTTGGGCATTTAACAAATTCCGTTTCTTTCTTTCTGGTGAGCACGTAAAAGTATACAGTGATCATCGTGCACTACAATTTCTTATGTCTTCAAAATTAAATCATGACAGGTTAAAACGTTGGGCATTGTTTCTGCAAGAATTCCACTTCACAATAGTCTACATTCCCGGCAAGGAGAACATTGTTGCGGACGCACTGTCACGCGCACCGGCTGGCCTTGAGAAAAGTAACACAAAAGGCAACCTCGAGAAAAATTTCAGTATTCTTTACATTCAGAAAGTCGCCTTTGAAAACTTCATCTCCACATCTTTAAAGGACATTGCTCATGAACAAGATAAAGATCCGATTTCGAAAGACATCAAAAGCAAATGGCTTGAAAAGACACACACACACAGATTTGGCATTATTATCTGGTTAGAAACAACATACTATTCAAACGCTGCACTGTTGATGACAAGCTATGGGTATTTTGCATTCCTGACGGTTTTGTTAATAAGCTCATTTGGTACATTCATTTCAGCTATGCACATTTTGCCCCACGAAAATGTTATAATATTCTTCGGACGACTTGTTATTTTAACTGAATGGAAAAGAGAATTCTAAGAGTCTTGTCTATTTGTAAACTTTGTCAAAAGGCGAAACCATCTACTATCTCACATCGTGCTCCGTTGTTTCCTTTCATTCCTTCTAAATTAAAAGAATGTGCTGCTGTTGATCTCTTGGGACCCCTTGTCAGAACATCGAATGGATTTTCGTACGTGCTAGTCGCTGTTGAACTTACTTCAAAATTTGTTTCTTTCACTCCGTTACGTAAAGCCACTGGACGGTCTGTATCCAACGCCTTTGTTAAAAATTTCTTACGTGAAGTTGGCCACGTTGCTAAAGTCATTTCAGATAACGGACCGCAATTCAGATCTGCTGTTTGGTCACGCATGCTTTGGAATCATAAAATCAAACTTGTTTTTATTTCATTGTACTCACCACATTGTAACCCCTACGAACGGATTATGAAAGAAATCAATAAGCTTTGCAGACTTTATTGTCACAGAAAGCATCAGCATTGGGACAGATATTTACACTTATTTCAAAACGTGCTGAATGAAATGCCTCATGACTCCACTACTTAACCACCTACTCTTGTACTGAAGAATGAAGAACCACCGAACAGAATCAGAGAGCTTGTACCTTTCCCGAATACACGTAAACTTCGACACAAAGACATAATTGATTTGGCTATTAAAAACATAAAATCTGCAGCAGACAAAAGGAGAAAACTACACGGTAAAGCAAATGCAAAGAAATTATATATATTGGTCAGAAAGTTCTCATTAAAGCTCATTCATTGTCACATAAGAAGAAACACTTGAGTCACAAATTCTTTCTAGTTTACAATGGACCTTACAGAATCCGACGTATACCACATGATAATTGTGTTGAAGTTTAAACTCTGCGTACTAAGAAGGGTAAAGGTTTACACCACATTTCACATGTAAAACCGTTTATTGAAAGATAATTTGCTTTTTAACTTTGTCTTCGCCATATAACTTTTCACTTTACATTACTAGTATGCTTTGTCAGACTTAGAATCTGTTAACATGCAACAATGTTTGAAGTTAAATATCCAGTCAAGAACCAAGAGAACTTATTTAAACAGAAATTACGAATGCATTGTTATTGTGAACAGACGACACAGTGCTATTGTGTGTGTACATTCTTGCTTGTTAGTTGCACGATTACGTAACGACTATAAGGCTCACATACTTAGAACACTTACCAGTACCTCTAATGAGATTTTAATGCAACATTTTGGTCTAATTGAAAATACATTCTGGATTTAAAGTACTTTGTGTGAGATACCAGATGACACAGTGGTTAGTTTATGTGACAGCTACACGATTTTATCACGATGCTACTAATGAGTGACAATTTACAATGTTGCTTTTGCGGTGTTTCTTTTTTATATCTGCACAGTTTTTCTGAATTATTCTGGAAAGTAAAACATGTTTTAGTAGTAACTTTTGTGGTATAGCTACAATGAGACAGCCTTTTCCGTATCACAACAATACGTTACAGCACAGTACTTTCTTCATCACGGCAATAAGCGTAATAACTAAGATATCTATACGCAAAGCATTTCACTTTTGTTTATAACGAGGTAAGTACATTGACTTCTGCAGAACTTAGCTTTCGGAGGACGATAACTACAACACTTCCACAGTGATTATCTTACAACAAGACGCACATTTTAGCGCTACAGTACACGTATTTGAGTGATTAATTTTGTACTTAAAACATTTATTTTTAAAGCTATTTGAAGTACAGTGATACAAAGGTTTTCCGTGATACATTTCATTCCATTGCTGTAATCTGTAACACCTGAGGGTATAATTACATTAATTCTCAGGGGGGTACACGCTTACTTTGTGTACCATGTGTGTGGCAAGCACAAGGATCCCTAGCTAATATGGTATTTGCTTATACAACTTTACACATCGGTACCATATTACGCCAACACAGAATTACACAGCTACCTGATTATTTAACAGAGAAACAAACATTTTTTTTTTACTATGTCAGTGACCGATGTTTACATAATTACACAGTTGAATAACTTCACACTTATGAAACTGTATTTTGTCTGTACTTCGTGAACTGTTCATATTTTTTCAGAACCATTGTGATACTATGAGAGCTCTGAATGATGTATTTGGTGTGAGATCATGATTTTTAAGGTACGTTTGAGGTAGATGACATTATTGAAATGAGCAGAGAATATTTTTTAGCTTTTGAAATTTTTGCAGAAAGCTACGACGTTTTTGAGATTTGACTAAAGTTTTATGATGTTATTATTACGATGACAATGTGTATTATGCTGTTGAGGTATGTTTATGATCAATAAGCTGATGCTATATGAGGAATTTGATTATGCTACATATTTATTATGATGAAATATTGAAGAAGTGTCGACGAATGTGTATATGTGTAATAAGGTAAGGAATAATGAGAAGTGGTTAGGGACTCTGACTTGTGAAAAAGGATGTTGGAAACCAAGAATCGTACTTTAAGAGTTATGAAATGTGTGTAAATGCATGAATATACCACAATGCCGCCGAAAATTTTTTGGACACTGTTATATTTACAGGATTTTGTTTCTACACATTTGTAACTCAAATTCTCGACCTGTGAAATTTTTACATGAGACTGTTACTGCTGTCATAAATATTTCGGTAAGAAAGTTAAGTGACCTTCACGTAATGCATCGTGGATGCCCAGCTGTACGACCTGCCTGTAAAAAAGCCATTAGTGTGTGCCTTTCAGAAGCACAGGTGGAAAAAAAAGAGGCCATTATCCTTGCTATTGACATTTCTTTGTAGAAAGCATCGCAAATACGGCACGCTCATTACTTGGAAACATGATTACTCGTACTTTGTCCTACTTACTGAAATGCTTATGAATTGATGGGAAATATTCGTACATCAGCACACCTGATTATGACAAGTGTCTTTCTACGAGAGGTGAGAGAATTTCTACTAACTTATGAAATGTCACATGACTATTGAATGATATTTTTATGCTTTGTACATAGTTGCTTATTTCATTTGATATGTTTTCCAGCTGTGTTGCAGCATTGGTTTTATAAAATAAAATTAAATGCATTTGCTAATGTGAACACTTTCTGTCAACAGATATATTAAATAATTATTTTATGATCCAAATTCTTCGAAAAAGGAGCTCTTGGAATGGAAAGAACAATAAGAAGGGATTAATAACAGTAACTGCATATATAATTTTCTTTTCAAGTACTTGGTAATTTTTCGTAGGATTAGTTTTTGTGGTGCACCACTTTAATTACATAGACATTAAGATGTGAAAATACATTTCCCTTATCTGCGTTGTTGTCTTTAGTGTACTATTTTTTCTGCTTGTGGGTTTGTCATGTTTAGATATAAGTTATTACATTTACTGGTGCTAGCTTTGCCAATTTGCATTTTTTTCATTGCTGTTTGTATTAACTGTTTTGTGCTGCTGCATTGCCTCGTCCCTTAGTTTAGCATCTGAGCTCAGTAGATTTAAGTTAGCTTAAGAGGGGTAGACTGTATAAGAGAATGAGTTGCGATCAATTGGAAGAAATGCATTGAGAAGTTTTACGAAAAAAGTACAGAAAGCGGGTATAGATAGCACTTTATGAAGGGAGATCTAGAAGAAGTAAAGAAACTTTTGTTTGCAATATACTGCAGTAAAACAAACCCTTTCCTTTCCCTTTCTGTTATTCCGCTATGTGTTTGTGTACTCTTATATATTTGTGTTCTTCCTGTCTTTATGTGTTTATCTGATGAGAGTTACATTGTAGAATTTTTCTGATAATATGGTATTTACTTTGTAAAACTATTTAGACATTATTTATTCTGTTTTGTTGCTCATATGTGAAGGTGATGTTTCAAAAGTTATTTTGATCTTTATGTATGTACTTATGTCATATTTCTTGTAACACTGATGTATATGTTTATTTCTATTCTTTTGTAAAGCCTGTGTTACTACAACTGTTATCTGTGCTGTTATGTTCTTTAATGATGTATTTTGTACCTTTGTAATTGTATTCTTATATTGTAAATTTATAATTGAATAGACACCAGTTCTTCAAATTAAGTATCATTTCACTGCACACGTTTCTGTTGGTCATAATATATGCACAGTATGTGAGAAGTTGTGACTGTTAGTGCTTGCACGTGTGTTGATAATTCAGTAAGGGACTGGATAACAGAATTGCTGGTTCTAAGGACATTTCAAAAAAATTTTTTGTGAGTGCACAAGTGGTGCTTTATGGACTTGCTATATTGTCCGCAAGACTCTTCGATGGTGATTGTGCACCTGCACAGTCGCAACAGATGGTTGCTGGCCGTCTCTACAAAGACTACAGTGGGTCTGCATCTTTGATGACTCACCAATACCATTATTTCTACATGGACCGCAGTGGGTCTGCACCTCTGATGGCCCACCAATACCATAATCTCTACCAGGACTGCAGTGGGTCTGCTCTGTGATGACCTACCTACCAACATTCTTCAAAACTTCGACTGACTCTGCTGTGGGTTTGCTCTGTTGTGGCCCATTACCTGTCTGCATGTCAAGAGTCAGCACTGTCTTTCTGTTGGAAGGACAACACTACTTCAAGACTGCATGGAAATCCGCTACTTCCGTGTGCATTTTCTTTTACTGCTCAGACTTTGAGAAAAAAAAACACTGCAATTTTACTGTGATGAATGATCAGGACTGTCTTTAGGGACTGTGAGAAAATTTTAGCTTTTGACCAACATTGTATCAATAAGTGTGTGCATTTGATATCTTTGTTATTGCAATTATGAAAATTTTTTTCAAATCTGTATTGGCCACTGCCCAAAACAATTTGTAAAATTTTTTGTGGGGAGCATGGGGGCTATGTAAGTAGGCTGTTTAGGTTCTTATATTGGTAACGCCACGTAGCACTTTGTATGAAAATCACTGGCTGTGCTGTGTGCAGTCTGTGGCTAGTTTGCATTGTTGTCTGTTATTGTAGTGTTGGGCAGTTGGCTGTTAACAGCTCGTAGCGTTGCGCAGTTGGAGGTGAGCTGCCAGCGGTGGTGGATGTGGGGAGAGAAATGGCGGAATTTTGAGAGCGGATGGTCTGGACGTGTGTCTATCAGAAACAGTACATTTGTAAGAATGGATGTCATGAACAGCTATATATATTATGACTTTTGAACACTTTTAAGGTAAATACATTGTTTGTTCTCTATCAAAATCTTTCATTTGCTAACTATGCCTATCAGTAGTTAGTGCCTTCAGTAGTTTGAATCTTTTATTTAGCTGGCAGTAGTGGCGCTCGCTGTATTGCAGTAGTTCGAGTAAGATTTTTGTGAGGTAAGTGATTTGTGAAAGGTATAGGTTAATGTTAGTCAGGGCCATTCTTTTGTAGGGATTATTGAAAGTCAGATTGCGTTGCGCTAAAAAAATATTGTGTGTCAGTTTCAGCACAGTCATGTATAATTGTTCTAAGGGGACGTTTCAACATTAGTATCTTCTGCAGAAACGATTAGCATTTGAGCCATGTCGGGTTCAAGTCCTACATCGATATCGCGATGCAACAGAGTCTACCGGTAAAATATGCTTGTGGCTCTTGTTGTAGCTATAAACCGAAGGAAACGGATCAGCGTGACTTAAGCAGAGGTTCAACATGCCTCGCAGACGTATGTGCGAATCGTACCGTCCAATCAGTGACTTTGAAAGAGGGCGCGTTTTTGGTATGAGAGAATGTTATGAATCTATCCGGGAAACTGCTGCTCGTGTGGGACGAAGTGTTTCAGCAGTGCGACAGGAGTGTGGAGAATGGTTCACAGGAGGCCGCAGAACACGACGAGACGGGTTAAGCCGCACTCTCTAGACCACCACCCGAGAAGACCTCATCCAAATATCATTGCATGAGATGTCTGCGTCCTCCTCGGCTCTGGTGCAACAGTGGAACATATCGTAAACTATAGTTCAATTCTTTTATCTTGGCGGCTCGCGCATGCCCGCCTAGACGCAGGAGATTGCTGCGTTGCCAGTTGCACACGACGCACGCGCCAAGAGAAGCAGCGCCATAATGGCATAGTTCGCAAGCTTACGTTTAGGGGGGAGCGCGCAGTTCATGAAGTAAAGCCACCACGGCCGCATTAACCCTTTCGATGCTACAAAGACGTGCTCCCTGCATTCCGCGCTGTGGGCGATTTTGTCACTAAACTGCTCGCCTGTGCAGACACATTGTGTTCCGATTGCTTTGACACTCTTTATCATTCGATTCCACAAAAACTATTTGGCTCAAAAATTAGATTTTTACCTATCTTCTTGACTGATACCTTCCCCCCATAAATGACTTAATTTTGTTTCGATGTTCAACGCTGTTATAATGCAGCATTAAATATAGTAAACCATTGCACGAAATTTTGAAGAGTTTGCAGAGGTAAAGTCCATAGAGTATACTTTCCGGATGGTAGATTTTAGTTGCCACAATGTTGAGAATGAAATGTGGACAAGATACCTATATATTTCATTTAATTTAAGTACCACATAAGTGTCGTATGTAATATTGAGAAATATTCCACCTTTTGCGACTGTAACAAAAGTTTTACTTACACTGGGCACGTTTGGCTTTATTTTAAAGCACTTCAATCAATCAAAAGGAAGTACACAAAATACATTAAACAAAACTGTGGACTTACAAAAACATTAGGACTTGAATATACCGTCTGTCAGTGAAGTGCTCAGAGATATGTCAAATATAATTTTGTGTGTGGCACACACAAACAGCATTTATTTGCTAAAACACTGATGAGCCAACACAAACGTTGAATATTGTGCTACCGCAGCACAAAACTACGAAAGGTGACTTGGCAATGGAGGACACAAAATACAGTCCTCTTATGATGCTTCAAAAGAGAGAAACGCGTCTGGTCTAAATAAGTCGCTTATTACAGTTGCAGAAGAGGGATATATTTCAATACCATTGGTAAAACTGCGACTGTGGAACAAAAACAAGAAATAGAACATGAATACCATTGTGTATGTGCCATACCTTTCATCGATGGAAGTGCTATAAAATAAAGCCAAACGCGCCCTGTGTAAATAAAACTTTTATTACAGTCGCGAAAGACGGAATATTTCTCAATATTACATACGACACCTATGTGGTACTTAAATTAAATGAGATATTGTTATACAGTAAATATTATATGAAATTTAGGTATCTTGTCCACATTTCATTCTGAACATTGTGGCAACTAAAATCGACAATATGGAAAGTATGCGCTATGGACTTTTACCTCTGCAAACTCTTCAAAATTTCGTGCAATGGTTTACTACATTTAATGCTGCACATCAAAATTAAGTCATTTATGGGGGGAAGGTATCAGTCAAGAAGACGTGTAAAAATCAAATTTTTTGGCCAGATAGTTTTTGTGAAATCGAATGATAAGTGTGTCAAAGCAGTGGGAACACCATGTGTCTGCACAGGCGAGAAGTGCAGTGATGACAAAATCGCGCACAGCGCGGAATGCGGGGAGCACGTGTCTGCAGCAGCAAAAAGTTAATGAAGAGGCAAAGCACTAGAAATTTCATTCAAACGAATAAAATTCGTGAGGTAAGGCACTCAAATATTGTTTTTAAATAAAGAAAATATTAAGCACCATACAAGTATTGAACCCATAATCTTTCACTTGTCAGCCCAACACTTTAACCGTTCCGGTACCTCAGCTTATCAGACACTGTAAATCCATAAGGACTCTAAAACCTCACGCAACTACTTATAAATACTGTTGGTATGACTATGAATTACTCACGCTTCGTCGAAGTACAATAGGAAATAAACAATTACCGCTGTTCTTTATTGCGAAAAAGCAGTTCGTGAGATTGAAACAAACACCTTTCCTTGCTATCGCCTGAATTAGGAGTCTTATTGCTTGTTTGGTTTAATTATTGAATAGAATATGAAGCAATTGGTATAAAGAATGCTTTTTCCAAACTTTCTATAAAGGAAAGTCTGCTATCAAGACATTGCTTTTGTTCTATTACTTTATTTATGACTGAACGTTTGTAAAACTGAAGACACTCGTCCGTGCTCTGCACTGCAGTCGAGATCTGGCAACGTCGTTCTCTGTTCATTGGCTGATTGTGTTTTGTGACGTAAGATGCGCAGAACGAACCTAAACTCGGCCGCCAAGATATATGACGCGCACTTTATCAGCGAAGACAGTTCATAGCAGTTTATTACAGCATGGATTACGTGCGCGCCGTCCACTTCTCTGCCTACCTTTGACGAATGTGCAGAAACATGCTGGACGGCAATGGTGTATGAAAAGACGGGGGACGGGAATGCCATCAGATAATGTTTCCAGACGAATCCAGGTTCTGTTGGTTCGCCGCAGACAGGGAGAACGGCTTCACGGTGACTGCTTCCGGACAGGACATACAGCGCCAGCTCAGGGCCTTATGGTATGGGGTGTTATTGGCTACAACCGCAAGTCACAGTTGGTGCGTGTCCAGGGCATTGTGACCAGTCTGTCCTACGTGAATGACATCCTGCGACCAGTAGCCATAGCCTTTCTGCACAATACCTCAGACACCATTTTTTAGTAAGACAATGCACGGCCACATGTTGCTGCACGAACATGTGCGTTCTTGGTGTCGAAGCATATGAGCTTTTCGCCCTGGCCCACGACATCACCAGAACTGACGCCAGTCGAAAATATGTGGGATGTGGTGAAATGACGGATGTTGCTGTGTGACCCAGTCCCAATCACCAATGACGAACTTTGGAACCAGGTGAATGCAGCATGGATAACTACACCACAGGACGCCATTCGTGCCTTATTCGCGTCGATGCCATCACGCATAGAACAAGTTATCAGAACCTATGTCGCACAGGACACATGCTGAACCGAGTTGCCTGAAATGATAATCATTTCTGCACAACATACTAATGTGCATGCACTGTAAATGTGGACCTCCTATCTCTAGTCGTTCAGGGTGTTCTATTTTTTCTGTACATGAGTGTGAGTGTGTATTTTCCACAACTACTTCTTTTAACAAAACTTGGTACACCCATTTCTAATCTCAAAGAACAATAGTTGTGGGGGAAGAGCCACTTACCAGTCATGGTTCAGGGGATATAACACCATAAACATTGTCACGTATTAAAACATTTCCGCTTCATGCATGACGTTTAAATTGATTACTTCTTTGCTGCTGGGTCTGTTCGCAACATATTTCGCAGACAATATCCATATGCGCCGCTGAATGTACCTACGTAACTATACCATTATTGTACGACACGCAGGTCAAGGGATATTACGGCATAATCACTGAGATCCGTGAAAAAATGCTGCATCATGCGTGAAGTTTTTATACATTTAATTTTCACTACTAAGACACTCCTACAGTCGAGTCAACTTAAGAGAAAACCCTGACACTGGCAACGCTTTTGACAGCGTTCAATTTCGAAGTGCAAACGGCTGTAGGCGGAAACAGTCCCCTCCTACAGAGCTACGAAGAGGCGTTACGATAGAGACATTTACAGCATGGCGTTGTAGGCAGGCGTTGCATCTGCGCCCAGCATACAGAAATTGTTCCTAACTTTGTACGACTGTTTCTTAATTTCAAACGTTTTTACATGAATACGTGGAAAGAAATATTATTTCATTATTTCACCACGAACACAATTCATATTCTGTTTCCATTTTTAATAGAATGAAGACGCTGGCAATGTCTGCTTTGTCAACTAGTTATGTACACCTATGTGGCAAATGACATGGGATAGTGTTATGCACACATATACAGTGTATTTCCGTAAGAGCGTGCAAAAATCTAACAAGACGTAGAGGGTGCTCCACTGAACAATTCGATTTAAGGAACCTGGGGTCGGGGAAGCCAGCTTATGGAGATAATAGGAATAAAGTCACACTACCGTGTACTTTTTTATTTACATAAGTTACAAAACTTCCTGGCAGATTAAAACCATGTGTCGGACCGATACTCGAACTCGGGACCTTTGCCTTTCGCGGGCAAGTGCTCTACCATCGGAGATACCCAAGCACAACTCACGACCCCTCCACACAGCTTCAGGTCTGCCAGTACCTCGTCTGCTACCTTCCAAACTTCACAGAGTCTCTTCCGCGAACCTTGCAGAACCAGCACTCCTGGAAGAAAGGATATTGCGGAGACATGGCTTAGCGGCGGCCGCGTTGGCCGTGCGGTTCTAGGCGCCCCAGTCCGGAGCCGCGCTACGGTCGCAGGTTCGAATCCTGCCTCGGGCATGGGTGTGTGTGATGTCATTAGGTTAGTTAGGTTTAAGTAGTTCTAAGTTCTAGGGGACTGATGACCAGAGCAGTTGAGTCCCATAGTGCTCAGAGCCATTTGAACCATTTGAACATGGCTTAGCCAGCGCACCCTCCGCTGCAGAGTGAAAATCTCATTCTGGAAACATCCCCCAGGCTGTGACACAGCCGCAGAAGATCTTCTGCAGACGTCGAAACATCCACATAGGAGTGACTCTGGGGAGACGTTCAGACAGTCTCCACGAGTAAACGATGTCCCGAAAGTGGAATGCAAGGCAACAGGACTAAGACAGCGAGGCTCGCAATGAACCTTAGTAGTATTGAAACTAAGGTGATCGCAAGCACAAACCTCAAAACACACGTGAAACTGCAACTTACAGAGCACACGTATTCTTAGCGATACCAAAAGTCATCCATAGAATCTCGGATTAGTGCTAAGTAACGGCACATGATGCTTCGTGTGATATCGGATAGCTGTGGACGTTAACTTGATACTACATTAAACAGTACCGTTGATAACTGAAGACTAAACAGAAATGCTTCACCGGTCATATGTCGGTTATCATCACACACGGAAAGAGTTAGGATGAATCTTAAATATTCGCAGACCTATTTTTCTTCTTTCTATCAAATAAAGATTTTTCTACGGTACGGATAGTTATGTCTGTGATGTGCTAGCGAGAAAATGTTTCGTAACCGGCACGCCAGTCGAGAACGATAGAGCAGAGGAGGCTATGAGAAGAGGTCAGCCAATCGCACGCTGACCGGACCTCTCTCCAGGACCACAACGCGACAGCAGCGGCCCCTATGTGGAGAGGACATAAGCGCCGCGACCGACTGCTGACGGCCCTATTCAATAGCAGATTCGAGACTAGCCACTTGGATAGCAGCTTCAATATTAGCTATTTCGATGGCAGTTCAGTGCAGACTTTTGTCTGTTAGAGATTAGCAGTCACTGCAGTGACTGATTATTTTGTACGGCGTCCTATGCTTGCGAGACATACGTGTAACAGCCAAAGTACTGTATTTCATTAATTGTAATAAAAGTCATTACTACGAGTTGTTTTATTGTGTTCCTAGCGAACAGAGTAGGCAGGATTGCTAGACACAACAGTAATTCACAACTACAGAACTAAAAATGGTTCAAATGGCTCTGAGCACTATGGGACTTAACATCTATGGTCATCAGTCCCCTAGAACTTAGAACTACTTAAACCTAACTAACCTAAGGACATCACACAACACCCAGTCATCACGAGGCAGAGAATACAGAACTAAAGTCCTTCAAGTATTAACAATATCTGCCCACATTAGAAAATATTTCAGGGATTAGAATTACAGCAGATTCGGTGAGTAATAACGGATGTTGTGCTGATCTACAGTCAGTGTTTGTATTTTTCATTTGCTACTATGACAAGCTGTACAAGAAACTGTCGAAGAAGGTAAACACATGTATAAACTGTACCATAATGCGAAGTGTGCATAAACCAAACTCACAAACTGCCTACGTTGTAGATTCGACAAGAGGTTTAGGCATCGATCTCAAACCGTGAATTCTATTGACCATTGATGTTGCAGAATGTATAGAAGCTTACACCAGTTTTGTATGTTGTTAGTTAGTCACGACCAACAAATACCCCATTCTGTAAAGAATCAAGTGCCACGAATAAACCGGTTTCAACGCTCTTATACTTTACAAATGAGTTAATGTGTTAAATACAGAATGCATCATAGCTCATGGCGTAAATGAACACAGTAGAAAGTACACAATACTAGAAGCAAATAAAACTCAGTAATCAGGGGTTCTACAACGCATACCTTAAAAGGTATACGTACTTCTCCACTTTCGATACTGTGAAACAAATCTCCTCTACTAAAAGCTCTTTGCTTTCACTATTAAGAGAGGAGGTAATATGGACCAAAAAAGAAACGATACCTACTAATATTGGGTCTATAGTGCGTACTTTAAGAGCTATGAGGATTTGTTCAGTAGAAGAGATCCGTTTCACAGTAGTGACAATGAAAAAGTACTCATAGATCTTACGGTATGCGTTTTAGAGCCCATGTTTACTGAGTCCTTTTCGCTTCTAGTATCGTGCACTTTCAACCGCATGCGCTTACGTTATTAATTATGACACACGCTCTAATAGACGTTAGATATGTAAGCGAGAAAAACTTAGAGAAGGTTTTGATCTACCGGTATGTTTAAAGTTCGTTGGAAACCGATAAGAGCTGTTATTTTCAAACACCGGATGAATATGGTGAGGGTAATCTGGGTACCGTTTTAAGCAAAAGCAACTTTTTCACGCATCTCAAAGTTTGTGAACGTAATATCTCCTGAATGATACGTCGTACTACCACATAATTTTCCACGTACATTCAGTGGTGTATGGGGGTAGTCTGCAAATGTGTTGCGAACAAAGTTACTACTAATGAAGTAAAAAATTAAAACGTCATGTCTTATGTGGCAGCTTTACTGAATGCACTGCGAATGTAATCATCATTTTGTGGAGAATGTAAGTTTCGTAAAGCTTTAAAAGTACATTACGTGATCAAAAGTATCCGGACACCTGACTGAAAATGACTTACAAGTTAGTGGTGCCCTCCATCGGTAATGCTGGAATTCAATATGGTGTTGGCCCACCCCTAGCCTTGGAGACAGCTTCTACTCTCGCAGGCATACGCTCAATCAGGTGGTGGAAGGTTTCTTGGGGAACGGCAGCCCATTGTTCACGGAGTGCTGCACTGAGGAGAGGTATTGACGTCGGTCGGTGATGCCTGGCACGAAGTCCACGTTCCAAAACATCCCAAAGGTGTTCTACATGATTCAGGTCAGGACTCTGTGCAGACCAGTCCATTACAGGGATGTTATTGTCGTGTAACCGCTCCGGCACAGGCCGTGCAATATGAGCAGGTGCTTGATTGTGTTGACAGATGCAATCGCCATCCCCGAATTGCTCATCAACACTGGGAAGCAAGTAGGTGCTTAAAACATCAATGTAGGCCTGTGCTGTGATAGTGCCACGCAAAACAACGAGGGGTGCAAGCCCCCTCCATGAAAAACACGACCACATCATGACACCACCGACTCCGAATTTTACTGTTAGCACTACACACGCTCGCAGCTGACGTTCACTGGGCATTCGCCATACTCAGACCCTGCCATCCGATCGCCACATTGTGTACCGTGATTCGTCACTGCAACACAACGTTCTTCCACTGTTCAGTCGTCCAATGTTCATGCTCCTTACATCAAGCGAGGCGTCGTTAGTCATTTACCGGCGTGATAACCGCAGCATTATCCTGCTGAAATGTAGGGTTTCGCAGGGATCGAATGAAGGGTAGCGCCACGGGTCGTAACACATGTGAAACGTAACGTCCACTGTTCAAAGTGCCGTCAATGCGAACAAGAGGTGACCGAGACGTGTAACCAATGGTACCCCATACCATCACGCCTGGTGACACGCCAGTATGGCGATGACGAATACACGCTTCCAATGTTCGTTCACCGCGATGTCGCCAAACACGGATGCGACCATCATGATGCTATAAACAGAACCTGGATTCTTCCGAAAAAATGACGTTTTGCCATTCGTGCACCAGGTTCGTCGTTGAGTACACCATCGCAGGCACTCCTGTCTGTGATGCAGCGTCAAGGTTAACCGCAGCTATGGTCTCCGAGCTGATAGTCCATGCAGCTGCAAACGTCGTCGAACTGTTCGTGCAGATGGTTGTTGTCTTGCAAACGTCCCCATCTGTTGACTCAGGGATCGAGACGTGGCTGCACGATCCGTTACAGCCATGCGGATAAGATGCCTGTCATCTCGACTGCTAGTGATACGAGGCCGTTGGGATCCAGCACGGCGTTCCATATTACCCTCCTGAACCCACCGATTCCATATTCTGCTAACAGTCATTGGATCTCCACCAACGCGAGCAGCAATGTCGTGATACGATAAACCGCAATCGCGATGGGCTACAATCCGACCTTTATCAAAGTCAGAAACGTGATGGTACGCATTTCTCCTCCTTACACGAAGCATCACAACAACGTTTCACCAGGCAACGCCGGTCAACTGCTGTTTGTGTAAGAGAAATCGGTTGGAAACTTTCCTCATGTCAGCCGGCGATGTGGTCGAGCGGTTCTAGGCGCTTCCGTCTGGAACCGCGCGACCGCTATGGTCGCAGGTTCGAATCGTGCCAATCATGGATGTGTGTGATGTCCTTAGGTTAGTTAGGTTTTAGTAGTTCTAAGTTCTAGGAGACTGGTGACCTCAGATGTTAAGTCTCATAGTGCTCAGAACCATTTTTTTCCTCATGTCAGCACGTTGTAGGTGTCGCCACCGGCGCCAACCTTGTGTGAATGCTCTGAAAAGCTAATCATATGCATATCGCAGCATCTTCTTCCTGTCGGTTAAATTTCGCGTCTGTAGCACGTCATCTTCAGGGTGTAGCGATTTTAATGGCCAGTAGTGTATTTTCACACTCTGAGGAGGAAGCTGCTGATTGAAATTTCATGTGGAGGTCCTGCCGCAGCAAAAAACGCCTTTGTTTTAATGACTGCCAAACCAATTCGTGTATCATATCCTCGGAACTCCTTCGTTATTTCGCGATAATACGAAATGAGCTGTCTTTCCTTGAAATTTTTCGATGTCCTCCATCAGTCCTGTCCGATTCGCATCCCACACCGCACAGCAACACGCCAGAAGGGTGGGGAGGGTGGGACAAGCCTAGTGTAAGCAGTGTCTTCAGTAAACCTGTTGTATCTTCTAACTATCCTGCCAATATATCGCAGCCTTTGGTTCGCTTTCCCCACAACATTAGCTATATGATCGTTCCAATTTACGTTATTCGTGACTTTAATCCCTAAGTATTTACTGTAGTTGAGTTTACAGCTTTTAGATTTCTTTTTTGTGCTCATTTGAATGACTTCACACTTTTCATGATTTAGAGTAATTGCCGCTTTTTGCACCATACAGGTGTCTGAATCATCCGTTTTCATCATCCGATGACATTAGATTACGGTAAGCCTTCTGGGAATCTAAAAATATGGAATCAGTTTACGTCCCCTGTTGATGGCACTCATTACTTCGTGAGAATAAAGAGGTAGTTATGTTTCACAAAAAATGGTTCAAATGGCCCTGAGCACTATGGGACTCAACTGCTGTGGTCATAAGTCCCCTAGAACTTAGTACTTAACCCTAACTAACCTAAGGACAGCACACAACACCCAGCCATCACGAGGCAGAGAAAATCCCTGACCCCGCCGGGAATCGAACCCGGGAACCCGAGCGTGGGAAGCGAGAACGCTACCGCACGACCACGAGATGCGGGCTATGTTTCACAAGAACGGTATTTTCCCAATTTGTGTTGGCCATTTGTCAATAAATCGTTTTCTTAGAAGTGATTCACAATGTTCGAGCACAGTATATGTTCCAAACTCCTATTGCAAATCGACGTTAGTGATATGGGTCTGTAATTCAACGGATTACTCCTAATACTTTCGTAGGTATTGGTGAGACTTGGGGAACTTTCCAGTCTCTGAGTGAGGGTCTTTCTATGATTGCTAAGTACGGAGCTATTGTAACAGCATAACCTTAAAGGAAACTGACTGGTATACAACACTGACCGGAAGCCTTGCCTTTCTTAAATTTAAAGCTGCTTCGTTACACTAAGGATATCTATTTATAACTTACTCATGTTGGCACTTGCTTTTGATTCGAATTCTGGAATATTTACTTGGTCTTCTTTTATCAAGTAATTTCGAGAAACTGTGTTCAGTAACTCTGCTTTAGCAGCGCTGTCGACAACATCACCATTGTCATCGTTCAGTGAAAGCATTGATTGCGTCTTGCTACTACTGTACTTTACATATGACCAGAATCTCTTTAGGTATTCCGCTAGATTTCGAAACAGAGTTTAGCTGTAGAAACTGTTAAAAGCGTTTCGCAATGAAGTTCGCTCTACATTTCGAGCTTCTGTAGAGCTTTGCCAATCTTGGGGATATGCCTTCTTTTAAAGTTGTCATTCTTTTTTCGTTGCTTCTGCAATAGTGTTTTGACCTTTCTTGTGTACCATGGGAGATCACTACCACCTCTTATCATTCTATATGGTATACATCTCTCAATTTCCGTCGATACTATTTCTTTGAATTTAACCGACATCTGGCCTACACTTTCATTGTCAGGTTGGAAGGAGTGGAGACTGTCTCTTAGCAAGATGTCAAGCAATTTTTTATCTCCTTTTTCAAATGTATTTTGCGTTTATTTTTGTTGGGTTTGGATGTTTCGGCAGTCAGTTTAGCTATAATAACCCTGCGGTCACTAATTTCTGCATCTGTCGTGTTGCTCCTTGTTTCTTGATGATTATTTGTTGCTAAGAAATCAACGATGTACATTTCTAATGGTCTCCTGATACAGTTGCTCAAAATAATTTTCTGAGAAAGCATTCAGTACGATTTCGGACGACGTTTTATGCATACAACCGACTTTACACATGTATTTGCGCCCACGTATTCAGGGTAGATTGAAGTCACCATCAACTATAGATGTATGAGTGGGGTACCTATTTGAAATGACATTCAAGTTTTCTTTGAACTGTTCAGCAACTGCGTCATTTGAGTCACGGAGTCGGTAAAAGGAACCAGTTAATTTATTCAAGTTGTCAAGCATAACCTCTATCCACACTAACTCACAGGAACTGTCTACTTGAATTTCACTACAAAAGAAACTACCTCTGACAGCAAAAAAACCTCTAACACAAACTGTACTTCATCTATTCTTTCTGAATACGGTTAGGTCCTTTGTAAAAATTCCGGCTGGACATATTTCTTGCTTTTGTGAGCTTTCTGTGCCTATAATGACTTCAAAGTCAGTACTTTCTGTTAGTGCTTGGAGCTCTAGTTCTTTTCCAACACGTCTACAACAGTTTACAGCTACAATATTGATTGTTCCTATGTCTAGCCTCTTCCTTTGTTCCTCCTGCTCCTTTTGAAGCCTTTTCTGTACGTTCCTGAGACCTCCAGCCTAAAAAATCCTCCAGTCCCCTCCACACAGCCCCCCGCTTCCTGCGTGTAGTGGGCTCCTGACCTATTTAATGGAACCCGTCTCTCTGACACTAGTAAATTCAGTTGTCTTCTCAATACTTTCCCCCAACTTTGTCTTTAGAAATCAGCTCTAGAGTCTTCAGTGCTGATTTTCAGTCGACTCTGAAGGTAAAGCATCAGGTGAGACATAAGGAAGGAAAGAAATTTTTCATCTGTCCCTATTCTCTAAGGCCGTTCAGGCCCCTCAGGAAAAGTATCCATCACTGCCTTTTTCTGTCATAATAGCGGGTGAAATGCGTTACACTTATCTGGGTATCGAGAACTGTGAAAAGTGGTATAGCAGAGCAGTAGAACAGAACATGAAGAAAGTGTCAATATCCTTTGGGCCGTAACGAGCTACTGCCGGAAGGTCATATATAATTACGGTGAAATTTTGCCTGGAGATTCATTAATTCATTAAGTCGTGGTGTTCCATATGTGTCATCGAAAAGATGGGATGTAGAAAGAGGCAGGTATACATTAATATGAGACAAAGACATCATAGCAACTTGTATACTGTATAGAGAATTAATAGCAGACCCTGATTGTACAACTTAGCACAGTTCACACTTACACCATCTAAATTCAATCGAGTAAATGAACGAGGAATCTGCTACTTTAAAAACAGTTTCATCCTCCTCATTTGTACTGTATAGCTGGTGTTTATCTGCTATTATTTGCTTAGCATTTACCTGGGTACAATACTATTTTTCAAACAAAATATTTACCCACATACTTATCTAGGAAGACAAAATTGTACCAAAATACTCCTTGTCAAATAGCTTTATAACAAACACCGCTAATTGCCATGCAATTAACAGACCTTGTGAATCCCTGAATCTAGATATTAAGGCCGATTGTAGAAAAACTGTCTAATGAGGTAGTTTTTGATTTTCTTTTCAATTGGTAGGACTTACGAGTTAACATGCTGCCTTACGTTGGACCGGAGGTAGTTGAGTATCTTACTAGAATAGAATATAACTGCTTTCTGAGCGCTCGTCATGAAGACAGTTAACATGAAAATTATTTTTGTGTAGTTCATTACGACTGTGTATATCATCAGTTGAAGCCTCTTGTTATGACGGCAATAAACATCATTAAGGAGTAAACGTACTGGAAATTCAGTGTAAGAGTTGGAGTGTCTTCACAAAAGCTTCTGCTGGAGAAACCCTTTATTTACTGTAGGGGCGCTTACCAGTATGCTACTGTACTTCAATGAAACGACAGAAAGTGTAAATAAGAGAACATAATTGTCCTAAGGTTAACACAGAGAGAGACACTTCTAAGGCATAATATGCTGAACCGAGTCCTT
This sequence comes from Schistocerca nitens, assembly GCF_023898315.1. Classification (NCBI taxonomy): domain Eukaryota; kingdom Metazoa; phylum Arthropoda; class Insecta; order Orthoptera; family Acrididae; genus Schistocerca; species Schistocerca nitens. The sequence continues at coordinate 630,238,184 of NC_064619.1, forward strand.
AGGAAAGTTTATCCAGTCGGGGTTACCAAACTGTGGACAAAGAAAGCAACGGTGCTATCGTGAAGTTTCCCCTTCTAGGTGCGAAGACGATATGAGGTCACTCACAGCCTTTACCACCAGAGCTTAAGATAACTCGAATATCTTTCAAAAATCAGCTCACTACCTGAAAAACCATTATCCAATATTTTCGTGAACAAGAAATTGTTACTGACGAGTCAAATACACCGCAAAAAGAATAGCAGTGCCAATATAGAGGCATTACATTTGTAAAGGGACTACTTCAGCTCATCACGTGTTTAACTTTCGCAGTCTTGGGCGTACGAATCACCAGACGCCACGTTTTAACAGAGTGGATTTTTTTGTCAGAGGTAAACTTACGTGGGGACCTGCTCACTGTTTAGTTGACAGTGAGATAAGCGTTACAAAGGCTTTAAAATTTTGCTTTTCTTGTAGGTTGGAGGATTTAGTGTGTCGCAGTGCGATCGGCTCATCCCTTTCTAGTTCAGTGGTTCCTTAATACGTTAATCACCACTTCGATGGGCATTATACAGGGTGTTCCTTCCACCGTGTACAAACTCTTAAGGACTGATCGATGACTGGACACGCAACCAAAAAGGTCTAATGAATTCATGTCCGGAAATGCTTGGCTTCCATGCTGGGGGCCATTTATTTAAACATACTTTGTTAGAGAGACTGCTGTCTTGCGGCCACAGTGAAAGCGTACATGGTTTCCTCCTAGAGGTTGGTACTGTTCCTCATACGTCATGCCCTAGCGTCCTCTCCGGCCATAGTAGTTGTTAATGTTGTATTCTGTTCTCTTGCTGACTAACCTTGTAGTGGATGTAATACAGAAACGAGAACTCGCCGTCATGCTCTTTACTTATAGAAAGGCAAATGGTAACGGGCGACGGGCAGCAAGGTTGTACCAGGAGACCTTTCCCCACCGACAAGAACCGCAGCATTCAATGTTTGCAACAGTGTTTCGCCGTGTTTCTAAGAAAGGGTCGTTTCAGGAAGCTGGAAATCATGAAGGACGTACCCGAAATGTTCGTATACCAGACTTGGAGGCAAATATGATTAACACTTTGGAAGGCCCGCCAGTACGGGGTAAGCCAGACCACGGTGTGCAATATTTTCCATTCCAGTTGTTACTTACCTTATCACTTACAGGGTGTGTAGGGCTTACTAGCGACAGATTTTCTACATCGTGAGCAGCTTTGTCACTGGTTTCTTCACCAGGGAAGCACGATTCCGGGCTTTGTGGCATCCATCATATTCAAAGATGAGACCTGTGGTGTCACCGCCAGACACCACACTTGCTAGGTGGTAGCCTTTAAATCGGCCGCGGTCCATTAGTATACGTCGGATCCGCGTGTCGCCACTGTCAGTGATTGCAGACCGAGCGCCGCCACACGGCAGGTCTAGAGAGACGTCCTAGCACTCGCCCCAGTTGTACAGCAGACTTTGCTAGCGATGCTACACTGACAAATACGCTCTCATTTGCCGAGACGATAGTTAGCATAGCCTTCAGCTACGTCATTAGCTACGACCTAGCAAGGCGCCATTACCAGTTAATATTGAGATTATAAAACATGTACCGTCAAGAGCGATGTACACCAATTATGGATTAAAGTATTCCAAGATCTTCATACTTTATTTACAATTCTCAAGACATTGTCCTGTTCCAGACCTCACGCCAGTCTGCGTGAGCTTAAACGCGTGCCTTTCGGCTAGCTCCGAGTGGCTTGGCTGTCTTGCCAAGTCACTACAAGACCACCTTTACGCTGAATGGTATCTGCAACTTTCATAACTCATCTGTGGGATAGTATGCAGAGCCCCCATGGTATGGTGACAGCGAATCATCAGCATAGGTGCAGCCGGAATATGTGGGCCGGGAAAATTGGCGACCGTATTTTAGGACCAATTCGCCTAACAGGCCGGAACTATCGGAGTTCCTTCCGGGTGACTTTGCCTCCCCTGCTGGAAGAACTGCCATTGACGATTCGAACGGTTGTATGGCTGCTACAAGATACGCTCCAGCCCGCTTAACATCCGGAAGCATCTCTACTGTGTCTTCCCTGGTCGATGGATCGGACGAGGGAATCGAGTTGTCCGGTCTGATCATTCATCACGACGCAACCTGTGATATTTCTGGTTATGGATCCATCTCCAAAGTATCGTGTATGGAGTACACATTCCAGATGTGGAGACACTGGAGCAGCGTTTTCATGCCGCCTATGACACTGTTCGGATGCAGCCTGGCCGGTATGAACGCGTGAGACAGAACATGCTACGGCGCGTACACGCATCCGTTGAGGCACATGGAAACCATATCCAACAAATTCTGTAAATGTGACTGCATGATACAGAGTGTATTAGATCGCAGTCTCCGAAACAATGTATGATTTAATAAGTGGGAACATGGAACTCATGCGTTTCCGGACATAGGTCCATTAGACCGTTCTTGTTCCGTATCCTCTCATAGAAGAATGCCTAGAGCTTGTACACGGTAGAAAAAATCACCCAACTTAAAAATAGAGGAAAATGTTAAGTTTGTGTGTGTGTGTACACAAAAGCAGTTTTAGTAATATATTCCCTTTTTTGAGTTGAAATATGTTTACTTGTATTTAACACACCGTTTATCTACAGTAAAAGTGAGTCTCTTTGTGTCATCACTCATGTTTAAGGACATAACAATGTGTTTGTATCAGTCACTATGTTTGGTCCTTTCTCCGTCGCCGTCCCTACTAGCATCTTCAAATTACGCTTGTTAACTCACTTTGCACTTTGGTCTGTGGATAAACCAGAAAAGAGGGAAATCTAAGCGTGTGGCGTTACAGAAGGCAAGGGTTGCGAAAGATCCGCGCAGAATGTGTGAAGCAAAAAATAAGTGAAAAACTCTGATTAGAAAAAGGACAGGACATGTGTTAAGACACGATGGAGTCCTGGTACTAGTCAGAGTCATAGAGGGTAAGGAATGTAGGAGAAAACAGAGGCTGTGGTTATCGTCATCATGAGACACTAAATGAATGACTTGTTGATCTATCTCTATTTTCCCGTCCTTCACCGTATTTGCTATTCGGCTGTGGTTGCTGCAGTTCATTTTATTGGTGACACTTTGTAACTTGTTTTTATGAAGATAGTACAGTGAATAGATAAATGTAACAGACAAGTGAGGGCAGACATTAAAATACGAAACAAAATATCAACGTGAGTAACTTAATTTTGTACTTGGGAAGTACAGAAGCCGGCGACAACAGAAATATAACAGATATTACAAAAAATAATTGCAGTGACTAAAAAGGCCCTCATAAATACGACTGATTTATTAACAAACAACTAACTCAATCGAGAAGCAAGAAATAAATTCATGAAGATATTTATTTGGAGTGTTTTAAGAGTTGGTCGTAAAAGGTTGACTCCAGAGAAACGAGAAAGGGAAAAATTAGATGCAACAGAAATGAGGATATGGATAAGAGCCACGAAACACCCTAACCTGAGAAAAAATCTAATTAACGAATGTTAAATTAATTACTTTCTGTTTTCCATGATACAGAAAAAAACTAGATTAACTGTACACCTAATTGCACATTATTTTGGGTTGTCGGACATCATCACCAGTGATTTGAATACATACCACAAAATTTAGGGGTGTTAAGTGTAACTGCTGCTCTTTGATAAGGAGACTGACAAAAGAGATGAAATAATGGTGGACCGATTCAAACCAGTTAAAACACTAACGGGTTTGCAAGTAAAAATTGTGTCTTAGACTTTAAGTCCACTTCTTCAGTAATTCTCCCCACCGCCATATAGCCTTTCTTTGGGCTGCACTGTGAAATACCTGTCTCTGTGATTCTTTATAGAGGACATTTATTTTGTCATCAGAGTGAATGTATTGGTACACGCACTTCAAGATCTCTAGACCTTTCGTTGATTTTAAGTCTGTTTTCAGCGTCTGTAATATTGTTTACAACTGTTTTGTTTACTAAACTGCATATCTTTGAATTTCCTTCCTGCCCTGTTTCTTTGTAATACGAGACATATCCTGATTTTAAATGTATTTTTTTCTCAGTTTTCTACGCACTACTTTTAACGTTATTATGTTCTAAGAACTAACAGTATCCAATGATATTTCATCTATTTTGCCTTTGATTGCAACTTGATGTTCTTACTACTACTGTGACTTCCTCAAACTGGTACGTTAGTAATCGCTTTTCTCCTTTCAAAACATCTTTACAGAATTACCCCTTCTTTATTTTTACTTGATACGTTCCTGTGTCGAGTAGGGTGTTTATTTCATGCAATTGTCCTTTTGCATCTTGCTTACTTTCGGCATTACGATATGCCGCTTGGAGTTACATTTCCACACAGGAAGTTACGCTCTTGGAGATGATGAAATTAATGTTATCCACATGCTCATAAACTTCTAAAGCGAATAGAAAAATATTATTTCCTTACCTTACATATTATTCCAGCGTTGTAGAAGGTAGAAAAACATTGCAACAAATTAATCTGAGATTCAGTCTAGGTCGATCAAAACACAAAGGTAAATCACACTAAGGTGGAGTTTCGTGATGTATAGCACTCAGGCCAACTTGAGAGCAGTTTTTATGCGTTTTTCCACTGCCGTTCAGGAAAATGACGGACTTTATCGGTTCCCGTCCCCTGTCGTGTGCACAAAACATCACAAACATCGTTTATTTATTGCAATTTCATCCCATATGGCCTTGGTGGCAAAGGCGTCATTTGGTTTGACAAAGAAAAATGAATTTTAAGAGTAGTAACAGATTTTGAGAATAAATTGTAAGTACATAAAATCGTGTGATACAGGTATTTCACAAAACCATAGTTCTGTGTCAACCAAATGCACCGGTTTTGTACCATAGCTGGATCTCAACCTTGCAAGTGACATGTATGGGATGGGCACTCATCCAGGAGGCTGTTGTCTAAAGCCGGCACTGGATGACAACACCTGACAATGGCCGCTGTGATTTTCCTTCTCGATGATCTTGCGAATAGCAGTTGTATTAACAATCATGAACTTACAAATGTTAGAGAGAAAAAGGTAATGATATCTGCACCTGGTAGACTTGTTTATTTATTTACATTAAGTACATAAACATAATACATGCTGTTAAAGGTACAATACTGAAGATTTCAGGGTCACACAAGGATGTACAGTTGTCGATCAAATAGTAAAGCCACTGTGTAAGCATTTTCTGCCAGTCATAACGCTTGATAACGTACAAAACGCAAAAACACTAATTACAACTTCAGACACGAAAACTCATGATGTTGGACGTGACGATTGTTCTTCAGTGCTGTCCTTCTAGGAACGCTTTACAAACTTAAGATGGATTCCACTCTTAGTCATAAGGATAAAGGACCTAGGATGGTAATCCAGGTTAGTTACTGTCTTCTCTGTGGGTCGCACGCTGTACTTTGACAGGATGTTCACGAGACCCACTTTGGTTTGCAACAGGCCCATCCTCATACCTGAAATATACACAGAAATGTAATTATACAGCTGGATGAAGTGATTCTGAATCAACTGCCCCTATTCATTAGGAAGTAAAGGCCTTTCTTTGCCATGTCCCTTAAGTAGGACGACAGGCGCTTCAGAGAAAATATAACTGGAGCTACATTTCGACATGTAGATACACTTACTCAGTCAATTCTCTAAACTTGGCAAAAACATCAAACTTTACTACCAGTTTTCCTCAAAGCATATAAGAACAAGTGCCCACATGTAAGATCTCAAGAAATTACATAAGACAATAAGTGTCTGCCGCAGTTGTTAGGTCGGTTACTGCCGCTAAAATGGCAGGTTATCAAGATTTAAGTGAGTTTGAATATGGTGTTATAGCCGTCGCACGAGCAATGGGTCACAGCATCACCGAGGTAGCGATGAAGTGGGGATTTTTCCGTACGACGATTTCACGAGTGTACCGCGAACATCAAGAATCCGGTAAAACATCAAATCTCCGACATCGCTGTGGCCGGAAATAGATCTTGAAAGAACGGAACCAACGACGACTGAACAGAATCGTTCAACTTGACAGAAGTGCAACCCTTCCGCAATTTGCTGCAGATGTCAGTGCTGGGCCATCAAGAGTCAGCTTGCGAACCGTTCAATGGAACATCATCGATATGGGCTTTCGGAGCCGAAGGCCCACTCGTGTACCCTTGATGACTGCACGACACCAACATCTGGAAAGAAGTTGCCTGGTCGGACGAGTCTAGCTTCAAATTGTATTGAGTGGATTGACGTGTACGGATATGGAGACAACTTCGTGAATCCATGGGCCCTGCGTGTCAGCAGGGGACTGTTCAAGCTGGTGGAGGCTTTGTAATGGAGTGGGACGTGTGCAGTTGTAATGATATGGGACCCCTGATATGTCTAGATACGACTCCGACAGTTGACACGTACGTAGGCATCCTGTCTGATGACCTGCATCCCTTCACGTCCATTGTGCATTCAGACGGACTTGGACAATTCCATCAGGACAATGTGACGCACCACACGTCCAGAATTGCTACAGAGTGGCTACAGGAACTCTCTTCTGAGTGTAAACACTTCCGCTGGCCACCAAATTCCCCAGACACCCACATTATTGAGCATATGTGGGATGCCTTGCAACGTGCTGTTCAGAAGCTCTCCCTTTGTACTCTCAAGGATTTCTGGAGAGCCCTGCAGGGTTCATGGTGTCAGTTCCCTCCAGCACTACTTCAGACATTAGTCAAGTCCATGCCACGTCGTGTTGCGACATTTCTGAGTGCTCGCCTGGGCCCTACACGATATTAGACAGGTGTTCAGTGTATATGACAGGCAGCGTGTTAAACCATGGTGCCTACAGTTCAGAAGTGTTAACCAAAGACTCGTCCCAAGATAAACCGAGGAAACGAGAACGACGGTGACCCTACAACCTAGGCTGCATAAGTAGTGGGGAATCAAACGGTGAGTGTCGAGAAACATGTAGGAACCGTGGAAGCACTGAACAATGACACAGCATGAAACCGCAGAACCACTGATAACCGAGAGCAGGGCATTTCCGGTGAAGTCTGCAGAGGAAGCAAACAATGAGCGCAACCACAGACAGGAGTAAGTTGTTACTGGGAGCTGGTCAATGGTGACAAACGACGCAGATCAACAACCGCCCTGATATAATAACTCAAAACACGACCAGGCAGGGAAGACCAGAATAATACGCAAGAAATGATTGAACGCAGATCGCAAGACATACAATGGCCACCGTTAACGAGCCCTGAGCGAAGCAACACTGCAATTAAAACCGACAGTTCTCAAGGATCGAGCAAGCAGTCTGACAAGCAAAAGTAGAAGCGTGTGATGAGAACCGGCAAAACCAAACGCAAGTCGGGTAAACTGTCAAAAAGGGACATACATGACTTGGAAGGAAATGTAAACAGAATGAATCAATTACTGAGAAATGAAGAAGGATGTACACGTCACAGGTCCCACAGCGGCGCTGACGTCGAAGTGTAAAATGAAAGACAAGATCCGGATCCAATGGAATTAAGAACACGAACCCACCTGTGGACATTGGCCAATGGGCAGATGAAACGAAGGAATGTCCCACCATGTACTTAGAAGAAATGACACAACATTATAAAACTGCAACACTAAATACAGAATAGAATCGGAGATGAAAAGAAAGTTTCAAACAATGCTTATATTTGGAAGATACGCACATCGCTCTGGTACAGGCAGTAACAAATGAAATTACCGGATATGACGAAGCTACCAAAATAGGGAGCGCATGCGGAATAGGCGTCCTATACAAACAACGTATTCAGTATACGACACGATCGCTGCTCGAATCCCGAAGAGATAATATCACCATAAAAATTCATGATATGTTAATCATAAAGTATATAATCCAACGGGCAGCGTCGGTCGTAGGTAGAGAAAGGAATTTCTCAAGTAATCAGTTGCAGTTTTAATAATATGGACTTATAATAAAATTACCATCGAAGTTCCAATTTCAGTTTTTTCCAAGGATTCTAGTATTTAATAGAAGAACTTAAATAAGTGGACACCCGTATGTAAGTTCATGCCAGTGCTACCAGTGCACGTAGATCACCAACGTCGCTAAAATCGGGTTACATAGAATCTACGGGATGTGATCAAAAAATACGGTGAATGAATTTTTTTAGCAGCGGCTGCTGACGCTACAACCATTTGATGTAACTTGTCCGATAACTTGATCCGTTGAGACAGACAGCATCTAGTTGGAGCACGTTCTGACTTGTCACTCAGCGTCCAGCGACGCTAGAGTGAGGTTGTGTTTACCGACTGTGTCACGTGTCGTGAATTTCGAACAACGCGGGAGTATTAAATTCCGTTTCAAGTTGCAAGGAAATGCCCAAGAAAGTCAAGAAATATTAAAACTGATGTGTAGCGATGATGATGTAACTCTGAGGACTGTTTGCAAGTGTTACGAGCATTTTAAAAGCATAAATCAGTCGGTAGAAGGCGAGTATACAAAAAGTGGCAAAAATTGTGCGTTCAAGCAGGCGAAGAACTATTCGAGAGCTTACCGAAGAACTTAACACCTTGCACGGTTCCGGGGAAAAGCATTCTAACTGATGATTTGCAAATGAGACAAGTGATTGTAAAATTTGTTCCCAGACTTTTGAGTGATGAACAGAAGAAAAATGGTGTGTCAGTTTGCACGGAGTTGAAGGATCGTCTTTATGCAGGACCGTAGTTCACATCCAAAATTCTAACTGGAGATGGAACTTGGGTTTATGGATTTGACCACGACACGAAAATTTAGAATACCTAATAGGAAAACTGAATTCCCTCGCTCTAACATGCCACGTCAGCCAAAATCGAAGATCATAGTCATGCTCATTGTTTCTTTCCTTTTGAGGGCATAGGGCAATCGGAGTTCGTTACAAGGGTAACTATTGTAAACACCGAATTTTGCAAGGGCGTACTGCTAACTAATGATTTGCAAATGAGACAAGTGATTGTAAAATTTGTTCCCAGACTTTTGAGTGATGAACAGAAGAAAAATGGTGTGTCAGTTTGCACGGAGTTGAAGGATCGTCTTTATGCAGGACCGTAGTTCACATCCAAAATTCTAACTGGAGATGGAACTTGGGTTTATGGATTTGACCACGACACGAAAATTTAGAATACCTAATAGGAAAACTGAATTCCCTCGCTCTAACATGCCACGTCCGCCAAAATCGAAGATCATAGTCATGCTCATTGTTTCTTTCCTTTTGAGGGCATAGGGCAATCGGAGTTCGTTACAAGGGTAACTATTGTAAACACCGAATTTTGCAAGGGCGTACTGCAGCGTTTGCGAAACGATATATGAAGAAAGAGTCCAGGAAAATGGGCCAATGGCTTCCTTCTTCATCATGACATCACGCCGACCCACACTTCGCTTTTGATTTCCGAGTTTTTGGTCGATTAAGGTTTTCCAGTCTGGGTTCAAAATGGTTCAAATGGCTCTGAGCACTGTGGGACTTAACATCTGAGGTCATCAGTCCCCTAGAACTTAGAACTACTTAAACTTAACTAACCTAAAGACATCACACACATCCATGCCCGAGACAGGATTCGAACCTGCAACCGTAGCAGCAGCGCGGTTCCGGACTGAAGTGCCTAGAACAGTTAGATCAGCGAGGCCGGCTTTCCAGTTTGGGCACATCCGCCTTACTCACCATGCCGCGCGGGATTAGCCGAGCGGTCTCAGGCGCTGCAATCATGGACTGTGCGGCTGATCGTTCAAATGGTTCAAATGGCTGTGAGCACTATGGGACTTAACTTCCCAGGTCATCAGTCCCCTAGAACTTAGAACTACTTAAACCTAACTAATCTAAGGACATCACACACATCCAAGTCCGAGGCAGGATTCGAACCTGCGACCGTAGCGGTCGCGCGGTTCCAGACTGTAGCGCGTAGAACCGCTCGGTCACTCCGGCCGGCTGTGCGGCTGATCTCGGCGGAGGTTCGAGTCCTCCCTCGGGCATGGGTGTGTGTGTTTGTCCTTAGGGTAATTGAGGTTCAGTTGTGTGTAAGCTTAGGGACTGATGACCTTAGCAGTTAAGCCCCATAAGATTTCACACACATGTTTTACTCACCAGATTCAGCACGATGCGAAATCTGGCTCTTCTTAAAACTTGAAACTCAGCTTAAAGGAAAACGTTTTGACACTATTTCTGTCATTGAGAGGGCCAGGACAAAACAACTGAACGCCCTTCCAAAAGTAGCCTTCGAGAAATGCTTCCAGTCAGGGATTCAGCGCTGGGATAGGTACATTGCCAGCCAATGAAAAGACTCTAAATAAGATTAAATCAAATTCCATGTAAGCTTACACTTTGTTTCTAATAAAACTATTTACCATAGTTTTGATCACACCTCTTATATTTTTGACAATGCCAAGAATTATCTGGTGGATAGAAAAATATGGCTATTGGCCAATGAGGTTCCCTGATCACTCAGCTTACCATATCGAACTAAGTGATGTACAGCAGGAAACGTTTCTAGCATATGAAGTATGACATATGAACATAGATCTCTCAAACCAACCAGATATACAGAAATACAGAACAAGTGCCTACACATTCAAAACGAATATATCTATATATTAGAAACCAAGGTAGCTTGATGTGAACCTGAATAATAAAAATTAAATACACCCCAGAAACACAATTAGACATCAGTCTAGTCGACATACTGAGAACATGCTCCAACTGTAGTAATACAGCTCCATCCTCGTTTGTCAAATATATAAAACTTGCTAAATAAAATATCTATGGCACCAACAAGCTGTACAGGAAATACGACAGGTGATGCGTCCGCGACTACTCAGGAAGACTGGAGCCGCTATGCTGTAGCGCCCATGTTGCGTTGTTTCAAGCTTGGTAGCCAGGTGGCTCCACCGCACCGAGGCAACAATATAGACAAAAACTTAGTTCCAACCGGACAATAAACACTGACTTGGCTCACACCACAAAACAGATGACAATAACGTAGACCGAGATATTTTCTTAAAACATTCTTGACAGTCTGTGATCAGCTTTTTCACAAGGGTTATTGGTGTTAGTACCAAAAAGGCTCAACGCTTTCGAAATCCAAACATTGTGCAGTACTGGTTTCAAAATATGGACACGACTGTTGAATAAAAGGCTAATAGGAATTCTAGCTAAGAAACAACATCGATATAAAAAAAGTGCGATAAAAGGATACAATATTCCGAATATCGGGATATAGCACTCCCAACATGGGTAGAAAAGCAAAGTTAGTATTAGCTTTAACGGTTTTGCCAAACTCTACGACAGAGTTAATCAAGACTTATTAATTAATGTAATGGGAAAAATGGGATCTGAGGGAAAGTTCGTTAGTATAACACAACAGTGCGTCCCTGACATTCAATTTACAAAATAATGGTGAAACAGCTCGACCAATACTGGAGAAATGAGCTACACGACAGAGCTGCCCATATCCTGTAACTCTTTATGCAATTACAGTAAAGCTATGAAAATCTACATTCTCTATAAACCCTCAATAGCAAATCCGCGTATCACGTATATGCGGATGACATGTTATCAACAACAAGCAAGGTTATACATACAAAAAGAAGAATCCTACAAAATTACACCAGTGCGACCGGCGCTATCACAAATCAACCGTTGTCTTGAATGGAATTTTCACTCTGCGGAGGAGTGTGCGCTGATATTAAACTTCCTGGCAGATTGAAAGTCTGTGTCGGACCGAGACTCGAACTCGAGATCTTTCTCATTCTCGGTTCAGTGCTGTAACAACTGAGCTATCCACGACTCACGATCCCTAATCACAGTGTATGAAATGGTAAATTTAGAGCCTTTGCCCGCGAAAGGCAAAGGTCCCGAGTTCGAGTCTCGGTTCCGGCAAACAGTTTCAATCTGCCAGGAAGTTTGACATGTTGGCCTACTAGGTCCACTGAAGACTACATTCAGGACACGTTTTTACCAACAAAAGAAAGAAGGGAAGGGTAGGAATGACTATAGCGGGTAACCCGTATGAAACGGCAATGCATACTGTCAGGACAAAATTCAACACCATCCGAACAGCAATGAACGAACACACGGCCAGTGAATTAGAGCCACTGCAGAAGACAGCACTTATAAATGCAGATATGCATAGTAAGGTATAGCAAATTGCAACACACAACGCTAACTATAGCCATCGATACTGCACACAGACTCTTCGGAAGCGCCGGATGTTTTGCACGGAGAGACAACATATTTAAAACCCCATTCCATACGACACATCTGCACCGTCAACGGTCAGCACTTGGACTGCGAACCATACAACCGCAATGCATGACATTATGGATCAACAGAACATTAAAGATTCTTTAAAGCTGTCCAGATTTGATAACGAGCAAGTTATTCAGCTGCCTCGAAACAGAAGAGGAAAAAAAAACCCTGTAAATGCGGGTCAAATAGATAAAAATATGGATTACGTGAGAAGGTATTACAGTGAAATCAGCTATATTGCAGCTAACGATACAGCCCGCCGCCTAACCTAGACATTTTTCGACCACATTAGACGTCAACATCGATGCTACACATGCAGCTCAAATGGCTCTGAGCACTATGGGACAACAGCTATGGTCATCAGTCCCCTACAACTTAGAACTACTTAAACCTAACTAACCTAAGGACATCATACAACACCCAGTCATCACGAGGCAGAGAAAATCCCTGACCCCGCCGCTACACATGCGGATCAGTCTTTTGTCGTGAGGTATTTATCGAAAGATGGAGATCCTGCTGAAAGATTTATCTGTTGTCTCAAATTGTTTCACAAATAGGAAGAATTAGCTAATTCATTAATAAATATACTAGACAAGTACGACCTGGACACTCACCTATGCAGGGGTCAGTCACACTGCAATGTAAGCAATATGGCTGGTACTTAATCCGGTCTCAAAGCTAGAATTAATCGGATCAGCCCTCTCGCCGTGTCTGTTCCATGAGCGGCTCACTCTCCCTTTACTTGTCAGGGTCGTGCAGCAGAATGTTGTCCTCAATCAGTTTCATTTTTCCGTATGTTGCAACACTTTCTTCCGTTCTTCGAGACCCGTTGGAATATTTTTCAGTCAAAATTAAATTATTCTGTCTCTGTAAAACTACTTTCATAAACACGCCACGCAGAGCGACACGATACAGAAGAGATCTAATGCTACAAATAAACTGTTGCCAATTGTTGATACCGATATTGTACGATTCTCTGCTTGAATACTTTCGATACACTCGTTCAGTGTACGACACATGTGAAAACACTGGCGTCGAAAACATAACTATATAGGAAATAGTTGAGAAAAAGGAAAAAAGTTAAGAAAACAGACGAAACAGCGGACCTTGATACTACTTTTGAAGAAAAGGATATTTTCTGGTGGATATCTTTCTAGTTATTCCACACAGACTGATATCTGAAATCGAGAAAAGAAAAAATCGTTGGAAGAGAAATTTGGAGTTCCTAAGTAATTTACTTGAAAAAGACAACACAAAGATTACTTGGAAGAATTTTTGAGTGATGAGGTTATTTATTTTAAAGCGTACGGGTAGGGCAACGAATTGAAAACCGCCTCCCCAGATACTCTGAACAGTGTGTTGCGTGAAAGCCACGTTCAAGAAGTGTTTATTAATTTGGAGATTACGCTACAAGTACTTTTGCAAAGCGCTGCTACCAGTTGTTCTTCTCATTCCTCAAAAAAATCAAGAATTATTTGCGGTTACCGATGTTGCAGGATCGAGTCAACAGTCTTGCTGTACTCTCCATGTATTCTGATATAACACAGCAGCTAGACTAGGAAGATGTTGTGCACGACTTTGCTACATTAAACATCTTTGCCTGATTTACAGTCAGTTCCACAGGAAAGTGTACACCATAATTTTAAATGTCACTTCCGCACCGACATCTTGCTGGTCTCGAATCTGTACACAGTGAGCTTTCACACAGTTTATAGAGAAAGACTGTGAGAGTTGAATGTTTTGTTTTGTCGGTTGCAGTTTTGGCTGTTTGCACTTATAGACAGTTTAAACGCTGAAAATATATGCAATATCAAAAATGTCTTGTGAGGTACGGTAAGAAGCAATATGGTTCGAACAAGGCAAACTGGGTGCTTCAATACGATAATGATGCGAAACATCGCAGCCATCTCCGTACAGCGTGGAAACAAGACAATGGGGTGTCAACGATAGACAGGCCTGCGGTGTCTGTGGATGCAAATCCGATCGCAAATATTTGATCTTATATGAAAGGCTTATTTCAATACTGGGACAAGTCCATTTTTGTTCACGTTGAAATACAGAGTCCTAAAGTTAAATGAGCGCTGAAAAATCTGCAGTTGAGATACCAGAAATATTCAAGCATTTGGCTTCTTGAAACTTACTGGCAGATTGAAACTGTGTGCCGCACCGAGACTCGAACTCGGGACATTTGCCTTTCGCGGGCAAGTGCTCTACCAACTGAGCTACCCAAGCACGACTCACGCCCCGTCCTCACAGCTTGGGTAGCTCAGTTGGTAGAGCACTTGCCGGCGAAAGGCAAAGGTCCCGAGTTCGAGTCTCGGTCTAGCACACAGTTTTAATCTGCCAAGAAGTTTAATATCAGCGCACACTCCGCTGCAGAGTGAAAATCTCATTCTGGACTCATCCCCCAAGCTGTGGCTAAGCCATGTCTCCGCAATATCCTTTCTTTGAGGAGTGCTAGTTCTGCAAGGATCGCAGGAGAACTTCTGTAAAGTTTGGAAGGTAGGAGACGAGGTACTGGCAGAAGTAAAGCTGTGAGGACGGGGCGTGAGCCCTGCCTGGGTAGCTCACTTGGTAGAGCACTTGCCCGCGAAAGGCAAAGGTCCCGAGTTCGAGTCTCGGTCCGGCACACAGTGTTAATCTGCCAGGAAGTTTCATATCAGCGCACACTCCGCTGCAGAGTGTAAATTTCATTCTGGATATGGATTCTTGCTAGAGATGAACCTCTCTTTCTGTTTGGATCATTAATTTCAGAAGCATTATAGACAGAAAAGTGGAGGTAATGGACTTGTACCACTATTGAAATAAGCCCTTCATATTAAGGTGGAGCTTAAAGGAAAGCCAATATATACTTTGAAGCACCTTTCAAATAAAATCAGGACGATATAGACATCGTTACCGAGAGAATATGCAGAAAATCTCGTGAAAAGCACGCCAAAAAGGTGCCAAGCTATAATCGATCATGACGGCGATTGGATTAACTATTAGGTTACTGTACGATTACAAATAACATGTATTTTCATGTAAGTGTGATGAATTCAATATGCTTGTATTTATTATTATTACTATGCATTATTATTCGCAGCAGCAGCAGACGTTGTATTCAGTTAGGTACAGATGCAAGTAACTTGGTGGTACATATATGTCGAAACGAGGGGCAGGAGCAATTTTCTCCCTCTCGGCGCGGCAGATAGCGACATTCTCTTCCACCTGTAACCCCAGACTTTTCGTAGATGATGAAGTTATCAATAATGAAGTATTGTCTACAAAAACTTATGCAGATATTCGGTCAGATCTTGGCAAGATTTTCAAGTGGTGCACGATTTTTTGGCTACTTCCGTTAAACGCCCAGAAGTGTAAGACTGTGCACATAATACAACTTAAAAAACGACTTATCGCATGGCTGCAGTATCATTTACCTACAGTTGGGATGTGTCAACTCATTCGAATATGTAGGTGTAACAATTTGCAGGTATATAAATGGAATGATCACATAGGTTCTGCATGTCGCTGACTTTGGTTCATATGTAGGATAGCGCTGCAGTCTGTCCACAAAGCAGATTCCTTACAAGACAGTCGTGTCACCCACCTTAGAATATCATTAATGTGTGTAGGACCATTACCAGACAGGAATAGAGGGATATACCAAACAGGCTGCATGAATGGCCACAGGTTTGTCTGACACATGGTGGGCGCCACAGAGATGATGTAAGATGTAAACTGGCAAACGCCAGAAGATGGGCTCCAACTATCCCGTGAAAGACTAAATAGTAAGTTTCAAGGACCAACTTTAAGTGATGAATGTAGGAATACGTTGCAGCTTTCTCCGTATCGTTCCTGTGGGAACCGCTAAGACAAGATTAGATTCGTTGCAGTGCACACAGAGGTGTTTAGACAGCCATCCTTGTTGGGCTCAATACGTGTATGAAACGGGAAAAAGCTCTAATAGCTAGCATCATTGGAAATACCGCCTGCCGTGCACTTCACAGTGGTTTGCGGCATATGGATGTAGACGCAGTTCGGTAAACGGTGTATGGAGTAACAAAATTTTCCTTTCTATGACTGTGTAGTGAACAACAGAACCCACAGTGTGAGGTTAACAATACGAAAATATGTCAAGAATGGTCGCAGTGTAAATATGAGGTAGCATCAGTTACCAACATAGCTGTGAATATTAGTACGTGCAGCAGCCGACAACGTACTCACCTATGCAAATGCGTGGTCCCTCCCCGAAAGGCAGGTAGACATAGGGGTGTCGCTTAGCTTTGGCCTCTTCGGAGAACCTCTCAGGGTCGAATCGGTCGGGGTCAGGAAAATATGCGGGGTCATAATGGAGGCCCAGCACAGACAGCGCTACTGGTGTTCCTTTCTCCAGAATGACGTCACTGTCTGGAATCTTGTAGTCTTGGTTGCACTCTCTGTTCAGCAATGGTACGGGTGGATATTTCCTGAGAGACTCTGAAATGGAAAAGAAAAAAATGGCAATTATGCTATGTCATACAGATCAGAAAATTCCGTCTTTTGCAACGGAATTTCTTCGAGTGTGCCATTATTGCCCATATCTGGGATGCCTTGCAACGTGCTGCTCACAAGAAACCTCCACCCCTCGTACTCTTACCGATTTATGGAGAGCCCTGCAGGATTCATGGTGTCAGTTCCCTCCAGCACTATTCAGACTTTAGTCGAGTCCATGTGACGTCATGTTGCGGCAGTTCTGCGTGCCTGGGGGAGCCCTACACGATACTGGGCAGGTGTAACGGTTGCTTTGGCTATTCAGTGTAGTTTCCGCGTTCAGGGTATGCAAATATCGCAGATTATTAAAAATATTGTTTTAATGCTACAAAATTAATGTTTATCTTTGAATGATGTGGGTTAAAAACAAAGTAGCACATCTAAGTGTGGTAGACCCGTAGTTGTGGGGGGGGAGGAGGGGGGGTAGTAAATTGTGTTCCAGGGATGTCACAGAATGGAGGGGCAAACGTGTGGGGTAGAATTGGGAGGAAAGGTAGATCATTGACTGTGGTCATGCAGATGCCTGCTTCAGAGGTGTGCAGACTGAAGCTGGAGCAGGTAATTCCCCACTCTCTTTATGCCACTTCGTCACAACAAACAACTACAGGGTGTTTTAGAATGCTATACGTGGCACTCACAGCACGCCTTATGAATCACTGGCAACGTAGTGCGCAGACATACCCCGGCGAGTGTTTATTTTTCACGAAATGGGTTAACACTGGAAGGAATACAGGTATGAGTTACTGATAATACTAATTCAGGTAATGCATATGGATTACCGTATTGTATTGTATGGGACTGAGGACCTACAAACGGCGGAGAGGCTTCATCCCCGCCGTAGCCCGCAGTGGTTCACAAACCCACAACAGGCTACAGCAGTCCACTCACACCACCGCCACCCCACACCGACCCCAGGGTTATTGTGCGGTTCGGCCCCTAGTGGACCCCACCGGGAACGTCTCACACCAGACGAGTGTAACTCCAATGTTTGCGTGGCAGAGTAATTACGGTGTACGCGTACGTGGAGAAAATGTCTGCGCAGCAACTCAGGCGGAATAAGGGGAACCAGCCGGCATTCGCCGAGGCAGATGGAAAACCGCCTTAAAAACCATCCACAGGATGGCCGGCACACCGGAACTCGACACTAATCCGCCGGATGGATTTGTGCCGGGGACCGGCACGCCTTCCCGCCCGGAAAGCCAAGCGTTAGACCGCATGGCTAGCCGGGCGGGCGAATTTGTGAAAGTCGCTGCACACTGTTGTACCATGCTAGAGGAGAAATTGAGTCTTAGTCGTCCTGTACGATAGCAGTGGTGTTCCTCCTGCAAAGGCGACGTCCTCCACCGAGAGTACTGCCCGCTTTTCAGTTTACACACAGACTACACCTCCCCAGCATTTCCTATCCAGTTCTCTTATGGGAGTAGACACTCAGCTAGTCTTTATGTAGTGGAAGTACTTTAAGTTTATCTGTAAAGAAAACAATCCGGCACATTGTTTTATATACGTTTTTTGTTTGAAATTTGTATATGGAAAAAGAAAATAATTGGCGTCTCTCCTAGGGGTGGTCAAGGTGCTTTTTCTCTGTTATTCCAGCTGGTACCTGCAGTTTCGTTTTTGCATTGTATAGCTAACGTCTACCCATCCGAGTATTGCTTCACACGTGTTTCATGCGTCACGCACCGTTTTTCCTATAACACATCAGCACACCACAGGGTTAATACAGTATAATTATTGCATCCAGGTTAAATTTTCTGACAAATGCTGCCTGTATCAGTGAGTACTGTACTTTGGAAAAGAAAAATTTGCTACAGGTAGGCTGCATGGCTAATTTATTACAATAACATGGTAATGTTTAAGGGACGCCAATAAAAATCTGATGGAGAGTAAGAAGACATACAATGATTTAGTGTCTTTCTGCTCTCCTAAAACTGTAGAGTGCTGAAAAGGAGTTTCATTTGTCGCCAAAACTTCAATTGATATGGTTACGGGGTTTTAGCACTGGACGGTGGGGACAGCCAGAGTTCAAATATCGGTCTGGAAAACAGTGCAGATTGGCGGATTTGTAAACGTGTAAATGTTGTCATTTTACCCACTGTTTTGGCAGATTCTCGAGTTGCTTTCCTTGGATGGGTCAAGAGCAGACATGTATTGCTCCCAGTCTGCATCGTAACCAACACTTTGCATATATTAACGTGGCTGTAGGTTCTAAACTTTGGAGAGTTTCTTGAAATTTAGTTGTATTATTTTTGTGAATACACTTAATTTGTGGACGGGATTGTTCTTCAAATAAGACTAAATGTGAATCCCTTCTTCAAGCATTTCAATACGAGATAAATGTTTACATTGCGAGGACTTTCACACTGGTAGCCTTTTAATCTGTGATTTTTCTACATTCCTTCTTCCGTCGTAGTAGAAGCATGTGGGTGAACTGCCTGACTGTCTCTAACTTGTATGCTGACAGTATATGGTGAGAAAGGCAAACACAGTTAGCCAGTTGTTATAAATAACCCGAGAGAGCAGGTTCTGTTCTTATTTATCTGAACAAGGTGTAATAAAATTAATTAAAAGTGGAATCTAAATTGAAGATTGATTTTCCTTACCGGCTACAACCTTGTCGAGGTAAGTCATTTTGCCGATGGCGTCGTAGGATATTTCGCTGTCGTTTTCTTTCAGCACGGAGTCGATTTCGTCGTGCAGCTTCCTCTGTACGTCAGGGTTGAGCGCCAGTTCATGCAAAGTGAAGCTCGTCGCCGTTGAGGACGTCTCGAAGCCTGCAGCGAAGAAGACGAAGGCCTGCGCTGCCAAGTCATCCATCGACAATTCTATGGAAAGGTAAAAGAAAGACAAGAGTCACAGATGAGTGCACCAAAAATGTGATAGAGAATAACATTCAGTTAAGTAATAGTACTCATGCAGATCAATATGTGTAAAAAGTGCCAGGAATTTTTATTGTAGTCTAAAATCACACCTTCAAGCAAGTTACTCAACCAAATCAGACATGTCATCATTGTCGTTGACGTAGTAAATATATCAATTCCTTCATTATTTTGCATTACCCTCCTGAAGCTTACATGATTTTTTAAAACACATGCGAGCAATCAAAAAGAAACATTGCAGTATGGCATTATTGACAGAGAGAGCCCTAGGGGCAGGCGCAGCTGTCTAATCAGAAAGTCTTTGTTTCCTCTGAGCATGATTGCTTCTTTGCGCAATGTTTATTTGTGTTTCATCTTAGGTGAATCTGTTAGGTAATTTCTTCTCGCTCAGCGGCTGAGTGCAAGTATTTGAATTGGACGCCATTGGGGGCGACTTGCGTGTTGTCCAGTGGGGCAAACGTTGTTGTGGCGCGCTGTCTGTGGCTAAGTCACCTGAGGTGACTCCACAGTACGGCTGCTAAAGAATACTTTGAAACAGCGTTACAGGGCCATCGTATTACAAATCCGAGGATATCAAGGCAATCAAATCACTGAAGAATATGTTTTGCTGTTTTTATAACAGTTTTTTGTAGAAACTACATGATTTACTTTCAGACTGCTTATGAATGGCAGCATTGGCTCTGAGCACTATGGGACTTAACATCTATGGTCATCAGTCCCCTAGAACTTAGAACTACTTAAACCTAACTAACCAAAGGACATCACACAACACCCAGCCATCACGAGGCAGAGAAAATCCCTGACCTCGCCGGGAATCGAACCCGGGAACCCGGGTGTGGGAAGCGAGAACCCTACCGCACGACCACGAGATGCGGGCTGAATGGCAGCATTACACAAACACTTATAAGCTTATATCTCACAGAGACTATGAGTGGTATTTACAATCTAAGTGTTGGATGACTCCTGCAATCACTAGCAACCAACACTTAAGTCCATTTTGCATTCTGTTCTGAATTTTACGATGTTTGATCGATGTTAATAACGCAAATGTATTAGGACATCAATTTTTCCACACCTATTCTTAAAGTGAACGCAGCGTGATATACTTGAACCTCTACCTACACAGGTGTCCAAAATTAAAGCAACAAACCGTTATTTCCCCGCCCTGTGTCTAGTTCACGAAATAATCATACAAACTATCTACCAAATCGTACGATCTTCTGCACGGCAGTCGGTCAACAGACAACCATTCCAGCGATGACGTCAGGGCACCTCTGAAACGAAGGAAATGTTTGCCAGGTAGTCCCACATCCACAATCGCCATGTAGACAGTCACAGATGGTGCAACATGGCGCAGAGAAGATGCCTACCAGACTCTCTGCCACAGAAAAAATGGAAGCAGAACAGTCGCAAACTGATGTGGCCCGTTGCCTTGGTGTGAATCGATTGTTTCTAGGATGTGGCGATAGGTTATAGAAAGTGAAACCGTATTCTGAAGACCAGGGCAGGGCCGACTACGTGTGACTTCAGAAGAACATTACTCACATCCATGCCCGAGGCAGGATTCGAACCTGCGACCGTAGCAGCAGCGCGGTTCCGGACTGAAGCGCCTAGAAGCGCTCGGCCACAGCGGCCACAGCGGCCGGCTGCCCTTACAGTTTGCAAGTATTTGGGTCTGTAACTTCTCGCAAGTGTCAGGTGATATGCTGCCTTTGGACTTGCTACAGATTAGCATTATAGGATATACGACTGTTTATGGGGATTCTGACACGTTAACTGCACTACTGAACTTTGAACAGTTATGAAATGGCTGTTCATTTGTGAACTGTGACTTTCTACGTTGTTCACTGCAGATGTTAAGTTGAACTCTGGGGACCTGTTACCGCTTCGTTTCCGTTATCAGTAATCTTAGCTGCACTTATTTTATTAGTGTTATTTTATTTTATGCTTTATATCGATATCTTGTGGGATCACCATACCGATTTGTTGTTTGTCAGTTCGTTAGGATCAGAACCTTGGTTTAAGCTGTAATTAATCCATTAGGACACAATCATTTATCATAACCAGTTATTTTATTTTTTATCTAACTTGTCATTTTGATTAACACTAAGAACTTTCTGAACATAAATAATTTAGCACGTAGGAGTTAATGTATAGTATCAATATTTTGCAGTAAGCTTACCTTCTGGGCATAAAGCATACACCGAACGACTCAACGCTATGAAAGTAGCTAGTAACTGCTTAAAACTCTGTCATGTAGTTGCCCAAAGGTGAGTATAAAGTCCTACCATCACAAGGGGAGCGACAATTTAACATGGAACCATGTGTTCTTCCTGGGGACTCCTCACACCATTGTTAAGTGAAATCTAGGTTAAAAGCAAAGAGGAAATTTCCACAGTCCAATTGTGTTCCAAATGCATAGCCTCTCGGTTCCCAGGCACACCTTTATCACTAGACCAGCAAGGATGTAGGAGACTATAATGGGTGCATGTAGAGTATGGTGTCACATTTGTGATATGTGATAATGAAAGAAGGGGAGGGTGAAGACGATGATGAGAAGAGGAAGAGGGTGAAGATGATAGAGAAGGGAGAGGGTGAAGATGATAATGAGAGAAGGGAAAGGGTAAAGATGATAAAGATAAAGGGAGAGGGTGAAGATGATAATGAGAGAAGGAAGAGGGTGGAGATGATGATGACAGAAGGGAGAGGGTGAAGATGATAATGAGCGAAGGTAGAGGGTGAAGTTGAGAATGAGAGGAGAGGGTGAAGATGACAAAGAGAGAAGGGAATGGGTGAAGATGATGATGAGAGAAGAGAGAGGATGAAGATGATGACGAGAGAAGGGAGAGGGTGAAGATGATAATGAGAGAAGGCAGAGTGTGAAGATGAGAGAAGGGAGAGGGTAAAGCTGATAATGAGAGATGGGAGAGGGTGAAGATGATGATGAGAGAAAGGAGAGGGTGAGGATGATAATGACAGAAGGGAGAGGGAGAAGATGATAATGAGTAAAGGGAGAGGGTGAAACCAAATGCCGACACACAGTCCAGTCCTCTGGAATAGCAGCAATGAGCTGCCTGGCTTAACGTCCTCATCCGATGAACACATCACCGCTGACGTTAATAATATCTCCCTACATGAAATGTGGTGTAGAGGTGGGGAATTAAATTTTGGTACACTGGCACATGGCGCAAAGTGTGGTCATCAGGAACCTTACGCCATTATTATATCAAAAATCCGCCTCAGTTGCGAAATGTTACTGGTCTTTAACCAGGTTTCAGCTAGAGTAATCTAGTCATCTTCAGAAGCATAAAATAAACGAGCTACGTTACTTAGCTGAGGAACAGCACCAGCCCCACTTCGTGGTAAGCGGTCGGTTAGCCGCAGACGCTACGTTGGAACTGACTGTGGCACGCGGATATGTACCGAGCAAGACGGCGGATCGTCGCTGCATGCGCGCACGGAAAGTCAAAGCTGCCTGCCATTGGCTGTCTTTATGTTATGTACTGGGAAATTACCTATAATGTTAAACCGTAAATTTGTGAGAAAACAAGGCACTAATTGGATAGAATCCCGATGAGCGTTAACTGTAAGCCGAGACCTTATTAACTGATTAAATATGTTACTTAGATGTTTAGTTAAGCCTGTTAGATTAAAAAACCACATATTATCACCGCTATGTTGGGTGGTTCTGCACGATCTCACGAGGGGATGAACAAGGTTATATGTCCCTAACGCGAGAACTTCTCAGGGTTAGGAGAAGATGGAAATAAAATAATTTCCATTATACATGGAGTAATACGTCAATTTGTTAACGCGAAATTTGACTGACGTTCCCAGAATGAGATTTCCACTCTGCAGCGGAGTGTGCGCTGATATGACACTTCCTGGCAGATCAAAACTGTGTGCCCGACCGAGACTCGAACTCGGGACCTGACGTTGTTATGTTATGGCACTACATTACTACGCATTTATGACTGACTGGGTGTGTAAAGCTTAGGGCATCGTTTATGACTTTATGCACAGATGATCAATGTTTTGTTTAGGATACCTGTAGGCCTAATAGCTTAACCAAACATACACTAACTATAAATATAATATGTACGACCGTCTACTATATGTAGTCACAAGGGTGACGTGGAACAAAAGTCTTAAGGGAAAAGATTAGTTACTAGTTGGTAGTGGGTTCAAGACCCCTATGCATTTAAATAAGTTATTCCACCCTAATGGTCGAAATACTCACTCTAGTGTATCAGATATAACTTATTTAGGATATTGCCTATAAGAGTATTAGCTATTTAGGATGAGGATTATTGTGAGCGTGCTGGAATTCTCACATAGACTATCAAGAAATAAGGACCTAATATTTGAAGTAGGGCGTGTCAGGGCATACAACGCCACTGCCAACGCACTTATATACTATTGACCGACAAAGGTCAAGCGAATAATATGAACATGAATTGTGTTCTTCCCTTTTGAACGGGAACATGGATTAAGGATATGGTATATTAGTGAGCAAAGTATAAATTTCTCACGTGGGTTAATAGTATAAATCAGAACCTAATATTTAAAGTAGGGTGTGACTGGGCGTCACACTTACGTATTATTTACCGACCTAGGTCAAGCATTTAACAAAATATAGTCTGTAAAATAACCTTTGGTAGGAATAATATCTCAAAGGTTACATTGTATACAGCGTGACTACGCGGGCTACGCTATAGTTTTCATTAAAAAGATTCCTTAGAGCAACAAGGTCAAAGTTATCTGCCTATGGAAGAATGCTTTAAACCATATTGCATAAATATTAAACTTATCTTATTTGGCGTCAAGATCTTATCAAATAGTATTGGCCAGTTTGAATTAAAGGCTGGCATGAGACTTAATGCCTACGAGTAGAAAGAAAAGGCAATGTGTGCCAGCATCGTTAGTAGGTTTGACTACCATATTGTCAGTTATGTTGGAACTAGAACTATATTTACCGTAAGGAATATTAATTAAACCGTAATATTGAACGTTACCAAATGTCGTGGTAAATTTCTAAGACTTAAGCGTCGAAATATCAGGAATGGGTATACAGTGACAAGGCACGAAAGTTAGTGTGATTCTCTAGCTACGTGCCGTCCTTTGACGTATTACTCCATGTATAATGGAAATTATTTTATTTCCATCTTCTCCTAAACCTGAGAAGTTCTCGCGTTGGGGACGTATAACCTTGTTCATCCCCTCGTGAGATCGTGCAGAACCTTCCAACATAGCGGTGACCATGAGTGGTTTTTTAATCTAACAGGCTTAACTTAACGTCTAAGTAAAAATTTTTATCAGTGAATAAGGTCTCGGCTTACTGTTAACGCTCATCGGGATTCTATCCACACATTGCCTTGTTCTCTCACAAATGTACGGTTTAACATTATAGGTAATTTCCCAGTACCTAGCATAAAGACAGCCAATAGCAGCCATCTTTGACTTTCCGTGCGCGCATGCGCGTGATCCGCCGTCTTGCTCGGTACATATCCGCGTGCCACAGTCAGTTCCAACGTAGCGTCCGCGGCTAACCGACCGCTTTCCACAAAGTGGGGCCGGGGCTGTTCCTCAGCTAAGTAATGTAGCCTGACACGGTACCACGGTACTTAAGCTTTTTATGGTTCAAATGGCTCTGAGCACTATGGGAATTAACATCTGAGGTCATCAGTCCCCTAACATAAGGACATCACATTCATCCTGGTTCAAATGGCTCTGAGCACTATGGGAATTAACATCTGAGGTCATCAGTCCCCTAACATAAGGACATCACATTCATCCATGCCCGAGGCAGGATTCGAACCTGCAACCGTAGCGGTCACGCGGTACTGTCTCTCAGTGTGCTAGTCCAGTGTTAACTTACTCAGCTAGTGTTGACACAGTGGATTGCGAATGCAGAATGTATATTATGTTATACCCACCGCGCTTCTTGGGCTGAAGGTTTCCATATGCAAGGGCAGATACGGAACTCGTTTTCTTTCCCACTACATATCTTGAGGGTTGCGGCATATATTTGGCGGAAAATTCAGAAAATTATGGCTGGTAACATTACAGCAAATTGGTGATAAATTGCTTTATGTATGTCAATGCAAACCAGCAATGAATAACGTTTCCTTATTAAATGTCGTTGCCATTTCCTGTCATTGTCTTGGTAATCACACCTAGCTGCAGTTCTAGAGATCAACTGCAGCATCAGGAGACGTTAATTCTATCCTTCTTTCCTCGTGGTGGGACAAAAATAGCCGAATTCATCGAAGCGTCAGAAATTAAGGAATCTGAAGGAAGACTGCATCATGCAGTTACACATCAGATGAAAAAATAAATACTAATTCCAGTACGAGTAAAAACTTGTTTAGTGACTACAGTTTGTGTTACATCCATATTTGCGTTTATACTCCTCAAGCCAGCATACGGTGCATGGCGGAAGGTACGGGGGGAAAGCGACTGTCTATATGCTTCCAAACGAACCCTGATTTCACCTATCTGGTGTTCGTGGTACTTACGCGAGATGTGTGATAGTGGCAGTAGAATCGTTCTTCAGGCAGCCAAAATAAATCGAAGTCGACCGTTTACCTTCCTTACAATCTGTCTTACATGCTCGTTCCACTTCATCTCGATTTTCAATACTATGTCTAAATATTTAATCGACACAACAATGTCATGTAGGACAGCACCAAATACAGTTTTCTAACGTTACAGGATTGTCTTTCCTATCCATCTGTCTTAACTCACTTTGTCCGACCTTAAGGGCAAGTTACGAATCCTCACACCAAACAGAAATCCTCTCCAGCACTTCCTGTATCCTGTAGCTGCTCACTTTCCCGTACACTAAAGCCTCATCAGCTAACAGCCGTACTTTCCTCCTCATACTGTTCGTAGGCTCATTTCTGGCTGCAGAGAATAAGAGTTGTTCCGTCGCAATAAGAACAGTACGTTTCACAGTTCGCTTTTAGAACAACAATCCAGTGCCTGAAATTGTTTGGACTTATAAGTGAGCGACACCGTGGCAAAACTAACCACCCATTCTCGATAGTGGGAACGATATTCTGGGTAGTCTGTGTGTAGTTTTAGGGTTCCTACATGTGTTAAGCCAAACACTAGACAGGCCCATCATATCAAGGACTGAGTGGAAGAAAATGCCAACCCATAAGAAATTATTTTTGGTTAGGCATATTATATTTTTGGTTATATTCAAAGTCAAGAATATAAATACAACAATACAGAACAGTTCATCTAGTAGGCAGAATTTTCCAGTTGTACATATAGAGCTACTCATTACTAGCATGTGATGCATTCAGAAACGCAACAGAGAACGTGATCAGAACAATTCTTACTCAAGTTAAAGCTAGCACTTTGTCCCCCTGACGCAATACGCCAAAATTAGAAAATACAGTGAGGAATTATATGATTTGTAGGCTCATGGTGAATAAGACAACTCCTCTCGAAGGTAATTACGTCAATGTACCATCAAAGAGAGCGGGCACTGTGAGTGTACCTGAACAGCAAGAAGAAGAAGAAGGAGGACTTACTCTCAGGAGTGCCGATGCCATTCTGATGCCCGTTCTCCACTGTCTCTCCTTTGTCAGGGTCGACATATCCTTTGTTTTTTAGCTGAATAAGGAGATCCATGAAGTCTTTCCTTCTGTAGTTATTCTTCTCTCTGTAAGCAACGGTGTCTGAAACCATTTTCTGGAAATATTTGCTGACATCCGTCGTTCCTCCTTTTACCCTACAAAAAAAGTAACAGTTATTTGATGTTAACGCAAGCACTCCTAAAAATAGTTGCCTCTTTTCACTATGGAAAGAGATTACTGTTCTAAAATTTCCAACATATTACGTATAACGGCCAATGAAAAAGACATGGTGTCGTTCTAGTCACAATAAACCTTCTAGCATGTCGAGGTCAACGAGAAGTGTAGAAACGTTTTCCTCAAGACAAATACACAGTTTTTGATTACTTATCCACTCATTGGAAGTCCAGTGTCTATTGTATGACTATGAGATGAATCATGGGCAGATTGGAGTTTGGCAACTGTTTATTTTTCCCATTTTTCTTAGGTACTGTCATATTAGAAGGTAGTTCATAATTGATAAATGTAAACACGGTCCGTAGTAGGCTCTAACGTGATTTTTATTTAGTCGTTCTAACTTCGACTACTTGTCATTGTCACGCACTTGTAAAACCGCTTATTGTCTGCATGCATCGCAAGAAATGATATAAACTGTGTGCCGGACCGAGACTCGAACTCGGGACCTTTGCCTTTCGCGTGCGAGTGCTCTACCAACTGAGCTACCCAAGCACGACTCACGGCGCGTCCTCACAGCTTTACTTCCGCCAGTACCTCGTCTCCTACCTTCCAAACTTTACAGAAGCTCTCCTCCGAACCTTGCAGAACTAGCACTCCTGAAAGAAAGGATATTGTGGAGACATGGTTAAGCCATCTGCCAGGAAGTTTCGTATCAGCGCACACTCCGCTGCAGAGTGAAAATGTCATTCTGGAAACATCCCCCAGGCTGTGGCTAAGCCATGTCTCCGCAATATCCTTTCTTTCAGGAATGCTAGTCCTGCATGGTTCGCAGGAGAGCTTCTAAAAAGTTTGGAAGGTAGGAGACGAGGTACTGGCGGAAGTAAAGCTGTGAGGACGGGGCGTTAGTCGTGCTTGAGTAGCTCAGTTGGTAGAGCACTTGCCCGCGAAAGGCAAAGGTCCCGAGTTCGAGTCTCGATCCGGCACACAGTTTTAATCTGCCAGGAAGTTTCAGTATTGGATTTCTTCTTTTGTGAAGGCTCATTGTCACTAGAACTGTTAGTTTCTCTTCGAGGAGTACCGTTTCCGTCACTGACACTTGTACTAGAATCGATTTATCGTCTATAAAGTCGTTTTCTTCATTCGCTATCCTATCCGATGGGACTTCAGTTGAATACCCAAATGAATAATCATGTTTCTGAATAATCATATTCACGAGAAAATATTTCGAAAGTTACATTATCCTGTCCTAGATGGTCTTCCTAAATGCCACAGTATTTAAAAGATTGCAAAAATTAATGGCTTCGTATGGTTTCTGCTATGTACGACAATACTGACACACGTGTACTAAAGGTGTCAACTAGGTGCGCTGTTGCGCAAAGCCCAACAGCAACACTATCACAAACCGTGGCGGGCGTGATTACTAATGGGGGAGATGGGTTTGTGTAATGTTTAAATGTTTAAATACAAATTTCCTTGTGAGTGGTAATTGTAACATCCACACTCAGGCCAGCACACATTGATTCTTCCTTGACGGGAGTCCCTATCATTTGTTGTCCAGCCAGCCGAAGTGGCCGTGCGGTTCTAGGCGCTGCAGTCTGGAACCGCGAGACCGCTACGGTTGCAGGTTCGAAACCTGCCTCGGGCATGGATATGTGTGATGTCCTTGGGTTAGTTAGGTTTAACTAGTTCTAAGTTCTAGGGGACTAATGACCTCAGAAGTTGAGCCCCATAGTGCTGAGAGCCATTTTGAACCATTTGTTGTCCTCGTTCTTTGCACCAATTTCTTTGTTTCCGCTACGCAAATGTTTTGCAGAAGAGTGTGAATCTCGGGTACACGGCACGATACGACGTGTCAATTTCTCTAAAGGTTCCATTTGATTGTCCGTGGACAAAAATCATGTCGGCTGATCCCGTAAATTGGTGGGTCGCTGTTTAATCTAGGTTTACCGAGTGAACACTTCAACTTGTAAATTCAGACTGCACTCTAATAACCGTTGATATCAGGCCTAAACACGCTCATTCTGTAGTGTGGTTTCCTGTGTCCATTCCTAGAAAGTCGCTTTTTCTTACAGTAGTTTCAGACATAAATGTTATGGAATTATGGGACTAATTTCCGAAACTCGTAGTGAAATTGCGTGTTTATGGAATATCGTCTCAGTTATATGATTTCCTATCAGAGAGGTCACAGTTCGTAGTAATTGACGGAAAGTCATCGAGTAAAACAAGTGATTTCTGACGTTCCGCGATGTAGTGTTATAGGCCCTTTGCTGTTCCTTATCTATATAAACGATTTTGGAGACAATCTGAGCAGCCGTCTTCGGTTGTTTGCAGATGACGCTGTTGTTTATCGACTGATAAAGTCATCAGAAGATTAAAACAAACTGCAAAACGATTTCAAAAAGATATTTGAATAGTGCTTAAAGTGGCAGTTGACCCTAAATAACGAAAAGTGTGAGGTCATCCACATGAGTGCTGAAAGGAACTCGTCACACTTCGGTTACACGATAAATCAGTCTAATCAAAAAGCCGTAAATTCAACTAAATACCTAGGAATTACAATAACGAACAACTTAAATTGGAAGGAACACACAGAAAATGTAGTGGGGAAGGCTAAGACTGCGTTTTATTGGCAGGACACTTAAAAAATGTAACAGACCTACTAAGGAGACTGCCTACACTACTTTTGTCCGTCCTGCGCGGTTGGGATTTACCATATAGGACTGACGGAGTACATCAAAAAACTTCAGAGAAAGGAAGCATGTGTTGTATTATCCCGAAATATGTGAGAGAGTCTCACATAAATGATACAGGATTTGGGCTGGAAATCATTAAAAGAAAGGCGTTTTTCGTTGCGACGGAATCTTCTCACGAAATTCCAATCACCAACTTTCTCCTCCGAATGCGAAAATATTTTTTTGGCACCGATCTACATGGGAAGAACGATCAGCACGATAAA
Organism: Schistocerca nitens; assembly: GCF_023898315.1. Classification (NCBI taxonomy): domain Eukaryota; kingdom Metazoa; phylum Arthropoda; class Insecta; order Orthoptera; family Acrididae; genus Schistocerca; species Schistocerca nitens. Next base: position 630,268,570 of record NC_064619.1, read on the forward strand.
ATAAGGGAAATCAGAGCTCGTACGGAAAGATATAGGTGTTCATTCTTTCTGCGCGCTGTACGAGATTGGAATAATAGAGAATTGCGAAGCTGGTTCGATCGACCCTCTGGCAGGCACTTGAATGTGATTTGCAGAGTACCCACGTAGATGTAGATGTAGAAACTATGTGGTTACCGAAGTTGGGCCGAGCTGGGAAGTTGGATGAGTCTATAAATACGTAAACAGCGCATAATCGGAAAAGTACGTGGAGCAATTAAGTGAATCCAAGTAACACTAGCCCACACTGTAGAACAGCCAGTAGAGGAAGAAGAAAATAGCGCAGTGAAGGTCGATGGCCGACTCCAAGTTCCTGGTCGAAGTCCAGGTGATGGGGAACGCAGGCAGCAGAGCCGGCTACCTTGGTTGGTGACGGCCTGTGTGGTACGGAGTCGTACGTAGAGGAGGTTCCGATCGCGACACTGGGTGCAGGCTCAAAGCTTGGCGGAAGATGCATTGGAGTCGCTTTGCGTCACCCTAAATAGCCAGGCGGTATAGAGATACTGGAGGAACTATACGTGATCACGTGGCCTGCAGAGGCAAAGAGATCCGTGGGGCCAGCGATCTGACCTTCGACGTCAGACCGTCGGTCCACCATTGCTGCGAGAAGGATTGCTCGTTTATGTGATGTACAGCCTGTGGTGTCACCGCCAGACACCACACTTTCTAGGTGGTAGCTTTTAAATCTGCCACGGTCCGGTAGTATACGTCGGACCCGCGTGTCGCCACTGTCAGTGATAGTAGACCGAGCGCCACCACACGGCAGGTCTAGAGAGACGTCCTGGCACTCGCCCCAGTTGTACAGCAGACTTTGCTAGCGAAGCCACACTGACAAGTACGCTCTCATTTGCCGAGACGATAGTTAGCATAGCCTTCAGCTAAGTCATTGGCTACGACCTAGCAAGCCGCAATAGCTTTGATAATTAATATTTTGAAACATGTATCATCAAGAGCGATGTTCTACAAAAGTGGATTTAAGTTAAGTATTACAGCAACTGCGTCCATTTTCTAAGTTCTCATTTCCTTTTAACTGTTCCAGACCTCACGCCAATCTGCGTGAGCTTAACGCGTGCCTTTCGGCTTCCTCTCGTTGTGACTTGGCTGTCTTGCTAAGTCACAACACAGCCCATACACAGCAACTTCCATGGTCAGCTACCGTTTCATCCAGTGTCAGAAACTAAAACACTGTGCATGTAAAGTAATACGTCAATGAACTGTGAACTTAAACCCCAGACAATGCAGTAGTTTGATTAGGAGATAGTACCACTAAGAAAACGAAATTATTGAAACCATTAAATAATGTAAAACCATGTGTAGCAATATGTGCAAATCATTACAAATGGTCGTCATCGGAGATGCAACCCTGGAGATAACGTCAAGCAGAGCAGTTGAAGATAGTTAGGAATGAGAGGAAGTAGGGACTGGATGTTGTGTGGAAAGTGCTGAGTAAGGTCGAACTATATGAAGGAATAATGTAGCAATCAACGAATTTAAGACAGAATATTGAGGGCTGCAGGTAGTACTGAATAGCGAATATCAAATTACTCGAACAAGCTTATTTTTGACAAAGTGCAACATAGTAGTGTAACAGGTAATAACAGTATATGGTAACGATAGGTGTGGTATTGTAAGTAGGCCGTTCAGGTTTTTATGTTGATAACGCCACGTAGTGCTTTGTATGAAAATCACGGACTGTGCTGTGTGCAGTTTGTGGCTGGTTTGCATTGTTGGAATTTTTGCTATTGTTGTGTTGGGCAGATGGACGTGAACAGCCGTGTAGCGTTGCGCAGTTGGCCGTGAGCCGCCAGCAGTGATGGATGTGAGGAGAGGTATGGGAGAATTTTGAGAGCGGACGACCTGTACGTGTGTCCGTCAGAAAAAGGAAATTTGTAAGACTGGATGTCATGAACTGACATATATATATATATATATATATATATATATATATATATATATATATATATATATATATATATATATATATAATGACTTTTGAACACTATTCAGGTAAATACATTGTTTGTTCTGTACCAAAATCTTTCGTTTGCTAACTATGCCTATCAGTTGTCAGTGCCTTCAGTAGCTAGAATCTTTTATTTAGCTGGCAGTATTGGCGCTCACTGTATGGCAGTAGTTCGGGTAACGAAGATTTTTGTGAGGTAAGTGATTCATGAAAGGTATAGGTTATTGATGGTCAGGGCTATTCTTTTGTAGGGTTTATTGAAAGTCAGATTGCGTTGAAGGAAAAAAATGTTGTGTGTCACTTTAGTGATGATAAGAATAAGTAACGAGAGAAATGTCTGAGTACGTTCAGTTTTGCTCAGCTGTTTGAAAATCAAATAACGTAGAGGTTTTCCAGCACTGTCATTTATAAATTTTTCTAAGGCGATGTTTCAGTATTATAACAGAGAAAATAATAGGTGATAAATCAAAGGCGATGTTTAGGTCTCTCTTATTTCAATAAATCATTTACCTACAAACTTATCCATCAAGAAAGGATCGATTCACTCCATCGCAGCTGAACTCAATTGCAAAGAATTGATTTGTATAGCAGGGGTTGCAGCATAGTTCTTCGGACGAAGGAAACGTCTTGGGTCTGTAAGCATTGTTTGCATGTCGTAGAATCTCTACGTAGATTTCCTTGCACTTAGATTCCATTGAAAACCGCAGTTAGATTCAGTAGCAAGGACAGACGTATAAATTAGCAAGGCTTATAGCCATTAAAATTTAACAGACAGAGAACAGTAGACAAGCAACCGTCTGACTTCATAACTTCGACTTGGACATTTCCGGAACCTCAGACCGTCAGATTTCTCTCTGGCACTATTCCTGAAAGCCTGGACCATTTTCAAGGAAACCTCCTGTAGGAGGAGACGCTGCTCGCTGAAGTAATGCTAGACTGTAAGAACTCAGCTTTACGATCAGGTCCAGCCTTTCTATAGTAACTGACAGCCCTGTAACAGTTCGTGAAATGGCGAAAACTTGAGAGCCCAGGCGTGGCGAGTGAGAGCATAAGAAATGTTTCGTTCGAGGAGCTGAGAAGTGGTATCGGTAGCAAGGAAGTGGAGGTGTTCTAAGTTAATGGTGTGCAGCGTTTTGCCTTCAACACATCCAAGTCATGACAGAAGACTATTAGGGTTTAACGTTCCATCCACAAAGAGGTCATAACAGACGAATTGATAGTTGCGGGTCTTACCTTGCATAATTCATCACCGTTGGACTGATGATGGTCAGAATGGTAACGATGCCTGCACGCAAAGAGGGCTCGAAGATCTTGCGTCCCCACTGTCGGAACTCGTGGTCAGGGTTCCGCTGGCAGTTGCACTCTTGGCCGAAGGCGACGGAGGAGATGACGTCAGTGGTGAACCGCGCAATCAGCTCGCGCACCTCCACCGACTGCCCGCGGTCCACCATTTCCCCCACCACGTCCGCCATCTCGCGCCCGTTGTCCTGGATAGTCTATCACATAAATGCATACACCTTGTCAGTGGCCGTAAGAGAGAAGCGTGTTTCAGCAAACTAGCGTGTTCCTATTGCTGGATTCAGGACTTTTATGAGATAGAACTTGAGACGTAAATGAAGGTAATTTCCGCGTTACCCCTTGGGAGTGTTACAGGGACATTGTTGTTTGCAGTGTATAAATATGATCTTGTGGATATCGTCGGAACCTCCGTCAAGCTTCTTGCAGATGACGCCGTTGCCTACAGCAAGACGGTAACGCCATACGACTGTAGCAAAATGCAGGAATATATCCGGAGAAACTGTGGCTGTTTCGGGTACTGGCAGTTGCTACAAACGTAAAGAAACGTATCATAAGTAGGCGGAGAGATCCACCACTACCCGATTAGGGCTTTGTTGAAAACGTTTTCTTTATTTATAGACTCAATCACATTCTTATGACACAGTCATAACTGGTTTCGGCCATACAGTGACCATCTTCAGATTCTAAAGGCGGCATACACGGAACACAGGTTCATGCGTTGTCAAACTCTAAAATAACTAGGACGAACGTAAAATAACTAAGACTAAACATCCGAAGCGACCTAAAGTGAATCGACCACATAACAGAAATTGTAGGAAAAACCGATGCCAGGCTGAGATTCAGTGGACATATACACCGAAGAGCCAAAGAAACTGGTACATCTGCCTAATATTATGTAGGGCCCCCGCGAGCAAGCCGAAGTCCCGCAGCAGCACGTGGTATAGACTCGACTAATGTCTGAAGTAGTACTAGAGGAAACTGGCGCCATGAATCCTGCAGGGCTGTCCATAAATCCCTAAGAGTAATAGGGAGTGGAGATCCCTTCTGAACGGCACGTACCAAGGCATCCAGATATACTCAATAATGTTCATGTGTGGGGAATTTGGTGGCCAGAGGAAGTGTTTAAACTCAAGAGTGTTCCTGGAGCTACTCTGTAACAATTCTGGACATGTGGCGTGTTGCATTATCGTGCTGGAATTGCCCAAGTCCGACAATGAACATGAATGGATGCAGACAGGATGTTTACTTACATGTCAGCTCTCAGAGTCGTATCTAGACGTATCAGGGGTCGCATATCACTCGAGGTGTTCAGGCCCCACACCATTACAGAGCCTCCACCAGCTTGAACAGTCCCCTGATGACATGCAGGGTCCACGGATTCATGATGTTGTCTCCATACCCGCACACCCATTCGCTCGATACAACGAGACTCGTCCGACTAGGCAACATGTTTCCAGTCCAATGTTGGTGTTGACGGGACCAGGCAAGGCGTAAAGCTTTGTGTCTTGCAGTCACCAAGCGAACGCGAGTGCGTCTTCGGCTTCGAAAGCCCCACACCGAATATATTCCGTTGAATGGTTCACACGCTGACACTTGTTCATGGCCCAGCACCGAAATCTGCAGCAATTTGCGGAAGGGTTGCACTTGTCACGTTGAACCGTTATCTTCAGTCGTCGTTGGTCCTGTTCTTGAAGGTTCTTTTTCGGCCGCAGTGATGTCGGAGCTTTGGTGTTTTACCGGTTTCCTGATATTTACGGTACACTCTCAAAATGGTCGTACGGGGAAATCGGCACTTCATCGCTACAATGGAGACGCTGTGTCCCATCGGTTCTGTGCCGACTATAGAACCACGTTCAAACTCACTTAAACTTCGATAACCTGCCACTGTAGCAGCAGTAACCTATCTAACAACTGATATTCTGCCTGTTTACATATCTCTGTATTTGAATAGCATGCCTATAGCAGTTTCTTTGGCGATTCAGTGTAATTTATCCACGAAACAAAGGCTGAAAAAACCCTTGTTTGACAGACTCTTGGATAATGTTCATTGACCTGGACTCTTTTACCAAGTAGGATTAAGGCAACCGATGGCGAGTATTCGACAAAGGATTCACGTTTCGCGCTGGGATCGTTTAGGCGGGGCGTGTCCGTTACGGAAATTCCTTGTGTATCACGGAGAATTTTGCTGTAGAAATTCCCAGAAATCAGAGCTCGTACGGATTGCGACTGTTCCCAGGCGCCGTTCGCGATTCGAACAGAGAAGCGGGTAAGCGATGGTGGTGTGAGATCTACCATCTGCCACACAGTATGGTGTGACCTTGAAGAGGATAGACGTAGATGTTAAAAGATTAAAAAGAAGTCTGTAATTCTTTTTATTACAAAAATCTATGCTTTTATATGCAGTTTACCTCACGTAACGTGTTGAGGATTTTCTGACGTCCCAACTACATACAAACAACAGGAGGCACGTAAAGCTTAATGGTGGCGGCGCAACGGAAACGAAATCTCTCAGTGCAGAACAGACATCAGAGAGGATGAAAACAGGTAATTAGTGCAACTGAAGAGGTAGTTCACGTAGTAAATGCTGAATTTTTTTCCGATAGTCTAGATAAACTTGCACTCAGATGCCAAATAGTTCAACCACACTATGGACTAGGAGATTTAAAAAAAATGATCGATCAATGCGATTTCGCTAAAATTTGGTTACTTGCATTGTTGCTCCTCGCTTCACAGCTTCGAGAATTATAATGTTCTCGAATTGTAAGGATATTGTATTTCACGTTACAAAGCTATTACATTTTGAAGAACAAGGAACTAAAACTGGGAAACAGAAGAAAATTCACCACCTGCTTTGCTCAATCTCCAACATGGAATAAAGACATTATGAGGGTTACTTTTCTCTTGTTGTACTTGAAGTGTATGGTTCGACAAGGCGTTAAAAGCCCACAATTATTGTGGCAGTGTTCGCATTTAACGAGCTACCTTGTAAGAGGTATGCGCTGCCTGAGATATGTAAGCTATAAGAGAATCTGAGACCAAAGAGTAGTGTTGACGGCAGTACGAACTGTGTAGCAGTAGCAGTAAGTTGTTGCTAGCGAGCAGTCGCCTGTTGTCGCTTGTGAGTCCTGTCTGGTGTATCATGTTGGTTGGGCCGGTCGCGGTGCAGCGATGCCGGATCCTGAGTATTATTGTATAAGGTAAAAAAAGCAGCCTCGCGCATATCTAGTAACATTATGTAAACTCAGATGTAAATCTTTTAAAAAATGTCCTAATAATAATCTTTGTCTAATTTCTAACAAGCATTCATTTCAATTTAAAGAATTTAATTTTTTTTAATGCATGATAATTCCGATTGTTGCAAAAGAAAAATCATTTGCTTCCTTTCATAAATAATAAATGTATAGGCCAGCATTGCACAGAGCTGTGCCGGGAAAAGCTATTGTAAGAGCAGATAGTTGCCGACTTTATCGAGGTGAGAATTTTTGCTTTTTATTCAGAATGATCTTACAGGGCCATGACGCAGCACTGCTGTCGTCCAAATTTTACCAGGTTATTGAATTTATTTTTTATTACGAGCTTTAGGAATTTTTCTGTTTCGGGCTTACATTAAATGGGAAACAAAATTTTGTGAAGAGGTTAAATGAATGAATTTCTGTAGGGAGGTTATAAATGGGACCCAATTTTGTTCTGAGGTTACACAAAAATTAGAATCATTAACCAAATAATATTTAAAATTATTTCGTGTGGGGAGGTTACAACCTGTCGGGATAAAACAAGTTTATTTGGTTCCTTAAATTGCTGCAACCCACAAGACTCATGTGTCCAGGCGGCAGCGACATACCCCTACACGGGGCAACAAAGTGCCTGAGCAGATTTCCTTGAAATGCAGTTCTAACCAAGTACGACACGCAGTTCGCTGTGAACGAGCTCTGCAGACAGTCTCCCGGATTACAAAAATTGCGTTTTTTTAGTCGGGTACACACTCATAACACGCCTGCCACATTTGTCTGACTTCAGATCATTAACTAATGGCCGCTGAATACTGTATATCGGCTACCTTCCACGCAACATGTGCTGCCACCTTCTAGATAAGTATAGGCGTGAAATTTAAAACGATACGCGGTATTCTGAAGTTTGTGACTTATTTACGACTCAGCCTCTTAGTGCTACAGTCATGCTCATAAATTAAGGATAATGCTGATACATGGTGTAACAACGCTCTGGTGGGCGGTTTGCGGATTTAAATCACCTCGGTGTATAACCACGTGGTGCATATGAGCTGCGGTCGTCGCACGGTGGCGCTGGCAGCAGTCCACATACGCAGGGGCGTGTTGGTGCATGTGAGAGTACAGTGCAGCGAGTAAGTGTGCTGACGTTTCAGACGTGCTAATGGTAACTGTGTGTTGAAAATGGCTCAAAGAACACATATTGATAACGTTATGAGGGGTAGAATACTAGGACAGAAGCTGGTCAAAACCAGCAGGTCGTAGGAAGGGCCCTCCGCGTGTACAAAGTGTGATCTCAAGATAATGGCAACGATTCCAGCAGACAGGAAACGTGTCCGCGCGCTACAGTACGGGACGTCCACACAGTGCAACACCACAAGAAGACTGATATCTCAGCATCAGTGCCCGCAGACGGCCACGGAGTACTGCAGGTAGCCTTGCTTGGGAACTTACTGCAGCCACTGGAACAGTTGTCACCAGACACACAGTCTACAGACGACTGAACAGACATGGTTCCACTGACCCCTGGTCACAGGAGAGCCCGTAAAGCCTGGTGTCAAGAACACAGTACATGGTCATTGGAACAGTGGTACCAGGTTATGTTCACGGACGAGACCGGGTATAGTCTGAACAGTGATTTTCACCGGGTTTTCATCTGGCGTGAACCAGGAACCAGATACCAACCCCATAATGTCCTTGAAAGGGGCCTATATGGAGGTCATGGTTTGATGGTGTGGGGTGGGATTATGATTGGTGCACGTACACCCCTTCATGTCTTTGACAGAGGTACTGTAACAGGTCGGGTGTATCGGGACGTCATTTTGCAACAGTATGTCCGCCTTTTCAGGGGTGTAGTAGGTCTCACCTTCCTCCTGATGGATGATAACGCACGACCTCACCGAGTTGACGTTTTGGGGCAGTACCTTGAAACAGAAGATATCAGGCGAATGGAGTGGCCTGCCTGTTCTCCAGACCTAAACCCCATCGAGCACGTCTGGGACGCTCTCGGTCGACGTATCGCTGCACGTCTTCAAACTCCTAGGACACTTCAGGAGCTCCGACAAGCACTGGTGCAAGAATGGGCGGCTGTGCCCCAGCAGCTGCTCGACCACCTGATGCAGAGTATGCCAACCCGTTGTGCGGCCTGTGTACGTGTGCGTGGTGATCATATCCCATACTGATGTCGGGGTACATGCGTAGGAAACAGTGGCATTTTGTAGCACATGTGCTTCGGGACGGTTTTCTCAACTTACCACCAATACCGTGGACTTACAGATCTGTGTCGTGTGTGTTCCCCATGTGCCTATGCTATTAGCGCCAGTTTTGTGTAGTGTCACGTTGTGTGGCACCACATTCTGCAGTTATCCTTAATTTATGAGCATGAGTGTAGTAAGCCTCTATGACCAGTCACTGTCATATAAAGAAAAGTTGCACGCAAAAGTATGATACACTTTGCGTTTTGTACAAAACTACCTGGATAATACCTTGAACTTCAGCCTAGACTACCATTATCCTAAGTAATATTTTAACAAGTTATCATGTCGCTATTATGACATATAGCTGGGCGCACAGTTCGGGTCAGTAGTCTATGTGCCAGTGTCCAGCGTTACATTGCAGTCCAAATTTTATAGTCGTCCGGATTAACCGTTATGGGGTAACAACAGGGTGACGGTGGAAAAAGCTCTAATTTCTTTTTTACTACGGAATTCCAATGTATATACATTGAAGAATTCTTTCCCAAAATATCTAAAAAGTAGGGATTCCGTGAGCGTTTGAAGCTCATCGTTCACGGCACGCCTCGGCGTTAGAGAACCGGTTCCCCGCTCACGCTCCTCATTTAAAGCGATTCGAGTAAAACTGATTTGATGGAGCGTCGTTTGAGCGGTTTTACTCAAAATGTGAACGAAAGTTTCAATAGTCTCATTTGAAGATACGCTCTAAAAATAGCGTCCAACCGAAGCGAAATTGTCACCATCGCTTCCAATTTGGCCGTATGTATATTCAGTGTAGACTGTACTGCATTAAGCACTTGGAAAATGCTCTTCAAGTCAAAATCGGTGACGAAATGCGCCGATTCTGTGAGGATAGAGACACCAGCGGCGATGGATGCGGTCAGCGACGAAAAGACCGTTAAGGACGAAAATGAGGGTTTATCAGGTAAAAGTAACAGAAATTGGCCACCCACTAGCCGGGGCGACAATTATATGGAGCAGGCATCGATGATATCCCGCAAGTTTAAAGTTTTGTCCCTTTTCTTATATGATAAATACCTGTTAAACTTTAAACGGTTTTTTTCTCAAAACAATGTTTTTCGGCATGGCTGTTGTCACCCACCCTACAATTTTTATTCGACTTTAATGATTTTTGGCCTTCCTTGAAGGAAACTGAATTCTCTCGAGTTCATCGTAGCCGATGTTTTTATGCTCAAGTTTTGTATTTTTTTTTTTCCAGCTAAGAAAGAGGTGTCCAAAAATGGCCACATTTTTCAAATTTCACCCGTTTTTTTTTTTCAAATCCCTATTATGAACTGAAAATACATCTGTAAGGGTCAGGGTGATATGCAAATTTCGTGTTTCAGATAACCACAACCGGATTTACAGCGACAACCGTCTATCTACCTCATTTCGGAGCTACCTCGGGAAAATCCCAATTACAGTGAAGATATTAATATTTTTCAATAAAAATAGCAGTTGCAGCAAATCTCATTTCTCTACTACATTCCAGTACGGAGAAAGAAAAATCCTGAATTTCAGCAATATTCTCGTCCATCATCCTGTCCTTCGCCCTTAAGGCTTGTGAATGGAAGCACATGAATAGTACGGGAACGTTACGCTCTGTACGAGACTATCAGCCTCCTGGGAGGACCTAACTGAGAGCGGGCAGATGGTGAGATTTTGGAATTCAGTACGGTGTTGGCCCACCCTTAGCCTTGATGATAGATTCCACTCTCTCAGGCACACGTTCAAACAGGTGCTGGAAGGTTTCTTGGGAATTGCAGCCCTTTCTTCACGGAGTTCTACACTAAGGAGAGGTATCGATAACGGTCGGTAAGGCCTGGCACGAATATTAGTTGGAAACGGTGAAGAGTCAATACTGCTACATCTTCAGGGAGATCAACCAGATCAGACGTGACGTTTGAAACTACTGATTTTTTAGTAACGTCTATAAAGACGTCACGAACGTCGGTTTTTCATTATTGTGTCTCCCTCCATAAAGACAAAAATTCCGTAATGGTGAGGTTCCATTTACACGACCAGAATATATAGCGTAGATGAAGTTTCCCATCAGTGATGAAGCAAAACGTTCTGTACGGAGAAAAATCGAAGAAGACTAAACGGCATTGTTATGAAGTCAAGTTTTCTTAATGTAGTGGTAATCGATTGTGGACCTATAGGCCACGACAGTCTTCAAACTAGTCTGTATTGTCGTCGACCGCTTTGGTGGTCATCTCCACATAAGGGAAAGATTTATAGCTTTCGAGAGACAATTTTCGCATCAAAGCCGTTGGGTTTGTGGCACAAAACGATTACGCTGTGAAACCGCATCACGCATCAACTCACCTTGAACATCCCCTTTAGTTTTCCAGATGTGAACGTAGGGCTCAACTTGATTCTCAGCTGGCGCCACTTCTTTCCTCCCAACGCAAAGAGATGTTGGTTGAGAGGTTCTTCGTCGTCGATGAACAGTCCCCTGTCGTGGAACGTCCCGAAATCCTTGACAAGGACGTGGCGAATGAGTTCAGGGTCACGGATAAGCAGCAGTGGCCGACGGAACCCGTAAAACCCGACATACCTCTCTCCTGAAATGAAAACAGAGCAGAGTTACGACATAAACTGACGGCGCACATCTTTCTGATGTAATAAAACTTAGATGCCACCACAACGATCGTACCGATTCTCAGTGTTAGCTAGATCCGCAATTGAGACAAATAGAAAATCGTGTGGGACATGACGCGACATTTCGAAGCCCACACGAGCTCTATGGTGAGGATCCCGGTGAACTTGGTCAGTCTATGCTTGATACGACTTAGGCCAACCAGATCTGCTGTTGACTTTACCTGGCCTGCTTTGTTATCTAATAGCGACACGGATAATGGAATAGTGGCTTTTATGCTGGCATTACACTATCATATTTCTGTGTCAAAGCTGATATGTCAAATATTTATGTCAAAGAAATTTGATGGTGTAATAGGGAACTTTGTCAAATGTGGCCTGTTGTCAAATAAATATGATCAAATCTAGGGCATCGCCATAGATTTGATCATAAAAGTCGTTTGTCGCCTGTTCACTGCTACAGGTATGTGACATGTAACCGCTTTGAGCGCTGGCGTCGCTACAGCTATTTGACATCCGTGTAATGTGTTTCTAAACATGGCTTCGAAGTTGGTGTGTTTCTTCGACTCTTATGGATTTTTTTTATATACACTTGCTCCGACTACTGTTTGGGGTGACAAAGTGGCTCAGTGTATGCTATTAATTGTGTCTTGATGGGCAGGTGGAATACCCGTCAGGCGACTACATGTCCACATTCACAGCTACAGCCATCCACCTCTACATCTCGAAACATCCAGGTTGCTTTTCTACAAGCCGGAATAGAGGATGTGGTCACACTCTAAAATAAAAAGTTCTTTCTTAGCTTTCTCTTCTACTTCGTTTATGTTTGAATTCTGAATGCCACAAGCTAGAAAGCGCTTCATCCGTTTCGCACTTTTTATTAATTTTATATTTGTTGGAACACGGATTCCATTAATCAAATTATTCAAAAATAGAAATAGTTCTTATTGCCCATATAGTTTACTAAACATTTACTTATCTTCACGTATTTCTCCTTCCGTGCTCTATAAATCGCTTCAAACGTTTCTGAAATTACTTTGGTTAATGTGCATTGTAATATTCGAGTGCTGTGTTGTGAACTAGAGTAACTCGCTCTGCATCAAGAAATCGCAGTCTCACAGTTTGTCTGTCTTCTGCACATATAGCATTTCTCAAGAGAGTACTCTGTTTTTCAATATGAGAAGCCCCTTTACCGAGTAAATACTGAAATACTCTCTCATCCACTCGTATGTAATTTATGTATTAATTCCTGAATTCCTCCACTTGTAGGTCTCACAACAAATTTTGCTCAATGCTTTTATTATATCGAAGTAATACCTAAGGCTTCATCCGAGTATGTTTCCTTTTTTCCGTTGCTTTATTCCAAATACGCACACAATGCAATTGTGGTACTAAAAACTGCAACGCATAACAACAAGCTGTTGTCCACCATCTCGAAATTTGACGAAGTATTTGACGGCAGTGTAATACCTCTTTTTAGCGCCACGTCATAGACCTTTGTCAAAGAAATTTCGCGAATATTTTATCATATTCCATTGTCACCGATGTTGCGAGTGCGCTAAACACCTCTACAAGAACAGAACAAACAACAACATAAAATGCGCTGCACGTCGCAGGAGTGTGCGGCTGCTAAGGACAAATAGTCGTTAGCAAACTACTTCTGGACCACCATCCGGATCTCAGTTGTAGCTGGCTTGTTCATGTACGTGGGGCTCTGACCGAGGGTAGTGTTTACCCAGGTAGTAATGAGACCAAAATGATAATGCCGCTAGTGCATCGAGACTATCTCTAAGGACTGGAGTAGATATCGTTATGATGTTTTGAGGCCATTCCATGTATTTTTGGTCTGGTTCACAGCAAGCCAGGCCGATATTGTGGGCAGGCGAGTAACCATCGACACTGCCTCTTAGCTCCACGTGTCTACGAGAACATGTCTGCTTTTCTTTAGCTGTCTGTTACTGGTCTGTAGTCTACCTCTCTCTTCTCTACATTAATCATTTAATTTCAACCAGATCGAAATCACTGCAGCATGTGAAGAAGAAACGGACGCCGTCACAGTTCAGAGATAAGCAGACCATCAGCTGGTTGGGATGGTTAGGACGTCTTTGACAGGCAAAATTCATTAATTTAGATCCCTCCAAAGAACAAGACAGCTCCGAATACAGAACACTACCTTCGGAGTGATGACTGTCCTTATCGAAGGTAAACTGAAGAGCCAAAGAAACTGGTACACCTGCCTAATATCGTGTAGGGCACCCGCGAACACGCAGAAATACTGCAAAACGACGTGGCAAGGACTCGACTAAAGTCTCAAGTAGTGCTGGAGGGAACTGACATCATGAATCCTGTAGGGCTATCCATAAATCCGTCAGAGTACGAGGGATTGGAGAGCTCATCTCAACAGCATGTTGCAAGGCATCGAAGATATGCTCAATAATGTTCATATCTGGGGAGTTGGTGGCCAGCAGAAGTGTTTAAACTCAGAAGAGTGTTCCTCGAGCCACTCTGGAGCAATTCTGGACGGTGGGGTGTTGCATTGTCCTGCTGAAGTTGCCCAAGTCCGTCGGAATGCACAATGGACACGAATGGATGCAAGTGACCAGACAGGCTGATTACATACGTGCCACCTGCCAGAGTTCTATCTAGACATATCAGGCGTCCCATATCACTCAACTGCACACGCCTCACAGCATCACAGAACCTCCACCAGCTTGAACAGTCTCCCGCTGACTTTTAAGGTCCATAGATTCTTGAGGTTGCCTCCATACCCGTACACGTCCAACCGCTGGAGAAAATTTGAAACGAGACTCATCCGACCAGGCAACATGTTTCCAATCATCAACAGTCCAATGTCGGTGTTGGTTCCAGGAGAAGCGTAAAGCTTTGTGTCGTACAGTAATTAAGGATGCACGAGTGATCCCTCGTGTACGAAAGCCCATATTTCCATATCGATGATATTTCTTTCAATTATGCCTGTTTACAGATCTCTGTATTTGAATACGCATGACTACACCAGTTTCTTTGGCGCTTCCTCACTGCTACATATCTGCGGCTGTGTAGCCATTTTCAGGGGTAGGCAGTGTAACCTGCCAATAAAAAAAAATTGGTCGCGGACAAACTATCGTCCAATCATACGTTCTTAAAATGTAACTCTCTGGCGATGGCACATAGCTGGCGGAACTTGGAAATTAGCAATGAAACAATAACAAATAATACGTATACCGTAGCTGAAACACCATATCGGCGTGCAGCAATCGCTCCTGGATAGGTGTATTATAATTTGTGCCAGATGATTTCAGTTAAAGTGGAATGCTACAGCCATCCATTACTATGTTTTGTAAAATATGTTTGTATCTGATTTTTTTTTTTTTTGTAGATATCTGATGATCGAACATACACTATTTGATCAAAAGTATCCGGACACCCCCAAACACACACGTTTCTCATATTAGGTGCATTGTGCTGCCACCTACTGCCAGGTACTCCATATCGGCGACCCAGAAGACATTAGACATTGTGAGAGCAGAATGGGGCGTTCCGCGGAACTCATGGACTTCGAACGCTGTCAGGTGATTGGGTGACTTGTGTCATACGTCTGTACGCCAGATTTCCACACTACTAAAAATCCCTAGGTCCACTGTTTCCGAGGTGATAGTGAAGTGGTAACATGAAGGGACACGTACAGCACAAAAGCGAACGGGCCGACCTCGTCTGTTGACTGCAGAGACCGCCTACAGTTGAATTGGGTCATAATGTGTAATAGGCAGATATCTATCCAGACCATCACACAGGAATTCCAAACTGTATCAGGATCCCTTGCAAGTACTATGACAGTTAGGTCGGAGATGAGAAAACTTGGATTTCATCGTCGAACGGCTGCTCATAAGCCACACATCACGCCGGTAAATGCCAACGATGCCTCGCTTGGTGTAAGGAGCGTAAACATTAGACGACTGAACAGTGGAAAAACGTTGTGTGGAGTGATGAATCACGGTGCACAATGTGACGATCCGATGGCAGGGTGTGGGTATGGCGAATGCCCTGTCAACTTCATCTGCCAGCGTGTGTAGTGCCAACAGTAAAATTCGGAGGCGGTGGTGTTATAGTGTGGTCGTGTTTTTCGGGGAGGGGGCTTGCAGCCCTTCTTGTTTTGCGTGACACTGTCACAGCACAGGCCTACCTTGATGGTCTGGTTGGGTTGTTGGGTTGTTTTGCGTGAAGAGACCAAACAGCGAGGTCATCGGTCTCATCGGATTAGGGAAGGACAGGGAAGGAAGTCGGCCGTGCCCTTTGAAAGGAGCCATCCCGGCAGTTGCCTGGAGCGGTTTAGGGAAATCACGGAAAACCTAAATTAAGATGTCGGGAGGCGGGACTTGATGTTTTAAGCACCTTCTTGCTTCCCACTGTTGAAGAGCAATTCGGGATGGCGATTACATCTTTCAACCGATCGAACACCTTTTCGTAATGCACGGCCTGTGGTGGAGTGGTTACACGGCAATAACATCTCTATAATGGACTGGCTTGCACAGAGTCATGACCTGAATCCTACAGAACACCCTTGGGATGTTTTGGAACGCCGACTTCGTGCCAGGCCTTACCGACCGTTATCGATACCTCTCCTCAGTGCAGGACTCCGTGAAGAAAGGGCTGCCATTCCCGAAGAAACATTCCAGCACCTGTTTGAACGTGTGCCTGCGAGAGTAGAATCTGTCATCAAGGCTAAGGGTGGGCCAACACCGTACTGAATTCCAGCATTACCGATGGAGGGCGCCACGAACTTGTAAGTCATTTTCCGTCAGGTGTCCGGATACTTTTGATCACATAGTGTATATTGTGTTCGAACATTATGAATTGCCTCGAAGAAAACGGTCTATTGACACACAGTCAACACTGATTTAGAAAACATCGTTCTTGTGAAACACAACTAGCTCTTTACTCACACTGTGTCGAGTGCTATTGACAAGGGATTTTAAATTCATTTCGTATTTCTAGATTTCCGGAAGGTTTTTGACACTGTACTACACAAGCGGCGTGTAGTGAAATTGCGTGCTTATGGAATATCGCCTCAGCTATACGACTAGATTTGTGATTTCCCGTCAGAGAGGTCAGAGTTCGTAGTAATTGACGGATAGTCATCGAGTAAAAGTAGTGTTATAAGCCCTTTGCTGTTCCTTATCTACGTAAACGATCTGTGAGAGAACCTCAGCAGCCGTCTTCGGTTGATTGCAGATGACGCAGTCGTTTATCGACTAGTAAAGGCATCAGAAGATCAAAACAAATTGCAGAACGATTTAGAAAAAATATCTGTATGGTGCGAAAATTGGCAATTGACTCCACATAACGAAAAGTGTGAGATCGCCCACATGAGTGCTAAATGAATCCGCTCAACTTCGGCTACACGATAAAGTGCAGCGGCAGCAGCCGAGCCGACAGGAGGCAGCACTTGTCTGATAAACTGTAAACTAATTGAGTCTTTGTTTTTTGTTCACGTACTTCTGCCAAGAAGTGAGCTGTACGTGCGTATTTTACTGTGTAGACTAGTGGTTAGAAAATTAATAGTAGTTTTTGTTTTTGCGTAAGTCTTGTGAATATCCTTGTGCAGTGTAAATTTTCCCGTCGCCAGAAACTCTGTGGCGCTACGAAGTTTTAATTTTGTGCTAGTAGACAGCACACAGTTTAGATCAGTGCATTCTAGTTTGAATATTTATCTCGCGCAGTAACTTTTCGGCAAACAGAATTTCTAATAACTGGTATCTTTAAATACATCATCTTCAGTAGAAAATTTTATTTCTGTTTAATAGTTTGCGGTCCCAGAATACAGTGAGAAATCTGCACAGCAACTTTTAGTGTTACTTTGTTCTCCCTTGGTACATTTTCAAGCTCAATATTGCCATTTGAGATCTTATATCTATTTTGTACACAGTACGATATGGCTAGGAACTGTGCTTGTTGTGAGCGGATACGAGGAGAGTTGGCTGCTGTCCGTAAACAGCTAGAAGCTGCGTTGGCTTCCGTCGAAACGCTTCTAACTAATGTTCAAAGTTGCGGTAAAGTAGGGGCACCAGTGACGAGACCTACGACATCTTTGGTGCCACTGGAATCTCATGCCATATTTGGTGATGTGGCGCAGACGCATAGCGAAATTCTGCATGAGCCGCTGAAGTGTCGGAACACTGATGCTGTAGATGACCTCCTGAATCGCTCATTTCAGCTCAGCAGTGGTTTTGGGACTATTGCTGTATACCTTGTCTTTAATGCAGCGCCACAAAAAGGCGTCCCACGTGTTCAGATCAGGGGAATATGGTGGCCAATCGAGGCTCATGCCATTGGCCTCTGGGTACCCCAGAGACAAGTGCGGTTCCCAGAGTGCTCCTCCGAGACATCAAACACTCTCCTGCTTCGATGGGGTCGAGGTCCGTCTTGCACCAACCGCATCTTGTCGAAATCAGGTTCACTTTGGATAAACGGGGAGAAATCAGCTTCCGAAACCTTCACATACCGTTCGGCAGTCACAGTGCCATCAAGGAATATCGCACCGATTACTCTCTGACTGGTTCAAATGGCTCTGAGCACTATGCGACTTAACTTCTGGGGTCATCAGTCGCCTAGAACTTAGAACTAATTAAACCTAACTAACCTAAGGACATCACAAACATCCATCACACACAACCATTTGCTGTTCGCCGGCAGGTTTTCCAGGAAGTGGTGGCAAACTCCTTCCATCCTCTGGCAATCACTCGCTCTACAGCCAGTCCTGTCGGCCACCACCGAAACTCGTTTAGAAGTATCCGGAGAAGTCCGTGATTTTCTGGCTGCAGAGAGCCTCTTCCACCCCCTCAACCTCCCCTCCCCCTCCCCCTCCCTAGATACCGGTGAACCAGCTGTGGCATCCCCAATACCCACAGGACGAACTCATAGACTAAGCAGAAAATGGTGCGTTGCAAATGCACAAAGCATGTCTAGAGGGGATAGGCAAAATAATGTGAGGAGTGGTAATAATGGGATGGTTGTGTTTGACGGTCAGCAACGCAGGTAATGCAGGTGTCGCACTGGACACTGTGCGTGTTCAGTACGGACTACGCATCAGTGCAGGTTGTTTACGAGTAGTGCACACTTCGTATTTCCATCCAGAGGCTGAGGTCGACGTGCAATGAAAGACCTAACAGAGTTCTCAAGAAGGCAGATTGTGGAGGTCCGATTAGATGCAGCATCAGTAACCAAGACAGTCACTGAATGTTCCAAGAGCAACTGTTTCAACAGTCATGAGAGCGTACACAACAATATTACAGACGTCATCGTGTAAACGTAATAGTGGGCGCAAATGCAAAACTAAATGACAGAGATCGTCGTACACTAACACGGATTGTGTCAAAACAACACACAGCTACAGCGGTTAAAGTGACTGCAGAGCTCAGTAGCCATTTTAGATACCCCGTATCTATCGACACTGTCCGCCAATAACTCCATAAAGCGAATATTCATGTACGAGCTGCTATTCCGAAACCATTAGTGACGACAAGCATTGCAAAGAAGCGTAAAACATTGTGTCAGGGACATAAATCTGGACGTCTAACCTGAGGAAATACATCATATTTTCCGACGAGTCGACGTTTTCGTTATTTTCAACATCGGGCCGGGTTTACGTCTGGAAAACCCCAAAAGAAGCCTACAATCCTGACTACTTGATTCCAACAGTTAAGTGTGGAGGTGGTTGTGTGATTATGTAGGCAGCCATATCATGGTATTCTGGTGGTCCCAACATTACTCTCAAAGGCCGTGTTACAGCCATCGATTACGTGAACATTTTAGGTGATCAGGTGCACTCCATGATTCAAATGTTGTTCCATAACAATGATGCCATATTTCAGGACGATAACGCACCCATTCACACAGCCAGGACAGTACAATAATGGTGTGAGGAGCATGCAACTGAAGAACGTCTTCCCCACCCAGTACAGTCCCCGGACTTGAACGTTATCGAACCCTTGTGGGCGCTATTGGAGCGCAGATTCCGGAGCAAATTTCCATCTCTCTCGTCACTAAAGGAATCAGAAGAGTCTCTGATCGAAGAGTGGCACAACATTCCACTGGAGACTATACAATCGTTATATTCCACTATTCCAAGAAGAAATGCAGCTGTATTACGGATAAATGGGTGTTCAACTCCCTATTAACAAAACCATTCCCAAGTAATTTTGGGTGTTCACATAGTTTTCCCTATCTCCTGTTTATTATCACAGCTTATAGCACAGACTCGCTTAATTAGTAATGAACAGTTCCGTATAACTGACGAAAATTTAAAATTCCTTACTTGGAAGCTGATTGTACATTTTCTGCAGTGTCTCGCCGATAGATTCTTGGCCTAGGATGCTTCTCCGGAAGTTTCCAAACGGAACTGTAGGTTCCGCGTACGGCACCCCCTTGTTCTTCCAGTATCTGTAACTACTGGAGAACCACAGGTAGAGGGAGAGCACGGCCGCCGACAAGACGACCACCAACTCGGCGATCCAAGAGTCCAGGAGCAGCGCCATCTTCAGTCTAAAAAAAAGGAAGCAGGGAGCGTGTAACATTATTATCGAGTATGAGTGGTTAGTACAGTGTAATTAACTGTATATAATTATGAAGTGTTTATTCTTTACGCGTTAAGTTCTTTGAATTGTTGGAGGGAAATGGAAAATTGTGATGCATTTTTTGATTTAACTTAACAGTGTTCTAAAATAATGAAACCGTCTGTTTGTGAAAACAAAATTGTATGTCGAAAACTGGTTCATACTTAGGGATCTTCCATTGTGAAATAGAAAAGACGTAGGGAACCCCCTCCACTACCGAAGGGGTTGGCGCGCGAGAAAAGGTGAAAGTGGTGGTCAATTTGGGCGGCAACAGAGAGACCACGAGACGCAGTCAGTGGCTAGCAGTCGCATAGTCAACACCACTGGTGCCAAGTGAGGTATTCCGAAACCAAATCTATGATGGAATGGCCTCGGATGGGGCTCCGGCCTTAAAATGGTGCTGTCGCATTTGAAAAGGCGCTAAAGATAATGAATACACCGCCAAGAAGAATTAAATAGAGTTTAAAACCGCCAGAAGGAAATCTGATAGCCACCACGTGCTTGCCACCACTATTGCTCCACGGCTTCACCTACTTTGGAAAACCTATGTATGCCAATATGAACCAGTGTGCTTGTGTGTGCTTTTTCAATAATAATTCAAGTGTTGTAAAATTTGTGTTTGGATTTTGAAACTGTCGTCTTCATGATACCAAGCAGAGTCGTATCCTAAAAGTAATAAAGACCGAGTATCCTGTTTATGAAGAAATGCAAATTTGTTTCTATTTAAATGTGCCTAAATTTCAGTTTTAAAGTATATAAAAGTTGTTAGTTAAATCATTTGTTTTATAGATAAAGAGAGAGGCACATTACTTTAAACTTGTTAAAGAAGCTTTATTTTGCTTTGAATTGCTACTACTTTGATTGTACCAAAGTTAGTGCTAAAGAGTATAAATGTTGATAATTAAAATCTCTTGCTTACCAAGTAATGAAAAAGGCACATAATGCTAAACCTATTTGAAACTTTACTTTACCTTGAATTTATTTGCGAAGCTAAATAAGAATACTGCTAGTGTAAATTGTTATAAAGCATTGAGGACTAAATAATCTTAAGTGGGGTTGTAATTCAGTATTTATGTGATGCGAATTTTTTCTGAAATGTGTGCATAGTTGCTTATAAAGGAACGGACGGTTTAAGGGCCCCCACTTTAATCTTTGCTAGTAGGAAAAGTTTAATTTCAATTTTGTTTCTGCTATTTAAATCTGAAACATTACTACAGTGAAATGAATATGAAATGTGATAGTATAGTGTTATTTTATTGCATTTGTGATGTGTATGTTTTTGGTCCAACTTGAACTCTTGTCTGGTGCCACTTAGTCTTCTGAGATATTTGATAACATTTAGTGCTGACTTAGTTAATGGTTGAGGTAATGACTGTTATTAATAAGGGGAAGTCTCATTACATTGCTGCAACTGATTATCTGCACAATTGATAACTACTGCTACCAACTGTGCAGTTCGGCTCGTTGTTGTGTGTGTGTCCATTGCACTTTACTAATAAAAAATTTATGAAAGTCCCTTTTGAAAGAATATATATACAGGGTGGTCCATTGATCGTGACCGGGCCAAATATCTCACGAAATAGCGTCAAACGAAAAAACTACAAAGAACGAAGGGGGAAACCAGATGGCGCTACGGTTGACCCGCTAGATGGTGCTGCCATAGATCAAACGGATATTAACTGCGTTTTTTAAAATAGGAACGCCCATTTTTATTACATATTCGTGTAGTACATAAAGAAATATGAATGTTTTAGTTGGACCACTTTTTTCGCTTTGTGATAGATTGCGCTGTAATAGTCACAAACGTATGGCAAACAATTTTAAACGAACAGTTGGTAACAGGTAGGTTTTTTAAATTAAAATACAGAACGTAGGTACGTTTGAAAATTTTATTTCGGTTGTTCTAATGTGATACATGTACCTTTGTGAACGTATCATTTCTGAGAACGCATGCTGCATGATTACCTGTAAATACTACTTTAATGCAATAAATGCTCAAAATGATGTCCGTCAACCTCAATGCATTTGGCAATACATGTAACGACATTTCTCTCAACAGCGAGTAGTTCACCTTCCGTAATGTTCGCACATGCATTGACAATGCGCTGACGCATGTTGTCAGACGTTGTCGATGGATCACGATAGCAAATATCTTTCAACTTTCCATACAGAATGAAATCCGGTGACGTCAGATCCGGTGAACGTGCGGGCCATGGTATGGTGCTTCGACGACCAATCTACCTGTCATGAAATATGCTATTCAATACTGCTTCAACCGCACGCGAGCTATGTGCCGGACATCCATCATGTTGGAAGTACATCGCCATTCTGTCATGCAGTGAAAAATCTTGTAGTAACATCGGTAGAACATTACGTAGGAAATAAGCATACATTGCACCATTTAGATTGCCATCGATAAAATGCGGGCCAATTATCCTTCCTCCCATAATGCCGCACCATACATTAACCCGCCAAGGTCGCTGATGTTCCACGTGTCGCAGCCGTGGTGGATTTTCCGTTGCCGAATAGTGCATATTATGCCGGTTTACGTTACCGCTGTTGGTGAATGACGCTTCGTCGCTAAATGGAACGCGTGTAAAAAATCTGTCATCGTACCGTAATTTCCCTTGTGCCCAGTGGCAAAACTGTACACGACGTTCAAGTCGTCGCCATGCAATTCCTGGAGCATAGATGTATGGTATGGGTGCAATCGATGTTGATATACATTCTCAACACCGACGGGTTTGAGATTCCCGATTCTCGCGCAATTTGTCTGCTACTGATGTGTGGATTAGCCGCGACAGCAGCTGAAACACCTACTTTGGCATCATCATTTGTTGCAGGTTGTGGCTGACGTTTCACATGTGGCTGATCACTTCCTGTTTCCTTAAATAACGTAACTATCCGGCGAACGGTCCGGACACTTGGATGATGTCGTCCAGGATACCGAGCAGCATACATAGCACACGCCCGTTGGGCATTTTGATCACAATAGCCATACATCAACACGATATCTACCTTTTCCGCAATTGGTAAACGGTCCATTTTAACACGGGTAATGTGTCACAAAGCAAATACCGTCCGCACTGGCGGAATGTTACGTGATACCACGTACTTATACGTTTGTGACTATTACAGCGCCATGTATCACAAAGCGAAAAAAGTGGTCCAACTAAAACATTCATATTTCTTTACGTACTACACGAATATGTAATAAAAAATGGGGGTTCGTATTAAAAAAAATGCAGTTGATATCCGTTTGACCCTTGGCAGCGCCATCTAGCGGGCCAACCATAGAACCATCTGGTTTTCCCCTTCAAGCTTGACAGGTTTCGTTCTTTGTAGTTTTTTCGTTTGACCCTTATTTCGTGAGATGTTTGGCCCGGTCACGATCAATGGACCACCCTGTATATAATATCCATTGAGGATAAGGTTTTCACCTTATTGTGCCTAATTAATCTGGAGACCGTTTTTTATTGATTCATTTACGTAAATTTTCACTACTTTCATTATTTTCTAAATTATAGTCTTTCTGCTTTCTGCTAATTACCACAGTACGAAGTTCACGTTCGATACCCTCTATCAGTTAGGTTAGTGCACGGTCAAATTTTCAAAAATTCCTCCCAGAGGGTAACGCTTTCTGCACGTTAAGGCCGTATTTGTCATTTTACATTGCGCGGTAGTGTTATACTTGGCTTCCCTGTGAAAAGAAAAAGTCAGTTACTTGGGTGCACCTTTGCCATGTAGCACGATAGCATTATAAGCGGCGTCAACATCCAGTGTAGGTACAGCAAAGAACCGCATGACATGGAAAGTCACTGTACTGGTGTCAGAGAGAATGCAGTGAGCGACTGATTTTCTGCTGCAGGTGGCTGGGGGGGAAAATACCGTAAAAATTCTTTATTATTAACCACAAACAGGAGCACTGCAGCGTGCCCATAGCAAGCAGAGAACAGGGTGACGGACATCGAATCCCGCACCATACTTCAGTACTGTCGAATCTTCCTGAATGTTGGTCATTGCCCGGAGAGCACGGCCGCTATTGATGAAGTTGTCAATATAATTAAATCCCGTGTCAACCGGCTGCGTTCCGCGCCTTGGATACAGCACTGAGACCCCATGTGGGCCCCTAGCGTTACACTACCAACGGTAAAAAAGATACAATCCTCTTTTCAGCCCCGTCCGTAGACTGTTTTCGACTACCTTTGCACTTGGCCATGAGCTCACGACAAGCTGAATCACTGAATCTATGGATATAAAGAGCAGTTAACTGTTTGCATGTAGGGGCTGTAAGAATAATCAGCCCTGAATGTTATGCATTAACTTGTTTGCCAACAGTAATCGACGAAATCATCGAATGAAATGAACACTTCACTTCATTCTGCATGATAACAGTTCTGGCTGTTTACACGACACGTTAAACAGTTTACTTTATGACGGAGAAAACCATCGAAGTAACGTCTCGTTGCCTGGATACACATCTTTTAAGGAATAAGTATTTTAGTTTGTTCCCATACGTCAAAAAAATGATTCGTGGGCAGCAGCTTTAGTCAAGCTTCCAAACCCAAGTATATGTTCGACGTCTCTAACGCGAGGAAAAGTTCACTTATTTTAATGACGAATGTTTTTAGAACAAATGACATGATTTATACTAGAATTGGTTTTCGTTTAATGGTTTTTTTAAATGTTTCAAAGGCATCCCTTGTACTTACTTCAGGTTCAGAATCATCTCTGGCTTACTGCACTTTGCAAAAACGCTTATTCTGTGGGTAGAGTTCTGCTGAATAACAGACTACACTCGCTGAAACTTCCGCATTTCACTTAAAACATTCTCGTTTACGAATTTCTCTGTACACGTTCATTATAGATATCAGAATGTTCCGAATGTAGTGAACTGTGTGAAGGTTTCATCTCTTTGTACTTTGAATACATCGGGCTTTCCACTGAAAAGCACCTTTTAAAGTTATCATTTGTTCTTTTCTAATCCAGAAGTCTTCTCATGTCTCTTTTCGTTTGTCCAGTAGTAATACGAAGTATTCAACAATTTCTGTTTTACCTTTGATGTGAATAATAAGAACTTCTTCTGAACTCTTCAAAACACCGCTCATAACCTTTTATGCTGCTCATGTTATGTTTTCTTGTTTTATTTGTGTGAAGGACACCGACTTTTATGCAATGCTTAAATCTCTTTTTCGTTTCTGTCATTACGTTAAGGACACACGCGACATTCAGATTAAAATATCGGTACCCAAAATTAGTTCTATTCTTTCTTTAAAACAGTTCAAACATCGCTGATAAATTCTTTTTCGTTTAAGCTTTTAGTTAGCTTCCAGCGAAAACAGCGTCCATGTTGTATAATGTTGCGTGGGTAATTCTAGATGCAGAATGTGCCACACCATTTATTCTAATGTGCCTCAAGCTTCATTTGTTTGATAAACTCTTAACTGACAATCGGTCAGTAACGTATTACATATTTTCTTACCAGTTTTTACCTGCACTCGGAATATTTGGTAGTCCTGCATGTGGACCATCTCCAAACTAGGTATGGTCTTCAATGAATTCGGACACCTATTTATTTACTACGAAAATGATGCGGTTTACTGGTTACAAACCTTCACCAACGTTCGATAAACAATAGTCATAAACAGTTCGAACAAATCATTTTATCACGCCACGACATAACGCTTTATCCTTTAAGCGAAACCCACAGGAAATGAGTAATTTAAAATACCATTCAAGCATAGCTATTCCGTAGATCAGTTTGACGCTTGACTTACACAACGAAAGCAAATGTGCATTGATGTCACCTTCATTCGGATAGCTTTGGCTACGTATTTGTAAGTATTTATTCATAGCTGTAAGCGTGAAGAAGCATGATGTTTGAAGGTGAAGGAAGTCCAGATACTTAAAAAGTACGACGTTCAGTAACGAATCGTCATTCTGCTAAATGACACCCAAATGAAGATGAGAAATAAACTAGAAGTTACTTTGTGTCGCATTGTTTCTCATATACCGAGCAGCACGTGGAAAATCCGCAGCCATTATCACATGTACATCTATGTTGCAGACGATATCTGTATTGTAGTGGAAGGGGGAATTGCACATGATAAGCACGATACAGCGCAGTACGTAGCATCGGCCTATCTCGTAAAAGTTACTGACAATCCACGTACGTTTGTTCATGCCGATTTGCTTTCAAAGCTATCGCTAAGTACGTATACTAGAGTGGAAAAGTCGTTGTTACTTTGAGCACACTAACATTAACCAGAAAAAGTCAAATGCCACAAACAAGTTGTTGTGATGCCCTTCTGAAGAAACTGCTATTTTAACGGAAAATAATATCACCCCCAAGTTAAATCTGAACTATCACAACCACCTTATTCTCTATACTCACACACACACACACACACACACACACACACACAGACCTACACCGATGAGCCAGAAAATTATAGAGCTATGTTAATTCAACTTTGTGCCGCTGAATAACTGCAGTTGTTCAAAGCACGACACAAAAATTGACACGACATGGCATCCCACGTGTATTCCGTAATGTTCCTGTTGGACAGTTGTGGACCAGAGTTCATACTGGAATTCAGTGTTACATACGCCTGTCCAGATTGGCACGAGCCTGGTGTTAAGGAATGTACAACACGTCGTCGGAAATTCTCGGATTTGTTGTGGACGACGTTAGTCATGAGTGGCTGTTGCCTAAGCAGCAAAAAAGCATGCCAAATTAAAAAAAAAAACTCAAAATTCCCAAGCCTGGCAAAGTTTTGCAGAAGTTCGAAATATAGCGCGTATTTCAATGCGAGATGCTTCTAATACTTTCCACAACGAAATTCTGTCTCGAAATCTGGCAGAAAACGCAAAGAGATTCTGGTCACACATAAATCACACCAGTGGCAAGACGCAATCAATACCTTTACTGCGCGATAACAACGGTGAAGTCACTGATGACAGCGTCACTAAAAGAGAGTTATTAAACACGGGTTTACGAAACTCCTTCACCAAAGAACACGAAGTAAATACTGCTGAATTCCAATCAATAACAACTGCCAAGATCAGAAATATAGAAGTAGATATCCTCGGGGTAACAAATCAGCTTAAATCACTTAATTAAGCCAAGGCCTCCGGTCCAGTATGCTGATGCAATAACTCCATATTTAGCCATTATATACAACCGCTCGCTCACAGAAAGATCCGTACCTAAAGACCGGGAAATTGCCATAGTTACACCAATATCCAAAAAGAGAAGTAGGAGTAATCCGTTGAATTACATGCCCGTATCACTAACGTCGATTTGAAGTAGGGTTTTGGATCATACGCTGTATTCGAGCATTATGAAGTACCTCGAAGAAAACGATTTATTGACACATAGTCAGTACGGATTCAGAAGATATCGTTCTTGCGAAACACAACTAGCTCTTTATAGTCATCAAGTAATGAGTGCTATCGACAGGGGATGTCAAATTGATTCCATATTTTTAGATTTCCAGAAGGCTTTCGACACCGTTCCTCACAAGCGTCTTCTAACCAAATAGCGTGCCTATGAAATATCGCGTCAGTTGTGCGGCTGGATTCGTAATTTCCTGTCAGAAAGGTCACAGTTCGTAGTAACAGACGGAAAGTCATCGATTAAAACAGAAGTAATATCCGGCGTTTCTCAAAGAAGTCTATATTAACGACATAGGAGACAACTGAGTAGCCGTCTTAGATTGTTTGCAGATGATGCTGTGATTTACCATCTTGTAAAGTCATCAGATGACTATAACGAATTGCAAAATGATTTAGATAAGATATCTGAGTGGTGCGAAAAGTGGCAATTGACCCTGAATAAATAAAAGTGTAAAGTTATTCGCATGAGTACTAAAAGAAATCAGCTAAATTTCGATTACGCGATAAGTCACACAAATCTGAAGGCTGTAAATTCAACTAAATACTTAGATATTACAATTACAAATAACCTAAATTTGAACTATCACATAGATAATATTGTGGGCAGAGCAAACCAAAGACTGCGATTCATTGGCAGAACACTTAGAAGGTGCAACAGGTCTACCAAAGAGACTGCTTACACTACACTTTTCCGCCCTGTTCTGGAGTACTGCTGTGTGGTGTGGGATCCGCATCAGGTGGGACTGATAGATGACATCGAAAAAGTACAAAGAAGGGCAGCTCGTTTTGTATTATCGCGAAATAGGGGAGATAGTTAAACAGACATGATACGTGAATTGGAGTGGCAATCATTAAAACAAAGGCGTTTCTCGTTCCGACGGGAACTTCTCATGAAATTTCAATCACCAGTTTTCTCCTGCGATTGCGGAAACAATCTATTGGTACCCACCTACATAGGAAGAAATGATCATTTCGATAAAATAAGTGAAATCAGGTCTCGCACAGAAAAATTTAAGTGCTCGTTTTTCCCGCGCGCCGTTCGAGAGTGGAACGGTAGAGAGACAGCTTGAAGGTGGTTCATTGAACCATCTGCCAGGCACTTCATAGTGAATAGCATAGTAATCACGTAGACGTAGATGTAAAGTAGACAGGCGAATGCGACTTGGTTCATAGGACGGGGCCGCCCTCCTAGAACGCTCCGAGCTGGACAAACAGAGTTTTAAAGTGAAGTAGTTTGAGATGAGAGAGGAGCAAAACATGTGAGCATGTGAGGCTATATTAGCAACAAGGTGTACGTTTTGGAAGCCGCCATCTTGAATGCACCTCGTATTTTTCAGTGGTGAGGGGTGGGGGTGGGGGGGGGGAGGGGTCATGTGACACATCAGAGAAAGAAGAACTACGAGAGAAAAAACTTGGTGCCTTAATTTTAGCATAGCATTCGTCATTATTGACTTAAGACGGTTTCTTCCTTACACATCAACATCAAGCGTGACCCACGAAGCGGTGGTGAAACTCGCCGGGAATTTCCGTGAAACTGGCTCTGTTGGAGACAAAACAGGACGATCGAAAACGGCTACTGATGAAGCAGCGGTAGAGTCCAAAGAGCGTACTCGCCGCCTCTCGCGGGAAAACGAGCCAGCCGCGCTCCAGGGAGCGGACTGTTGGTGCTAGTGCTAGCTTACCTGTACGTGATTTGCTTAGCGCCCATTAGGAATGGATGAAAGGGATAACAATGACACTACAAAGTGCTGAAAACTCATGAAACATAAGCTGTAGCCTTTATGCGTTATCACCAACGTTTTGGAATGACTCTTGGTAGTACACTATCTTTGAGCAGATATCTCAACAAAAACTTATTGGAAAATAAACACACGGAAAAACCTTACAAAGAAACTTTGCAGTACTAACTGGGGAGCTTCAACAGACACGCTCCGAACTTACGTGCTCGGTTAAGTGTATTGTACCGCCGAATATTATGCTCCGGTGTAGTTCAAGACTCCACACGTAAATAAGACGGACACTTGGCTCAATAGAACAATAAAACCATGAGAATCATCACCGACTGCATAAGAACTACTCCGCTGCACTGGCTATCAACACCCAGCCTCGTAGCCCCTGTTCCGTTAAGAAGACAACAACAAATATCTCCAACTTCCCATCCATGAAGATATGGATTGTCCTGGTTGACAAGAAACCGACTTAGTTCCAGAAATCCACCAGTGCGACTGCTCCAACAACTTGCTGATAGAAATTTGGTGTACAGGTGGGAGCAAGTCGAGGAAAATTTTAGAGAATTGGTTTAAAATAAATTATTTCAAAAGACCCAGTCAAATCTTTAAAAGTTTTCTCCTAGAGCAACTCCCTCGGTACCTACATCACACAAGTTGCCTGCCTTTCAGAATCGAGGCAGCTCTGCCCAGTTGTAGCTACTGACAAGAGACGCCTTGAGCCCTCTGCTGAAACTGCTAGCGAATTCTCGACATTGGTTTTAGTCAACAGCGTGCGTGGGATACAGATCACGTGTGTTGACTCTGGACGGTTGTGCAGTGCAGAACACAATTGCTTTGCTATCTAGTGATCCAAACTTCGACTAGAACAGACGTCTTATTTTGGCTCTGCTCGCCATGACTGACCCGCCATCAACAAGAACCGCTTACTCTCCCGTTACCCACTTTATTTAGTTGTTCGTCCTCCTAGTCTGGCCTACACCCGCTAACTTCCGACCCTAGGTGCGCCCCTTGTGTTCCGTACATGGAAATATATTCCCTTTGTTTGACTTAATTTCCTGTTCTGTCATTTAACGGCAGCCCTCGATGCCCACACGATAATTCATGAGCGCTCGAACTCCTGTACATTGCCGTCATAAGCCATAGGCAGCAACGTTCTTCATTACTCCGGCCCATGTACATTGGGGTCAAAAAGCGACAAACCATGGATTCTGACGATCCTGGTATTGTACATAATTTACTATTGATACTAGGCGACTTGAGGTCCCAAGCACATACACAGTAGTAATGACACGATTAACACTTGTGTTGCCGAAATCGATAGGACGCTGTGTGACATACAGGATTGCGGAAGGAAAGGAATGAACTTTTTCTGCCTTCTCTTTCTCTTCTTTCTCATCTCTCTGCATTCTCTTTCCCGAACTTTTATTCTTTTTCTGTCCATGCCTTCTGTCTTTCGTAAGTGGTAGTTCTTGTTCTTGTTCTTGTTTTTGGGGAAGATGACCAGACAGCGAGGTCATCGGTCTCATCGGATTAGGGAAGGATGGGGAACGAAGTCGGCCGTGCCCTTTCAAAGGAACTATCCCGGCATTTGCCTGGAGTGATTTAGGGAAATCACGGAAAACCTAAATCAGGATGGCCGGACGCGGGATTGAACCGTCGTCCTCCCGAATGCGAGTCCAAAGTGGTAGTTGTTTGACTGGTTAACTCGGTGCACGAAGCTAAGATTTGTTAAATTATGTACCGCAATAAGAATTGTAATGAATAATGGAGGAGAATTAATCTGTCCTACCACTGTAAGTTGGTAAGTGGGGATATGACGACTTTCGACTGTTATCCCCCAGAGGACAGCGAAGTTTTGGTTCAAATGGCTCTGAGCACAATGGGACTTAACGTATGAGGTCATCAGTCCCCTTGAACGTAGAACTACTTAAACCTAACCAACCTAAGGACAACACACACATCCACACCCGAGACAGGATTCGAACCTACGACAGTAGCGGTCGCGCAATTCCAGACTGAAGCCCCTAGAACCGCTAGGCAACACCGGCCGGCAGCGAAGCTTTGTTGGTATAAACTGATGTATGATGTTGTTTTATTGAGGTTCTGTGGTTAATGTAGTTGAAGGTAATTATGTGCAGGCAAGAGCTCCTATGATAGTTGTTTTAAGTGTTGTTATTTCAGTTGTATAGATAATGTTTTGTTGTGGAAGCTGAGGGGGATCCGATGAATGTTAATTATATTTCTAATTGTTTGAGAGGAGATGATTCGCTCATGTTAAATAGTCTATTTTATGCTGTCGCCCCAAGAGTCCAGAGTAGAACAGTTAACCATGATTCATTCTGCCATGCAGTGAGTATCCAGTCGAGACAACTGTGTTTTTGGAGTCGTTTTAAGTCGCAGCTTCTGTCACCTGCGTACGCTTACCGTAAGCCTAGACCGCATAGTACAAACACGTGGACCGGCACAGCTGTCACCTTGCGATAAGCAAGCCACGTAAACAAGTTACCGTTTCTAAATGGTTCAAATGGCTCTAGACACTATCGGACTTAACATCTGAGGTCATCAGCCCCCTAGACTTAGAACTACTTAAACCTAACAAACCTAAGGACAACACACACATCCATGCCCAAGCCAGGATTAGAACCTGCGACTGTAGCAGCAGCGCGGTTCGGGAATGAAGCGCCTAGAACCGCTCGGTCACAACGGCCGGCAAGCTACCGTTTCTCTTCGCCTTCTTCGTCTGGTCAGTCATAGATTAAGTCTAATTTTCATTTGATTTTTAAGTCAATTATTGTATAGGTTTTGAGTGACCCTAAACTATAATGAATTTTGTGGGAAACTATTCCATCACATTTAGTTAGGTCTTTTCTTCACTACCTTTGTTTTCAGTTATAGTTCTTCTTTAACTAAGAATTTATTTGGGACAAAGCACTTGCTCACTTGGGTATTGATTAGTATATCCTAAGTTCTAAGGATTTTAATACTGACTGTGACAAATGGGAGAAGCTCGCTGAAGACTGCAGCTGATGGAGGAATCCCATCAAGGATGGCAGCAAGTTCCATGATGGCACCTGACTCGACAACTGAATGCAAAACGAACATGTACAGAAATGCCTCCAATGAACCCCATTTTTGGTATGGTATACAGTTGCCCTACCTGAGGGTGCCAAGTGGGCTCTCCCATTGGATTTCCGAGCCATCATAGAAAGCGCCTGTGTTATGCTACTTCAATTTTTCTTTAGGAAGTGTAGGACACTGATGATATGGAATAGATCGGCTAGTGGGAAATGGAAGTGTTGTATTCGTTGCAGTAGACAAGAAACCTGAATCTACAGACATAGAAATTGATAGCTGCATGTGAGATCGTTTGGGCAAGATTTGATCTATTTCCTGCCACACTCACATCCTGATGTAACAGTAAACTTCAGAGAAAACCTCAGTTCGCTTGTACGTTAGCTCTGAAATCACGTTGTAATCACGGATGAAGTCTTAAATTATCCAACAATCAACTGGGAAAATCACAATTTTGTCAGTGGTGGGCATGAAAAGATATTCTGTGACACGTTTTTAAATGCCTTCTCTGGAAACTGAATAGAATAGATGGTTTGTAACCCCACTCATGATGGAAATGTATTAAATCTAACTACAGTAAATAGACCTGACGTCTTTGAGGATGTCCACATCGTAACTGGTATCAGTGACCAAGACACAGTTGTGGCAACAATGATTACCAAAGTAAAAAAGGCAAATAAACGAGTGTGGAGGTACGTATGTTCAGTAAATTAGAAGAAAAAACCGTAGAGTCTATCTCAATAAGGAACTCGAAACTTTCATTGCAGGACAGGAGCATGAAGAGCTACTATGGCTCAAGTTTAAAGAGTAGTTCACCATGTAGTTGGTAAATATGTACCCAGTAGGGCAGTTCAAAATGGGTGGAGGGGGAGAGGGGGACCTCCATGATACACAGTCGCTATAAACAAACTCCTATAGAAACGGATACTATTGTGCAATAAGTATAAAACAAAGCACAGGGCTATAGGTAGAAACGCATTTGACTGTCAAGACAGCAACGCGTGAAGCCTTTAGTGACAACCACACCAGAATATTGTGAAATCACCTTTCACAAACTTCAAAGAAATTCAGGTCCTATGTAAACGCTATTAAATACCAAGGTAAGCGTCGAACCACTCTTGAATCAGGCAGGAAATGAAATTGGGCCTAGGAAAGCAAAAACTGAAATACTTAAATCCGTTATCAAATGTTCCTTTACAAAAAAAAAACCAGGTAACTGCCCCAATTTTATCCATGTACCACTAACAAGGACCTTGCCGTTGGTGGGGAGGCTTGCGTGCCTCAGCGATACAGATGGCCGTACCGTAGGTGCAACCACAACGGAGGGGTATCCGTTGAGAGGCCAGACAAACATGTGGTTCCTGAAGAGGGGCAGCAGCCTTTTCAGTAGTTGCAGGGGCAACAGTCTGGATGATTGACTGATCTGGCCTTGTAACATTAACCAAAACGGCCTTGCTGTGCTGGTACTGCGAACGGCTGAAAGCAAGGGGGAACTACAGCCGTAATTTTTCCCGAGGACATGCAGCTTTACTGTATGATTAAATGATGATGGCGTCCTCTTGGGTAAAATATTCCGGAGGTAAAATAGTCCCCCATTCGGATCTCCGGGCGGGGACTACTCAAGAGGACGTCGTTATCAGGAGAAAGAAAACTGGCATTCTACGGATCGGAGCGTGGAATGTCAGATCCCTTAATCGGGTAGGTAGGTTAGAAAATTTAAAAAGGGAAATGGATAGGTTAAAGTTAGATATAGTGGGAATTAGTGAAGTTCGGTGGCATGAGGAAGAAGACTTTTGGTCAGGTGATTACAGGGTTATAAATACAAAATCAAATAGGGGTAATGCAGGAGTAGGTTTAATAATGAATAAAAAAACAGGAGTGCGGGTTAGCTACTACAAACAGCATAGTGAACGCATTATTGTGGCCAAGATAGACACAAAGCCCATGCCTACTACAGTAGTACTAGTTTATATGCCAACTATCTCTGCAGATGATGAAGAAATTGATGAAATGTATGACGAGATAAAAGAAATTATTCAGCTAGTGAAGGGAGACGAAAATTTAATAGTCATGGGTGACTGGAATTCGTCAGTAGGTTCAAATGGTTCAAATGGCTCTGAGCACTATGGGACTTAACTTCTAAGGTCATCAGTCCCCTAGAACTTAGAACTACTTAAACCTAACTAACCTAAGGACATCACACACATCCATGCCCGAGGCAGGATTCGAACCTGCGACCGTAGCGGTCACGCGGTTCCAGACTGTAGCGCCTTTAACCGCTTGGCCACACCGGCCGGCTCGTCAGTAGGAAAAGGGAGAGAAGGAAACATAGTAGGTGAATATGGACTGGGGGGAAGAAATGAAAGAGGAAGCCGCCTTGTAGAATTTTGCACAGAGCATAACTTAATCATAGCTAACACTTGGTTCAAGAATCATAAAAGAAGGTTGTATACCTGGAAGAATCCTGGAGGTACTAAAAGGTATCAGATAGATTATATAATGGTAAGACAGAGATTTAGGAACCAGGTTTTAAATTGTAAGACATTTCCAGGGACAGATGTGGATTCTGACCACAATCTATTGGTTATGAACTGCAGATTGAAACTGAAGAAACGGCAAAAAGGTGGGAATTTAAGGAGATGGGACCTGGATAAACTGAAAGAACCAGAGGTTGTACAGAGTTTCAGGGAGAGCATAAGGGAACAATTGACAGGAATGGGGGAAAGAAATACAGTAGAAGAAGAATGGATAGCTCTGAGGGATGAAGTAGTGAAGGCAGCAGAGGATAAAGTAAGTAAAAAGACGAGGGCTAATAGAAATCATTGGGTAACAGAAGAAATATTGAATTTAATTGATGAAAGGAGAAAATATAAAAATGCAGTAACTGAAGCAGGCAAAAAGGAATACAAACGTCTCAAAAATGAGATCGACAGGAAGTGCAAAATGGCTAAGCAGGGATGGCTAGAGGACAAATGTAAGGATGTAGAGGCTTGTCTCACTAGGGGTAAGATAGATACTGCCTACAGGAAAATTAAAGAGACCTTCGGAGAGAAGAGAACCACTTGTACGAATATCAAGAGCTCAGATGGCAACCCAGTTCTAAGCAAAGAAGGGAAGGCAGAAAAGTGGAAGGAGAATATAGAGGGTTTATACAAGGGCGATGTACTTGAGGACAATATTATGGAAATGGAAGAGGATGTAGATGAAGATGAAGATGAAATAGGACATAAGATACTGCGTGAAGAGTTTGACAGAGCACTGAAAGACCTGAGTCGAAACAAGGCCCCGGGAGTAGACAACATTCCATTAGAACTACTGATGGCCCTGGAAGAGCGAGTCATGACAAAACTCTACCATCTGGTGAGGAAGATGTATGAGACAGGCGAAATACCCACAGACTTCAAGAAGAATATAATAATTCCAATCCCAAAGAAAGCAGGTGTTGACAGAAGTGAAAATTACCGAACTATCAGTTTAATAAGTCACAGCTGCAAAATACTAACGCGAATTATTTACAGATGAATGGAAAAACTGGTAGAAGCGGACCTCGGGGAAAATCAGTTTGGATTCCGTAGAAATGTTGGAACACGTGAGGCAATACTAACCTTACGACTTATCTTAGAAGAAAGATTAAGAAAAGGCAAACCTACGTTTCTAGCATTTGTAGACTTTGAGAAAGCTTTTGACAACGTTAACTGGAATACTCTCTTTCAAATTCTGAAGGTGGCAGGGGTAAAATACAGGGAACGAAAGGCTATTTACAATTTGTACAGAAACCAGATGGCAGTTATAAGAGTCGAGGGGCATGAAAGGGAAGCAGTGGTTGGGAAAGGAGTGAGACAGGGTTGTAGCCTCT
The DNA here is from genome assembly GCF_023898315.1 of Schistocerca nitens. Taxonomy (NCBI): domain Eukaryota; kingdom Metazoa; phylum Arthropoda; class Insecta; order Orthoptera; family Acrididae; genus Schistocerca; species Schistocerca nitens. The sequence continues at coordinate 630,304,592 of NC_064619.1, forward strand.
CCCCGATGTTATTCAATCTGTATATTGAGCAAGCAGTAAAGGAAACAAAAGAAAAATTCGGAGTATGTATTAAAACTCATGGAGAAGAAATAAAAACTTTGAGGTTCGCCGATGACATTGTAATTCTGTCAGAGACAGCAAAGGACTTGGAAGGGCAGTTGAACGGAATGGACAGTGTTTTGAAAGGAGGATATAAGATGAACATCAACAAAAGCAAAACGAGGGTAATGGAATGTAGTCAAATTAAATCGGGTGATGCTGAGGGGATTAGATTAGGAAATGAGACACTTAAAGTAGTAAAGGAGTTTTGCTATTTAGGGAGCAAAATAACTGATGATGGTCGAAGTAGAGAGGATATAAAATGTAGACTGGCAATGGCAAGGAAATCGTTTCTGAAGAAGAGAAATTTGTTAACATCGAGTATAGATTTAAGTGTCAGGAAGTCGTTTCTGAAAGTATTTATATGGAGTGTAGCCATGTACGGAAGTGAAACATGGACGATAACCAGTTTGGACAAGAAGAAAATAGAAGCTTTTGAAATGTGGTGCTACAGAAGAATGCTGAAGATAAGGTGGGTAGATCACGTAACTAATGAGGAGGTATTGAATAGGATTGGGGAGAAGAGAAGTTTGTGGCACAACTTGAGTAGAAGAAGGGATCGGTTGGCAGGACATGTTTTGAGGCATCAAGGGATCACAAATTTAGCATTGGAGGGCAGCGTGGAGGGTAAAAGTCGTAGAGGGAGACCAAGAGATCAATACACTAAGCAGATTCAGAAGGATGTAGGTTGCAGTAGGTACTGGGAGATGTAGAAGCTTGCACGGGATAGAATAGCATGGAGAGCTGCATCAAACCAGTCTCAGGACTGAAGACTACAACAACAACAACAAGTGGTTATGGGTAAACGTTAATAACTTTGTGAGAAGGATGGTGCAAGTACGTATCCATTGTATTACGTGGAAAGTTTAGCTATTTCTGAAGATTTTGAGATCTGATGATAGTACGTAATTTCTATTATTCAGCTTTCTTGTACAAGTTTGATGTGCGGGTCACTTGTAAATGCATTAAGTATACTTTGCTAAGGCCTTTTTATAACGCTACTTTAAAAGTCCGCTTTGTCGAGTGTTTCGTTTGTTGCCAAATACAGAATCAGCAGTCTCTCTTTGCTATGTCTATTCTGTTTGTCTTTTATTGTCCAATACTATGTCTATTCTGTTTGTCTTTTATTGGTCAACAGCTGTGTGATACTTTGAATTTTCATGTAATTTTTCTAACTAATGTTCCGCTGCTCAGCAGGCAAGCTAATTTCATTGTCGGTTCAGAGTATTTATTTCCCTATTTTCTTTCAAGGCGCCGCTCGTAAGGGTTAAAAATAATTGCGCGTTTTTAATTCTGATTGATGCCCGTTGAACTACCGTTTCCCTCCAGTGTCTCTTTATAAAACTTTCCTGCTCTGTCTCCAGTGAAATTACTAACATTCACTTTTTTCCTTACGTACGTGTTTACGTAGTATATTAAGTCCTGCAGTACTTTGCCATGCTGTGACCTTGACTATCGGAATTTTCGCGTCTTGAGATGATTCTGTTGTAGTACGTACGCAAACAACAACTTCCTGAAACTACTGGCCAGCGTCTTCTGAGTTTTTTGTTTGCTGAAAATCGATACAGAGATGGATCCTGTCGTCCTATTTCTGTTTCAAAATTGGACCAAATACAGTATTGGCGGTCTGAACTAAGGCTTCCTCAACATTATTTTCTGTGCTGCCTTGCATCTGGTTTTGTCATACAAAAGTTTCATGTACACATTTGGTGCCCGCTCTGTGCTTGGTGTTTAGCCTGCCGGCAGACAGCTTTATCTCACTCTCTTTCTGCGCGTACTTAGTGTTATACATCGCCGGTGCACTCCACCAGTTGTGCTTCAGAAAACGTTTTCGTCAAGATCGCATTAGCAAGCATACGTGTGCTGTGCCGAGGGCTGAAAATCTCGTCTCCCCCTCGCCCCTCTCTCCCTCCAATCACGCGTGCGCCTACCTCTCCGCTCTTTCCCCTCCCGCAAGACGTGCGATATGCCGGCATATAATACCCGCCCCGCCCATCACCCTATTGGAGAGGAGCGCCATTAGAGATTGTCGACGTCACACATGCTCCGCTTGGAAGCCACGTGCTCATCTCCCATCAGCTGGAAGTTTCTTTACAAACACGCGCTCCTGTCGCACTGAGCACAGTCTACCTGCAAATCTTTTCGTATTTTATGAACTGGTTATAAACTCACAGCATTCTTTCTCATTTTTTATGTGAAATTTTATGTATAGGACGAGGATATTGGCGTTTTCCGAAGATGTATCGAAGCTGAGGCAGTGAAAGCTCATCAGATGTTCTGGCTAGTTTATGCTACAATTTTTCTACTTGAAACTACTGAGTAATTTTGAACTAAGTGTAATATTTCGCCGCACTGGATTAGCCGAGTGGCCTAAGGCGCTGCAGTCATGGACTGTGCGGCTGGTCCCGGCGGAGGTTCGAGTCCTCCCTCGGGTATGGGTGTGTGTGTTTGTCGTTAGGATAATTTAGGTTAAATAGTGTGTAAGCTTAGGGACTGATAACCCTAGCAGTTAAGTCCCATAAGGTTTCACACACATTTGAAATTTTTTTGTAATATTTCACTGTCTCTCACTCTTACAGTGTACTTCTAAGAGCCCCATTGTGTGTTATATTTTGAAGGACTCTTACTCTACGACGTGATATAAGGTATTTTAATTTGAGTAGGTGACTGTTAATAGTAGAAATTCATGAGTCCTGACGTGTAGCCTTTGCTATCCCCTGATTTCACCCATATTTACAGTATTTTGTCAGCGCAAGAAAATGCTTTGTACTCTGTATTTTAACATGGGCTAATACAGATAAAAGTTTTCATGTGAATTATGGTACATAATCTCTTCAACTTACCAATTACATTCTACATTTTACTGAATTATCTTAATATTTTGTAGCCTGTGGAACTTTGTGCAACTGTCACCCGCACAAATAGTCAGATGACGTAGAAAGATTTTACTTAGATTATCACTCTTTTTCAAATTTACTTAATCCAGTTCTAATGTACTTCAGGTGATAATGTTCTGCAGGAAGCCGATTTACAATGTTTTTTACCCAAATACTTTGATTATCATAGAATTAACTATTCTGTTATGTTGTTTATGCATTTTACGTTTTGGTATCAGATCCACTATGTAGCAACTAGATTAATATTTGCCAGACACTACAAACAAGTTCACGTTTCTAGGGACGCCTGTAAACCACTAAAAGGTCAGTGCTGTTTAGTTCAGCCACCATCTACTTTCTGTGACACTTAGTTTAGTACCAGAACAGTTAATTAATAATGGATTTTGCCCTTAAAATTAGCAAAAGCCATAATAGTTCATGACGGTGATTTTGAATCGATTTCAGTATTTCATCGTCCAGTTTTGGTCATTTTGCATTCATTCCTCTACTTGCACATTTAGTTTTCCTCATATTTGGTTCAAATGGCTCTGAGGACTATGGGACTTAACTTCTAAGGTCATCAGTCCCCTAGAACTTAGAACTACTTAAACCTAACAAACCTAAGGACATCACAAACATCCATGCCCGAGGCAGGATTCGAACCTGCGACCGTAGCGGTCGCGCGGTTCCAGACTGTAGCGCCTATAACGGCTCGGCCACCACGGCCGGCTTCCTCATATTTCTCAGTTCTTCTTTACTAGCCGGTCAATCGCGAATGGTTTTTTTTCTGTTGGTGGAGGGCCGAAATACTGCTCAGCTACACTCTTTCCATGTTCTTCTGCATATACTATTACTCTCAATTTACAGCGAGCGTCATATGAATTCCTTTTATTTTTTTCTATTACGAATCTAGCTATTAGCAAAAATGTTGCACTGTTACCGATAACACAAATCACTTTCAATTCAAGTTCACTGGCACCGTAGACTGAAATGCCGTGTCACAGGCTAGACAGTGGACAGTGTTCTGGGATTGTGATGGCGGGGTGGGAGAGAGACAGCAAGCTTATGAATCCCTGCAACTCATGTTCGTCGCATCGATGCACGGTTGTCAGATAGGTATACGTTTCCCACGGCACTGAATATATGGCCATTTTAAGACTAGTCGGAACACTGGCTGTTTTTATTTTAATTTCGTGTGTAAGAGACACCGAATTTTGGAGGCAATTTTTCGAAGGAAAAAGTGCGTTTTGTAGTCCGTAAGATACGGTAAATGAATCCGTAAGATACGGTAAATGAGCCGGCGATCTGCTGACAGCGAAATGTAGACTGAAGGGGTAACCCTGCTATCAGGTGCGGCGGGACATAAAGAGCAAACAGCGGCGACGAGCGAAAATGTGTACCGGACCGGATTCGAATACGGGTTCTTCTACTTACATAGGCAGGTGCGCTAACCACTGCGCTTAGTAAGCAGGAGATCCCGGATTCGAGTCCCGGTCCGTTACACATTTTCGCTCGTCGTCAGTGTTTCCGCTTACTGTCCCGCTACAGCTGATAGCAGTGATCTCCCTTCAATTGACATACAGTGTTGCGGGGTCAGCGTGGTGTCTGTTCTTTCGCAAGAACAGACACCACGCATTCAAATAAGTGTAGATTGACCTGTAAGGATGATGGTGGTGGTGGTGGTGGTGTGGTGTGGTGTGTATTGGACGTCCAAAGCGATCTTCAACGCCCTTACTCAACTAATTGGATACGATTGTGATTTTCTGTGTGGAAAGTATATAAAATACAAACCTCAGCAACGCTGAGGCACTTCCACTCACACTCACACGCGCGCATGGCTCAAGGCAGTTCGTGATTAAAATATGCAGACTATAACTACACAACACGTAAATCACTGCAACGGGGAACTGTATCTGGTTGAACAATGGGAAAATAATAGATGAAGCAGTGACCCTGGAAACACATTAAAATTTTGTAGCTAAGATACTATTGAGCAGATCGGACATCACACAGAGGTAGGGCCAGGTACCTGGGTCTGTGACGACGACTTCTGCACTGTCCGGGGTGTGAACTGCTGCTGCAGCTGCCCGCGGATGACTGTGGCGACGTCTGCCCGCCAACCGCGCTTTTAAGTCTGCGAGCAGGCGGCGTGCTGTGACGTTTCACACGCCGTCGGCGATAGAGGCGGCGGATCACATCAAGGTCAGCTTCCGCGAGCGATACCCCTCCCCCCCCCCCCCCCCCACCCACTCACAGGAGGGACTGCGGGAACTTTAATAGTCCACACTCTCCTGAAATATCGGAACGAAATTCACTTGCCTTCTCCTACACGCACAACAAGTACGAGGGCTATTCGGAAAGTAAGGCCCGATCGATCGCGAAATGTAAACCACAATGAAAATCCGATTACATTTTCCATAGATGTGCTGGGCAGTATCTGTTGTACGACTGTAGAACGCTTCACGTCGCTCTTTTCAGCTCTGAGCGCACGTAAAAATGTCTAGGATGTAATGACTCCCGACAAATATGAGTGCCTGTTACAGATTTCGCCTCATTTCATACGGCCTACGCAGCTTGACTGTCACGCTTCTTCATGACAATTTTCGGCCGCACACTGCAGGGGTAATGAGGGTGCTCTTGCAGCGTTTTCGGTGGTTAGTGTTTGATCATCCACCATACAGGCAGGACATGGCTCCCTCGATTTTCACCTCTGCTCACATGACCTGCAGGCTAAGAAGACAACATTTCGGCACAGACAACAAGCTGCAGATCAACATAGCGAATTGTTAGAAAGCACAAGCGGTTGCCTTCTATGATGAACTTCTTCTTCTTCTTCATCTTTTGCTGGTGCCTTTGTCTTGCAGTTCGCGGGGTTGGCATGGTTACGATCGGATTTCGCATGGTTAATTGAAGGGTTAGCCAGGTGCCCTTCCTGGCACCAACCCGTGCCCCCCAGGACAGAAACAGTGTACCCCAGCTGTCTGCGTCTAGTGTAATCATGAAATAGTGAGAATGTGTTGCAAATGTCTGCGAGTCGTGTAACTGAGGCGGGATGTGGGGACCAGCCCGGTATTCACCTAGTGGGATGTGGAAAACCGCCTAAAAACCACGTTCAGGTTTGCCATCACACCGGCACTCGTCGTTAATCCGGCTGGCGGATTCGAACTGGGGCCAGCGTGCTTACCCGAGACCAGAAAGCAGCGCAATATTGCTCTCGGTTAACCTGGCAGGTTTACCTTACATGATGATGATAATGGGAAATTGGTACAGCGCTACGATAGATGTCTAACTTAGAGTGGTGCTATGTAGAGAAGTAGCTCGAAGGTGTAGCTAACTGTTGCTAATAAAACATTTTTGAATGTCACTGTGGTTTCCATTTCGCCACCGATCGGATCTTTGCTTTCCGAATAGCCCTTGTACTTGGCCTTAGTACAAAGTAACGTTCCACCCCGCCTTCTCACGCGCAACGCTAAATACCTGCTACGTTGCCGTAGTAAACTGTATACACAAAAATCCTCCCTCTTGAATCAGTCTGTCTGTTACCGAAAACAACTGGGTCCTGAGAACCATAAGGGCTCAAAGCACTGAAACAAAGTTATGAGAAAAATAAAAGTCTGTGGAAATCAAATTTATAGACATAACACCAATCTCATGAGACTTGTGTCTTGGCTATAAATTTGATTTGGACTGAATTGTCTCAATTTCCCATAGTTCCTATGAAACAATACACACTTTATTTTATGAAACCTTGATTAATATTTAAGATTGTATTTATTTTTATTGTTAATTGACGAAACTTCGATATGTAAGCTAGTGACCATACTGACTTTTGATAGCTGTTTGATGGTGTGGTCTTGGAATCTCACCTGAAGGACAAACGTGTCACGCAGGAGTCATTCTGTCGTTTCAATTTTTCTTTTTTTATAGTAATTAGATTCGTTCTTCTTTTCCGTGGTTAACTGATGCAATGTTCTTAGTTCAGATTGGAACACAGATGTCTTCAGAGGTCATAACATACCTCTAATTACGTCACAGCGATTAATCTGTTATTGGGATTGCATGTTTTAGTGAGCAGAGTCTCGGCAAGCTTTGGCAGCATCAGGGTGTCATGCTCACTGAACGACGCCCCCCTCTCCCCACCACAATACGAACGTGCCACCGGCCTGGAGACCGACTTTCACGACGCTAAGAGATTTGCTGAGACAGAACCTGGCTGCCACACATACTAGGCCAGGGACCGATCCACTGAGCTTGGCCTGCTGGGAGCTGCTTTGGCGACGCAGGCAGATTTTTCCACAGAAACTGAGGAGATGTCTGACAGACGGTCTCAGCAAAATAGCCCATGGCTGCATAGAATAAAGAAATTCTTGGAACTGCACAGGACCCGCGTGTTTCTTTACAATCTGTTATATTGATCGAAACTGCACGGTGTTTGCTGGCCACAGGCTGGACACTAGTCATAGACACACATATTATTGGCGGTCGACATGCGAGGTAACATCGCCACGTTCATGGCAGTGTTAAACTTGTGGAATGTTCGACACATATTGTGTAGCAGTGCGCTCAGTTTTTCTGTCACCTGGACTCGGAGACTCTTTGAACCATCTCGTGTTGTAAAGAGCGGGACACGCTACGATTGGTCACTACCTGAAAAAATAAACGGAGTAGGAATCACATTGATGTGAACAATATATTTCGAGAGTGGGAGTCTGTACCAGATTGTTAACATCTTGTTTAAACTTGAAACATTCAGAAACTGGCTAGGGGACAAATAAACGTTTTCGGAAGGGGGGGGGGGGCAGGGTTGATTACACAGCATGCCACTGCAGTTCGTGTCACAACCTTTGGGACTGGCAAATAGTTCGTGGCAGCATCTCCCTGCAGAGGTCTGACGAGTGTCTTCTTCACATTTTCGTCCTGGTCGCTGTTCTGAGGACTGACTGCAGATCGATTCCACTGCCGCCAACATGCATTTCACGTAACGCTTATCAAGATACGACAAATTCGGGCTCATACGCAGGCACATAGTCGTTTTCCCTTCGCTCCATCTGCGGGCGGACCAGGAAAGGATACGACAGGGTACCCTCCACCACGGACCGTATGGTAACCTTCTGAGTATGTAGACACTTGCTCGAGGCCTCTGATGACATTTCTTCACATAAACTTCGACTGCAGCTGTGTCTTCAATTTCAGCCAGTGCAACTACTTAGGTTGCAGTCTAGCCTCTTGAACCACAGCATCATTTTATGTTCACACCGCCAGCGTGATTGCGGACTGATATCGCCGAGTGAGTGTCAGGCGCGTGGTACTAAAGTTGTGGAGATCATGCTTGAAATTACGTTCAACGCGATGGCTCACTCATGACTTAATTAGCTACGTTCCTGCACGTGTTTCCCTTTATCCCACAATGACCGATGCAGGCACCCTGTCCGACTCCCAGACGTATGTTTAATTGTTTCAAATATAATGTGGGTTTAGTGCCAGATGCTTTCCTTCTCCCGCGGACTTTGCCCCTCACTGCTGTCTTGCGTTAATTGAATGTATGGTACGAGCTCTGTGGTCCAAATTTCTCTTATCTTTTGGTTTGGAGAATTTATCATTTCCTTCACGAGTAATGTCTTTTGGTTCTCGTCTTCCATTTTGTAGTAATAAATTTGATTTCAGTAATTAGATGAACACTTTAATTATTATTAATTTCTGGCAACAACCACGCCCACGACTCGTTTGTTAAGACCATTAATTTCCCAATCGTTTCCGTAGGACACAGATTGCCACGTCACATCTGAGTCGGTGGAGAGCGATCTTCGTATCGAGAGGGTTCACTCGATTCAGATCACAGGCACGGCTTCCTTTAGCTATTGCCCTGTGGCGCCTTGAATTCTCACTCTCGACGTCGGTGTTTTGCAAAGGTAGTTATACTGCGTTTAATTATTGACTTTACAGTTGCGAGAATTTTAAAGTGGTCTCGAGGAGTAAGCTGGTTTTTACATGATTAGCACAGCATAGAATTGTTCACGGTCCGTCCTTAAACGTTTCCGACTATATCATCGGTGCAGTGCGTCGCGTAGTTCATCACACGGGCCACGCAAATTGATTCCGGCCGCTGCCGTGAATGTGATTTCGTCCGACGCCACTGAAGCCTCTACGATTTATTCAGTCAGTGTGTAAGGATATGTATAAACCGATTTAAAACGAAAGTCGTGAACCGAATTAGTACTGAACGTATTTCAAAAATAATGATAATAATTCGAAACGAAATATGAGACTTCCTGTCAGATTAAAACTGTGTGCCGGACCGAGACTCGAGCTCCCAGAAGTGGAGAGCTTCTGCGAAGTTTGGAAGGTAGGAGACGAGGTATAGGCGGAACTGAAGCTGTGAGAACAAGTCGTGTGTGGTGCTATGGTAGTTCAAGTTGTGGAGCACGTGCCTGCGAAAGGCAAAGATCCCGAGTTCGAGTCTCGGTCGGACACACTGTTTTAATCTGTCAGGAAGTTTCATATCAGTGCACACTCCGCGTCAGAGTGAAAATTTCATTCTCGAAACGAAATATGTTTTTCCCGTGCTCCACATCAGATCGTGGATGCAGAATGCTAATCAAAGTCTAAGACTCTTAATGCTTTGTGCTGTAAGAAGGTCAACAAAAGCGTTCAGCAAGCAGCGGTGACTCAGCAACCGAGTCAAGATAAAGTAGCAACTGAAGAGTCAGCAGGCTTAAATCTGCTTGTCACTACGAGCCTCGTGACTGATATGGCGTTCTTGTGCTCAGCGTGAACACGCATTCCTCTGCCAAGGCACGTTACAGGAAACGGGGAACGTGGGTGGGGAAGGGGGAGGAGGGAGGGCCTCTTTTGTATAACACCATTCAACGCTTATGTGTCCGCCCCCGAGTGGTCAGCGCGGCGGAATCCCCCGCCAAGGGGCCCGGGTTCGATTCCCGGCTGGGGCAGGAGATTTCCTCCGCTCAGGGAGTGGGTGTTGCGTTGTCCTCATCATCATTTCATACCCATCTCCTATGCGCAAGTCGTCCAATGTGGCGTAGAATGAAATAAGTACTTGCCCTTGGTGGCAAGGTATCCTGTACCTAATGATTTCTTGCACTGTGCTGTCTTTTGTTAACTAATATGTGGATTGGGTAGTAAAAACCAGTTAGCAGTGACCTGAACGTAAATACGGAGTTAGTTACTTGACAATCCGAGTGGGTCTTGTTGGGTGCAACTACTCGCCCTTCACTGGCGATTTTGCTGTCTCCGAGTCCAGGTGACAGCAAAACTGAGCGGCACTTCTACACAATATGTGTGAAATTGTCGGCAGCCTACATAATTAATTAACAAATTTGAAATGCGCTTTACTCGTGTATTATTTACCGCTTATTTCACATTTGGGTGACTTTTTTTCCAAGAACATAAATCATATATGTGATAAATTGGTGTTTACTAAAGAGAAATCTGTCTCGACGTCCATCCTAAGAATCGTCGCATGCTTTGTCTCTTGTACCCACCTCAGAAACCGAAGTCGCTAAGGCAAAGTTATGCGGTGGCGTTCGACTCGGAGCTGAGCCTGTTCGAATCCTGATTGCGCAGAAAATTTTCATCGCCAGTATGTACAGTGTGTGCAGACCACTGTGAAGCGCGTGGCAAAGAATCCTTCAAATTGCACCAGTTAATAGGGCGTCATCCCTTTCCGTTCCCGTACGGAGCGCGGCAAAAATGATTGCATTACCTATGTGTACTCGCTGTCATTATTTTAATCTTGTCCTCGTGCTCCCTAGGTGTGCGATACCTAGCGAGTTGTGCTATTTTCCTAGATTCGTCACTTAAAGCTTGTTCATAAAGCTTTGTGCGTACGCTTCCATACGACAGTTTGCATATATTTTCAAGCGGCTAGCAGTTCAGTTTGTTCATCATCTCAACTATCCTCTCCCGCGCGTCGAAGAAACCTGGGGCCCTACGTGCTGCTCTCCTTCGTATACGTTCTCTGTCCCTTATTAGTCCTATTTGGTGCGGGTCCCAGACTTTTGGACAATATTCTACGACCGGTTTCGCTGGAATAACTTGCCACAATACAATATTTAAGCAAATACACTCTTGCTACATGCCAAATATGTATCTAATGTACATTATTAATGTGTTTGTGACGTGGTAGTGTGTATAAAAAATAGACGCATTGTCCTATAGGCAGAAATATAGCAATATAATGATGTCACAGGGAGCGAAAAGTTATTTACAATTTGTACAGAAACTAGATGCCAGTTATTAGAGTCGAGGGGCACGAATGGGAAGCAGTGGTTGAGAGGGGAGTGAGACAGCGTTGTAGCCTATTCCCAATGTTATTAAATCTGTATATTGAGCAAGCAGTAAACAAAACAAAAGAAAAGTTTGGGGTAGGAATTAGAGTTCAGGGAGAAGAAATAAAAATTATGAGCTTTGTCGATGACATTGTAATTGGTGTCAGACATAGCAAAGGACTTGGAAGAGCAGTTGAATGGAATGGACACTATCTTGAAAGGAGCATATAAGACGGACATCAACAAAAGCTAGTCGAGGGTAATGGGATATATTCGAATTATCAGGTGATCCTGAGGGGATTAGATTAGTAAATGAGAACTTAAAGAAGTAAATGAGTTTTGCTATTTGAGCAACAAAATAACTGACGATGGTCGACGTAGGGAGGATATAAAACGTAGACTGGCAATGGCAAGAAAAGCTTTTCTGAAGAAGAGATATTTGTTAACAACGAGTGTAGATTTAAGTGTATGGATGTCCGTCCTGAATGTATTTGTATGGATTGTTGCCATGTATGGAAGTGAAATGTGGGGTCCTGCCAACTCGTCTCTTATAGGGTGCCTAAAAGATGCTGCTTTCTCGGATAACTATACAACAATTCAAGCAAATCACATTAATGGTTTTATTGCAATAAAGTAGACTGACAATAATTAACTTTGGTTTACTATGTCGTGTCGCAACCCATTGGCGACATGCAAATAATCAATGTCTTTCGCTATATAGAATGTCCATGTAAGCAATGGATATGGATCACAAGTAACAGCTCCACTAGTGTCCCTCTTCTACTATCTGGTCGTGGCTGGGAGGAGCGGCGTTTACGTTCTCTTCAGCTAGAGGGCGTTTCGTTGTGCGGTCCTTGTCAACGAACTATTGGCTGACGTCGTCTCACAACCTTCTCTGCTCTTGCGTTCTTCATCTTCATGCCGGCGCTTATCATAACGCCGGAACATGAAAACATGAAACATACACGATAAACAGTTTAGACAAGAAGAGAACAGAAGCTTTTGAAATGTGGCGTTACAGAAAAGAGCTGAAGATGAGATGGTTAGATCACATAACTAATGAGGGGATACTGAAAAGAATAGACAGAAGAGAAATCTGTGGTACGACCTAAATTAAAGAAGGGATCGGTTGATGGACACATTCGGAGACATCAAGGGATCACCAATTTGGTATTGGAGGGAAGCATGACGGGTAAAAATCGTAGAGGGAGACCAAGAGATGAATACAGTAAGCAGATTGAGAGGGATGTAGGTTGCAGTAGTTACTCGTATATGAAGAGGCTTGCACAAGATAGAGTAGCATGGAGAGCTGTATCAAACCAGTCTCTGGACTGAAGATTATAACAAAAACAATGATCTTAAGACCTCTCCTGTACCTACTACATGTATGACCCCAACATTCCAAAACATTTACGGGACACTTGCATATTTAATAAAAGCATTATTTAATAACACCAGTAAATAGTAACCCTTTGAGAGAAGTACAGTTTTTAGATGTTCTGGCCAGGTGGGGCGTCTGTATCACAGTTGGATGCTAAAGGGACTTTTCAGTTTGTGCAGTAAGAGTGTAGCCCGGTACTTATACATTTGCATATGGACTATGGGTAAAGTAGAAAATATGGGAAAAAATGGAAAAAGGATGATATAATATGCTTGGTAGATGAACCTAAAACAGACATAAACAATTTACACAAGAACATAAAGTTCACAATACAAGAAAACACACTCTACTTTCTAGACATAACCATAAGAAAAGACAATGACAAACACACATTTGATGTATACAGTAAACCCACAACAAGTGAGACCATCTTAAATGCAAACTCAAATCACCTGCAGAATCAGAAACAGGCTCCAGTCAGACACATGTTAAACTGAACTGAATCCCCCTAAACACTTCTGATTACCAAAAGAGCTGGCAATTGTAAAACAAAAGGCATTAAAAATGAATAATGAAAAAAACTAACCAAACCACAAATAATGAGAAAAACTAACCAAACCATTCAACACATACAGCCTGCACTACTATAAAAACGGCATACAATGATCTACCATAACGAATCCACCCACAAAATAGGTTTGATGTTCAAAAAACTGGGCATAAACATCACTTACAAAACAAATAACTCAATTCAAAAGCGCATCCCAAAACTGAAATAAAAACCACCCAGATACCAACAATATAGTATCTTACAGCTTAGTTGCAGAGATTGTGGAAAAATATCCTTTGGAATGACCGACAGAACATTCAACATAAGAAATAAAGAGCACATGGTTGGTACAAACCATTCATCATTTTCAGATCACCTGAACAGAAATACCACAGAGTAGGTAATACTGAAAGAGATATGAACATCATAAGAATCAGTTAAGACAGGCACCTCCTTCCTTTCTAAGAAAATTTCCACATACACAAATCATTAACACAAAATAAACAATTTCTCAATGGCCAAATAAATCTTGGAAACCAGACACTCATCATCATTTTCAAATGGTTCAAATGGCTCTGAGCACTGTGGGACTTCTGAGGTCACCAGTCCCCTAGAACTTAGAACTACTTAAACCTAACTAACCTAAGGACACCACACACATCCATGCCCGAGGCAGGATTCGAACCTGCGACCGTAGCTATCGCGCGGTTCCAGTCTGTAGCGACTAGAACCGCTCGGTCACTCCGAGCGGCCATCATCATTTTCTTTCGCCCTTTGCCCCCCCCCCCCCATCCTCCGTTCAACGCTAGGTCGGCCTTGTTACTATGGATTTGGCGATGTTGGTGTCAGAGGGTAACCGGCTGTCCTTCCTGTCGCCACCCCGAATCCCCCAGGACGGAATTAGTGTACTCCAGCTGTCTGCATCTATTGTAAGCCATGAAACAGCGCGAACGTTTTCAAATATCAGCGAGTCGTGTAACTGAGGCGGAACGTGGGTATCATCCCGGTATTCACCAAGCAGGGTGTGGAAAACCGCCTGAAAACCACATCCATGCTGGCCTGCATACTGGCCCTCGTCGTTAATCCGCCCAGCGGATTCCATTCGCGGCAAGCGCGCGTTAGTGCACTTGGTTACCCTATCGGGTCTGGAAACCAGACACTATAAAAAATAATTTAAAAAAATATGTTTCATTTCAATTTCACTTCTTGCTCCTTACCTTTTCATCCAACTCAATCTCCATTACACTACTCTTGTCCTCTCATAAAAAAATGCACAATCAATATACCTTTACAAATCTTACATAGTACATAAATACACAGCAACATAATTAAGTAGAAAAACACAGAAATAATTAACTAAAGAATATAGATGATGACTAACTGAAAACCTCAGCTGCCGACAGGTGTTGTTGTTATACCTCGATGTGGACAGCTGCAAATGTGTACCCCGACCGGGACGCGAACCCGTGATCTCCTGCTTACATAGCAGACGCTCTATCCATCTGAGCCACCGAGGACACAGATGAATAACGCGACTACAGGGATTTATCCCTTGCACGCTTCCCGTGAGACTCACATTCCCAACTGTCCACAATTCTATATATGTATTGTACCTTAGAGACATTTGCCCACTCACTCATTACTCGCGCACGCTTTGGCGCTTCCCGTAAGAGTTTGGGCAAGCTGTGCGCATTCGCACAGACGAAGGTAAATGGCTGGGTAGCCTTTAACTATATATACGAAGACAGTAACTTGTTCTCGAAAGAACAATTACTGTTGATGACTGTGCAGCTTTTCCCTGGAATAAATGATGACTAACTGAAAACCTCAGCTGCCGACAGGTGTTGTTGATAAACCTCGATGTGGATGTCCTCTTACGGGAATCGCCAAAGAGTGCGCGAGTAATGAGTGGGTGGGCAAATGTCTATAAGGTATAATACATATATAGAATTGTGGACAGTTGGGAATGTGAGTCTCACGGGAAGCGTGCAAGGAATAAGTCCCTGCAGTCGCGCTGTTTATCTGTGTCCTCGGTGGCTCAGACGGACAGAGTGTCTGCCATGTAAGCAGGAGATCGAGGGTTCGAGTCTCGGTAGGGGCACACATTTTCAGCTGTCCACATCGAGGTATATCAACAACACCTGTCGGCAGCTGAGGTTTTCAGTTAGTCATCATTTATTCCAGGGAAAAGCTACACGGTCATTAACAGTAATTATTCTTTCGAGAACAAGTTATTGTCTTCGTATATATAAAAAATATAGGTAAAGACAAACTAAGGTCAATGTTATATTGGCAACACTAAAAACCACAAAAGTCACTTAGAAGTATAAAAATAATTGAATTGCAGAGAAATAATAGTGTATCAGGTCATTTGAAAACAATTCGGTAAGTAAATATTTCACCTAAGAGCATTGTGCCTATTTTTATTTAAAGTGTATGAAATAGTTTACTTGTTGTCTGGGCAATGCACTAAGCGATCAGAAACTGTAGTCATAAATTTGCATCTGGCACACAGAGAGCAGCAAGCACCACATTTCCAAGCAATTACATTACGAGACAAGATATTTTCATTTCAGGATCAGTTTACTACGAAAAGTATCGGCGCACAGGGACATTTCATGAACAGTATCATTAACGCACAGGGCCCACTTTGTTTGATTGGTGAGATTAATAGCAAAGTTCAGGATATAATCAGTCTGCGCATTTCTTTAGAAATATTTAAAACGGGGAAAAATTCGTGTTATATTCTCACAGGCAGATGTATTTGGTTTCTCTCGCAGCTGGAAATGCAGAAACTCACCCAGAGCTAAACAACAGCAAAGGTACAATCAACGAAACAAGCCAGTTCAAAACTCAAAACAAACGAAAACAGTTATTAAAGGAAACTTTCACTGTTAGGAAGTTATGTGTGGCAGGTGCGAATTTTCACAGTCGCCATAGTTGTGATTGCTCTCCACACTTACCCTAATAGTCAGATGCTTCTACAGTTCTAGGCTTAACAGCTAATTGTGAGTGGATTTAGTTAAGTCCCCTTTTGTATAAGATCTTTTTGGATCAATGACAACGAGCGCATCGAAGTTCGGTAGCGCCTTTTGGTGGAGTTGAAGTCGATTGCACTTGCACAAAGTTAATCAGAGCCCCTGAGTGGCCAAGATCTTGGCCATTAATAGTGAAGAGAGAATTCATGAGGAAGATGTGTACTTCATCTCTCTGGCGAGTTGCCACCGGTAGGTGTCGTTTTCATAAGGTTCTTCCTTAACTAAATGTTGTAGCTAATAATTGAGACATTCCCTTCATTTGTAACGTCTTTGGTCTCTAGAAATTTGGCCTCAGATCTTATAACCATACCAGACACGCGGTTTGGGGCGAATCGGCTGCAAGAACGTCAAAAAGCCGCTGAGACAGATAATGTCGTTCTCACCCAGGAGCAGGTTAGTCAATTGTTATTACAGAAAAAGAAACAGATACAGGAACAGAACGCCGACCTTGTACATCGGCGTTAACGTGAAACTTGACGGGTGTCAAGTCAAACTACTGTAAGCACATCTAGGGCCTCTGCAGTGGAAAATGAAACATGTTTCAAATGTAACTAGTATGCTTCCTGTTGTTTCGTTTTTCCGACCATAGAAGATGCTACTGCCCATGTGCTTTCCCTGACTACCTATATGGAAGCAGGCTATATAAAAAAAGCATCAACAGCTTTCATAGACCTGAGCACAGTTTTTGACGCAGCCTGGAGAAAACAGCTATTGTACAAACTAATTCAAATAATTCCGTGTAGCAGTACTATCACTCTGATCGATGCTTGCTGGGAGAACTTCGAAAGTGTTTAATGAGGAAAGAAAGAGCTCAATCAAAGTGCGCAACAACGGGCTACCACAGGGTTCAGTTCTTGCCCCACTGTTCTGCAATCTCTACATTTCCAGCATTCAGAACATACAATATAGGAAGTTAGGCTACACAGCCGACTGGGTCCCAGCTGCACTACACAGATCACTTGAGGCCACTAAAGGCATCCTGTGCCCATATCAGAAAGAACTGAGTACTTTTTCAAATGGAGACTGTAGCCAAACCTGAAAACACTGAGGTATCATGCTTCCACTTTTGCAACCATGAAGTAAGAAGAGAACTCAACATTATCTTTCAAGGAGAATGCCTTAACCATAATAACTACCACAAATATCTAGAAGTCACACTGGACAGGACGCTGTCTTACAATGAGCACCTGACAAAGAGTGCAGGCAAAATGAGGACAAGAAACAACATCATCCATAAATTGTGCAGCACTACTGGAGGTTCAACAGAAAACGCACTCCGCACGTCAGCATTTATCTGAGTCGGAACAGAATAGTTTTTAGCCAGTTTTGCACTAATATGTGTGAGGAATAGCAATATCTGGCAGCAGCTAACCTCATACAGCACGAAATCCCCATGGGAGACTAGACCATCTGCCCAGAAACTGTATAGGCTATCATTTCATCTACAGTATGTCGTTAAGGAACATATTTAACAGCAGCTGTCCGCAGGGATAATGAACCCTCTGCAAGGCCCTGGTCGTCAACTGTTGTCACGGACCCTAAGAAAGTCAATGGAGAAAAGTCGTATCGTCTGTGTGTCGATATGAGAGCATAAATGTGGTCACAAATCCTGACTCATACCCCCTACCCCATTTTGATGGAACACTAGACAGATTAGGAAATTGTTGGTAATTTACCACCCTTGACATGTTCTCTGAGTACCACAAAATTCCAATTGCACCACAAAATCGAAGCAAATCCGCTGGATTATAAGAGTTCCTGTGTATATCTGTTCGTTTAAGGAATGTGCCTGCTACTTTTCAAGGATTGGTTGACTGGTTATTGAGAGATTTGAACCCACTATGTCTCATATACATCGATGATATAGTAATTTTTTCAAGAAAAGTTGGGGAACATAGAGCGAGGCTACAAAGTGTGTTTTCCAAGTTGCAAAGCGCTCATTTGAGCCTGAACATAAAGAACTGTTCGTTTATGAAGTCACAGATGTAGTACCGAGGACATATCATTAGCACAGAAGGAGTTAAGCCAGACCCAAGGTTCTAAGGTTGACAGAACCAGTTGAGAATTTTCCAGATCCTACTAATGTTAAGGAGCTACAGTCATTCCTTGTCATAGCTAATTACTATCATCATTATGTGGAGAAGTATGTTAGGGTGCCGAATTTCTTGAAGTTATTGAACAAAAATGCTCAATTTGAGGGACAGAAGAGAGTGAAATAGCCGTGAGACAAATTAAGGAGGTTTTGACAAGTTCGCCTTTGCTGGTCCGTTCAGATTTTTTAATAACTCTTTATTCTTTCCACGTATCTTTTCAGAGCTGTCGTAGGTCAGGAGTATAATGGAGAAGAAAGACTAATAAATTAAGCTTCCAGAGAGATGAATTCATCAAAAGTAAACTGTAGTATTACTGAGGAAAAATGTTTGACCCTTGTTCTGGAGTAAATTATTTCAAATGCTATCGGTTTCGGTGGAAGCGCAGTGTGGTCACTGATCACAGTATCGTGGTTTGGATGCTAAGCCTTAGGGACCCCAGTAATAGCATAACATGGTTGGCACTGAAACTGTCGGAATATGATTGTAATGTACACCATAAAAAACATATTTTGTGTCATAATTCTGGTGAGTTAAGCTCTAAAGTAAGGGTTGTTCAGATAGATGATGTTTCCATAGAAGAAAGAAGAACCGAAAAGAAATGAATAATTTCACCAGTATGCTTAACACACAGATTTTGTCACAGAGGATGCTACCTTACACTGTAAGACCTCACTGGGTAACAGACTAGTAACATCTAAAGGGCTGCAACAGCGCATCGTGGGACAATAACATGACACTTTACAGCCATGCCATAATGGGCAGTGTGCAACAAACGCTAGGACAGCCTCCACCAAGGACCAATTTTCGTTTGCAGACTCTCCTAGAAGCTACCAAACTATTTCAAAATATTGCTTTCGACATCATTGGCCCCTTTCCACAAAGCACACAAATAACAAATACATACTGTCTATAATAGATCAGTTTTCTAGGTTCATTATACTTGTACCACTTCCAGATACGACTGCAGAAACTGTCATGTGAAATTTTGTCAATCATTTAATCCTCCCCGGTGGAAGTCCGTATGCTGTCTTAACCAAACAAGAAGCTAATTTCATGTCTGCGTTGTTCGTACAAGTATGAAAATAGTTAAGAATTAAAAAAAGAGCGCACATCATCTTTTCACCCCAAGGCACATGGCTTTCTCGAACATATCCAGAAGATAACCGTTCGACTGCTCTTCTCATACATAAACCAAGCACATTTGGACTGGGAGAGATACACAGCTACTGCGTATAACATTAGTATGCATGAATAAACTGGATATAAGCCCTGCGTGGCAGTTTATGGGAAACCCACGAATTCGCAGTTTCAACTTGATAAGTTGCCTTCTTGCGTTGATATGTAAATGGACTGGCCCACTGCCTTAAAGGCATCTGGAAGCAAGTTAAGCAAAATACTTCCAAAGCTACTCAGAAACAACTACAGCACAGAAACTGCTTCCCCAATATAAACCTGAAGACCTTGTTTTGTTCTGAAATCCGATGGTTAAGAACGGAAAATCTAAGAAATTCAAACCTCAGTATTAGAGCCCCTACCCTATTATGTGGGTAACTTCTACCATGAATTCAGAGATCCATTTGTCTGATCGTACTGTGTGGTGCCATATTAACTTTGAAGAAAGTAAACCAGAAAAAAAATGTACATTATTGCCAGCACAATCTAGGTATGTTTTAAGCAACAAGCCTCCTTATGCCCTGAGGTTGAGGGTCTAATTGTGTTTTGTGTTCATAACAGATACATGTCTTGTTACATTTTCACAGTTGTTGAGAAGTAATTCATTTGTGCATGTGAAGAGTAGTAAACACTAGTGAGCTTAATACTTTGTTTCTATGGTTCAGTTAGTCATTTTGTATGTAGAATTCTGCATAGATTAATAGGCTTGTTCTCAGTCAGAGTTTCCTGCTATTTCATTTTGTGGTTTCGTTTATTAGGTTGATACTTGTGCTGACCTATCGTCTGTAAATGTCCAATGGTGTTCAAATGGTTCAAATGGCTCTAAGCACTATGGGACTTAACGCCTGAGGTCGTCAGTCCCCTAGACTTTGAACTACTTAAACCTAACTAACCTAAGGGCATCACACACATCCATGCCCAAGGCAGGATTCGAAACTGAGACCGTGGCAGCAGCGCGGTTCCGGACTGAAGAGCCTAAAACCGCTCGGCCACAGTGGCCAGCTGCAATGGTGTTCCATAAGTCTTATTGCTAATTGCCAGTAACCAAAGCTGTGGAAATTGCTAATGTAATTGTTTGCAATGTGAAGTAGTGGTAACTATATAAACAATGAACAGTCAAGCAATAAGAGGTAAGCGGCTGAAATTGTATGTACCACCACAGTTACACCATTAGGAATTGGTGTAAAATAGTAAAAGTACACTGGAGTATGGCTAAGGAAGATACTCGAAATTACTATAAAGATTGGACAAATGAAGTTGTAAACAGTGAATCTTTATATACCAGGAAGAGCAGATTTTCGAAGATCAACTTACGTCACTACAAATCGAGTTTCATGAATTGAGTGTTTACTGTGTGTTAGAGAGAGTAATTCTAAAGCAGGTGACCACTTCGAAGTATCCATTACTATACAATTTAAGGAGAAGAAAGTTGTTGAACGTTATATTGAAGTGCACCTCAAGTGCTTTCCAGAAACAAACTTGACACCTATTCTGCTAAAGTCATATTTATGTCTTCAACTATGAACCAACATTGGTTGTTAACCACTATCATGGAATCTACTGAACATTGCTCCTATTTTACAACCCTTGAAACAGACAGGAGACCTGTTATTGTAGTTTGTGTGATAAGTAATTGAAATGTTTGCTGAAGACAATTTTGCTCTAGAGAGACAGAGGATTAAGTTGTTACACCTTCCACTGATTTATGTGACATGCGTGAAGCCATCTACGACACACTTTATTAATTGTTATCAGAAAGCTCATCACACAGTTAAAGGAAGCCTCACTGAACAGACTAAATTGTTAAAGAAAAGAAACCACACGATTGGAAGTACCTGTCTCGTTTGGTTAAAACACAAGCGAACACAGCTACTGATAACTTATAAAACATAGCTATTGAAAGTAAGTCATGTAGAACAATTGTACTCGTTTCAACCTGTGTGGAAAAGATTATGAAAAGTTAACTGAAGGAGTTAACAGAACTTTCTCCCTTTTACAAGTAAATGCACCATTTAAGCGTTGCTTAAGTTATTAGACAGACAACAAGTAGAAGTGTTATGGACGACTGGAGGGAACCAGTAAAGATAAACTCTGTCTTCATTGTTAGTAATGAGTGCCATCTTCAATGGAAATAGGATGAGTAAATCAAGATTTACTGCAGGAAAGTTTGTGCTACATTCTGTAAAACCTTTTGATGTCACCCGTCATGAATAGAAAGTGGAGTTACAAACTGAAAATTTTATTACGTTAGCGACGCGACAGAACGATGTTACCTCAGTCAGAACGATAGTCCACGCCACATGTGCCCGTCAACTGACCGCAGCCATGACACTGAGGTGACAGAACTCATGCGATAGCAATATGCACATATTACAGGTGGCGGCGGTGTCGGGTACACAAGGTAGAAAAGAGCAGTGCACTGGCGGGACAGTCGTTTGTACTGAGGCTACTCGTGTGGAGAGGTTTCAGACCTGGTTATGGCCGCGCGATAGAGATTAAGAGACTTCGAACGTGGAATGGTGGTTGGAGCTATGCGCATGGGATATAACATTTTGGGAATCGTTAGGGAATTCAATATTCCGAGATCCACAGTGTCAAGGATGTGTTGAGTGTGCAGTCCTAAAGCATCGACTGTACAACGACCAGCACAGTGTTGCAGAACGGCATCAAGAAGGCGCTGATCCACGTGCCAGTGGAAAGAGCGGGCACCGCCACACCTCCACAAAGACAGAGTTCAGCGCCCTCTGTCAACGCTGACCTAACTAGCCGCCCATCGCCGGTAAGCCCAGTTCGGACGCAGTCTTCGAGAGCACCAGTACTGACTAATATGAAGACAGTATTTCTGTCAGTAGTAATAGACATAGGGGACACAAGAAATTATGCTTCTTTTCTTTATAAAAACAAAGTGTTCATTTAATCTTCAAGTGTTATGTACAGATCATTTCGGATTCCTGCCACTGGCCATTGGAAATTCTCTCCTTTCTTGTTTCTGTCTGTGCTGACTCCCACAATAGTCAACACAACACTCAGAATTCAAAATTTCAGGCATTACCTCTCACCATAGACAACGTAGTGGCAGACGGCCGTCACTTAATGACTGAGAACAGAGGCGTTTGTGTAGAGTTATCAGTGCCAACAGACAAGCAACACTGCGTGAAATAACCACGGAAATCAATTTGGGATGTACGGCGTATCCTTCAGGACAGCGAAGTCAAAATTGGCGTTAATAGCTATGGCAGAATAGGACGGACGTGAGTGCCTTTGTTAACAGCACGACATCGCCTGCTGCATCTTTCCTGGGCTCGTGACCATGTCGATTGGACCACAGGCGACTGCACAACCGTGGCCAAATCAGATGAGTCTCGATTTCTGTTGGTAATAGCTGTCGGTAGGGTTCAAGTGTGGTGTAGACTCCGCGAAGCCATGAATCCAAGTTGTCAATAAGGCACTGTGAAAGCTTGTGGTGTCTCCATACTGAGGTGGGCTTTGTTTCAGTGGAATGGACAGGGCCCTCTGCTCCGACTGAAGCGATAGTTGACTGGTGCTGGTTATGTTCGACTACATGGAGACCATTTGCAGCCGTTCATGGACTTCATATCCCCAAACAACGGCGGAATTTTTATAATGATAATACGCCATGTCAAGGGGCCACAGTTTTTCGCGACTGGTTTGAAGAATATTCTGGACAGTTCGAGCGAATGATTTGGCCACCCATATCGCCTGAGTTGAATTTTGCGACATTTATGCGGCATAATCGAGAGGTTAGATTGTGCACAAAATCCTGCACCTCCCCCCCCCCCCCCCCCCTCCGCACTTTCATAATTATGGACGGCTATAGAGGCTCAATATTTCTGCCGGGGACATCCAATTACTTGTTTAGGCCACGCCATGTCACGTTGCTGCACTATGCGAAACAAAAGTAGGTCCGACACTATAGTAGTAGGTATACCACGACTTTTGTCACTTCAGTATGTCAGAGATATGAATTGCCGCTAAAGGCGGGACAGGCTGCGGAAGTCTGCGAACTGGAGCGTACCATATAAATGCGCCCTGACTTGGCCAGCATCATGTGCAGCGAAGAAATCTTTGCGTGACGCTATCAGCTCACCTGCTGTTCGTTCTTTCTAGTATTAACCCAACTGGGAGAGGATACTTTTGATTCCGCTGATATTCGTGATGAATATTACCTGAACATAACAGAAGTTGCGATAATGAGAACTGTCAAAAACAACAGGGCGTTTTCTTGTTACATGCGAATGTGAATGTAATATTCGGTGTTCTCACTAAATGAATACACAAACCCGTCCTTTCAAGATTGTTCAGAACTAACTAAATGGCTCAAGGTTATATTGATCCTGGGATATACTTGATGGTATATTAAATTAGTGTTTGCCTACAATGGAATAAAGTGATCGAACCCTTGATATATAACAGTTTCCGAGTTTCTAACTGATTCCACCTGGTTTCTAACCATTATGTAGGGCCCACATAAGATCGCATGTACCTTGAGTTACGAATGCCCCTCGAAGTGCACATGAATCACGAGATGATTTCGACTAAGCCTCTGATTATGTGGAATATTGCACCTACATTTTCATAACAACATCGACAGTTTTGTCATCCCTCTTCCAACTATATGTTGTCGACAACCCCGCAGGTTCGTAGCGCTTCATCTGTTATCCGTAGCAGGAGTAATTAGTGGAGATTCGTGTGTTACAGAAGTGGCGCTAGTATACGCGTTTTCGAATCTAGCCTGTTTCGTGGGGGGAGGAGCAAACTTACCCTATCCATCTTTACAAAAACATAAAGCCTGATAGAGTACTTGCAATCTAATACCGTCCCATGATTATCGTTTATCTAATGACCTGATGGGGCACTACCATGCCGCAGGACAGATGCGACGGTGATCCACAATCCTCACCGAAAGCAGTTAGGTTGTAATTCGTGTACTTCGAATGGGAGGACATTGTAATTGAAAGCTTCAAAATTCGGATATCAATTTATAACGCACTGAATACCCAGGAGGAGACTCTGTAAGTTTGATGTTGCCACAGTTACCATTAATGACTATTTTTGTGAATTACTGAATATCGATACCGTATCCGTATGCACAACCGTGCTGGTGAATTCTATAACCGACCTTCACATGTTACTGTGGGCCTCTCTTATACCCCCATGACTGAGTGTGCCATTTCCGATGTTCAGCAGTCATGTTTCAGTCACTCCTGAAACAGGAGTGCTGAACAACTTAAGTTCCATTTCCAAACTAGTAAGGCCTCGGAATCGTGCTTCAAACGATGTGATGAGCTGCTTTAACTTTGCTTGGTAATCGCCGAAAGTAGTACCTTCAGGTAGTTTTAAAGAAGCGACGATTGAAGAAAAATGCCCATTACTCATCTGCCTCTCAAATGAACGTAACTTTTCCATGAACGCTTTGATCTGGTCGTGCATGTCAACGATTAGCTCCCCTTTGCCCTGCAATGACAGATTTAAATTATTCAGATGCATAGTTATGTCAGCTAGGAACGCCAGGTATGATATCCATTTTATATCTTTCAGACAACGCATTTCTTCCCCTTTCATTTCGAGAAAAACGGATATTTGTTCACGAATGGCAAAGATAACATCAAGTATTCCTCTACTCAGCCAACGAACTGTACTGTGGTAAGGTATATCCCCATACTCCGCTTCCATATCTTTCAGGAATACTTTGAGTTGGCGATGATTCATACCGTGACGCCGCACAAAATTCACACACTTCCGTTCCTACCAAAAACACCTTACCAGCAAACTCAAGATGCAGTGATATCTGCTCTACATTAGACCCGGAAACTTCTCAGCACAGCACAGGAAATACCCAGGGGCAGATTGAGAATATTTTTTTGGTGGGGAAGGGACACAAGATTTCACATTCAGTTATTATCCATGTCACAACAGAGCACAATGTATCCGTCTATGGTAAGCTACTTATACACTGAAGCGCCAAAGAAATTGGAACAAGTATGATTATTCAAATACAGGGATATGTAACAGGCGGTCGGCAACGCCTATATAAGACAAGAAGTGTCGCGCAGTTGTTACATTGGTTACTGCTGCTACGATGAGAGGGTATCAAGATTTAAGTGAATTTCAAAATGGTTCAAAAGGCTTTGAGCACTATGGGACTTAACTGCTGAGGTCATCAGTCCCTTAGAACTACTTAAACCTAGCTAACCTGAGGACATCATACACATCCATGCCCGAGACAGGATTCGAACCTGCGACCGTACCGGTCCCGCGGTTCCAGACTGTAGCGCCTAGAACCGCTCGGCCACTCCGGCCGGCTAAGTGAGTTTCAGCGTGGTGTTATAATCGGCGCACGAGCGATGGGACACAGCATGTCCGAGGTAGCAATGAAGTGGGAATTTTCCCGTACGACCGTTACACGAGTGTTCCATGAATATCAGCCGGAAAAAGATCCTGCAAGAACAGAACCAATGACGATTCAGGGGAATCGTTCAACGCGAAATAAGTGCAACTCTCCGCAAAATGCAGCAGATCTTAATGCTGGGCCATCAACAAGTGACAACGTGCGAACCATTCAACGAAACATCATCGATATGGGCTTTCAGAGCCGAAGGCCCTCTCATGAACCCTTGATGACTGCACGAAAAAAAGCTTTATTCTTCGCCTGGGCCTGTCAACACCGACATTGGACTGTTGATGACTGGAAACATGTTGCCTGGTCGGACAAGTCTCATTTCAGACTGTAGCGGATCGATATGGGCTTTCAGAGCCGAAGGCCGCCTCGTATACCCTTGATGACTGCACGACACAAAGCTTTACTCCTCGCCTGGGCCTGTCAACACCGACATTGGATTGTTGATGACTGGAAACATGTTGCCTCATCGGACGAGTCTCGTTTCAGACTGTACCGAGCGGATTTACGAGTACGGGAATGGAGACAACATCATGAACGCATGTCAGCAGGGTATTGTTCAGACTAGTGGAGGCTCCGTAATGGTGTGGGGCGTGTGCGGTTGGAGTGGTATGAGACCCCAGATACGTCTAGATACGACTGAGACAGGTGACGCCATCCTATCTGATCCCTTGTATCCGTTCATGTCGATTGTGCATTCCGACGGACTTGGGCATTTCCAGCAGGACAATGCGACACCCCACACGTCCAGAATTGTTACAGAGTGGCGCCAGGAACACTCTACTGAGTTTAAATATTTCCGTTGCTTGCCAAACTCCCCAGACGAGAACATTATTGAGCATATCTGGGATGAGTTTCAACGTGTTGTTCACAAGAGATCTCCACCCCGTCGTACTCTTACTGATATATAGACAACCTTGCAGGATACAATGTGTCAATGCCCTCCAGCACTACTTCAGACATTATTCGAGTCGATGCCACGTCGTGTTGCGGCACTTCTGCGTGTCGCGGATGTCCTACACGATATTAGACGGGTGTACAAGTTCCCT
Source organism: Schistocerca nitens (assembly GCF_023898315.1). Classification (NCBI taxonomy): domain Eukaryota; kingdom Metazoa; phylum Arthropoda; class Insecta; order Orthoptera; family Acrididae; genus Schistocerca; species Schistocerca nitens. Next base: position 630,331,554 of record NC_064619.1, read on the forward strand.
TGACTCTTCAGTATATAATTATTCACGCGCTTTCAGAAGTGATGGTCAATATTCAGGGATATGACAGGAATGATCTTCGAAAGAAAGGTCAAGTAAACATGGGCTTTAAAACGCTTACCGTAAGAGTTATCAAGAATTTTTGATCTTCCATACTGCGAAACAAATACATTTTAAAACTAAATCGTCATTATTTAACCCCTTCGATACAAATCATTATTTCAATTTCCGTTATTTAACAACTCATTTGTAAACGTGCTCCAAATTCGAAATCACTATTTTCTTTCAATATCCTTGTACATCTGCATCTTCGTGATTGCTAACTGTTGCAATTTTAATCCATCTCCTCACACTTACTGAATTCGCGTTCACTATACTAACAACGTAGTTTAACTTACTAGCAGCTTTTTTGCGAGGAATAAATCTATACATCGTTCTGTCAATCTTTAAATTTCACTCTGTGAAACGATTTGTTCGCCACTGCAACACGTTGTGCTACCATCTTTTAGGTAGACGGGCTTGCGGTAACTAGTACCACCATTGGGACGCTACAGACTGGTGATAATCTCATTTGCCAAGGTATCCCGAACTGTTGTACCCTCTTCAAACACCGCCGGTACCTCATATGACGTGCCGTTTTATGTTGCTCGACTTATTGATGTTATGGACGCTCCACACTTTCAGGCCACCCTTCATTGTATAATTTTCGAACGCGTGGACAACTTGTTGTCCGCCTCTCACTAGATTGTTATATTAGCTGACATAAGCTTAACTGGGCTGAAAGAAGAGCACGTAGTGTTGCAGCGAATCACCAATCAATTAATAGCATATGAATCCCTTATAAGGAGGCGGGGACAAAGCGAACACTTCATACTCTATGCGATGTCAAACAAGGAAGATAGGAAGGAAGATTGGGCAAAGCGTCTCATCGACATGGAGGTCATTAGAGAGGGGGGCACAAGCTCACATTGTGTCGAGGATGGTGAAGGAAATCGGCCATGCCCTTTCAAAGGAACCATATCGTCTTGGAGCTATTTAGGGAAAACGCCGAAAACCTAAATCTTAATGGGCGGAACCGGATTTGAACTGTCGTCCTCCCGAATGCAAGTCCAGTGTGCTAATCACTGCTCCACCTCGCTCGGTGGACGTCAAACACGTGCTTATCACTACTCAGGAGCAGCTGCGAAGTGCTTCGGAAGGTGTATCATTTCATTGCGCCAAGTGAGCCTATCGCAAAGGAGGCAGAGTTGTGCTAAAGACACCATTCGGTAGCACCGACCAAGCTGTCGCTGATCATCAGAATACAGCCCTCCAGCGGGCCCCGTCTTCCGCTGCTCAGAAACAATAGATCCTCGTCCACCAGTACATGCGACTTTCGCAAATTGAAGATAACCTTCTGGCTGCTACCAGAAGCATCGGGAATGTAGCTAACAAGCTGGGACGACAATGCGAAGACTTACAAACTCAGTCCAACGTGTAGTCACATTATACAGGGAATTAACAAAACTGAGTGTTGCCCTGGAAGTAACCAAAGCATTAGAAATCTTGTTATACAATGGCCATGCAACCGAGTTATGTGACAGCACATTACATTCTGTCATTCAGCTAAGATAGCACAGCCTTTTAACCACCGAAATCCTTTTGCAAACAGTAACAAACACTTCATTTAGCGACTCCTATGTAGATATTTTACCTCATATGGGAATCGACTCTGCCATATTACTTCTCAGCTGCCAGGGTACAATTGTCACAGTTCCTGGATGCCCTAAACGTGCAGATCTCACTGACTGTCACTTGCGCAGACTGTGAATTCGAATGTTACTGTCTTCGCTCCTTCCAAGTTGCATGGGCAGTTACACAGAAATACGTCCTTGTGCAAACCAAGGGTATCTTGATCGTTAGTGTAGACCACTAGATGCTGCGTCACTTGATACACATCAACCTTGTACTCACAGCAGTTACTACATGCGTCCTATCCTGTCATTTAGGACTGAGTAAATAACTGCGCAATTGCACTATTTTTAGAAGAAACTAAAGTTCCTCCCTACTCCCATGCGTTGAAGTGATACACGAAATCCGGTTCGCACCTGTCAGTAACAGCTTACTGTATTCTGTTCCACAACCCATTAGATTGGCCTTAATTTGTTATGCTCACGCATTTATGTCTCAGACGTATCGGGTTGCATTGGCTAATAGTGGACTTGTATTTAACAGTTCCACCTGTGGCAAAGTAGCGCCCACCGCCAAACTATATGCTCGTCTTACATATGCACAAAATGCTGGTACTAAGCGTTTTCTGTGTTACTTCCGCCGGCCGAAGTGGCCGTGCGGTTAAAGGCGCTGCAGTCTGGAACCGCAAGACCACTACGGTCGCAGGTTCGAATCCTGCCTCGGGCATGTATGTTTGTGATGTCTTTAGGTTAGTTAGAACTAGTTCTAAGTTCTAGGGGACTAATGACCTCAGCAGTTGAGTCCCATAGTGCTCAGAGCCATTTGAACCATTTTTGTGTTACTTCACCCTGACTGCCCCCCTGTACTGCCAAACAACACCAAAACGCGTCTCGTGGAGTCTATAAATGATTTGTTTGCTCGAGAACGGGGGCAGTTTACCACGGCCAGTGTTAAGGAACGCTAAGCATTACAGCACCGAGTAGACATTTCCAGTGCTACATCTGTTCCTCTAACACTGATGATGGCCTGTTTCATTATATGGGTTCTGTATACCCAAGGACACTGCAGATGTTATAAAACGCAACCTCAACCAACAGTCCGCAAATAATAGCCCACGCATTGCTACCAATCGGTCAGTAATCTGAAGAAGCACAAGAAGCGAGAAAGAAAGATGTTAAAAGGCGTCGCGAAAACTTTTCCAGAGACTGTTGACTAGTGGAAACAATGGAAGGCGTTTTCAAGCGGCTTCTGGTAATTTGCAATCTATATATTTCCAGTATTAGAAAACTGCCACAGAAATACCTGAAACGTTTGTCGAAGGAGGCAATACAGCTATTACTGTCCCCTGCAATCCTACTCACACCACGATCGACTATAATACTGTGGTGGGGATATAATATCATGGACACAGCTCAATGAATTTTCTCGCAGTTGTCAACGTACAATTGTGGAACTGATCATTATTGATTTCATATCCACTCGAAATGACTGATGTTATGAGAGAAGACGTATTCGAGTTTTCAAAAATGCATCGACCTGTATTTCCATTGTTGGGACTTCCGTAGCCAGGTTTCGAATGGTCGGCCGTAAGTCCCAATGTTGAGTTGAATCCATTTTGAATGATCTTCTTTTGTGTTTCTGCCGTTTCTTTCTCTTCGGCTTTGCATGCTCGTCACTTTTTAATCCCAAGTTTGTATGACAAATGGAAGCAGCATTCGAAAAACCTGATGCAAGGATCTAATGGCGATAATCCAAACCTCAGATTCTGTTCCTTGACTTGCTTTTGTGAAACACCATCGAGGTTATTGAATTATTTACTAGTACTTCCACATACATAGCATCATTACGAAGAGTTTGTGGATGCGAGTGCACTGTATAGTTACTATCGATCATGTATAGTGATCAAATATATATGTGGCTGATTACGTAGGACGACTCCGTCTATGCGTGGTTGGCGTGGCGGCGACGGTGGCCTGTGGCGGGAATGATTCACATTTCCCACTAACGGCAGGAGCTGACCGAATGGAGAATCCTGCTGGGACGCAATAATGTAGTTGACTTAACCATGTCGTCCTCTAGACGGCCGAACTGCAGACTAATACTACGTGTTGCACAGCTTTCTTGATCGCGTGGAAATTTCTGAAGATTCAATATGGACGTGTATTTGCGCTGGACCATTATTCCCTCCCATGTAAATTGTTCGACTGACTGCTTCTTAACATTTCCTATTTTTATTTGGTTGAAAGATCGATTGTGGAGTGTGCTGCTACTTAAACCTAACTAACCTAAGGACAGCACACAACACCCAGCCATCACGAGGAAGACAAAATCCCTGACCCCGCCGGGAATCGAACCCTGGAACCCGGGCGTGGGAAGCGAGAACGCTACCGCACGACCACGAGATGCGGGCGTTCTCTGTAAATTATAAGTATGATTTGGAATCTGTTACATCGCCGACATCGGTATTCGTGAGTGGAAATATCAGTTTCCTCTATTTTTTTTTCGAGGTATCACGTAAAGGTCTTCGCAGACGGGAAAAGTGTCTAGTTACTCAATGGCTCAGAATGATTTCTTAGTCAGGGGAGAACGGAGATACAAATAAGAAAAGAAAAGTACCAAGATAAGGAACACAAACCACGACGTCTTGCTACATAGACGCGTATCATCAGAGTATAGTATGGTAGATGATACATGGTGTATAGTGAAGTAGATAACAGTTTGTATTTGTAAAAACAACCGTAAGCAAGGGATGATTTCGTGATGTTAAAAGTAGTAACCATTTTTATTGATGAAATTAGTCTGCATTTGTAGCCTAGAGTAAGTTTTGTAGTGAGTAAAATGACTTTATTGACATTATGGGTAAAGTTGGACTAGTTTTGGAGTTACAACCAGATAATAATACCAATATTACGAAAATGTTCAGTTGTTGAGTGAAATGGTTAGGGGTACGGAGATGTTAGATGTTGAGAGTGATCTAAGGGGTGAGAACGTACATACTGTAGTTTCCTGTGAAATGTCAGAAAGTAGTCAGCACACTGCAGGATTAGAGCCGGTAGTTGCTACTAGCAGGGGCAGTGCCAATGTTCAAAGGAGTGGAGTAACAACTACACCAGTATGTTCACCGATACCAGATCCATTTGCAGAATTTATCCGGAAATTAGAAGAAAGAGACAGATTAGGGAGAAAGGAAAGAGAAGAAAAAGCTTGATTAAGGGAAGCAGAAAGAGAAGAAAAGGATTGATTAAGGGAAGAAAAAGCTAAAGAGAGATAAGGTTTTAACGGAAAGTATAAATATGCAGTTTGAAAAGGTACAGTTGGAAATAAACGAAATAAAGAAAGCCTATACCAAATTGCCGAACATAGTCAGCAACGTAGCACAAGATGTGCAAACGCTGCAAACGGCACACACAGTTATGAAAGACGAAGTAGCGCAACTCACCAACCATATGGGAAGTCTAGAAGCACAGATAGTAGAAAAGGAATTCGAAGATTGGATAACTGAGAAAGAATGTCAGATCTCGGAACAAATAGAGAGTAAAGTACAGTCTGCGATGCAGGAAGTAACTAGCGTAGTAGCAGTATGTAAACAAACCACAGGCGAAACGCGACAACCCGCAGGTGAAAAAATCGAAGTGAGGTATAAATAGCCAATACTGCTTTGGCAATCAGATATCACTCATCGGATTTCGAAACTCGTGCCTGAGAATTCGAATTCCAACACAATGGTGCCTCTAGACCTACGCCAAAAGAAACTCGATGACAGCTCTGTGCTTTGAACGTAACTACATTGCAAACGCCATTTTGAGAACTGCGTATAGAGCTGCAACATTCCACGATGTCCCACAAAAAATTCCGCATTTTTTCAACAGAAATTGGCCGAGAGAAAAATTTGTTGCATTGATTATTGGGCGCCCATCGTATAAATGTGCACGAATTATATACAGCGAAATGAGCAAATAAACTTTTAACTGTTCTCTTAGGTGTCAGCTTTACCACCACTTCGTAAATCGCAAAAGACTCCGAAAAATAAAACCGTATGCCCTAAACCATATAACGTCTCGCTCTTAACCGAAAATATTGCATTTTCTTACGAACTAATACGCCAAGAAAATGCATTTAGTTCGTTTGTTTTCCTCAAGGAGGAACTACAACTGCAACCATTCGACACTAGTTCCTAGATTATCTAGAAGAGTCGCACCGCAGTTCTGGTTCACCGTATGCTTACCTACCGCCCAGACTAATACAGTTGTTCAGATGCAGTTAATATACATGATTTGTGCTGGCAGAAGCTGTCGCCAGCATACCGGTAGACAAAGATGTAGCTCGAAGATCGATAGTAGACGCAGGATGAAGCGCGCCTATCACGAGAGAGGCCAGAGACACACCGGCAACGCCCTCTCGACATGTATTTAGGCCGCCGACGCTGACCAGAGTGCCTCACTGACTCTCTCAGGCTACGACCAGAGTTGTGACTATACCAGTGGGACTAAAGTTTTTAATACTCAGATTACCGATATGTCTGCAACAGGACTACTGCTGTGGAGCTTGTAGTACGAACATGAACTCTATTAAAATTGAGTAGCAGCTTCAGGTAAGGAAAGAACCATATTAATCCACGTGTGCATTTGTGTTGTAGAAAGAGGATGCAGACCACCCATAACAACGTCCTCTCCCTTGATTCCTTACAGTACAAGACTCTACAGAAATATTTTCCTGTGTAAGGTACCAGAACCAGTGCTGCACGTATTCTCTGCGACGCAGGCCAGCGTGATAAGAGTCAAAAATGTTGCGACAGAAATTGCTATGTACCTGCAACGACTTTTTCGAGGTAGGGCATGCTATTGACTGCCTCATAGGTGATTTGTCCACCGTGTTGCTTCAGAACTGCGTCTATTTCCGTCTGCAGACGCGCTTGGACTTCCGGATGGTGGGCGAGTTCGTGGAGGGCGAAGCTCATGGTAGTTGAGGACGTCTCGAAGCCCGCGATGAAGAAGACGAACGCATGGGCAGCGACTTCGTCAATGGACAGTCCTGGAACAGTACGCCGGTATTCTTTTACTCTCCCATCTCACGGTGTTCAAATGGTTCGTATGGTTCTAAGCACTATGGGACTTAACATCTGATGTCATCAGTCCCCTAGACATAAAACTACTTAAACCTAACTAACCTAAGGACATCACACACATCCATGCTCGAGGCAGGATTCGAACCTGCGACCGTAGCAGCAGCGCAGTTCCGGACTGAAGCGCCTAGAACCGTTCGGCCACAGCGGCCGACATCTCACGGTGTCCAGAAAAATTTTCTGCACCGACATTTCAGCGTTGCAAGAATTTCTAATGTCATTTTGTTTTCAGCATAAGAACTGGTAAATGAAGATTTGTAAGAGTAAGCATTAACACTATACACCTCTTGTGCATTTTTAACTTCTCGCGCGTAATGAATAATCCATTAAATTTCGGGCATGCAGCCGCCGTATATGGGAAACCAACGCACACAAATCTATATCTTCATGCCAGTAGCTGCCATCACCCTTCACAGACCATGGATGTCCTTAAGACGTTAGTGCATCGGGCGCACTGTATATCCGATAATGACAATTTGCAAGAAGAGCTAACATACCTCAAGAGCATTTTTAAATCGAATAGATATTCTCCGCAACAAATTCGTAGAGCATTCGATGAAAAACCTAAAAAGCAGATATGTGATGGGGAAGAAGATAGTAATTTCTTCGGATCTAATGCGTTTTTGCCGTATGTGGGTGCTCTTTCTTCAAAGATAGGCCGTATTCTTAAGAAACACTGTGTTAAGGTGATCTTCCGGCCCCCCCCCACGAAGATTGCAGCTTTACTCGGCTCTGTGAAGGACGATTGACTGCTTCGTAAAGCGGGTGTGTACCAGATTCCTTGCGGAAATTGTGAGCAGTCATACATAGGTCAAACAACACGCACCGTTCATGAGAGGTGTGTGGAGCACCGAAGATGCACACGCTTATTACAACCAGACAAGTCAGCTGTGGCCGAACATTGTATTGATACGGGTCATTCCATGAATTACAGTGATGTGAAGATTTTAACATCCACCTCATCTTTTTGGGAATCTGTATTCAAGGAAGCTATAGAAATTCGATTAGCCAACAATTTAATGAACAGAGATAATGGTTTTAATTTAGACAAAGCATGGAACCCGGCTCTTGGAGTAATTAAACTGCAGAGAAGTCGTCATCGTGTCACCGCCGCCGATCAACATCGATAAGCGAATCTAATGTCTGTACGCCTTCGCCACCGGCGGCGCATGTGTAAGCGTATGTCTCTGTCGCCTACCAGCATCTGTGACCCGCATGCGCAGTACCGCCGCTGTGGAGCATATAAGGCCGCGCTGGGCACCTTGTCGATTCCACTTGCTCCTACTCTCCAGTACTTGGGACAGTTGCCCCCCTCCGACATAAACACTCCCATCACAGTAGAAGACATTAAACTTATCCTCCGGTCCAAACGCAACACGGCCCCTGGTCACGACTGTGTCACTTACCGTTACCTTCGAGAAAGCCCCTATTCCTGACTGTCCTCGCCCATCTCTATAATGTCATCCTCTCTACTGGCTTCTACCCTGACCTGTGGAAGACCTCCCTCATCCTCTTATTCCTCAAACCCAACAAATCCCCTTCTGCCACCTCTTCCTATCGTCCCATCAACCTCACCTCCGTCTTCAGTAAGGTCCTTGAATCCATCCTCTCCCACTGTATCCATCAGCACCTTGCTCAACAACACCTCCTCCCCCTTACCCAGTGTGGCTTCTGACCCTCATTCTCTGCTGAAGACCAACTCCTCAACCTTGTTCACCTTCTGTCCCTCCAGCTCAACTCCCGTCGCTCTGCCATTTTTGTTTCCCTTGACCTCCAAAATGCCTATGACCGTGTATGGCATCCCGGTCTCCTCTTTAAACTCCAAACCTACACCCTGCCTATCAATTTTGTCCGTCTGGTCGCTTCCTTCCTCTCGCACCGTCCTTCCTATGTCACCCTCCTCAACACCAACTCCCGTATCTTTTATCCCACGGTTGGCGTCCCCCAGGGTTCTGTCCTCTCCCCTCTCCTTTATCTCTTGTACACAGCTCATATTCCCAAGCCACCCCCACCAGTCCACCTTCTCCAGTATGCTGATGACACCGCCTTCCTGGCTCTCTATCCTACCCTTCAACGGTCTCAACGTACCTTCCAAACCCACCTTAACCAGTTCACCACTTGGTGTAACCAGTGGTTCCTCCATCTCAACCCCTCCAAAACACAGGCAATCATCATAGGCCGCACCACTCGCTCCTTTCGCCTCCATGATTTCTACCTCACCCTTTAAGGTCGTCCTATCCAGCTCATCCCCCCCCCCCCCCGAAATACCTTGGCCTCACCCTCGACCAACACCTCACCTGGACCCCTCATCTCCAGACCATCCAGCAGAAAGCCTATTCCCACCTCCGCCTTCTGAAACTCCTGTCTGGCTGGACATGGGGATTGCATCCTTCTACCATCCTCCACACCTACAAATCCTTCGTCCGTCCTATCCTCTGTTATGCCAGCATTGCCTGGATCTCCGCCCCCACCCGCTTTTACAAGGCCCTTCAAATCCTTGAACGCCATGCGCTCCGCCTTGCCTTCCGTATCCGCCTTCCTTCCCCCACGAGGCTCCTGTATGAACTGATCCCCTTCCCTCACCTCCTCCTGTTCCTCCAACATCTCCGCATCCTTTACATTGTCCACAGGCTTGATCCCCCCCACCCTCTGGTTTCCTTCTTCCTCTCCACCCCACGCCCATTGCAGCGCCTCTATCGCTGTATCCCTCCCTCTCTCCACCTCCACACCCTCCATCTCCTTCATCAGGGCAATTTACAACGCCTCCCCCTCCCGGATGACGAACTTCGCCGTGACATCTACCCTTCCTTCCAACAATAACCTGGCCTTGTTCCCCCCCCCCTCCCCAGGGCTCCCTTTTTTTCCCCTTCCCTCCTTCTCCCAGAGCGGATTTTCCTCCCTCCCCTGCCCCTGCCCCTGAGACCCTGCACCCCATACTTGCCTCTTTCCTTCCCACATCCCTCCCTACCTGGCCCTCTTCAGCGCGCCCCCCGCTCATCTCCCCCATCTCTTCCCCTCCCTACCTTCTTCCAGTCTCCCTCATCTCCTTGCGCCTGGCAGATCCTCTGTTTTGATCATCGTCAGTGTGCCACATCAGTGTTGTGTTTACTGCTGTTTCTCCTGTGCGTCAAGAGGTGTGATTTTAATTGTGTACTGCCTTGAGGTTCGCCGTCAGTGTTTGTTATGTGCTACACCATCCGTTGATACCTTTCGTGCTCCACTCATACTGTGCCTTGTGTTCTTTTAATTGTCCCAGTGTGTGGCTTTTTGTGTGTGCTACTTTTAAACAGTTTTAACAGTTTTTTTTATCTCCATTTTACGGTCACCCCGTTTTTTGTCTATTGCCTTCCATGATGTTCCCCCTTTTTTATATCTACACTCCTGGAAATGGAAAAAAGAACACATTGACACCGGTGTGTCAGACCGACCATACTTGCTCCGGACACTGCGAGAGGGCTGTACAGGCAATGATCACACGCACGGCACAGCGGACACACCAGGAACCGCGGTGTTGGGCGTCGAATGGCGCTAGCTGCGCTGCATTTGTGCACCGCCGCCGTCAGTGTCAGCCAGTTTGCCGTGGCATACGGAGCTCCATCGCAGTCTTTAACACTGGTAGCATGCCGCGACAGCGTGGACGTGAACCGTATGTGCAGTTGACGGACTTTGAGCGAGGGCGTATAGTGGGCATGCGGGAGGCCGGGTGGACGTACCGCCGAATTGCTCAACACGTGGGGCGTGAGGTCTCCACAGTACATCGATGTTGTCGCCAGTGGTCGGCGAAAGGTGCACGTGCCCGTCGACCTGGGACCGGACCGCAGCGACGCACGGATGCACGCCAAGACCGTAGGATCCTACGCAGTGCCGTAGGGGACCGCACCGCCACTTCCCAGCAAATTAGGGACACTGTTGCTCCTGGGGTATCGGCGAGGACCATTCGCAACCGTCTCCATGAAGCTGGGCTACGGTCCCGCACACCGTTTGGCCGTCTTCCGCTCACGCCCCAACATCGTGCAGCCCGCCTCCAGTGGTGTCGCGACAGGCGTGAATGGAGGGACGAATGGAGACGTGTCGTCTTCAGCGATGAGAGTCGCTTCTGCCTTGGTGCCAATGATGGTCGTATGCGTGTTTGGCGCCGTGCAGGTGAGCGCCACAATCAGGACTGCATACGACTGAGGCACACAGGGCCAACACCCGGCATCATGGTGTGGGGAGCGATCTCCTACACTGGCCGTACACCACTGGTGATCGTCGAGGGGACACTGAATAGTGCACGGTACATCCAAACCGTCATCGAACCCATCGTTCTACCATTCCTAGACCGGCAAGGGAACTTGCTGTTCCAACAGGACAATGCACGTCCGCATGTATCCCGTGCCACCCAACGTGCTCTAGAAGGTGTAAGTCAACTACTCTGGCCAGCAAGATCTCCGGATCTGTCCCCCATTGAGCATGTTTGGGACTGGATGAAGCGTCGTCTCACGCGGTCTGCACGTCCAGCACGAACGCCGGTCCAACTGAAGCGCCAGGTGGAAATGGCATGGCAAGCCGTTCCACAGGACTACATCCAGCATCTCTACGATCGTCTCCATGGGAGAATAGCAGCCTGCATTGCTGCGAAAGGTGGATATACACTGTACTAGTGCCGACATTGTGCATGCTCTGTTGCCTGTGTCTATGTGCCTGTGGTTCTGTCAGTGTGATCATGTGATGTATCTGACCCCAGGAATGTGTCAATAAAGTTTCCCCTTCCTGGGACAATGAATTCACGGTGTTCTTATTTCAATTTCCAGGAGTGTGTGTTCACCATATTCTCTCCTTTGTTCTTTTTAAATGTCTTCTATTGTTTGTTCTATGTCTTTCGGCTGAAGAGCAGCGCATATGCTGCTGCCAGCCCGCCCCGGTGGGGAATTGAAATACAATAAAGAAAAAAAAAACCTTGTCGTCAGTCTTGTGACTAGCTCTGAAGATGGCCAGACGACACGCGGCCGAAATATCAGTAGAGGAAATTTTATTTGCGCGGCTGCATGCCCGAAATTTAATGGATTACTATACACCTCTTAGTTTTAAGATTCAAAGCACGTAAAGTTTGGTATTATCTTTCTTACAACATGCATGACTCGAAATAAACGAATACCAAACAAATGTACATTCATTCAACCATTACCTCTTTCTATAACGGTCAATTACATTGATAAAACGAACTTCTTCACGGAAGCTTCCACTTGTTTTCGTCATTTTAATCTTTTGAATGACGATTCTCGTTTCTGTCAAATCTCTTATTGCCTCGAATGAAAGTCGCGAAAAATTACTCTGTGTCTTCTCTGTACGATTATTTTCCTTTCATCAATATCCCTAGTGTTTGGAAATAAATTCCTGTAATTAAGGTAACGATACAACTGTGTCCTGTTGTTGAAGTTTCGTTTAGGCAATGTTTCTTATAGTGACCACAGTTCCGTTATCTTTCACGAACATGGATTCACAGTTTCGTGCGAGTAAGGAATAAAGCTTAATGCGCACCTGTGAGTGGTAACTTTGAAAGAAAATCATCTACAAACTTAGAAGTTTAGCGCATTTATGAAATACGTTTCAAACTCGCAATTATCAGTTTAGTGAAGTGTACGCCTAAGTGTGGTTTGGATAAACCAAATACGATGGAGAATAAACTGCAAGCTGTCGTTTCATCACGGAAATTCTACAGACGACCGAAACCTGGGAAATGTGCTAAACTTGAAGCTGTGGTTCCTTCCTTTGTACAAGGTAACTGAAAAAAATGTGATACCTTTTTCTCGACAAACAGGCGTTCGAAATGGCGATTTCGTTTATAAGTGAACACGACAATCGTCCTTGAAAATGTTCAGGTAACCGAAGATACCAGAAGACCCTGAAGAACCATTCCAACAGAAAGATCGAAACGTCGATCGTGAAGAAAGAGTTTTAAGACGAACTTGAAGCTGTCTGACAACTTAGATTATTTTCCATTCAATGAGGGCTGCTACGAAAACCTGCAGACGAACAAAGAACGCTCGTATGGGCAAGACGTTTAGACCATTCTTGGAGGGCAGAAGAACCTCCGAAGAACAGGACGTAAATTACTTAGTAATCAGGTTCTTTTCTCCTTCTTTTCTCCTGTTGTCGTGATGACGACGTTATCGCCAATTTCATCAGAACTAATCACCAAGTTCACACAAACGATGCCTTGACGATCTATAAAAGGATTACACACGTCTGCTCTATTTTAATTGCTTTGCAATTTCCACTGGCGAGAATTCTTTCTCCTCAAGACTTGGATAATGTTCAACCATTCTACAAGGCTATGGGGTTAAAAAGATACGAACCAAAACGAGATGTTCAAAAAACCGACGTACAAAGTGTGCAGAAACGACGGTATTCTGGATCCAAAACGAGTAGTGGTTGTTGGGTGAGTTCGATGAAGGAGACATCTCTGTTGTGGGCAGAAGTCTGAATTTCGCAGCCACACCTAAGAGATCCCCCGCAGAAGAAATTGTCAGTGCTATCGATGTATCCTTGTTTTACTTCCCAAGGTAGAAGTAAGACAGGAGCTATTGAGAATTCTACGGAAAACGAAACCGCTCAAGGGCAACACATCGGTGCGGGAAGGAGAAGGTCTTGATTTCCTAAAGAGCGACGAACGTACCATGGTCACCAAACCCGACAACGGAGGTGCCCCGCGACTATTAGCTTATCCTGCGTACAGAAAAACAAAAAGAGATCTCATGAAATAATACACAGAAAACGTGTAATCTGATGAGAAATCGACCCAGCTTTCCCGAGTAAATAAACAGGGTTATAACCAGACAATACGAGAGAGTGAAATGTTTCTTACCTCCATTGAATAGAAAGAGAATTATTTCTTTCTCTGCAGTTTAAAACGTGCACAGCTCCCTGTAGTACTATTGCTACGACTGAAGTTATTTCATGATGCCTTAATAGATGTCCTACCATCGTGTACCTTCCTCGTTACAGATTGTTTTCCATATATTCCTTTCCTCGCTGATTCTGCGGAGAACTTTCTCATTGCACTCATTGTCAGCTCATCTAATTTTTAATATTCTTCTTTGGCACTACATATCAAATGGCTCGATTCTGTTCTGTTCTGTTTTTCCCAGAGTCCATGTTTCACTATCATACAATTCTGTACGCAAAACGTACATTCTCACAAATTTGTTCCTCAAATTAACGTCCATTTTTGAAACTAGCAGACTTCTACTGGCCATGAATGTTCTTTTTGACGGCGCTAGTCTGCTTTTTATGTCCTCCTTGCTCCGTAGATTGTGGGATATTTTGCTGCCTAGGTAGCAGAACTTCTTAACTTCATCTACTTTGTGATTCTCAATCCTGATGTTAAGTTTCTCGTTGTCCTCGTTTCTGCTACTTCTCATTTCTTTCGTCTTTCTCGATTTACTCAATCCATATTCTGTATTGATTGTACTGTTCATTCCATTCAGAAGGTCCTGTAATTCTTCTTCACTTTCACTGAGAGTAACAATGTCATCAGCAAATCTTACCACTGACATCCCTTCACCTTGAATTTTAACTTTGTCCTCGAGTTGTTCTTTAATTTCCGTTATTGCTTTTTCGATGTATATATTGAACAATAGAGAAGAAATACTGCATCTCTCGTTTACATCATTTTCAATCCGAGCATTTCTTTCTTGGTCGACCACTCTTACTGTTCCATCTTGACTCATGTTCATACTGAGTACTACCCGTTTTTCCCTAAAGCGTACCCCTCTTTTTCTCAGAATTTCAAACATCGTGCACCATTTTACATTGTCGAACCCTTTTTCCAGGTCGACAGATCTTATGAACGCGTCTTTGTTTTTCTTTAGTCTTACTTCCATTATCAGCCACAGCGTCAGAATTGTTTCTCTGGTGCCTTTTACCTTTCCTACAGCTAAAGTGATCGTCATCTAGCACATCCTCAGTTTTCTACTCCATTCTTCTGTATATTATTCTTGTCAGCAACTTGGATGCATGAGCTGTTAAGCTAAATGTGCGATAATTCTCGCACTTGTCAGCTCTTGCACTCTTCGGAACTGTGTGGATGATATTTTTCCAAAAGTCAGATGGTATATTGCCAGGTTCATGCAGTCTACACAGAAACGTGAGTAGTCGTTTTGTTATCACTTCCTCAAATGATTTTAGAAATTCTGATTTGATGTTATATATCCCTTATTTGATCTTAAGTCTTCCGAAGATCTTTTAAATTGTTTCTCTGATACTGGTAACAATCGCGACTTCTTTTTTTGGTGCTGTATTAAAGACAACTGTGCAGCAATAACCCCAAAACGAATCCCGAGCTGAAAATAGCCATACAGGAGGTCATCGACAGCATAGATGTTCCGACACTTGAGCGGGTCATGCAGAATTTCGTTATTCGTCTGCCTCACATCATCGCCAACCATATAGAACATGTCATGACCTAAATCCGAGTCTGTAGTGACGTTTAAATGTCGAATAAAGGTAAAATTTGGAAATTTGTGGTAAGGTCTTATGGGACGAAACTGCTGATGTCATCGGTCCCTAAGCTTACACTATATTTAATCTAACTTAAACTAAGTTACGCTAAGGACGACACACTTACCCAAGCTCGCGGGAGGGAGGACTCGAACCTCCGACGGGTGGGGGTGGGGGGAGCTCGAATAAAGTGTGTGCACGCCGTAGTTGGTAACTAATATACGTTTTTTATCATATAGTTCAGTAATGCTCAGCCTGTAGTTTTAGTGTTTCATTTACAGTAACACCGTTGCATTTCAGCTGCTAAATTTAATGTAAGCTATCAGTATATTACGCAGGATAGCCTGAGAAGGACGCCATCAGAAGAACATTTGTGCAGACAGTGACAGTGCTCTGTTGCAAGGGCTCCTCAGATACAACACGGCACTGACGAAGAAACACACCCGCTTCGTGAGCACCGGTCCAGTCCATCCCTCTGTTCCGAAAGGGTGGCCGCCCCAGTTGAGCGTCGACTGCCAAATTGCTGTGCAGCTCGAGTATTCTCGTTGCTATCTCTTTTCAACATAGCGTGGCACCACAGGTGCAGGGAAAGTTGTGCATAATCTGGCGCGTGTCATTGTATGCAGTGCCGTTGTAGTAGAGGCAAACGTTAGAGGCAAAAGACAAAACAATAAGTCGCATTAAAGACTATGAATGACAGGGTTCCAGGAACCACTAGCTATTCCAATCGGCCAGTAAAGAAAATAAAGCACAGTTACAAGTGCTTCCCTACGTTGCATTATTTTGAAAAGCTGCGGAAGAAGAAGAATTCTTTAATCGAAGGTAATACTTCCAAGCAGGTTGTCACTGGGCAGACCGATAACTACCATGTATTCTACATTGTCAGTAATGCAGAAAGACATGTTGTACACTACACTCTCATCTGTTTCTACACTACACTGTTATCTGGCGATCGCAGCATGCTCAGTCTGTTTTGACGCTTCTGCATCTCACGGGAGGTAATGAAAGGATAGGTACTTTATTTCAGTTTCCGTAGTAATGTGTGACATCACCAACAACTTTAATATTGGCAGAATTAAGAGCTCCTTTAAACTGTACGGGCACAGACTCTGGCCGCTTATTTTACGATGATTCCTCGTCCTGAGAACCAACGGCATTCTAGACATATAATAAGATGTACCTCTATGTCAGTTATAGACTTAACATACCTGAAATGACCGATAGTCAATACTTTATCGACCGTTAAAAGTCTCCAGCCTGGTACGTGTCTACTTACGGACCACGGACTATGGCCACGGTAACCCAATCATTACCATGTCCATTAGCGTCTGCGTTCGTAAGCGTGAAATTCAATACGCATCCGCAAAAGACTGAAGGGCCATGCAAAACCACTTGGGCCCCTACTCCATTCTTCGTACTAATAGCAATATTATCAATAGCTTTATATACTGCAAGGCGCGATTCCTTCTCCTCCTAAAATAACGCGGCTTAACTGGTCTGTGTCGATGCTGCTGCAAGTGCGGCTGCTCCACAACTGACGCCGTCTTAAGAGAAACGTCACTTGCATAGCACTTTCTTATCTAACCGCAGCGCGGCTTACGCAACCGCCGGAAGCGAATTTTAACCCGACAGAGCTATTCTTCTTAAGTATCGCAGATAAGCATAGTGTGGTGTCACTGCCAGACACGACACTTGCTACGTGGTAGCCTTTAAATCGGCCGCGGTCCATTAGTATACGTCGGACCCGCGTGTCGCCACTGTCAGTGATCGCAGACCGAGCGCCGCCACACGGCAGGTCTAGAGAGACGTCCTTGCATTCGCCCCAGTTGTACAGCCGACGTTCATAGCAGTGGTTCACTGACAAATACGCTCTCATTTGCCGAGACGATAGTTAGCATAGCCTTCAGCTACGTCATTTGCTACGACCTAGCAAGGCGCCATTACCAGTTATATTGAGCTTATTATAAAACCTGTACCGTCAAGAGCGATGTACACCAATTATGGATTAAAGTTAAGTATTACATCATCTACGTACTTTATTTGCAATTCTCAAGACATTGTCCTGTTCCAGACCTCACGCCAGTCTGCGTGTAATTAAACGCGTGCATTTCGGCCTCCTCTAGCAACATGGTGTTGGCTCTTTTGCCAACACTTCATATGGCGACAAAGATTTAACGGTCGTATTGCTCCATTTTACATGCAGCTGCCGCCAAGCTCTCCAAATCGTGTGCCGCGCAAGCACGCAAATGCAGTGCTAAAATCATGCCAGCGGTGTGCTACTAGACATTCGCGTGAGAATTGCCCGTCACGCCAAGCTATTTGCTTTTTCTGTAACAAAAAAGGACATGTTCAAAGTGTTTGCCAGAAAATGCTTAGATCGGACACTCACAACCATTCCAGGCCCTTTGCTTCGCGCCGGAATCGAACCAAGACTACACGGGCTCGTGAACCTTCGCCCATGGACATTCATGTAGTTCATTCCACTCCGCCCAGTGCCACTCTCTCTACCAGTGACTGTGTTCGTCCCACGAAAAGTGTGCGTCGACGTCGCAGGAAATCACGTCAAGTAGCAAGTGATTCTGTCCCAGTGTCTGTTCATGTTGCACGAGACAGTCGCTCTTGTCGTCAGCAGGACAATAAACTTTTTGTAGATTTGGACTTTCATGGCAAGGTCATACCATTCCAGCTCGATACCGGAGCTGCAGTTTCATTGATCAATAAAGACACGTACAAACAACTGGGCACACCTCCCTTGCGTGCTGCAAATGTTCAGTTAAATAGTTATTCCGGTCAGAATATCCCTGTGTTAGGACAGTGCAGCCTTCTTGCAACATACAAGGGACAAACAAAACTTGTGTCATTTTATGTACTTCGTTCTTCTTCTGCAGTGAACTTGTTTGGTTTAGATTTATTTCAGTTGTTTAACTTGTCTATAGTAAATCAGGTCCTATCAGTGAACCAGACTGTGCCTTCAGCCAGTGTTTCTCGTCTATGTGAAGAATTTGCAGACATTTTTGCACCGGGCCTTGGTTGCGCTAAGAACTATAAAGCACATTTGGAACTGAAAGTCAACGCGCAGCCGAAATTTTTCAAAGCGCGCAATGTTCCCCACGCATTGCGTGATGAGGTCGCAAAAACATTACACGATTTGGAATCACAAGGTGTGATTGAACGTGTGCAGGCTTCTCTCTGGGCATCACCCTTAGTCATTTTGCCAAAACCTTCCGGAAAATTGAGACTTTGTGTGGACTTCAAGGCAACGGTGAATCCACAACTAGTGATTGCAACTTATCCTTTACCCCGCCCAGAAGATCTATTTGACAGACTGTGCCCGGGTAAATATTTTTCGAAGTTGGACCTCGCAGATGTGTACTTGCAAATACTGGTGGACGAAGAATCCCAGCGCGTCTTGGTGGTTAACACGCATCTTGCTTTGTATAGATTTAAAAGACTGCCATTCGGGTGTGCATCCGCCCCTGCATTGTTTCAGCAATATCTGCAAACTGTTTGTGCGTCGGTCCCTACTGCAGCAAACTATCTGGACGATATTGTGATCTCCGGAAAGACGGAAGAAGAACATTTAGCCAATCTCCGAACATTATTTCAGGTCTTGCGACAAAATGGTCTTCGCTTGCGGAAGGACAAATGTGTGTTGTTTGCTCGTGACTTACCCTATCTGGGACATGTAATAAATGCCCAAGGCATACATCCGAGTCCAGAGCAACTCCATGCCATACAGGACTTGCCTTCGCCGCAGAATTTGAAGCAGCTACAGAGTGTGCTGGGAAAAATAAATTACTATAACAAATTTGTATGCCAGGCCTCTTCCATTTCAGCTCCGCTTCATCGCTTACGCCGTAAAGGTGTTCCGTTCGTCTGGACGACGGAATGCGAACGCGCCTTTCGCCAGTTGAAATCAGCGTTGCTTTCCAATACTTGCCTTAAGCCATTCGATCCCCAGAAACTCCTTTTGTTGATGGTCGATGCATCGGATTTCGGGATCGGTGCTGTGCTTGCGCACAAGGATGGATCGCATGATCGCCCTATTGCCTTTGCGTCCAAATTGCTCTCGTCTGCGCAAAGAAATTATTCACAGATTGAGAAAGAAGCTTTGGCTCTCGTATTTGGTGTTACTAAGTTTCATGATTTCTTGTATGGTCGTCACTTTACCATCATCACAGACCACAAACCTTTGACGTCGCTTTTTCATCCGAACAAACCTGTACCTCCACGTACAGCGCAGAAATTCATTCGCTGGTCTATTTTCCTCTTGCAGTACCGCTACGATATCTTGTATCGGTCCACTGCTAAACACGGAAACGCCGATGCGTTGTCCCGTTTGCCTGTTGCTTAGGATAGAGCATTCGATTCTTCCGAACTTGCTTGCATGTTCATTGAGTCAGAAACCGATGGTGTGGTCGAATCGTTTCCGATTGATTTTCGTCGTGTAGCTACAGCCACAGCTGCTGACCCTGTCCTTGCTACCGTTCTGCGTTTTGTTGCTACGCACTGGCCCTTGTCAAAGTCACGGATCGAGGATCCGTTGGTTCGCCGATTTTTTGCTCACAAGGAGAGACTTTTTGCTCGACGTGGTGTTTTGCTGTTGAGTTCTGATAATGATCAGTCCAGGGTCGTGGTCCCACGTTCATTACAGTCCTCTGTCTTACGGCTTCTCCACCAAGGACATTGGGGTATCGTGAGAACGAAACAACTTGCTCGTCAGCACTGTACTTGGTTCGAATCGATGCTGCGATTACGAATATGTGCTCTTCTTGCATGGCGTGTGCCGAACAACATTTCGCACCACCGCGGAAATTCTTTGCATGGCCGACAGCCACTTCCCCTTGGCAACGCTTACACATCGATTTTGCTGGTCCATTCTGGAATGCTCGATGGTTGGTTGTGGTAGATTCATTCAGTAATTTTCCTTTTGTTGTACGGCTGTCTTCCACGACGTCATCTGCCTCCATCCAAGCGTTATCCACTATCTTTTGCATTGAAGGTCTTCCACAGACTATTGTTTCCGACAATGGCCCACAATTCATGTCTGCAGAATTTCAGTCATTCTGCAAGGCCAATGGTATTCAACATCTGACATCCGCGCCGTTTTCGCCTCAGTCAAACGGTGCCGCTGAACGAGTGGTCCGGACTTTCAAGTCACAGATGTTGAAGTAGAAAGAGTCTCATTCTCGGGAGGACGCGTTATTGCTCTTTTTGTCCTCGTATCGCTCTCAGCCCCGAGATGGTCGCTCGCCGGCTGAGTTGCTCCACGGTCGTCCTCATCGAACCTTGATGTCTTTGCTAAATCCGCCGAATCAGGTTCCTGTGCAACGGCAGACGCAGACGCTGCCTCGGCCGCGCTATGTATCTGGTTTTGGGGGCCTCTGGTGAGGTGCGTCGGCATCTCAATCAGCTGCGCCGCCGATCGCTTCCCGTGACCAGCTGTCCTCCGCCATGGAACTCTTGCCCGCTCCGGACCAGATGTCGTCTTCGCCCGTCGGCTGCCCCGACGTGATGGAGGTCGAATCTTCGGCCCCTCCTATCTCTCTACGGGCGCATACACCGCATGTTGGCGTGCACCCTGGACTAGGTTTTCAGGCGTTTCCTAGCTCCCCTCGGACCGAATGGCCGGGTGCGGGTGGCACAGCCTCGCCTGTTGTTAGGCTCCCCACCTCGTCGCATACGTCAACATGGGGTCCTCCCCACGGCGGGCGGAAGCCTTATAGCACAACCGTTCGCCGATTTGCGGGGGAGGTATGTGGTGTCACTGCCAGACACCACACTTGCTACGTGGTAGCCTTTAAATCGGCCGTGGTCCATTAGTATACGTCGGACCCGCGTGTCGCCACTGTCAGTGATCGCAGACCGAGCGCCGCCACACGGCAGGTAGAGAGACGTCCTTGCACTCGCCCCAGTTGTACAGCCGACGTTCATAGCAGTGGTTCACTGACAAATACGCTCTCATTTGCCGAGACGATAGTTAGCATAGCCTTCAGCTACGTCATTTGCTACGACCTAGTAAGGCGCCATTACCAGTTATATTGAGCTTATTATAAAACCTGTACCGTCAAGAGCAATGTACACCAATTATGGAATGAAGTTAAGTATTACATCATCTACATACTTTATTTGCAATTCTCAAGACATTGTCCTGTTCCAGACCTCACGCCAGTCTGCGTGTAATTAAACGCGTGCATTTCGGCCTCCTCTAGCAACTGCCAACACTTCACATAGTATACTGTTGTATCGAAGATATATATCAAATGTGTTGCAGCAGCAGGATATGTAACTATACTTACTACAGAAACTGAAGCCTTTTGCGGATGCGTATTGAATTTCACGCTGCCGAACGCAGACACTAATGGACATGGTATTGATTGGGTTACTGTGGCTGTAGTTCGTGGTCCTAAAGTAGAGACTGTAGCAGGCCTGGAGACTCTTTGCACTCAAGAAGTTATTGCTTATCCGGCATTTCAGGTACGTGAAGTCTATAACAGAGATAGAGGTACACCTTATTATATGTCTACTATGCCACTGTTTCTCAGGACGAGGAATCATCGTAAAATAAGTGAGTCAGAGTCTGTGTCTGTACTACAGAAACTGAAATACAGTACCTGTCGTTTCCTATTCCTATAGAATCTTCTTTCTACACATGGTCATCTTGTTTTGCTTTGACTGATCATTTATTGATGCAACTATTTCTAATCTACATTCTAGTGAGAAACTATTGACCACACTGACATAAGCTATTAATAAGATCGTTTGCTGAATTTCTAGCTGTAGCTTATAAGTACCACGAAATAAATTTTAACATTAAAATAAAATAAAGTAGCTTCACAAATTGGGCAAATCAATAACGCGTTGGTACACCTCTGGCACTTTTGCAAGCCGTTATTTCGCTTGTCGAGAGAGAGTGAGGGGAGGAGAGAGAGACAAAGGGAGGGAAAAGAAAGAATGGGGAGGAAGGGTGGAAAAAGAGAGAGAAGAAAGGAAAGAAAGGAATGGGAGAGAGGTAGTGAGAGGGAGAGAGAGAGAGAGAGAAAGAGAGAGAAGAAAGAAAGGAGAAGAAAGTGGAGAGAGAGAAGGACACAGAGAGACAGTAAAAAGAAAGGGGAGGAACGCACATGGAGAGAGGGAAGAGAGAAGAAACAAAGGGGAGGAAGAGTGGGGGGAGAGAGAGAGAGAAGAATGAAAAGGGAGGAAGGGGGAGTGGGAGAGAGAGAGAAAAAAATAAAGGGAAAGAAGGAGGAGAGTGAAGGAGAGAGGCAGAGAGAAGAAAGAAAGGGGAGAGAGAGAGAGAGTAGAAATAAAAGGGAGGAAGGGTGGAGAAAAACAGAAGAAAGAAAGGGGAGGAAGGGTGGGCAGAGAGAGAGAGAGAGAGAGAGAGAGAGAGAGAGAGAGAGAGTAGAAATAAAAGGGAGGAAGGGTGGAGAAAAAGAAAGGGGAGGAAGGGTGGGCAGAGAGAGAGAGAGAGAAAGAATGGCCGTGAGTTTGTGCAACACTGTGCGACGACGCGAGGCGTGACGTCAGCAAGGAGCGGTCGTGCTCGGTAATTCGCATATCCGGACTCCGGACAACAGACATAAAGCGAGTGTGTGACAGAGCAAGCAGTCATGTGGGACCGGCGACTAACTGCTAGGTCTCCCCTTGAGCAGGCGCAGCCGCATCGTACCTCGTCAAACACAGAGCGTTGCAGCACTCCAGTGCTTACCTTAAGAGGGTGAGCAGCTTGGGGTTGATGGCCATGAGGGCGGAGTTAAGCGTATTGCGGAAGTTTTGCTTGAAGATGCGGCGGCCCCACTGCCTGAACGCCGCCTCCGGGTTGCGCTGGCAGTTCACCTCGACGCCGAACGCGACGGACGCGATGACGTCAGTGGCGAAGCGCGCACTCAGCTCGCGCATCTCGACCACCTGCCCTCTGGACGCGGGCTCCTCCAGCACCTCCCCCATCTCGCGGCCGCAGTCCGCTAGCGTCTGCAAGGCCGAGGGCGCACCACCATAGTAACTATGTCAAGCTTTTCATCACCAATAGCTGGGCGGACCGCAACTGGAATACTGTGCAAAACAGCACTTTACAACTCTACCGAAATGAATGCGACATTTCAGGCACAGACAGGAGAGCATTTGAATTTTTCCCTGACATCAGACTGGTCGTGGCCCGTATGGCGCCAAACTGTACAAAATCAAAAGACACACGAACTATAGTTGCACCTGTGCAGGGTGTGAACTACCTGCTGTCACGGATCCACGATTCGGTTGTGAGGGTCTACAGTTCGTCACTGTCTCTCCACTTTCCCCCTACCGAAAACATAACTTGCTGTCACCCTCCTCGTTAAACGAGCCATAGACACCTGCGTCTTCATTAACAGAAACAGCCAAGTATGTACACGGACTGAGCCAAATCCATATGACTACTTTCCAGAACGAGACCGACAGTCCCATGGTGGCGTCGTGGGCACATGTCGTAATAAGAAAAGTATATAAACTGGGCAGAGACAAATGAGGAATCACACTAGTGATGATAAGAGCCGCGAATGGGGATATCGACTGACATAAGAGACTTTAACAAAGGGAAGACTGCTATGCAGCCGCCGAATGGGAACGAACTTCGAGCAAACAGCTAGTCGGCACTTAGAGCTACTCTGTCGTGACTGTCAAGGAAAATGGTTAAAGGTAACAAGGCGTTGGACGCCCATGCCTCATCGCAGAACTTTGATGATGTTTGCTTTCCCTATAAAACAGGACTCCAACGTCCTTCAAAAAAAAAAAAAAAATGGTTCAAATGGCTCTGAGCACTATGGGACTTAACATCTATGGTCATCAGTCCCCTAGAACTTAGAACTACTTAAACCTAACTAACCTCAGGACATCACACAACACCCAGCCATCACGAGGCGGAGAAAATCCCTGACCCCGCCGGGAATCGAACCCGGGAACCCGGGCGTGGGAAGCGAGAACGCTACCGCACGACCACGAGATGCGGACCCAACGTCCTTCCATGTTGACCCAACCACATCGTCAGTTATGTTTGTAGTGGACACGTAATCATTGACATGGAAACGTATCGCACAGTCAGATGAATCACGTTTCGTGTTAAACCAGATTGATGGTCGTGACTGGAAACGCCTTCATCCCAGCGAACAGCTGCACCAATCATGAAGTGCACCATAGATCGCAGACTGATAACGTCAGTTTTATGCTATGCAGCACATTCACCTGGGCTTCCGTAGGACTTTCGGCAGTAACCGAAAACAGCGAGACAGCTGTAGACTACGTCAACGTTGGCGAGGACCACCTGCATCCCTTCATAGCTGGTGTATTTTCCGATGCCTATGGCATCTTTCAGCAGGACAACTGTCTGTGTAAGAAGGGCAGAATCGTCCTGCACGGGTTAGAGGAGCACGATGGTGAATTCACGTTGTTGTCCTTGCCTCCAAATTAGCCTGACCTGAAGCTGGTGACATACATTTGGGAAGCTGTCGTAAACTATCCGCGTCCTCAGACCACTGACTTGTAATGTACGGGAACTGCATGACTTGTGTGTAGGCGTCTGTTGGCACGTCCCTCTGGACACCTAACGAGGGCTTGTCACAACCACGCCACACAAAATCACTGATATATTGCGTTCTATAAGTCGACCAACCCGTTATTACAACGGTTTGGCCCATCAGTGCAGATGTTTTCGTTTCATCATTCTAGGGGCGTCCGAAATTGTTTTATACTTTATTTTTTCCCATCGTTCGTGGTGACTCATCATTACAGTTGCAAGTCTGCAACACTTTTGTCTAACTGTCGGTGGCAGGACAGTCACTAGAAGGGTAATTCCTGCACAGTACAGCCCCTTTTTTCCACCATCTGTCCATACGTTTGTAAACCCCCATGGTTTTTTGTAACATACAGTGCGTATATGTGGCTTGCTAATGTTGTCTCTGCAGCTGAATCCTCACACCCGTAAATGATAAAATCGACCCTGCCATCGAGAGCCTACACCTAGGGACTTAGATAAAACGAATAACGAAATACTGTGTTATGGTTTTACTTGATTTTAATCTACCGAATGAAACCAATTATTCCTATCGGGGAGCTACCAAAATGAATCACAACTTGACTACTGTAACTGATCAATTTAAAAAAAATTGGGTGCCAAAAGTAGCAGAAATATGAAAAAATGACAGATTCTACCCTAAATGTAGTTTCGAGATTGGATGAACATTAGAGCGGGCTCCCCTTCATTAGACGGACACAAAGAGAGTTGATGCTGATGTTTCTTTTTTTGAGTCATCAGTCTTCTGAATGGTTTGATGCGGCCTGCCACGAATTCCTCTGCTGTGCCAACCTCTTCAACTCAGAGTAGCACTTGCAACCTTACATCCTCAATTGTTTGCTCGATGTATTCCAGTCTCTGTCTTCCCCTACAGTTTTTGCCCGCTACAGCCTCCTCTAGTACCATGCGAGTCATTCCTTGAAGTCTTAACATATGTCCTGTCATCCTCTCCCTTCTCCTTATCAGTGTTTCCCATATATTCCTTTCCTCTCCGATTCTGTGCAGGACCTCTTCATTTGTTACCTTATCAGCCAACCTAATTTTCGACATTCTTTTGTAAAACCACATCTCAAATTCCTCGATTCTCTTCTGTTCCAGAGTCCATGTCTCACTACCATACAATGCTGTGCTCCAAACGTACATTCTCAGAAGTTTCTTACTCAAATTAATTCCTATGTTTGATACTAGTAGACTTCTGTTGGCCAGGAATGCCATTTTTGCCAGTGCTAGTCGGCTTTTGGTGTACTCCTTGCTCCGTCTGTCATTAGTTATTGTGGTATCCAGGTAGCAGAATTACTTAACTTCATCTACTTCGTCACCATGTATCCTGGTTTTAACTTTCTCGCTCTTCTCATTTCTACAACCTCTCATTACTTTCGTCTTTCTTCGATTTACTCTCAGTCTGTATTCTGTACTCATTAGACTGTTCATTCCGTTCAGCACTAAGGACAGCAATGTGATCCATTAGCGAAAAAGTGTCATTGATATCCTTTCACCTTGAATTTTAATTCTAGTCCTGAACATTTCTTTTATTTCCATCATTACTTCTTCCATGTACAGATTGAACAGTAGGGGCAAAAGACTACATCCCTGTCTTATACCATTGTTAATCCGACATTTCGTTCTCAGTCGTCCACTCTTATTCCCTCTTGTCTCTTGTACATACTGTATATTATCCTTCTCTCCCTATGACGTACCCCTATTTTTCTCTGAATTTCGAACATCTTGCACCATTTTACGTTGTCGAACGCTTTTTCCAGGTCGACAAATCCTATGAACGAGTCTTAATTTTTCTTTAGTCATGCTTCTATTATCAACTACTGATTAGCTGTGAGAAAGATAAGACGTAAACCCTGACTGGCACATCCAGAAGTAGCTCAGTGGACAATTGGGTGTAATTCAATACATTTACTGTGAGTGTTTTCCTATCTGCCGAACCGAAGCGCACATATCCCCTTCTGCAGTATGCCTAACATTTATACAGCGCCGATGATCTGCTCGTTGGTGCGTTGGTCACACTGCAGACAATGCGGCGTACTTGTAATTGTCTGCCTCCACAGTGGACGCAATATGCAGTCGATAACCTCGTAGGGCTGAAATTACCAAAATGCAATCTCCCACCTGCACTGTCCATGCTACAAGAGTTCTGTGGCCTCCAGCATTGTAAAGTACCGCCACCTCGCTCAGCTCTCTCTCAGGGCAGTAAATGTCCACCCCTGCAGGACATGACAACTGCCTTCCCAGCCCCTCTTGAGCCGAATGTGGCTTCTGAGGAATGTCTTGCCCGCATTGCCCTTTCTGTCAGCACTCAGCTCTATATAACTCCCAGGCGTGCAGTACTTCACAGCTTATTGGCAGGCCTACGTGATTATAGCCAATACCTACCACTGAATTAACTAACAATCCGATTGTACATAGTGAAAAGTGACCTAATACAAATATAAATCGAAAAGAAGTTGTTATTTTTGATGTGCTCTTCAGTTTGAACACTCGTTTGATGCAGCTCTCCATGCTACTCTACCTTGTGCGAGCCTCTTCATCTCCGAGTAACTACTGCAACCTACATCTATTTGAACCTGCTTACTGTTTTCATCTCTTCCGTTACGATTTTTATCACCCACACTTCTCACCAATACTAAATAGGTGATCCCTTGCATGTCTCAGAACGTGTCCCGTCAACCGATCCCTTCTTTTCAACAAAGTTGGGCCACAAATTCCTTGTCTCCCTAATTCCATTCATACCTCCTCATTACTTACTTGATCTACCCACCTAAATTACAACATTCTTATGTAGCACCACATTTCGAAACCTTCTATTGTCTTTCAGTCCATGCTGTTTATTGTCCATGTTTCACTTCCATTCACGGCTACACTCCCGACAAATACCTTCAGAAAAGACTTCCTGACACTTGAATCTGTATTCGATGTTAACAAATTTCTCTTCTTCTGAAATGCTTTTCTTGCCGTTGACAGTCTACATTTTATATCCTCTCCACTTCAGCCATCATCAGTTATTTTGTTGCCCAAATAGCAAAACTAATCTACTATTTTAAATGTCTCGTTTCCTAATCTAATTCTCTTAACATCATAGGACTTTATTCGAGTACATTACGTTATCATTGTTTTACTTTTCTTGATGTTCCTCTTATATCTTCCTTTTAAGACACTGTCCATTACATTTAGCTGTTCTTCCAAGTTCTCTGCAGTGTCTGACAGAATTACAATGTCATTAGCAAACCTGAAAGTTTGTATGTGTTCTCCCTCAACTTTAATTCCTATACCAAATTTTTCTTTGGTTTCTTGTACTAGTTGTTCAATGTACATACTGAATAGCACCAGGGACAGGCTACAACCGTATCTCACTCCCTTCTGAACTACTGCTTCCCTTTCATGCCCCTCGCCTCTTATAACTGCCGTCTGGTTTCGGTATTTTACTCCTGCTATCTTCAGCATTTCAAACATGGTATTCCAGTCAACGTTGCCAAATGGCTTCTCCAAGTACACAAATGCCATAAATGTACGTTTGTCTTTCCTTAACCAATCCTCTAAGGTAAGTCGGAGGGTTGGTACTGCCTAGCGTGTTCCTGTATTTCTCCGGAATCCAAACTGATCTTCCCTGAGATCTGCTCCTACAAGTTTTTTCACTCTTCTGTGAAGAATTCGTATTAGTATTATGCAACAATGAATTAATAAACTGATTGTCCAGTAATTTTCACATCTGTCAGCAACTGCTTTCTTTGGAATTGAATTACTACATTTTTCTTGAATTCTGAGGGTGCTTCGCCTGTCTCATATATCTTTCACACCAGATAGAAGAATTTAGTCATGGCTCTGTCATCGAAGGCTCTTCCAGAAGTTCTGAGGGAATATCGTGTACACCTGGGCCCTAGTTTATACTGACGTCTTTGACAGCTTTGTAAATTTCTTCTCGCATTGTAATAAGTCTCAACTCATCTTCTAGTACGTCCACTTTCCTTGCAATAACATTGCTTTCAAGTTCATTTCCCTTGTATAGGCCCTGTATAAACTGCTTCCATCTTTCAGCTTTCCCTTCTTTGCTTAGGACCTGTTTCTCATCTGAGCTTCTGATTTTTATACAAGTGCTTCTCTATACCCCAAAGGTCTCATTAATTTTCCTGTAGACGGTATGTGTCTTTGCCCTAGTGAAGTATGCTTCTAAATCCTTGCATTCGTCATGTAGCCATTCCTGCTTAGCAAATTTGCACTTCCTGTCAGTGTCTTAGACGTTTGTATTCCCTTTCGCCTACTTAGTTTGCTGCATTTTTAAATTTTATCCTTTCATCAATTAAAATGATCAAAGAAAAAACAAGCCACACTTGACGTCTTAATCCACATCGCCAACCATAAGTCAAGAGACTCAATCTCAGTGACGGCACCTCACCAATTGACTTACAAATAGAGGGCGTTCGACAATATGTACTAGTAGCTCTCAAGTCTCTGTCGCGTAAAACACGGAATCCCAGCACGGGTGGCCGAGTTAATTACAATTGTATTCCACGAAAGGCCTAAAACAGTGGCTCCTAACAAGTGGTTAACAAGTATGTTTTACCACAAGTAGGAGTTTTCAAGGAATTCATAATAAGGCAGGGCAAAATAACTGGGAATGACGAGGCACGTTATTCCATCACATGCCTCATACGCAGAACAAGTAATCCGCAGAGTGGAGAACAGACTCGGCTTCATAAGGTTGATCACCGTTCTAGAACAAACGAAGTACCCTAGGAAACACTAATCAATAACCGTCCATAAAACCTACAATACAGCATGCAAAGCCAGTACACATGAACAGCCACACATATGGCACCTGAATAGAGAGGCGCATATTGCCGCTATGCAACAGATACAAGAAGGCCAATACAAAAAAAAAAAAGGCTGGACATTAATTTCCTACACTATTATGCACCACAAACGCCTCGGTAGTACATTGATTACGGGAGTGAAGAGATCATCATAGATGACACCAACATGCTAGGGACTAAGAATCTGTGCATTCCTCTACAGAAAAAAAAAGACAACGAATTAGACGCGATAGAGTAAGAGCTGAATAAAAGAGTACACCATACATTAAACATGAAAGCACCAGCTATCCAAACCTCTAAGAAAAATACAAGAATTGTGAAACTCCTTGAAACCAAGCAAAGCAACTTTAGAGTTACAAAACTCTAATCTGACCTCATGAAATTGAATAACAGAACAAAAATCTTGGATGAAGAGAATTTTGCGGCACGGTAGCCCGCCTACTCCCATAAGGAGCTGGAGGTGGAGTTGGAGCTTAGAGCTGGTTTGAGTACGTGCTGTGAACAACCATAGTTCTCCAGAATGAAATCCAGAACCCGTAGATCTGTGCTCCACACTCTTGAGAAAGCTAATTGGAGAGACTGTCGGAAGCTCACACTAGTTTGCCTACAACCTTCCAGACCTTGAGATTAAAACAGCATATTTATATTAATGTTATGTTATTGCTGGTTTAGTTTCAGGGTCAACAAAAGCATTATTCGAATACTTCCGTGAATTGTGCAGCTGAAATTTCGTAACGAATCTCCGTATAAATTGTAACAAAATACTTGAAGATTCTTTTTGTATTTTTTTCAAATATCGGTTTACTTTGCACTGATAATCTGCTAACGGATGATGGGAAGCTTTCTGTATTTGCTATCCAAGAACCAGAAAAAAATTTCTAACCAAGTGTGGCGTTCTGAATTTCGTGCTCCACAAGATCTACTCGCCGTCGAGTGAACTCATTGCTGAAAGAATCTGGAATGAACGGCTCCACATCTGAAGTGTTTCCCCCTGTTACGTACAAAGAGTGTCCTATGGATTTCTTTCACTCCATGTGAGCCCAATCTCCAAAAAGAACTCCACCATACGCCTAACGTTATTTTACCAGTCACAGATAGCGCCCGAAGACTCTTTGTCGGCGTGCCAGAGAATCATTCACTGTCTGTCACTCCTCGAAACGAACTTCCACTCAACCACGAGTAAGGGCGCTCAGTCCTGGCAGAAACCTGGCCCACCACAGTAGCTGACCAATCAGGGAAAACGTGGGACGTGCTCCCCACACCTAATTTCACACACAGATCTCCAGTGGAAACATCCTCAAGCTGTGCGACCGAAGCTAGCACCACTTGGAACTTTAGTCAGAGCGACTCTCCAAGTAAGGGCGAATCCGTATACAGCTTTCATTGTCATCACTAAATAGCTTGGTAACAACCCAGATAGTATGAAACCATCCCCACACGATCATCTATACTAAAAAATTTCGTACAACTGAGATACTGTGTAACAGTCCCAGTTTAGTAACAACATAAAGCACATAACCATCCACACACTATCACTGTGAGCTCTACACGTCCACTATAAACAACTGGAAAAGTCACTGTTCCCCAGCTTTGTGGTGCACAATGACACTGGGCAAGGGAAGTCTTGGAATAGTATCAGGATCAGTGGCTGTGGGTTCTCTTCACTGGCGAGTGCAGGATTTATTTCAACTCTGATTATCGACTTAACATAAATGTGAAGACGCCCAGGTAGCAATGAACGTTACAGGCATGCAGTATCACAGGTTCATCAATCTGATGGGTCACGCATGTTTGAGGCCAGTATCATGACTGGATGCTGGACGCTTCTCTTCGCTATCCAGGGTCATTTGAGGACTGTGTAGTGTGAGGACAACATGACCTGTGGTCAGCATGGGGTGCCATCGAAAAGAATTATAGTCTTGTGCCTCACCACCCCCACCAGTTTCTGAACAGCAGGCCAAGCAACATACAATCGCACATAAACCAGGCATTCTTCCTCAGGGGATCACACTGACTGTCTAGCGAACAAAAATATTTTATTGTATTTTTATCAGAAAGTCGTCATTCCATGATTCTACAAGCACATTAGATCACGCAGGTCTACAGAAGATTGAGTTTGTAAGCATGAGTCATACAGTGTGTTACAAAAAGGTACGGCTAAACTTTCAGGAACATTCCTCACACACAAATAAAGAAAAGATGTTATGTGGACATGTGTCCGGAAACGCTTAATTTCAATGTTAGAGCTCATTTTAGTTTCATCACTATGTACTGTACTTCCTCGATTCACTGCCAGTTGGCCTAATTGAAGGAAGGTAATGTTGACTTCGGTGCTTGTGTTGACATGCGACTCATTGCCCTACAGTACTAGCATCAAGCACATCAGTACGTAGCATCAACAGGTTAGTGTTGAATCCGAGCGTGGTTTTGCAGTCAGTGCAATGTTTACAAATGCGGAGTTGGCAGATGCCCATTTGATGTACGGATTAGCACGGGCCAATAGCCGTGCTGCGGTACGTTTGTATCGAGACAGATTTCCAGAACGAAGGTGTCCCGACAGGAAGACGTTCGAAGCAATTGATCGGCGTCTTACGGAGCACGGAACATTCCAGCCTGTGACTCGCGACTGGGGAAGACCTAGAACGACGAGGACACCTGCAATGGACGAGGCAATTCTTCGTGTAGTTGACGATAACCCTAATGTCAGGGTCAGAGAAGTTTCTGCTCTACAAGGTAACGTTGACCACGTCACTGTATGGAGAGTGCTACGGGAGAACCAGTTGTTTCCGTACCATGTACAGCGTGTGCAGGCACTATCAGCAGCTGATTGGCCTCCACGGGTACACTTCTGCGAATGGTTCAGCCAACAATGTGTCAATCCTCATTTCAGTGCAAATGTTCTCTTTACGGATGAGGCTTCATTCCAACGTGATCAAATTGTAAATTTTCACAATCAACATGCGTGGACTGACGAGAATCCGCTCGCAATTGTGCAATCACGTCATCAACACAGATTTTCTGTGAACGTTTGAGCAGGAATTGTTGGTGATGTCTTGATTGGGCCCCATGTTCTTCCACCTACGCTCAATGGAGCACGTTATCATAATTTCGTACAGGATACTCTACCTGTGCTGCTAGAACATGTGCCTTTACAAGTACGACACAACATGTGGTTCATGCACGATGGAGCTCGTGCACATTTCAGTCGAAGTGTTCGTACGCTTCTCAACAACAGATTCGGTGACCGATGGATTGGTAGACGCGGACCAATTCCATGGCCTCCACGCTCTCCTGACCTCAATCCTCTTGACTCTCATTTATGGGTGCATTTGAAAGCTCTGGTCCACGCAACCCCGGTACCAAATGTAGAGAATCTTCGTTGCATATCAGCGGATCTAGCTGGCTGTCGTACCCATCTGACAAACGCAACGGGGATTGTCAAGAGACAAATAGTGCAGGTTTCGGAGGTTTATCCGGCCGTAATTGGGCGACGTCCTTTCACCACTAAACAAGATACATGATACATCTCGAGTACCCTTTCTTAATGCCCATGTACAGGAGTTAATACGATTCTCATAATCGTTTCCATGCTGCTCTTTGTGAAAAGGGATGTGATAGCAATGGAACCTTGTCGACGAAGAATGCGTTGGACACTTGCCTCACTCATGCCACTTCCTCGTGCGATTGCGCTGGAACTGAAGTGCGTATCAACTGCAACAGCAGCAAGATCATTAATTTCCCCCTCTTCGGTCGTCACTTGTTTCCTTGTTACGTTGTCAAGGTGTTACACTACGACTTTCACGTAACTGCTTGAAAATGTTGATAAATAATTTCCGAGATGGTTGACGTCAGTTGGGATATCTCGCAGCATACAGTTTAGACAAGAAGAGATTAGAAGCTTTTGAAATGTGGTGCTACAGAAGAATTCTGAAGATTAGTAGGGTAGATCACGTAATTGATGAGAAGGTACTGAATAGAATTGGGGAGAAGAGGAACTTATGGCGCAACTTGACAAGAAGGAGGGATCGGTTGGCAGTACATGTTCTGAGGCATCAAGTCATCGCAAATTTATACTGGAGGGAAGCGTGAAGGGTAAAAATCGTAGCGGGAGGCCAAGAGATGAATACACTAAGCAGATTCAGATGGATGGAGGTTGCAATAGTTACTCGGAGAAGAAGAGGCTTTCACAGGATAGAGTAGCATAGAGAGCTGCGTCGAACCAGTCTTTGGACTGAAGTCTACACAACAACAACACACAGTACAAGACCGAACTGCATTGTTTCTACTCTCTCCATATACGATGAGCATGTCGCCTTTTTCTGCACTGGTAAATCCCATCGCCCGCTTACGACCTACTGCTTGAACCGTCACACACTGACTGATTAGCAAGTCGCAATGCACTCAAGGAATACACAAGCACACTGCAAACAAACATAGCACCATCGTTTTCAGCAGCTATGCTAGTTGAAAGGCCGAAGCGAGTGTCGGTGTGGAAACTTTTCACAATACGATGTCTCGTAAACGACTCGCACTTGAGTCCCGTAACAAACGCCACTGACATTCCAACTTACAGTACTTTCACTTTGGTAATGTCAACAGACCTTTTTCCATATAAAAAAGTGTTTGTGAGCACAAAAAATACACTTTTTAAGTATGATTAGAGTATGTATATTGGCTAATAGTACGAGTCCCACACTACCGATCCATTCTCTGAAAATCGGACATCAAAAGCACTTTTCATTTCCGAAATATTTACGGTGCAAGTTTTAGGTGATTCACCCTTTACACATTGCGCAACAAAAATTAAAGTATCACTTTTTCGAAACCCCATAACTGTCACACACTGCGACGAATAATTCTGAAATTTCGCACAGGGGTGCCCACAATGTTCATCTGTAATGGTGGTACAGTGTGGCACGCTGAGACGTTACCCTCGGGCTCAGAAATAATTCGAAGTGTAAACACATGCGGAAAAAAGGCCAGAGTTCAGAAGTTCATGTGAGCTGTAAGGTGGGTTAATAATGCCACATTGGCACCGTATACCACCACAATTATTCTGTCCTAAGCCCTTGTGGAGGTTTCACAAGATGGGAAGGTCATGACATACCTGTTAGCCATGTTTCAGCGCTTACTATGACGCCTCTGCAATTGAATAACGATATCCAGCGTTGAAATCATACGGTTTTCTTGTGGGTGGCCGAGGGAAACTTTACAGACATCAAGCCACTCAGAATCCATACTTAAAAACTCCAGTGGGTGACACAGGGAGAGTCAATGAAACCACCCCTTCCCTTGGAACGTAGATGCCCACTCATTTCACCGTCGAATACGATAATTTTGCAGTCCAGTGAGCAATAAGATGACGTTCTTCACAACGTTTGACACTGCTGCCCTGGGCGCTGCAGCCCTACTGTAAGGACTTCGTAGGTCGCAACCACACTGAACGCAATCTGCCCCTTTATAGTGTAGTGTGACCACAGTTTTTGCTCCGTTACACGGATTGGGACCGCTAGGAACCGTTCAGAACCATTCGGCGGAAACTGAACAGCGATCCGAAGCAGTAAACGGGTTTTTTTGTTTTTTCAGGGCTTCTGTTTTCTTCCCTTCTGTGGCGTGATCACAGGGGGATGCTGCATTATCATGTATGTGAATAAAACGGCA
Organism: Schistocerca nitens; assembly: GCF_023898315.1. Classification (NCBI taxonomy): domain Eukaryota; kingdom Metazoa; phylum Arthropoda; class Insecta; order Orthoptera; family Acrididae; genus Schistocerca; species Schistocerca nitens. The sequence goes on from NC_064619.1 coordinate 630,366,850, forward strand.
AACGGTCCCTGTATGACGCGGCAGTTCAGCAACTCCCTCAGTGGCACCCCTCACATTTTTGTTGAGCACTTCAAAAATGTACCTGTGCGAGATTTCGACACCAATTTCGTCTCCAGGCTTCTCTAACTCCTGAGCGTTAGGCAATTCTTTCGACTCCCCATAAGTGGGTTTTGCCTACCTTCAGGTGCGAGGTCAGCCACAAGAGTAAACTGGCGTCTGCGTTTCTGACATGTACATTTATAAACTGATCATTTAATTTTGTTGCAGTACATATAAATATCGCAGTTACTGGTAGAATGTCACTTCTTGCAACTAACTGGTTTTTTGAGTGTCATAACCAGAAGTCGTCTGAACAGAGACTTTCAGCATTTCGTCTTAGCGATTCATTTGACGATCTCTGTTCACTTTTGATGAACGGTGGAAAAGCTTCATGTTACGCACAAATGTTGACTTTCACTCCCTGTCGACACGTAATTAGGGACGAATTCTTACAAATGCACACTGCACAGGTGTGATAACCGAAATTTTTATCTGTATATATGATCATCGGATCGTTATCCATATTCTTTTGTTCACTCAATTTCTCTTTCGTGTATTAAAATAACATGAGCACAGTTCGTTGTTTGCTTGAGCATGGGGGAGATTTAATTCCCAACGTGTGAACAACCATTTGTCTTCCATTAGCGTCTGCGGAACAATCTATACTGGCGTTCCATTTTTGTTCACATTAGAAAGTCTTGGTTGAAAAATTGTTATCAATGTGTCTTTCCTTTCATATAATTAAAATCATGGTTTCACTGAGGTTCTGGAAGAGAAATTGATGTCCTGAAGCGCCTGTGAAAGTCTATGGATCTAAGGAAGGTGGGTTTAACCTCCCGTCGACGTCGAGGCACTGAAGAGCTATGAAAGCCAGCTGTGTGACAGGAAAAGTGTCAGCTTGAAGCAATGAAGGTATGTTAGTTGTCACAGATGCGAGATATACGTGAGGCTATACCACAGAGAACGTCACGACAATCTGCAGTCCACAAAGATACACTGTATACTGATTTCACAAGTATTCTCTGTTCCTTTAGCTCCCATGGCCTATCTTTGTGAAGTTTTATTTATGCTCCACATTTTTATTATTTCTCATTTTTATTATTTCTCAAAAAAATGGCTCTGAGCACTATGGGACTCAACTTCTGAGGACATCAGTCCCCTAGAACTTAAAACTATTTAAACCTAACTAACCTAAGGACATCACACACACCCATGCCCCAGGCAGGATTCGCACCTGCGACCGTAGCGGTCGGGCGGTTCCAGACTGTAGCTCCTAGAACCGCTGGGCCGTCTTATTATTTCTCATTTTTATTATTTCTTGCCGTAAGTTTTGTGACAATTGTTTCAAGAACCTATCACAACGGGTTTCTTCATAATGGCCCACACCTGGACATTTTTCTAAGCGTTGGATATTATCAGCAACAGCTTCTTATCTCATGACTGCGGTATAATCTTAAGTATTTATCTTATCCAGCATCTTCGTGCTGTAGTGAGTCAGAAATGATATATGATAAACAAACTTCTCAGAAATTACAAAATGGATATTCGGCCGAATTTTCATAGCCAAATGAAGAGTGGGAAATGGACAAATGTGATATCAAAGTAACGAGCTTGAAGTCTAGTTTTGTGAAAAAAGATTTACTTGTTTTAAAGTAATTCTGATGTTTTCATTTCTTATCACATCCCCCCCGAGATTGGCAACGTCTCTTGCGTCTTATGAATGCCATCTCTGTGGCCTGTGTATGTGTTAGGTCTTTCTTTCTTATTGTAAGGGAGACTGAGCGATGAGTGCTAACAAGTGCATCTATTATTTATACAGTTTTACTGTCATTTACTTCCTCACTCTGTTGCCTAGTGTTCTTTGTATCCTATGATGTTAATTTAATTTAGTGTGGATATAATATTCAAGCTCGTAACCTACAGCACAACCTAAGAAATTAAAACGGGAAATACGCTCTAAAATATCACCAGCAGCGCACCGTCTTGTACTTTAAAATCCGTTGTCTTACTCTTTCTATGAGAAGTCTAGACAATTTATCGAGCTTTACGGGTTGTGCTCAGCGAACATCATGGTGTTCATCTAGTTATGAGGACCTGTTTTAGTGCCTCGGTTGTTCATATTTTTCCATTGTTTAACAATGTCGCCAATATAGATATTTAAAGTATAGTCTATAGGGTACACCGGTCTTCTCTCTAGCAGGGTTTCTTAAGTAATTTGTCATATATGTGTATGTATGATAGCGCGTGTTTGTGTTTGTGTTTGTGTGTGGGGGTGGGGGTGAGAGTGGGTGTTTAGAAAAAGGCGGAGGGCGTGAAGTGGTGGTTGGAGAAGGCGCGCGCGCACACATGCACACACACTCACTCACTCACACAACACACACACACACACACACACACACACACACACACACACACACACACACACAAAGATAGATAGAGAGAGAGAGATAGGAAGGCTTGAGTGGTATCAACAATTTTCTGTGAAATTCTTGACAGTAATTTTTCCGTCAGCACATGAGAACCAATGCAATGCCTGTATGTTATTTTGTAGAATCGCCAGCATGGCTTTCTACGCAGAGTCGTGGCTAACCGAGGTGTTGGTAGCCCTGTCGCTGGTAGTGGCGGCAGTGTACGCGTGGTTCTCGTACTCTTATAAGTATTGGCAAAGGAAGGGTGTGCCCTACCTCGAGCCGCGGTTCCCCTTCGGCAATGTCTACAACAGCTTCGTGGGAAAGACGTCCCGGCCGATCGAACTGAATGAAGCTTACCTGCAGTTTAAAGGTAAGAGGAGACACCAAAAAGCTTCACTCATTCTTCCTTCTTCTTTATGTACTGTTAGCTGAGTCGGATACGAATCTTATAATTAGTTTCGGAGATGTAGACTCATTTCTGATCCGTTATTAAGAAACTCACGATCACTGCAAAGAACTATTTGAGGTCTCATAGTTTCCATATACGAACTAGATGGAGAAACTTTTTCTTCGATATTTAAACGGCTTTCTTAATTATTGTTTGGTTGACGTTTCGCGCTTTGAAAAGAATACGATGTCAGTTTGGTTGTTCAACTAATTGACTTTCTTAGTGTGTCACTTTTATTTTTTATTTAATTATTGAATGGTGACAACGGCAAAAGCTTACCCAATGCAAGGTTCGGAGGATAGCGACGCAATAATGCAAGTAACAAGGCATATTATTCCATCACCTGAGTCTCTGTAGGGAAGTCATTCTAATGACTAAATTTGGACACGTGTTGCATGTTCCGAAGATATTTCATCCACACAGGTGAACTAACTGAATTCGGTGTTGTTGTTAGTTGGGCTGATGGACGTTGTCATTGTCATCCAACAATGAATCGAAAACACAACCATATGAAGTAATGAAGAGCACCAAACTTAATTAATGAACACAATTCAAAACAAAGGAAGCAGAACATAAAATATATACGGAATCATGTGAAGAGCAACGGAATGTGATTCAGTTACTGGTACGATGTAAGAATCTGCTAGTTATCTCTCCATATTCTTTGTTAGCAGAAGGGAAGTCGAGCAAATAAATGAATAGAGGGTGCTTAACACATCGCGTCATCAAAAACAAAACTCTGCGGAGAGATCGCAAAAGGAACTGCGGCGAGCTTCCGCTTATCCAGCTTAACGTTAACCTGAGACTCCACAAATAATCAGAAATCACGAATAAATTAAAAAAACATTACGCTTAAGTTACGTACGCGTCTCTGGCTGGAACCAATTAATTTATATTTATGGCCATCTTACTCCTAGGGAAAAAATGAGGCAGACGTATAGCCAGCTGTGGACATGTTATTAGGACAGAGATCCCACAGTTATCTAAAGATGAAATGAATAACATGTAAAACATTTTTCAGGGTTGGACTGGGGCCTGAGTCACATGCGTAACAGTATCTTCTGCACGAAAACACTCAATCTAATTGTAACAAAAAAAAATGGCTCTGAGCACTATGGGACTTAACATCTATGGTCATCAGTCCCCTAGAACTTAGAACTACTTAAACCTAACTAACCTAAAGACAGCACACAACACCCAGCCATCACGAGGCAGAGAAAATCCCTGACCACGCCGGGAATCGAACCCGGGAACCCGGGTGTGGGAAGCGAGAACGCTACCGCACGACCACGAGATGCGGGCTCTAATTGTAACAAAATACTTGAAGATTCTTTTAGTATTTTATCAAAGATCGGTTTACTTTGCACTGATAATCTGCTAACGGATGATGGGAAGCTTTCTGTATTGCCTATCCACGCACCATAAAAAAATTTCTAACGAAGTGTGGCGTCCTGAATTTCTTACTCCACAAGAGCCACTCGCCATCACGTTACGTCAGTGCAGAAAGAATCTGGAATGAACGGTTCCACATGTACGATGTTTCCCCCTGCTACGCACAAAGAGTGCCCTATGGATTTATTTCACTCGATGTGAGCCCTATCCCCAAAGGAACTGAACCATACGCCTAACGTTATTTTACCAGTCACAGATAGCGCCCGAAGACTCTTTGTCGGCGTGCCAGAGAATCATTCACTGTCTGTCACTCCTCGAAACGAACTTCCACTCAACCACGAGTAAGGGCGCTCAGTCCTGGCAGAAACCTGGCCCACCACAGTAGCTGACCAATCAGGGAAAACGTGGGACGTGCTCCCCACACCTAATTTCACACACAGATCTCCAGTGGAAACATCCTCAAGCTGTGCGACCGAAGCTAGCACCACTTGGAACTTTAGTCAGAGCGACTCTCCAAGTAAGGGCGAATCCGTATACAGCTTTCACTGTCATCACTAAATAGCTTGGTAACAACCCAGATAGTATGAAACCATCCCCACACGATCATCTATACTAAAAAATTTCGTACAACTGAGATACTGTGTAACAGTCCCAGTTTGGTAACAACATAAAGCACATAACCATCCACACACTATCACTCTGAGCTCTACACGTCCACTATAAACAACTGGAAAAGTCACTGTTCCCCAGATTTGTGATACACAATGACACTGGGCAAGGGAAGTCTTGGAATAGTATCAGGATCAGTGGCTGTGGGTTCTCTTCACTGACGTGTGCAGGATTTATTTCAAGTCTGATTATCGACTTAAATAAATGCGAAGACGCCCAGGTAGCAATGCACGTTACAGGCATGCAGAATCACAGGTTCATCAGTGTGATGGGTCACGCATGTTTGAGGCCAATATCATGACTGGATGCTGGACGCTTCTCTTCGCTATCGAGGGTCATTTGAGGACTGTGTAGTGTGAGGACAATATGACCTGTGGCCAGAATGGGCCACCATTGAAAAGAACTGGAGTCTTGTGCTCCAACACCCCCACCACTTTCTGAACAGCAGGCCAAGGAGGATACAGTCGCACATAAACCAAGCATTCTGCCCTAGAGGATCACACTGACTTTCTAGAGAACAAAGATATTTAGTTTCATTTTTTTTCATAAAGTCGTTATCCCATGATTCTACAAGCACCTTAGATCACGCTGTTGTACAGAAGATTGGGTTTGTAAGCATGAGTCATATAACACTCTTTCACTGTTGTCTGGTGGCACGTTTTGTGTGATGCCAGGCTGGAAAGATACAATAACCGAATTTGGGATTCAAGCACGTTATAGTTCGTGGGATGCTGCTACGGAATGTTCGATGTTACCCAGTAGTAGATTAAAATTTCACAAATGTGAAAGGATATGCAATATCGAAGTGACTGCATTTACTTTGATTATTCTTTTGTTCTCAAATTAGAGTAAACTTTTTCTTAGTTTAGTAAAGCTATTTCTCTGATCGCCTATACTCTACGTTCACACTTCGCAGATATGAGGCAAAACATTTTCGAGTAGTTTGCATACAGGAAATACGTAACTGAAAAAGTATATCTGTGGAATAAACCCTGCAGTTTCTCGTTAAAATTATATCAAAATTGATACGTGTAGAGTTCCAACTTCAAATGCAAATTTCATGAAGTGTCAACTGCATAAAATGGCCTTTTAAGATAGCAAAATCTGCGGCAGTATATGCACTTTAGGAGCATTTATCTCTGTTCATATAACGAGTCTGGTTAGGAATCGCAAGTGTAAGAGTTTGCGTGAAACCTGTTTATTTGAAATGTGAAGCAAATGTAAGCCATCTTGTTTGTTTCAGGCCAACGTTTCGGTGGAATATATTTCTTTAACCGACCGGGTCTCGTGATAGTGGACCCAGATTTGATCCGTACAATTCTCGTCAAGGACTTCTGGACCTTCCGGGACAGAGGAGTGAAGACGGACGAAAATGAACCTCTGAACGGCCACCTTTTTCTACTTGGCGGGAACAAATGGAGGAGGCTGCGTGTAAAGCTGACACCCACGTTCACTTCTGGCAAGATGAAGATGATGTTCCAGGTAAGGTGGCTCTCTCAGTACTTTCAACACACGGCGACCTCTTCGCCTAATTTAGCAGTATGCAGAAATGCCCCTAGACTTGCGGAGGACGTTGCGGACTTTCGACATGTGGCTTATGCTCTGATGTCCCAAGGGCCCGCTTCTGGCTTTAGGGTGTGGGCAGCTACGCACAAGTACCTCAGAAACATCTCAAAGAGTGAATGAGGTTGAGCAGCGGTTTCTGGAGTGCTTTCCGGAGACAGTGTTTTCGTGTAGAAGATACTGTTACGCAAGTGACTCAGGCCTCAGTCGAACCCTGAAAAATGTTTCACATGTCATTCATTTCATCTTCAGATAACTACGGGAACTCTGTCCTAATAACACGTCCACAGCTGTTCTCCTGGCTATACGTCTGCCTCATCTTTTCCCTAGAAGGAAGATGTCCATAAATATCAATTAATTGGTTCCAGTCAGTGACGCGTTTGCAATGTAGTTTGATGTTCAATTTGAGCCTAATATATTTTAGATTTATTCGTGATTTCTGATTATTTGTGGAGTCTCAGGTTCTCGTTAAGCTGTATAAGCGAAAGTTCGCCGCAGTTCCTTTTGCGATCTCACTGCAGAGTTTTGTTTTTGATGACGCGATGTGTTAAGCACCCTCTATTTATTTATTTACTCGACTTTTCCTCTGCTAACAAAGGATAATGAGATATAACTAGCAGGTTCTTACATCGTACCCAGTAAATGAATCACATTGCGTTGCTCTTCACATGATTCCGTATATATACTATGTTCTACTTCCTTTGTTTTGAGTTGTGTTCATTAATTAAGTTTGGTGTTCTTCATTACTTCATATGGTTGAGTTTTCGATTCATTGTTGGATGACAATGAAAACGTCCATCAGCCCAACTAACAACAACACCGAATTCAGTTAGTTCACCTGTGTGGACGAAATATCTTCGGAACATGCAACACGTGTCCAAATTTAGTCATTAGAATGACTTCCCTACAGAGACTCAGGTGATGGAATAATATGCCTTGTTACTTGCATTACTGCGTCGTTATCCTCCGAACCTTGCATTGCTTGAACTTTTGCCGTTCTCACCATTCAATAATTAAATAAAAAATAAAAGTGACACACTAAGAAAGTCATGTTGTTAAACAACCAAACCGCTATCGTATTCATTTCACAAGTGCGAAACGTCAACCAAACAATAATTAAGAAAGCCGTTTGAATATCGAAGAAAAAGTTTCTACATCTAGTTCGTATATGGAAGCTATGAGACCTCAAATAGTTGTTTGCAGTGATCGAGAGCTTCTTAATAACGGATCAGAAATGAGTCTGCATCTCGTATCCGACTCAGCTAACAGTACAAAAAGAAGAAGGAGGAATTAGTGAAGCTTTTTGGTGTCTCCTCTTACCTTTAAACTGCAGGTAAGCTTCATTCAGTTCGATCGGCCGGGACGTCTTTCCCACGAAGCTGTTGTACACATTGCCGAAGGGGAAACGCGGCTCGAGGTAGGGCACGCCCTTCCTCTGCCAGCACTTATAAGAGTACGAGAACCACGCGTACACTGCCGCCACTACCAGCGACAGGGCTACCAACACCTCGGTTAGCCACGACTCTGCATAGAAAGCCATGATGGCGATTCTGCAAAATAACATACAGGCATTACATTGGTTCTCATGTGCTTAGGGAAAAATTACAGTCAAGAATTTCACAGAAAATTGTTGATACCACTCAAGCCTTCCTGTCACTCTCTCTCTCTCTCTCTCTCTCTCTCTCTCTCTCTCTCTTTGTGTGTGTGTGTGTGTGTGTGAGAGAGAGAGAGAGAGAGAGAGAGAGAGAGAGAGAGAGTCCGTGCGCGCCTTCCCCAACCACCACTTCGCGCCCTCCGCCTTTTTCTTAACACCCACCCACCCATTCACACACACATACTCACACACACATACACACACACACACACACACACAAAAGCGCGCGCGTGCGCGAGCGTGCTGGCACACACACACATACATGACAAATTACGAAAGAAACCCCGCTAGAGAGAAGACGAGTGTACCCTATAGACTATACTTTAAATATATATATTGGCGACATTGGTAAACAATGGAAAAACATGATCAACCGAGGCACTAAAACAGGTCCTCATAACTAGATGAACACCATGATGTTCGCTGAGGACAATCCGAAAAGCTCTATAAATTGTCTAGACTTCTCATAGAAAGAGTAAGACAACAAATTTTAATGTAAAAGACCATGCGCTGCTGGTCATATTTTAGAGCGTATTTCCCGTTTTAATTTCTTTGGTTGTGCTGTAAGTTACGAGCTTGAATATTATATCCACACTAAATTAAATCAACATCATAGGATACAAAGAACACTAGGCAACAGAGTGCGGAAGTAAATGACAGTAAAACTGTATAAGTAATAGTTGCACTTGTTAGCACTCCTCGTTCAGTCTCGTTTACAATAAGAAAGAAAGACCTAACACATACACAGGCCACAGAGATGACATTCACAAGACGCAAGAGACGTTGCCAATCTCGGGGGATCTGATAAGAAATGAAAACATCAGAATTACTTTCAAACAAGTAAATCTTTTTTTACACAAAACTTGACCTCAAGCTCGCTACTTTGATACCTCATTTGTCCATTACCCACTCTTCGTATGAAAAGTCGGACGAATATCCATTTTGTAATTTCTGAGAAGTTTTGTTTATCATATATCATTTCTGACTCACTACAGCACGAAGATGCTGGATAAGGCAAATATCATGAGATAAGAAGCTGATGCTGATAATATCCAACTCTTAGAAAAATGGCCAAGTGTAGGCCATTATGAAGAAACCCTTTGTGGTACGTTATGGAAACAATTGTCACAAGACTTACGGCAAGAAATAATAAAAATGTCGAGCATAAATAAAACTTCACAAAGATAGGCCATGGGAGCTATAGCAACAGAGAATATTTATGAAATCAGTATACAGTGTATCTTTGTGGATTGCAGGTTGTCGTGACGTTCTCTGTGGTATAGCCTCACTTATATCTCGCATCTGTGACAACTAACACACCTTCATTGCTTCAAGCTGGCACTTTTCCTGTCACACAGCTGGCTTTCATAGCTCTTCAGTGCCTCGACGTCGACGGGACGTTAAACCCACCTTCCTTAGATCCATAGACTTTCACAGGCACTTCAGGACATTAATTTCTCTGCCAGAACCTCAGTGAAACCATGATTTTAATTATATGAAAGGAAAGACACATTGATAACAATTTTTCAACCAATACTTTATAATGTGAACAAAAAGGTAACGCCAGTATAGATTGTTCCGCTGACGCTAATGGAAGACAAATGGTTATTCACACGTTGGGAATTAAATCTCCCCCATGCTCAAGCAAACAACGAACTATGCTCATGTTATTTTAATACACGAAAGGGAAATTGAGTGAACAAAAGAATATGGATAAGATCCGATGATGATATATACAGATAAAAATTTCGGTTATCACACCTGTGTAGCGTGCATTTGTAAGAATTCATCCCTAATTACGTGTCGACTAGGAGTGAAAGTCAACATTTGTGCCTAACATGAAGCTTTCCCACCGTTCATCAAAAGTGAACAGAGAGCGTCAAATGAATCGCTAAGACGAAATGCTGAAAGTCTCTGTTAAAACGATTTGTGGTTATGACATTCAAATAACCTGTTAATTGCAAGTAGTGACATTCTACCAGTAATTGCGATATTTATATGTACTGAAACAAAATTAAAGGATCAGTTTATAAATGTACATGTCAGAAACGTAGACACCAATTTACTCTTGTGGCTGATCTAGCACCTGAAGGTAGGCAAAACCCACTTATGGGGAGTCGAACGTGTTGCCTAATCCTCAGGAGTTGGAGAAGCCTGGAGACGAAATTAGTGTCAAAATTTCCCACAGGTACATTTTTGATGTGTTCAACAAAAATGTGAGGGTGCCACTGAGGAAGTTGCGGAACTGACGCGTCTCAGAGGGACCGTTTGCCGTTTTATTCACGTACATGATAATGCAGCATCCCCCTGTGATCATGCCACAGAAGGGAAAAAACAGAAGCCCTGAAAAAACATAAAACCAGTTTGCTGCTTCGGATCGCGGTTTGGTTTTCATCGAATGGTTCTGAACGGTTCCTAATGATTCCAATGGGTGTAACGGAGCAAAAACTGTGGTCACACTACACCACATAGGGGCAGATCGCGTTCAGTGTGGTTGCGGCCCTACGATGTCCTTACAGTAGAGCTGCAGCGTCCAGGGCAGCAACGTCAAACGTTGTGAAGAACGTCATCTTGTTGCTCAATGCACTGCAAAATTGTCATATTCGACGGTGAAATGCGTGGGGATCTACGTTCCAAGGGAAGGGGTGGTTTCATTGACTCTCCCTGTGCTACCCAATGGAACTTTTAAGTATGGATTCTGAGTGGCTTAATGTCTGTAAAGTTTCCATCGGCCACCCACAAGAGAACCGCATGATTTCAACGCTGGATATCGTTTTTCAATTGCAGAGGCGTCAACATGAGCTTGTACAAAGGGAGCTCTGTTATCAAAACAACAGTAATGCTGCAGCTCGACTTCGAGAATATCACCGGCTGAAAGGATTACAAAAGGGTCCTCTTTCTCCATCTGTTGTGCGGAGCATGATGAACAAGTTCGAATCAACTGGAGAACTGGGCGTCGCTCCAGGAAGAGGCCGACAGTCGCTTGCATCAGAGGTGGTTGATGAAATCGCTGTTGCTATGGCAGACAACGCTTCGTGCATTTCCCGATCGTCAGGCAGTGGGCATGTTGTGTCACGACAGTTGAACACCCCCTAGTCCACACTACGGAAGGTGCTTCGAAATATTCTCAAATAGTATCCGTGCAAGATCCATATCGTACAGCAGCTTGCATCACTGGACGCACAACGACGTGTTGACTTCGCTCTCCACATTCTCGCAAGGATTGAAGTTGACGAGGGCTGGCCCTGGACCATCCTATGGACAGACGAAGCGGAGTTTTCTCTGACGAGTGTGGTGAACACACAGAATTCCCGAGTGTGGGGATCTTCGCCTCCAAACACTGGGCATGAAGTTCCTCTGTATGTTGAACGTGTCACCGTATGGTGTAACTTCACGGCTACATTCATTATTGGTCCATTCTTTTTTGAAGAGGTTGACGCTCAAGGACAAAGACGTGCTGTGTGACTGGCCAGCGTTACTGCGATATGCTTCACTATCGTGTCATATCCGCCCTACACGAGAGAGACGCATTGAACACAACAGTTTACCTGCAAAATGCGCCGCACATCGCTCGTGAAGTTCACCTGCTTTTCCGAGACACCTTTGGAAATGACCATATTATCATCATGCTTAGCCTGCACGATCACCTCACTCCCTGTGATTTCTCGTTGGTGGGACTGCCTGAAGGACAGGCTTTATCAGGGGAGCACTCACATATGTTCTGAACTGAAGTGCAGCATATCAAGAGAGGTAGGCAACGTACCTACGGACATTCTTCTTTCTGCTGTGCAGAATGCAATCATACGCTGTCAGACTCTTCTGGATACCGATGGGCACCATATTGAGCCCCTTTTGTAGCAGTAATGATACTGGTATAATGGTTTGATGTACGATAGCAGCACATTAAAAGTGTTTCAGTTGAATTGATTCTGCATTATTTCTCTTCCCCATGCCATTGACATTAATACTGCCATGTTTGGTAGTCGTACGGTAATTAGTTTCCGTGTTATAACGTGCTAAGTAGGGAAAGTTTAATTATAACCACCCATTAGTTATTGGTTTTTCAGACGTAGGTTTCAAAGTGCTTGCGGTAGTAAGTGATAATAATCTTACAAAGAGTAGACCTATAACGTATTTCTCAAACAAGCCTGAACTGAGTGTTGTATGTTCTCTGTGCATTAACAGAAGTGTATTAGGAATAACTGACGTAACCGAAAACTGATCGGTATACTTTTAAATTCCCTTTATTAGGTGGAAGCTCAATTTCACTTTTGCCAGCTCTGTTTTCAGGAATGCAAAAACTCTGGAATTTAGAATCTGATAAATTATGGTTTGTCACTGAAGGCACTCTGTACTTTTTCTCTAATAAAGCAAAATGTGAAATTGGTAGATATTGCTTTCAGTGACAGCATTGTGGGAGCATTAAAGATATTGCATCCATCTAATAACTTGAATACTTATACATGTACAGTATAGTTTATCAGAATTATTTCTTTGTGGTTGGAGGTTTCAAGGTAAAGATTCCTCCCAAAGGAATGATCAATTTCCAGATGCCTTTGACTAGTTCAAACACAGGTAAGCAGTTTATCTTTCTAAACAATTTTCTGACTTGGCTATGTCAAAATCTGTAGCAATATTTACGAGATAAACATTATCTGCTCTGAAGTTGTCTATACATTCCGTTCTCGAGATTACAAATTACTGTGTATGTGAACATTCTTCAGAATAGAAACATGGAAAGATTACACATCTTTGATTCTCTCTCTCCAATAGACTCTGAGATGACTGTGTTAGCAGTTACTCGCCTGTAGTAACATACCACAGTGGTTACTCTGCATAAATGGTCATGATAAAATTGAAATGTGATGTATGCAAAGATAGTTTAGATTTTCATAAAGTCATGCATTATGAAGAGTCCTTCATGCTTCCAAAAAACTTCCATCAAGAAGGCTTACTCTATTCACGTCCATTTGTTGTTAATATTGCATATATGGATATATATAGTAATATCGCTCTTTCTAAGCTTGTCAGTCCTGCGTTTGAAAAAAAGTTGCAGCAGGAGAAAAAACAAAGACAATAGGCTACATCTACATATATACTCCGCTAGCCACCAAGCGGTGTGTGGCGGAGGGCACAATTCGCGCCAAAGTCATATTCCCCCGCCCCCTCCCCTCCCCCTGTTCTACTCGCAATCGCGCGAGGGAAGAACGACTGTCTGAACGCTTCAGTACGAGCTCTTATTTCCCTTATCTTTGAATCATGATCATTGCGCGATTTGCAGGTTGGTGGTAATAATATGTGCTCTACATCCTAGGTGAAGATCGGATTTCGGAATTTAGTGAGCAGCCCCTTCTGTTTAGCGCGCCGTCTATCTGCAAGTGCGTCCCACTTCAAACATTCAATGAGATTTGTAACGCTCTCGCGATGGCTAAATGTACCAGTCACGAATCTTGCCGCTCTTCTTTGGACCTTCTCAATCTCGTGAATCAGACACAACTGGTAAGGATCCCATACAGACGAACAATACTCCAAGACTGTACGAAATAACGTATTGTAAGCTATTTCCTTTGTTGAAGGACTGCAACGCTTCAGGATTCTACCAATAAACCGCAATCTAGAGTTCGCCTTACCCGCTACTTGTGTAATCTGATAATTCCATTTGAGATCATTTAGAATAGTCACGCCCAGATACTTGACGGACGTTACCGCTTCCAAAGACTGGGCATTTATTTTGTACTCGTACATTAATGCGGATTTTCGCCTTGTTATACGCAGAAGGTTACACTTACTAATATTGAGAGATAACTGCCAGTCATTACACCACGCATTTATTTTCTGCAAATCCTCATTGATTTGTTCACAACTTTCGTGTGATACTACTTTCCTGTAGACTACAGCATCATCGGCAAACAGTCTAAGGCCGCTGTCAATACCATCAACCAGATCGTTTATGTAAATCGTAAAAAGCAGAGGACCTATTACGCTGCCCTGGGGCACACCTGAAATTACGCATGTTTCTGTTGAAGTCACCCCGTTCAGGACGACATACTGCTCCATGTCTGTTAGAAAACTTTCCATCCAACCACATATGTCATCGGATAGGCCGTAAGCGCGCACTTTTTGTGGCAAGCGACAGTGCGGAACTAAGTCGAACGCCTTTCGAGAGTCGAGAAATATCGCATCAACTTGGGAGCCGGTATCTAGAGCCTGTTGTATACCACGCACAAAGAGGGCCAGCTGTGTCTCACATGACCGCTGTTTCCTAAAACCGTTTCTGCAGATGAGCTTCTCAGAGTCTAGAAAGGTCATTATGTCTGAACACAAAATATGTTCCAAGATTCTACAACAAATCGATGTCAGTGAAATTGGCCGGTAATTAAGTGCTTCCGATTTTCTACCCTTTTTATAGATTGCTATGATATGGGCCTTCTTCCAGTCCCGTGGAACTTTCCGCCTTTACAACGATCTCTCATAGATGACGGATAAGAATAGTGCTATATTTGTAGCATAGTCAACATAAAATCTTACGGGGATACCATCTGGACCATATGCCTTCCTGGCGTCTAAGGATCTTAAATGTTTTACAATCCCAGATACACTATACACTGTCAGCCATCCTTTCGTTTGCTCGATAATTGAAAGGGGGAATGGTGCTGCAGTCCTCTATCGTAAATGAGTTTTTGAAAAGCTAGGTTTAAAATTTAGGGCTTGTGTTTATCTTCACTTACATTACCCGTACTGTCAGCAAGAGAAGGTATTGAATTATTTGTAGCGTTCATAGATTTTACGTACGACCAAAATTTTTTGGGGTTATTTTTAGAATCTTCAGATAAAATATTGCTTTCAAATTCATTAAGAGAATCTCTCATTGCCCTTCTGACAGCTGCTTTCATTTCGAATAATTTCTGTTTGTCAGCGGAGCAGTGACTACGTTTAAAACGACTGTGCAAAATTCTCTGCTTTCTCAGCAACTTCCTAATATGCTACAAGACTGATACTACATTATTTGTCATAAAATTTTGAGCGGCTTGATTTGTGCGACGATCATGACTGTCACATTCTCAAAATGATAATCTGCTTTGCAAAAAATTCATTATTGATAAACTACTGAATAAAAAAATGAAGCACCACAGGTACGCAGGCAAAAAGCAGCAAGAAGAGGAAGCTAGAAACTCTATTAAAAAGATAATGACAATTGTTTTTCGTCTGCCTCTTCCAATGATGCTGCTACAGAACTGAATACTTTTTATGGGTTGAAAGCTCCTTCAATGAACCTATCATTGCTTTGCTTCTTGGCTACTTCTACCTCTATTCTAAAAATTCTTATTGCTTGCAGAAAGTTTAATTACAACCATTCGGTATGTGTTAATAATGTACTTTGTCACATACAAGTGTCGCGATGACTCCTGCGAAAACCACAATATGTTAGTAGTATTTTTCTTTCTGTGTCGATTTGTGCACTAACTGTTTATTAAATAATTCTGATGCACTATGTTGTCAGTAGATTAAGTGTTGTTCTTCACAGGAGCTATTTAAGTTGTGTTAGATAGATGAATAAGAGGTAGATTAACTTCTGTGAAAGTAGTCTCATCACAGTATAAGAAAAACGACGGTTACCTGAATTTTGAATGAAGTTACCACACAAAATTGTGTTAAGGTAAATGATTTGCGATGGCATAGGTAGTGATATGTTGCTACACTCTGCTATATCTATAGCTCTTGGCAAGCTACAGTGCTTGGGTGGACACCAGGCATGGATGTGTTACTGGGAGATATCCCAGAAGCAGAGGTCTTCAGATACACATTTAAGAATATACATAATATTACTAAATGATAGATAATCAACACACAAGAGCTGGACGTCTGGAGACAAACTGAACTGTTTTAAGAAATGTAAAGGGATATTGCTGCTATGAGCTGAGTTGCACTTGCGGGTCTAGTGACTATATTCATCTTCATACCCTAAAAGTGGATGACTGGTGCATAGGTTGCGAAAAATATTAAACTGGTCTGGAAGAGTACATGTGCTCTAGCCCAGAATCATGAAAGTTCTCTTACCTTGGGTGGCTGATGTGGACCAATGACTTCTGAGTGTGCGAGTCCTTTTTCTTCGTCACGTTTTTGCCTTGGTATTTTGACTGATCTTTGGACTTCTGGAGGATTGCCCTCTGTTCGCTTATTTAACGCCTTTTCCCTCAGTTTTTGGTTTTAAATTGTGGTCCTCTCTTTGGGTTTGACATCTACTTTCCAAATTTTACAGAGGTGCAGGCAGGTTGGGGAAGGACGCCTTACTGTGGTGAATGAACTCTTCACTGTGCACTGTTATCTATTGCACCCATCTATCGAGTGTACATATCTCTGCACCCAAAGTACAACACAGTAGCCAGTCCATCGTAGTGTGGTTGTCTTGTGCCTTCTCGGTGGTAGCCCTGTGACAGTGAACGGACAGCACTGCTGTAGTACCCACGCCAGCCAAGGAGTAGGCACCTATCCAGGTTAAATGTGTGTGTGAAATCTTTTGGACTTAACTGCTACGGTCATTAGTCCCTAAGCTTACACACTACTTAACCTAAATTATCCTAAGGACAAACTCACACAACCATGCCCGAGGGAGGACTCGAACCTCGGCCGGGATCAGCCGCACAGTCCATGACTGCAGCGCCTCAGACCGCTCGGCTAATCCCGCGCGGCCTATCCAGGTTACCAGGACTCCGGCCAACAACTACTGTGGCTGGTTGCCTTTGCCTTGGCTGTGTGGCGCCCATGGGGAAGTCTCTGAAGAGTGACTAGTGTCAGGGTGGATGATACCACAATGTAATGGATCAAACTTAATGGTGGCTGTGCCAACAGTGACGCCTCAACATTGAGGAACAGTGATTTCAATGCAGAGTTTTACAATCTTACGGCATTTCAGTCTTTGACCATGCCTCAGGACGTAAGGAGGAATGGAAGTGGACAGTTTGCTGAGTTCTTGATTTGTTCCTGAACTGATAGTGTGGCTCTCGCTACAACGGAGTCACTGTTTTTCGTTGAAAATATTGAAGATCGTTTTGGGGAGGTTGCTGCAATAGAGAAGATGAGAAATGGTTCTTTGCTGATCAGAATGTCGCACGTCAATCAGCTGTGGGCACTTCAGGCCTGTGTCAAGATGGGAGATACACCTGTCACCATTTATCCTCATAACATGCTAAATAGATTTCAGGTTGTTATCTTCCATTGAGACCTAACGCTACAAACTGATGAAGAGCTGTGTATTAATCTGGGGTGGCGTGGAGTCCATTTTGTTCACAGCATCTAGAGGGGACCCATGGATAATAAAGCTCTTTTATCCTGGCCTCTGAAGGCAACATTTTATCTGAGAAGGTTAAGGTCAATTTTTATAACTTTGACGTTAGGCCTTATTTTCCTCCTCCAATGAAACGTTTTAGGTATCTAAGGTTTGGACATATGTCCTCCCATCCCGCGAGGGCAGCCCTTACGACAAACCCTCTCAATGTATAAACGGTCTGGAACTTTAGTCTCCTCGTTCACTGCAATGATCAGTGTTTAAGAGGGAAAAGAAAATTCAAGAGTATAAAATGCTTGAACGCGTCTCTTATTGAGATTCAAAAGAAAAGTTTGAAAGACTTCATGCGACTGATTTCGTCTGAAATTTGGAGACTGCTACTCAACAGTCTATACCTTACGTGATGGAAAGTTCTCGCACGACACCACCGGGTCTTGGTCTTATTCCATGGCCTGCCGTATAGCTGGAGGAAGGAATGTCAGCCCGCTCGCCCTCTAGCCCTCTATACCATCGGTTCGGTCAGACATGTCTAGTCGTCTTCTGGTGTAGTCAGGGACAGGGACACCTGTCAAGATGCTCCCCTCTCAAGACAATGACGAGCAGCCACAGGCTGTGGACCGAAGAGAAGTACTGTTCTCTTCGCCCCCAAAATAGAAGATGGGAAAATCTTCACAGAAATGGCAGTTTCACAAGGATAAGAACGATAAGCAGAAAGATAAACTACTCTCTGAGGCTCCTGATGTTCCACACCCCATTCCTGCAGATGTCGAGCCTATCCACTGATGACGGATCACACAATCAGGTGGTCTACTACCTGGTAGCGAAGTAATCACACCCATCTCTTCCGTTTGGATCTTCCTCAGACCTCAATCCAACGCTCCTTCAATGGAACTGTAATGGCTACTATCGCTATCTGACCGAACTCCGTCATTTAATGGCTACTTACTCTGTAATTGGCACAGCACTTCAGGGAACACAGTTTGCGAGAACACGTCTCCCTGCTCTGAAAAACTACAAATTCTACGGTACCATTAGCGTTAATGTCGAGAGAACGCCTGGTGGGATCTGTACCCTCATACGGTCTGATTCTTCCAGAGAACAGGTGCCCCTTAACCCTTTCCACCCTGAGAGGAAATCACTTAAAATTTTATCTGATATACCATACATTATTACGTGTAGAATCAGGTAAAAATACTGAAAAAATTCCCATAGTGATAGTTTGTTCAAGAAGTCACCAGCATTATCGTGCTACTCAAAATTCAAACATGTATAAAACGCAAGTAGCATTTCATGGAAGTGTCTAGACACCTTACACACCTTAAGTGAAACATTCGCAGTCTAAAATGATACAGGATTTTCCTTAAACTAATGAAATGTAGGAAAACAGAATGCATTTATCTCGGTAACGCACGGCTTTGTCTTGTCGTTGAAGTTTTAAATGATCTGTTGCACTCTGGTGGTCACAGCATGAAATAAGACAGCTGCCAAATGAAAGCTGGGAGCTCGCATCATCGCTGCAGTCTGGAGTGACGCAGAAACGCGATGTAGCTGAAACACGAAAAATTTATAATCGAACCTGCACGATTGTGCGAGCCAGAGTGGAAAGGGCTAATACTCCACTAGAGGCCACGACTGTTAGTGTCAACCTGTCAGTTCGTAAGACAAAATCTAACATTTATTTACATCCAGACAGACGTTTCCAATATCACGAGTTAGAGTGACTGGAAAAGCCATCTGACCTCTTCCTCTTATTGGGGGACTTTAAACCCCCGGCAAGCGAGCGTTTTATTATTGCACGAGCAGTCGCGCGGCGCATTTTGTACGCCACTTTCGCTCTTCAATTCTATAGTATTGACATTAATTAATTGTACTTAAGGGTAGGTATAGTACCACTCAAAGTGATATTAATAATATCGAAAAAATAAATTTTACTGTGCAATTAATACAAATAATTTATTATGAGCACAGTGGAAAATATCAAGAAATAATGTTAAATATTTAGCCAAGAAATGTCTTTACACTGTTGCTCACTTATAGTGGGAAAGAACGTTTCGTTATTTAACATGGCTGCTAATTATATTTTATTTAGAAAAGTTGATATACATCCAAACACATAAATTACATAGTTCTAAAAATCTATATTTCGCTGTCAGCGTTGAAAATTAAGATATTCATAGTGAATGCATACGGAAGCCATATTGAAACAGCTTACAGACAGGCCATGTACACTACTTAGTAATTTAAGAGATGTCAAGATTCAAATCACTAATCATCAGCGTTTGCAGGTGTAACTTGGCACTTTTCACAGGTGTAACTAACACTTGTATGCATCCTGCAAACAAAACTATTACAAGAATCACACGTTATTGTTGTTTTAATATTCTTGGCTCTTCCACATTCTTGGCTCTTCCACAAATAACACAGCGCCCCCGTTTCTTAGCCGAATGCTTCTCAACTTGTTCAGATGTTGTCCGGTACCTTTGAAGGAACAACGATATGACCTAGGGAAGGCTCTGAATTTTGGCTCTTTCTATTAGATGTAGTTTCATGAGGTCATAAGCCAGGTTCTGCAGAAATATTCTTCTCGCAACCTTTCGATTTTGTCCATTTGAGGATCTGGGTGTTGATACCAGCAATTTCCATTACAGCGAAAAAGATCACCAAAGGGCACCTTCTCGTTACACGAACCACAGAATATTTGCCACAAATCTGGGCGACTGTATCAACGCCACCCTTAGTGGGATTGTAATCTAACACAACCTCTGGCTTTCGAGAATCTTTGTCGATAGTACCTGAATCATTCAAAATTGACAACAACCAAACTGCCTTGTTCTTCTTCGGTACGAAGGAAACCAACGTCAGATAGTTTTTATATCCGAAGACGGATGAACCAGGTACTCGATTTTTCTTAGGCAGTAATTTCAAGGGAATTTCCTGTTTATTCTCTCTGAGTTTCCCAGTACACGTATGCCTTTTACCTAACAGCGACATAGCCAAGGGGCGACTTGTATACCAATTGTCTGTAGTTATGTTCCTGTTGGATCACTCTATATGATTCATAAGTCCGTGAACTATTTCCGACGCTGAATTTGAGACTGCATAAGGTCCTTCGGGCTGCTTTCTACAATATACCTCAAGGTTGCTCGTAAAAATACTTCCCCTTAATGCCATATATGGCAGGTTTGTTGGAGATATATTGCACAAATCCACAACGACCACGAAAAGCTTTGAAGTTTCTCATCAGTGGTTACAAACTCATCGATGGTGTACGTACTTTTGGAACTGGTTAAAAACTCATCCAGAATTTAACGTACTGCGACCAACTGATCAGATCTTCTCCTCTCTTCTACATCTACATTTATACTCCGCAAGCCACCCGACCTGTCATTACCTCCCTTTCCTGTTCCAGTCGCGTATGGTTCGCGGAAGAACGACTGCCGGAAAGCTTCCGTGCGCGCTCGAATCTCTCTGATTTTACATTCGTGATCTCCTCGGGAGGTATAGGTAGGTGGAAGCAATATATTCGATACCTCATCCAGAAACGCACCCTCTCGAAACCTGGAAAGCAAGCTACACAGCGATGCAGAGCGTCTCTCTTGCAGAGTCTGCCACTTGAGTTTGCTAAACATCTCCGTAACGCTATCACGCTTACCAAATAACCCTGTGAGGAAACGCGCCGCTCTTCTTTGGATCTTCCCTATCTCCTGTGTCAACCCAACCTGGTACGGATCCCACACTGATGAGCAATACTCAAGTATAGGTAGAACGAGTGTTTTGTAAGCCACCTCCTTTGTTTATGGACTACATTTTCTAAGGACTCTCCCAATGAATCTCAACCTGGCAACCGTCTTACCAACAATTAATTTTATACGATCATTACACTTCAAATTGCTCCTTACGCATACTCCCAGATATTTTACAGAAGTAACTGCTACCAGTGTTTGTTCCGTTATCATATAATCATACAATAAAGGATCCTTCTTTCTATGTATTCGCAATACATTACATTTGTCTATGTTAAGGGACAGTTGCCACTCCCTGCACCAAGTGCTTATCCTCTGCAGATCTTCCTGCATTTCACTGCAATTTTCTAATGCTGCAATTTCTCTGTATACTACAGCATCATCCGCGAAAAGCCGCATGGAACTTCCGTCAATATCTACTAGGACATTTATATATATTGTGAAAAGCAATGGTCCCATAAGACTCCCCTGTGGCAGGTTACTTTAACGTCTGTAAACGTCTCTCCATTGAGAACAACATGCTGAGTTCCGTTTGCTAAAAACTCTCAATCCAGCCACACAGCTGGTCTGATTCTCCGTAGGCTCTTACTTTATCAGGCGATAGTGCGGAACTGTATCGAACTCCTTCCGGAAGTCAAGAAAAATAGCATCTACCTGGGAGCCCGTATCTAATATTTTCTGGGTCTCATGAACAAATAAAGCGAGTTGGGACTCACACGATCGCTGTTTCGGAATCCATGTTGATTCCTACAGAGTAGATTCTGGGTTTCCAGAAATGACACGATACGTGAGCAAAAAACATGTTCTAAAATTGTTCAACAGATCAATGTCGGAGATATAGGCCTATAGTTTTGCGCATCTGCTCGACGACCCTTCTTGAAAACTGGAACTACCTGTGCTCTTTTCCAATCATTTGGAACCTTCCGTCCCTCTAGAGACTTGCTTTACACGGCTGTTAGAAGGGGGCAAGTTCTTTCGCGTACTCTGTGTAGAATCGAAATGGTATCCCGTCAGGTCCAGTGGACTTTCCTCTGTTGAGTGATTCCAGTTGCTTTTCTATTCCTTGGACGCTTATTTCGATGTCAGGCATTTTTTCGTTCGTGCGAGGATTTAGAGAAAGAACCGCAGTGCGGTCTTCCTCTGTGAAATAGCTTTGGAAAAAAGTGTGTAGTATTTCAGCTTTATGCGTGTCATCCTCTGTTTCAATGCCATTATCATCCCAGAGTGTCTGGATATGCTGTTTCGTTCCACTTACTGATTTAACTAAGACCAGAACTTCCTAGGATTTTCTGTCAAGTCGGTACATAGAATTTTAGTTTCGAATTCACTCAACGCTTCACGCATAGGTTTTGGCTGCATTTAAATTTGCAGTGAAGCTCTCTTTGCTTTCGCAGTAGATTCCTAACTTTGTTGTTGAACAGCGGTGGGTTTTTCCCGTCCCTCACAGTTTTACTCGGCACGTACCTGTCTAAAACGCATTTTACGATTGCCTTGAACTTTTTCCGTGTACACTCAACATTGTCAATGTCGGAACAGTTATTTTAGTTTTGATCTGTTAGGTAGTCTGAAATCTACCTCCTATTACTCTTGCTAAACAGATAAACCTTCCTCCCTTTTTTTATATTCCTATTTACTTTCGTATTAAGGGATGCTGCGACGGCCTTATGATCACTGATTCCCTGTTCTGTGCCTTTATCGTCGAAACAAATACAACGCAGCTAAAATAGAAACTACTTGTTGCTCATCACAGCATCCAATATCGATTCCTGATCCATCGGTACTCCTCAGTTCCATTACATTCGTGTGGTTAGCTTTCTTCATTCCGAAGAGATACAGGAACCCAAGGAGTGCCAGTATGCCACTTCTCGTCGTTTCTTTGTTGTGTCTTTCTCTCTGATAATCAGAGAATTCTGGTTTGAGGTGAATATATTTGTTTGTATATTTCACAATAGTATCTATCATTTTCATGTTAATCATCTTGACGGATCCAGAAATCTCGGTTGTTACATCCCGGACAATAGCCTTTGGATCCAGGAAAAATGTTTACAATATTTTTCTTTCTCGCTTTGCTAGTCGCAGAGCTAGTACTTTTCCTCCATTTAGAAGTTTTTTCTCTTCCCACAGGCCAATCACCAGCAGAACCTGACTGACAACTATTATCTTCATTTTCGTCTGATTCATACTCTTGTTCCCTTTCAGTGTAATGGTCACTATGAGTAATTACCTCCACTTCCTCATCAGTATCATCGTCTGATGAATCTACATCTTTCGTAAACTCTGGATCTTCATTCAAGAGCAATTCGAGTTCCTCGTTTGTTAAACGCTTTCTTGCCCTAAAATAAGAATTTATATTGAATACGGACCATAGGAACGTTCTTGGTAAAACAACCACTACGTTCGAAGACATAACAAAATACTAACACGACCAGCGGCGCGGTGCACTGAGTGCGCCAGAAGTGACAGCGTTACACTGAATTCTCCGTTCAACAAATTCCTTAGCACCGAGAATTACTGCACTGCTCGTAACAGTCGTCAGAACAATGAAGGTATCCATTGTTGCCAACACGTTGGATACGCCGATTATGTAAATTTGGCGTACCCCGTACGCCGGCGCACTTGCTCGAGGTTCAGCGCCCACAATCCTCTGTGCGACGCCGACACTCTGTCTGCTAGACGCTGAGCACTAGGACACCTCCTTTTGGAATTGTTTGTCTGCTACTAACACTGGAGCTGCAACACAATGTAATATAACCCACGTAACATACTCAACTAGTAATCTCACAGTCTGCAGCCCCAGTATCTTACCCCTGATCCAATGGCGCGCCCGTGATGATGTTTGTGACAGCGACCATTTTCCTATCGTTTTCTTCACAGACACCTGGAACATGCTCGCTTTGGAATGCTGACAAGCAGGATTTCTCTTGTACTGCCACTTTTGAAGACATTTGGGTAACGGATTTCGATAAAGTTCTACAGAATACTTTGTTGCTATTATTCATGGTGCAGCAGCAGTGATACCCTACTCCTCTGGCTCATCCCAACGACCACCGGTGCCATGGTGGTCTGAAGATACAGCTATAGCTATCAGGAAACACCGCAGAGCGCTTCAACGACACAAGCGCCATCCGTCTATGGATAATTTAATACGGACTTTCGGCGAAAGGGCGGTTTTTGATAAAGAAGAAGAAGCATGAGTGTAGCGTTGGGAGCAGTATGTATCATCTACGCAATCAAATACACCATCGTCCCAAGTATGGACTAAACTCCGCCGCATTTTCGGCCATCCACTACTCACGGCGATTCCTGGCATTCTTGCCAACGGTAACATCCGTACTGACACTGTGGTACTTGTCGAATGTTTTGTGGCACATTTCGCTGAACTGTCCGCTTGCAACGATAACCATCCACATTTCGTGACCTGGAAAAACATTACTAAGTGCTCCCTTTTCCTTCCATGCACACTGCTCTCTATCATAATATAACACTCCGTCTTCAGGCCACAAGTAGCCCATCGGGACCGTCCGACCGCCGTGTCATCCTCAGATGAGGATGCGGATAGGAGGCACGTGTGGTCAGCACACTACTCTCCCGATCGTTATGATGGTTTTCTGAGACCAGAGCCGCTACTATTCGGTCGAGTAGCTCCTCAGTTGGCATCACGAGGCTGAGTACACCCCGAAAAATGGCGACAGCGCACGGCGGCTCGGATGGTCACCCATCCAAGTGCCGGCCACGCCCGACAATGCTTAACTTCGGTGATCTGACGGGAACCTGTGTATCCACTGCGGCAAGGCCGTTGCCCCGCTCTCTATCATGCAACGTCCCTTTTACTGAATAGGAGCTTTGCAGCACTTTGGCAGTGTCGAAAAAAAAGTGGCTCTGAGCACTATGGGACTTAACTTCTGAGGTCATCAGTCCCCTAGAACTTAGAACTACGTAAACCTAACTAACCTAAGGACATCACACGCAACCATGCTCGAGGCAGGATTCAAACCTGCGACCATAGGGTCCTAGGCGCTACAGTCTGGAACCACGCGACCGCTACGGTCGCAGGTTCGAATCCTGCCTCGGGCATGGATGTGTGTGATGTCCTTAGGTTAGTTAGGTTTAAGTAGTTCCAAGTTCTAGGGGGCTGATGACCTCAGAAGTTAAGTCCCATAGTGCTCAGAGCCTTCTTTTTTTTCTTTTTTTGCAACCGTAGCGGTGGCGCAGAGTGTCTAGATAGGGCCTCTGGAGCACACAAACACTCAAACATCTTAATGCTGACAGAATGAAACATATCCTTGGGCTTTTTAATCGTATTTGGCGGGAAGGAGAATTTCCCTCCCTATGGCGGGAAGATATTATTATTCTTGTCCTCGAACTGACAAAGGACCCCCAAATTTTAACTAACTCTCTAACGAATAGGCTGTGCAAGCTATTTAAACGAATGGTCAACTACCGCCCCCAGGCAGGAGGGCATATATCTCTAGTACGAAGTGGCTTTCGGGCTTTCCAGTCCACCACAAATTATCTAGTTCGTCTGGAATCTGCAGTGCGCAATGCTTCCGTGCATCGACAACATCTGACTGGTGTGTTCTTTGACCTGCAGAAGGCATACTATCCCACCTGGCGACATCATATCCTATGTACACTGCATGAGCGAGGTTTTCTGGGCAGTTCAGCCATTTTTATCCAGAATTTCCTATCTCTCTGACTACTTCGGGTGTGGATAGGTTCGACTCTCAGCAACCAATATCTACAGGAAGCTGGAGTCCTTCAGGGATCGGTTCTGAGCGTAATACTTTTCGCTGCCGTCGTCAATGCAGTGGGCCCCACACTCGCTCCGTCACTGTATCTGGATGACCCCTGCAACTCTGTGCACCACTGAGCGCTAACTTCAGGGGGCTGTCTGGAGAGTACATGACTGGGCCCTGAAACACGGCTGATAATTTTCTTCTGCAAAATCACGAGTTGTGCATTTTTGCCGATTCCAGACTGTACACCCGCACCCAGA
The DNA here is from genome assembly GCF_023898315.1 of Schistocerca nitens. Lineage (NCBI taxonomy): Eukaryota > Metazoa > Arthropoda > Insecta > Orthoptera > Acrididae > Schistocerca > Schistocerca nitens. The sequence continues at coordinate 630,393,051 of NC_064619.1, forward strand.
AATTTTATCTTGGTGACCAGTTACTTGAAGTCATTGAAACTTTTCATTTTTACGTATTTTATTTGACAACAACCTAACTTGCCTGCCACATGTTCCCCAGCTGAACGCAGTTTCCATGAAGAAGCTAAATGCTCTTCATGTTCTTAGCAACTTCTCGTGGAGCACGAATTACATAGCGCTTCTGAAATTTTACAAAGCCCTAATTTTATCCCACTTGGACTATGGATTTGTTGCCTATGGGTCGGCAACACCGTCTGTACCGAGCGTGCTGCATCCTGTTCACCATACTGGTGTGTGGTTAGAAACAGGGCCCTTCCGTATGAGCCCTCTTGACAGTCTCCTGGCAGAAGCTGGTGTCCCACCACATCTACATCTACATCTACGTCCATACTCCGCAAGCCACCAGACGGTGTGTGCCGGAGGGTACCTTGAGTACCTCTATCGGTTCTCCCTTCTATTCCAGTCTCGTATTGTTCGTGGAAAGAAGGATTGTCAGTATGCCTCTGTGTGAGCTCTAATCTCTCTGATTTTATCCTCGTGGTCTCTTCGCGAGATATACGTAGGAGGGAGCAATATACTGCTTGACTCTTCGGTGATGGGTGTTGTTTGATGTCCTTAGGTTAGTTAGGTTTAAGTAGTTCTAAGTTCTAGGGGACTGATGACCATAGATGTTAAGTCCCATAGTGCTCAGAGCCATTTGAACCAACCAACTCTTCGGTGAAGGTGTGTTCTCGAAACTTCAACAAAAGCCCGTACCGAGCTACTGAGCGTCTTTCCTGCAGAGTCTTCCACTGGAATTTATCTATCATCTCCGTAACGCTTTCGCGATTACTAAATGACCCTGTAACGAAGCGCGCTGCTCTCCGTTGGATCTTCTCTATCTCTTTTATCAACCCTATCTGGTACGGATCCCACACTGCTGAGCAGTATTCAAGCAGCGGGCGAACAAGCGTTGTGTAAGCTACTTCTTTTGTTTCCGGATTGCATTTCCGTAGGATTCTTCCAATGAATCTCAGTCTGGCATCTGCTTTACCGCCGATCAACTTTATATGATCATTCCATTTTAAATTACTTCTAATGCGTACTCCCAGATAATTTATGGTATTAACTGCTTCCAGGTGCTGACCTGCTATATTGTAGCTGAATGATAAGGGATCTTTCTTTCTATGTATTCGCAGCACATTACACTTGTCTACATTGAGGTTCAATTGCCATCCCCTGCACCATGCGTCAATTCGCTGCAGATCCTTCTGCATTTCAGTACAATTTTCCATTGTTGCAACCTCTCTATATACCACAGCATCATCCGCAAAAAGCCTCAGTGAACTTACGATGTCATCCACAAGGTCATTTATGTATATTGTGAATAGCAACGGTCCTACGACACTCCCCTGCGGCACACCTGAAATCACTCTTACTTCGGAAGACTTCTCTCCATTGAGAATGACATGGTGCGTTCTGTCATCTAGGAACTCTTCAATCCAATCACACAATTGGTCAGATAGTCCATATGCTCTTACTTTGTTCATTAAACGACTGTGGGGAACTGTACCGAACGCCTTGCGGAAATCAAGAAACACGACATCTACCTGTGAACCCGTGTCTCGTGGACGAATAGCGCGAGCTGGGTTTCACACGATCGGCTTTTTCGAAACCCATGCTGATTCCTACAGAGTAGATTTCTAGTCGCCAGAAAAGTCATTATACTCGAAGATAATACGTGTTCCAAAATTCTACAACTACAAGTTATATGACAATAGTTTCTGGCAAATTGCGCAGTCATAATCTGTAAGACGCCTACTCCCCCACGTCACTCAACTCTGTTCGACAACCAACGGTTCAAACTGTTTGCGCATTGCTCAAAACTGGGTAGACCAGCTGGGATCCGACCCGTTACTCTACTGAAGGACGTCTAACATCCTCCTTCAGTCTGTGTTCCTAGACTGCCCTCTTGACACCACCTGTGGTTTGTATCCTGTTCTGTGATGCGGATGGACTTCTTCTGTGGCTCCAAGACGGATGCTGATCCTACCCCACCCTGACACCCGTTTCGTTATATCCTCCTCGACTATTCTAATTTGGTACGCATCCACACGGACCGATCGCAAGTCAACGACGAGGCTGGTTACGCTTTTGTACGTGCAAGGGGTCACGAGATGCAGTCTCTGCCGAGTGCCTGCAGTATATACACTGCAGAGTAGGTTTTCATGTCTCAGGCTTTGTGGTACGTCAAATAACTGGCCACGACGAACTTTCTGATCTGTAGTGATTCCGTGAATTGCGTAAAGGCATATCCCAGTACTATTCCAAAAATATTTGGTCGCCAAGATCCAGAACCTACTGGTTGACCTCTACAACTCTGAAAAGACAGTGATTTTCATCTGGACACCAATATACATAGGCCTTCCAGGAAATGAACTTGTCGACTGTCTAGCTAAAGAGGCAACTACAGGAGATCAACTTGACATCGGAATACTGGGCACGATTACAATTTCGACGCAATATTTTGAGGCTGTTGGAATTGGAATGGCAGCCTACTACGACCCAAAACAAGTTGAGAGCAATTAAAAGCTCCACTAAAGTGTGGGAGACATCTTTCCTGGCCTCTCTGAAAGATGCCATTGTGTCGTGCCGACTACCCATCGGTCACACGACACTCACCCACGATTTCCTTCTGCTTCGGCAGGATCCTCCTTACTGTTGTTGCGGTATTGTACTAACGATGGTGCATGTTCCTGTTGAGTGCGCCGTGCTGGCCGATCTGCGTCACGCTCTCAGTTTGCCTACTTCACTACCTCAGATGCTCGTAGATGATGAGACAGCCACAACCAAAGTGTTGCATTTCCTTAGGGAGAGCGGATTTTACACTTCCCCCATGCAACCGCAAGTTACGTACTTCCCCCCTCACTTTGCTTCTAGACACACGTGTGCAAGATGCTGCCTGGGTTATCAGTATTTACTTTTACCTCTCGTGTTAAAGAACCGTCACGCCCGTTTTAAAACTATTTGACTTGGTTATATAGTTGGAGCAGCCAAGTTCACACATTTTCGCTTTTTACCTTTTTACATATTTCTGTCATGAAATGGAGGGACTGATAACCCCTTTAAACACATAATCACCACCATCATTATCATAAAGTAATGGACGTGATTTCACGTTGGTTTTGCCACGTGCTGAAGACACCTCAGCCGAGAACTCGGGCCGTCACAACCTCCCCTCGGTTAAACTCACATCGCGCTCTTTCCACATTCTACACACTGACAGGACGCTCGCAGATATTACATGTAACGTGGGTGACTAGCAGTCATTCCTCCTCAGGTGACTCTGCTGACCTGACGGGTTTATATCGGTAGCAGGTCAGAGGTCATAATGATCTGGCTATCAGGCTCCGTCCGAGAAAGTTGGACCGCAGGGTTGCGAGCAGAATTTCAGGTGGCGCAACATTGGGAGACTTGCATGTCGATGGATGGATGACGAGAACAACACAACACCCAGTCCACGAGTGGAGAAAATCTCCAACTCGCCTGGGAATCGAACCCGGGCCCGCTGCATGGTAGGAAAACACATTACCACTCAGCTAAGCAGGTGGACAGTTCTATACATAGTGTTTACTAACTCACTCGCCTTCAGGAAATTTACACCTGATTTATTTTCCTTATGCTTGTCTTCTGCCTGTTGCATGTATCCGGCCATTGGGGATGGGGCCTAGTTGCCCTTCTCCATCCCTGAGTGTGCTTGCTGTTCACCAGACTACACACCCTTGACTCATGCACAAGAATGGTTCATCAGATACATCCATGAAAGAACATTTTTTAACCAAAAGAATTTAATTCGTTTGCTGGCACTGTCAATATTAAAAAATATATCTGAACTCATCTTAAAGAAAAAAGATCGTTGAACACATTGCATCTACTTATGTTATGCAAACATGGTTATGCTGACAAACTAAATTCCATAAATACCAATTCACTTCATACTGAATGTAAAACCAGCTGCTATTGAATTTCTACAGTCAAAGATAGCATACCGCACCATCTACACTACTGGCCATTAAAATTGCTACACCAGGAAGATGACGTGCTACAGACGCGAAATGTAACCGAAAGGAAGAAGATGCTGTGATATGCAAATTATTAGCTTTTCAGAGCATTCACACAAGGTTGGCGCCGGTGGCGACACCTACAACGCACTGACACGAGGAAAGTTTCCAACCGATTTCTCAAACAGCAGGTGACCGGCGTTGCCTGATGAAACGCTGTTGTGATGCCTCTTGTAAGGAGGAGAAATGCATACCATCACGTTTCCGACTTTGATAAAGGTCGGATTGTAGCCTATCGCGATTGCTGTTTATCGTATCGCGACATGGTTGCTCGCGTTGGTCGAGATCCGATGACTGTTAGCAGAATATGGAATCGGTGGGTTCAGGAGGGTAATACGGAACGCCGTGCTGGATCCCAACGGCCTCGTATCACTAGCAGTCGAGATGACAGGCATCTCATCCGCGTGGCTGTAACGGATCGTGCAGCCACGTCTCGATCCCCGAGTCAACAGATGGGGACGTTTGCAAGACAACAACCATCTGCACGAACAGTTCGACGACGTTTGCAGCGGCATGGACTATCAGCTCGGAGACCATGGCTGCGGTTACCCTTGACGCTGCATCGCAGACAGTAGCGCCTGCGATGGCGTACTCAACGAGGAACCTGGGTGCACGAAGGGCAAAACGTCATTTTTTCGGATGAATCCAGGTTCTGTTTACAGCATCATGATTGTCGCATCCGTGTTTGGCGACATCGCGGTGAACGCACGTCGGAAGCGTATATTCGTCATCGCTATACTGCCGTATCACCCGGCGTGATGGTATGGGGTGCCATTGGTTACACGTCTCGGTCACCTGTTGTTCACACTGACGGCACTTTGAACAGTGGACGTTACATTTCAGATGTGTTACGACCCGTGGCTCTACCCTTCATTCGATCCCTGCAAAACCCCACATTTCAGCACGATAATGCACGACCGCATGTTGCAGGTCCGGTACGGGGCTTTTTGGATACAGGAAATGTTAGACTGCTTCCCTGGCCAGCACATTCTCCAGATCTCTCAGCAATTGATAACGTCTGGTCAATGGTGGCCGAGCAACTGGCTCGTCACAATACGCCAGTCACTACTCTTGATGAACTGTGGTAACGTGATGAAGCTGCATGAGCAGCTGTACGTGTACACGCCATCCAAGCTCTGTTTGACTCAATGCCCAGGGGTATCAAGGCCGTTATTACGGCCAGAGGTGGTTGTTCTGGGTACTGATTTATCAGGATCTATGCACCCAAATTGCGTCAAAATATAGTCAGTTCTAGTATAATGTATTTGTCCAATTAATACCTGTTTATCACCTGCATTTCTTCTTGGTGTAGCAATTTGAATGGCCAGTTGTGTATGCACCAAAAATAGCAATATTCACTGTTTTGAAACTACAATGTGAACTTACGATTCATGAAGCAAATTTGTAACTGAGTCCAGAGCAAAAGATAAATCTAACCTTGACAAGCATAGACGTAGTCGAGTAAAACATTGTAATCACTGTTGCACGTAGTATGCAGTAAAAGGGAAAGAAATGAAATGCTAATTCCACTCTGATTCCACTCTGATTCAAATCGTAATAAAGAAAAAAAAATATTTCGACTATTACTGCTAATGACATACACCGTTTAAGATGAAGTAATTATTAAATCGTAAATGTAGTATTCAAAAAAATAAAGCATCAATCGTACGGAAACAATTTATGGAACAATGAAAAATAAAATCACACAAATTATGGCTTTCAGCTAAGTATTTCAGACACTGAACAGTAATAGTAACATTTAAACACTTAACGATCCCTGCTCCCATTCCGTGCTGCACAACATCTTATGAACGTATTACGATTCTGTCGGAGTACGTATTGTGTCAGATGTGACGGCCTAGTACGCTGGTGGCGGACAGTTCTCTTCGCTATTGATCCGAAATTCCGATCAAAAACGGAAGGACTTTGGTATTGTCGGTAGATATAGTGAGACGCGTCCCTTAATGAAGAGACGGAATAAATATTAATCTTGTTGTGAGACTAAAATTGCGTAATTACTTGTATTCATTAGAATTACAAATTTGAATGTTAATCCTTTTATCATTAAGAGAATTCTTGAATGGTATTGTATTCAATGCCGGTTCGTGGTAAGGCGCCAGAGCTTGTACCTTCAGAAATTATTTAATTTTGCTAGTTGCTCCAATCTAATGGAACTTCTCAGCGCTATCCATCGGCTGAACAATCGGGCACTCATTGCACTGCGTAACACTCCGTGCCAGTTATCAGGCGTAATGAATTCTGCTTTTTAAACTGAAAAGAAAAGACAGCTGAAATTCTCAGTTTCACTGCAACATTACTCTGCAATTCACACTTCAGTGCCTGGCAGAGGGTTGATCGAACCACCTTCAACCGACACCACTGGCCATTAAAATTGCTACACCAAGAAGAAATGCAGATGATAAACGGGTATTCATTGGACAAATATATTATACTATAACCGAAATGTGATTACTTTTTCACGCAATTTGGGTGCATAGATCCTGAGAAATCAGTACCCAGAACAACCACCTTGATACTCCTGGGCATTGAGTCAAACAGAGCTTGGATGGCGTGTACAGGTACAGCTGCCCATGCAACTTCAACACGATACCACAGTTCATCAAGAGTAGTGACTGGCGTATTGTGACAAGGCAGTTGCTCGGCCACCATTTACCAGACGTTTTCAATTGGTGGGAGATCTGGAGAATGTGCTGGCCAGGGCAGCAGTCGAATATTTTCTGTATCCAGAAAGGCCCGTACAGGACCTGCAACATGCGGTCGTGCATTATCCTGCTGAAATGTAGGGTTTCGCAGGGATCGAATGAAGGGTAGAGCCACGGGCCGTAACACATCTGAAATGTAACGTCCATTGTTCAAAGTGGCGTCAATGCGAACACGAGGTGACTGAGACGTGTAACCAATGGCACCCCATACCATCACGACGGGTGATACGCCAGTATGGCGATGACGAATACACGCTTCCAATGTGCGTTCACCGCGATGCCACCAAACGCGGATGCGACCATCATGGTGCTGTAACCAGAACCTGGATTCATCCGAAAAAATGACGTTTTGCCATTGGTACACCCAGGTTCGTCGTTGTGTACACCATCGCAGGCGCTCCTGTCTGTGATGCAGCGTCAAAGGTAATCGCATCCATGTTCTCCGAGCTGATAGTCCATGCCGCTGCAAACGTCGTCGAACTGTTCGTGCAGATAGTTGTTGTCTTGCAAACGTCCCCATCTGTTGACTCGGGGATCGAGACGTGGCTGCACGATCCGTTACAGCCATGCGGATAAGGTGCCTGTCATCTCGACTGCTAATGATACGAGGCCGTTGGGATCCAGCACGGCGTTCCGTATTACCCTCCTGAACCCACCGATTCCATATTCTGCTAACAGTCATTGGATCTCGACCAACGCGAGCAGCAATGTCGCGACACGATAAACCGCAATCGCGATAGGCTACAATCCGACCTTTATCAAAGTCGGAAACGTGATGGTACGCATTTCTCCTCCTTACACGAGGCATCACAACAACGTTTCACCAGGTAACGCCGGTCAACTGCTGTTTGTGTATGAGAAATCGATCGGAAACTTTCCTCATGTCAGCACGTTGTAAGTGTCGCCACCGGGACCAACCTTGTGTGAATGCTCTGAAAAGCAAATCATCTGTATATCACAGCATCTTCTTCCTGTCGGTTAAATTTCGCGTCTGTAACACATCTTCGTGGTGTAGCAATTTTAATGGCCATTAGTGTACTTTCTGACGTTGCACTCTCGAAGATCACGGGAAAAATCAATGCTTAAATTGTAAGTAGGCAGTTTAGGTCGTAGCGCTCTGTATGAAAATCACTGGCTGTGCTGTGTGCAGTCTGTGGCTGGTTTGCATTGTTGTTGGCCATTGTAGTGTTGGGCAGTTGGCTGTGAACAGCGCGTAGCGTTGCGCAGTTGGAGGTGAGCCGCCAGCCTTGGTGGATGTGGGGAGAGAAATGGCAGAGTTTTGAAATTTGTAAGACTGGATGTCATGAACTGCTCTATATATATATATATATATATATATATATATATATATATATATATATATATATGTATATATATATTAAGGTAAATACATTGTTTGTTCTCTATTAAAGTCTTTCATTTGCTAACTATCCCTATCAGTAGTTAGTGCCTTCCGTGGTTTGAATCTTTTATTTAGCTGGCAGTAGTGGCCCTCGCTGTATTGCAGTAGTTCGAGTAACGAAGATTTTTGTGAGGTAAGTGATTTGTGAGAGGTATAGTTTAATGTTAGTCAGGGCCGTTCTTTTGTAGGGATTTCTGAAAGTCAGATTGCGTTGCGCTAAAAAAAAAAATTGTGTGTCAGTTTTAGCACAGTCATGTATAATTTTTCAAAGGGGACGTTACATAATTCGACCCTTAGCCGAGGATACCTCACTGGAATCTTCTGATTTTTTCTTGTAGTTTGTGTAATTGGAGTAGCTTTTGTTTATTCCTAGCGCGTAATTGTAGAGAGAATCTCCTTTGTAGTTGAAGTCTTTCATTGTTGTACAGTAAAACAGTTGTGGCACGCATGTAAATTTGCACCAAGTATTTCGTAGCTGCGCTTGCAATTAATTAGATATTATTTTCAGTGTTATGTTAATGTGTTTTCTTATTTTTGCTCTTCAAATTGTGCTTTTCTGTGTTGTCGTGTGAAATATTGTGACAATAATGGCTTGTGAGAAACGTAATACTAGGCTCCAAAGTAAACTTAGAAATGACAGTGAAGACGCAAGCAGTGTGTTAGCGCCACTGTGTAATGAATTAATTAATGTTCAACATAGTAATTTGGTAATTGTGCATAGGGAAATGGAGCGGGCGGCAAACAATGGTGTAGACAGTGAAACAATTAGTGAACAGGGAAGCATTATCGATCGATCGGTCGGCAACAGCCCGCCTCAGGAATCGGGAATGACAGGACACAATCTTGCAAATACTGCAGATTCAGGTTTTGGGTCCTCACCGTTTTCTCAAATAAGTCAAGACACATTTTCTGCTTGTCAAAATGTGAATGTTGCCGGTGCAACTTCACTGCCGAAAAGCACTGAGGAACATGTTTCAGACACCAGTGCATTGTTATTACAGTTAATGCAACAAATGGGACAAAGGCTACAAAAGTTAGACGCAACGCTTGAACAAAATCAGAAACAAATGGGACAAAATCTTCAAAAGTTAGACACAATGAACAAAATCTTCAAAAGTTAGACACAATGCAACAAAATCTTCAAAAGTTAGACACAATGGAACAACACCAGAGACCAACACAGCAACAGTTAGACACAATGGAACAAAATCAGAGACAAGCACAGCAAAAGCTTCAAAAGTTAGACACCACAATTGAACAAACACGTGTAGATTTAACTACTGAGTTACATAACATTGAATCGAAATGTCAAAAAGTCTGTAATGACGTAAAAACACAAATTTGTGAGCATTTCCAACCTATTTTTTCGCGTCATGAAAATGCATTACAGAATCACGAAGCAGCCATAAAAGAACTGCAAACTATTGTTCACGAAAATCATGAGACCTTGCACACTAAAATTGACTCAATTGCATCTACCAATTCGGTTACGCAACTTGCAAAAACTCAGGACAACTTAAAGGACACAGTAGATACGATTTCAACACAAATGGACACTCTGAAACTTGGTTCAGAAAAACACACAGAGGAAATAATTTCACTATCGGATAAAGTAGCCGAACTTTCAGATCAGTTCACTAACTTATCCACAAAGGTAGATGATGATCAGCAGCATTAGTGGCAGAACAACTGAGAGAAAATTTGGAATACATTTCACATAAATTTTCTCAGCATGTTATAGTCTTAGGTGGAGATTTGAATTTACCAGATATAGACTGGGACACTCAGATGTTTAGGACGGGTGGTAGGGACAGAGCATCGAGTGACATTATACTGAGTGCACTATCCGAAAATTACCTCAAGCAATTAAACAGAGAACCGACTCGTGGAGATAACATCTTGGACCTACTGATAACAAACAGACCCGAACTTTTCGACTCTGTATGTGCAGAACAGGGAATCAGTGATCATAAGGCCGTTTCAGCATCCCTGAATATGGAAGTTAATAGGAATACAAAAAAAGGGAGGAAGGTTTATCTGTTTAGCAAGAGTAATAGAAGGCAGATTTCAGACTACCTAACAGATCAAAACGAAAATTTCTGTTCCGACACTGACAATGTTGAGTGTTTATGGAAAACGTTCAAGGCAATCGTAAAATGCGTTTTAGACAGGTACGTGCCGAGTAAAACTGTGAGGGACGGGAAAAACCCACCGTGGTACAACAACAAAGTTAGGAAACTACTGCGAAAGCAAAGAGAGCTTCACTCCAAGTTTAAACGCAGCCAAAACCTCTCAGACAAACAGAAGCTAAACGATGTCAAAGTTAGCGTAAGGAGGGCTATGCGTGAAGCGTTCAGTGAATTCGAAAGTAAAATTCTATGTACCGACTTGACAGAAAATCCTAGGAAGTTCTGGTCTTACGTTAAATCAGTAAGTGGCTCGAAACAGCATATCCAGACACTCCGGGATGATGATGGCATTGAAACAGAGGATGACACGCGTAAAGCTGAAATACTAAACACCTTTTTCCAAAGCTGTTTCACAGAGGAAGACCGCACTGCAGTTCCTTCTCTAAATCCTCGCACAAACGAAAAAATGGCTGACATCGAAATAAGTGTCCAAGGAATAGAAAAGCAACTGGAATCACTCAACAGAGGAAAGTCCACTGGACCTGACGGGATACCATTTCGATTCTACACAGAGTACGCGAAAGAACTTGCCCCCTTCTAACAGCCGTGTACCGCAAGTCTCTAGAGGAACGGAGGGTTCCAAATGATTGGAAAAGAGCACAGGTAGTCCCAGTCTTCAAGAAGGGTCGTCGAGCAGATGCGCAAAACTATAGACCTATATCTCTGACGTCGATCTGTTGTAGAATTTTAGAACATATTTTTTGCTCGAGTATCATGTCGTTTTTGGAAACCCAGAATCTACTCTGTAGGAATCAACATGGATTCCGTAAACAGCGATCGTGTGAAACCCAACTCTCTTTATTTGTTCACGAGACCCAGAAAATATTAGATACCGGCGCCCAGGTAGATGCTATTTTTCTTGACTTCCGGAAGGCGTTCGATACAGTTCCGCACTGTCGCCTGATAAACAAAGTAAGAGCCTACGGAATATCAGACCAGCTGTGTGGCTGAATTGAAGAGCAAACAGAACACAGCATGTTGTTATCAATGGAGAGACGTCTACAGACGTTAAAGTAACCTCTGGCGTGCCACAGGAGAGTGTTATGGGAGCATTGCTTTTCACAATATATATAAATGACCTAGTAGATAGTGTCGGAAGTTCCATGCGGCTTTTCGCGGATGATGCTGTAGTATACAGAGAAGTTGCAGCGTTGGAGAATTGTAGCGAAATGCAGGAAGATCTGCAGCGGACAGGCACTTGGTGCAGGGAGTGGCAACTGTCCCTTAACATAGACAAATGTAATGTATTGCGAATACATAGAAAGAAGGATCCTTTATTGTATGATTATATGATAACGGAACAAACACTGGTAGCAGTTACTTCTGTAAAATATCTGGGAGTATGCGTGTGGAACGATTTTAAGTGGAATGATCATATAAAATTAATTGTTGGTAAGGCGGGTACCAGGTTGACATTCATTGGGAGAGTCCTTAGAAAATGTAGTCCATCAACAAAGGAGGTGGCTTACAAAACACTCGTTCGACCTATACTTGAGTATTGCTCATCAGTGTGGGATCCGTACCAGATCGGGTTGACGGAGGAGATAGAGAAGATCCAAAGAAGAGCGGCGTGTTTCGTCACAGGGTTATTTGGTAACCGTGATAGCGTTACGGAGATGTTTAATACACTCAAGTGGCAGACTCTGCAAGAGAGGCGCTCTGCATCGTGGTGTAGCTTGCTCGCCAGGTTTCGAGAGGGTGCGTTTCTGGATGAGGTATCGAATATATTGCTTCCCCCTACTTATACCTCCCGAGGAGATCACGAATGTAAAATTAGGGAGATTAGAGCGCGCACAGAGGCTTTCAGACAGTCGTTATTCCCGTGAACCATACGCGACTGGAACAGGAAAGGGAGGTAATGACAGTGGCACGTAAAGTGCCCTCCGCCACACACCGTTGGGTGGCTTGCGGAGTATAAATGTAGATGTAGATGTAGATGTAGATCTGAATGACACAAGACCTGTAGCCTTCACGGACACTGAAGAGTATGAACAAATTAGAAATTTCAAACAAAATCAAAATCAAATTAATACACAGTACAAAAGAGAAATCTGGGAAGTACAAAATCAGTTGGCACAAATAATACAAGAATTACATATTTCAGAGGACACTCGCGCTCCAGTACGGGAAGAGGGACATAGAAATACGGAACAACAACAAAATAATAACACAGGACACTTCGGAAATTATGAAAGAAATTGGCAAGGCGCATTGGATTTTGAGATGGAACCGCCGAAACGAAGTAACAATGAGCGATGTGCGACTCGCCGACACGATGATTTTGACTATAAGCTGTTCATTACTACACGTAAATTCAAAACATTTAAGAATTCTGACAACGACATTCATCCACAAGCATGGCTTCATCAATTCTCTCATTGTTTTCCTCCCAACTGGTCATTAGAGCACAGATTAGAATTTATGTGTGGCTACTTAGAGAATGAACCAGCTGTAAGAATGCGATCGGTCATTCACGATTGCCACAGTGAAGGAGAATTTTATCATGCCTTCCTCTCAGCATATTGGTCTCAAGCCACACAAGACAGAGTAAAACATAGCATCATAATGATGAAACGTTTCGAAAAATCTGAATTTTCCAGTGTTATAAAATATTTTGAAGACATGTTGCATAAGAATCAGTATCTTTCAAACCCATACAGCCCCTCAGAACTCATCCGCATTTGCTTAATCAAATTACCTGAACATTTACGACATATTATTTTGGCAGAACGTTGCAAAGACGACATTGAAGCTTTTCAGGGACTGTTACAAGAATTGGAAATTGACACTGACAATCGCGGAACGCGAAAACAGGAACACAACAATTACAGGTCACATCCGTCGCAATTCTGCGATGAAAGAAATAAACTGGACACGACGAGGCTATTCTCACAACACAAATCGTGACCAAAGCAGACACCACCCTTATGACAACCACTGGCAGAGTAATAGTTAGAGAGAAAGTTCGTATTTCCGTAGTAATGAATATGACAGAGACAATCATAGAAACAGACAATATGGTAACCAGAATTATTATTATCAAGGGAGACAGAATAATTTCAGACATAACAGTTCAGTGCGCAGTTACGATTCAGGGAGAAATTCTCCACCACGTGACCAACAAGAAAGAAATTGTGGAATCTACCGACATGACGACAGACGATATAATCATAACGACAGACCTGAATTTTATCAGAACTGGCGGGATTCAAACAGAGCAGGGCACTCTCGACAAGGTGAATTTGTAGAAGTTAAGTCTCCTAATCCTAATAACGACGCGCGCCAACAAAGAGACAGACAATGACTCACACAGCAGGTAGCCACGTGCGCCGGCTGGCTCAGAGAAAAATAACATAGACGCTAACCTTGAGAAAAATTCCAGTATTTCTTACCGACGTATACCACATGATAATTGCGTTGAAACTGAAACTCTGCATACTGGGAAGAGTAGAGGTTTACACCATATTTCACGTGTAAAACCAATTATTGAGAGATAATCTGCGTTTTAACTTAGTCTTTGCGATAAAATTTTTCACTTTACATTACTAGTATGCTTTGTCAGACTTAGAATCTGTTAACATGCAACAATGTTTGAAGTTAAAGATCCAGTCAAGAACCAAGAGAACTTATTTCAACAGAAATTATCACTGCATTGTGATAGTGAACAGACGACACAGTGTTGTTATTTGTACATTCTTCCTTGTTAGTTGCACGATTATGTAACGAATATACGGCTCACATACTTAGAACATTTACCAGTACTGCTAATGAGATTTTAATACAACATTTTGGTTTACTTGAAAATACATTCTGGATTTAAAGTACTTTCTGTGAGATACCAGATGGCACAGTGGTTAGTTTATGTGACAGCCACACGATTTTATCACGACGCTACTAATGAGTGACAATTTAGAATGTTGCTTTTGCGGTGTTTCTGTTTTATATCTGCACAGTTTTTCTGAATTCTACTGGAAAGTAAAACATGTTTCAGTAGTAACTTTTGTGGTATAGCTACAAGGAGACAGCCTTTTCCGTAGCACAACACTACGTTACAGCACAGTACCTTCTTGATCACAGTAAGGTAGGTAATAACTACGATATCTTTATGCAAAGCATTTCACTTTTGTTTATCATGAGGTAAGTACATTGACTTCTACAGAACTTAGCTTTAGGAGGACGATAACTACGACACTTCCACAGAGATTATCTTACAACAAGACGCACAGTTTAGCGCTACAGTACACGTATTTGAGTGATTAATTTTGTACTTAAAACATTTATTTTTAAAGATATTTGAAGTACAATGATACAAAGCTTTTCTATGATGCATTTCATTCCATTGCAATAATCTGTAACACCTGAGGGTATAATTACATTAATCCTCAGGGGGGTACACGCTTACTTTGTGCACAAGGAGCCCTAGCTAATATGGTATTTGCTTATACAACTTTACACATCGGTACCATATTTCTCCAACACAAATTACACAGCTACCTGATTATTTAACAGAGAAACAAACATTTCTGTTACTACATCAGTGACATGTTTATGCAATTACACAGTTGGATAACTTCATACTTATGAAACTGTATTTTGTCTGTACTTTGTGAACTCTTAATATTTTTTTAGAACCATTGTGATACTATGAGAGCTTTGAATGATGTATTTGGTATGGGAACATGATTTTTAAAGTACGTTTGAGGTAGATGACACTACTGAAATGAGCAGAGAATTTTTTTTTTAGGTTTTGACATTATTGAAGAAAGCTACGACATTTTTGAGCTTTGGCTGAGTTTTTATGATGTTATTATTACGATGACAATGTGTATTATGCTGTTGAGGTATGTTTATGATCAATAAGCTGATGCTATATGAGGAATGTGATTACGTGTTTATATATATATATTAACAATGAATAGAAGTTAGGGACTCTGGTTTGTGAAAAAGGATGTTGGAAACCGAGAATCATACTTTAAGAGTTATGAAATGTGTGTATATGCATGAATGTATCACTATGCTGGCGAAAATTTTTTGGACACTGTTATATTTACAGGATTTTGTTTCTACAGTTTTGAAACGCAAATTCTCGACCTGTGAAATTTTTATATGAGACTGTCACTGTAGTGCAAACTGGTGTCGTAAATATTTCGGTAAGAAAGTTAAGTGACCACCTGCACGTAATGCGTCGTGGGCACCCAGCTGCACGACAGTCGCCTGGAAAAAAGCCATTAGTGTGTGCCTTTCAGAGGCACAGGTGGAGTAAAAAAAAGGAGGTCATTATCCCCGCTATTGACATTTCTTTGTAGAAAGCGTCGCAAATACGACACGCTCAAACTTGAAAACATATGATTATACTGTGGAGCTCTTAATTTATGATATTTACTAAAATGTCTAATGAAATAATGAGAAACATTTTACATCTATTGTCTTTCTAGTTGAGAGATTGCTCATTTTGTTTAATATCTGGTTTCCAGCTGTGTTGCAGCATTGCTTTTATAAAATAAAATTAAATGCATTTGCTAATGTGAACACTTTCTGTCAACAGATCTGTTAGATAATAATTTTATGATCCTCATTCTTATTTTTTATGGTAGAGTAGGTTGTGGTGCACCACTTTAATTACATAGACATTAAGATGTGAATATACATTTACCTTATCTGCGTTGTTGTCTTTAGTGTACTATTTTTTCTGCTTGAGCTTTGTCATGTTTAGGTATAAGTTATTTCATTTGCTGCTGCTGGTTGCCAGGCATAGTGTTACTGAATTTGACTTTGTATTACTCTGTTAAGCCAGATTTACTACTGATTTATTTTTCTTGTTGCTGCACATTGGCTCATATTAGATGTAATGTATCATTTTCTCTGCTAATTTAGATTTACTGCTGCTAGCTTTGCCAATTTGCATCTTTTTGTCATTGCTGTTTGTGTTAATTGTTTTGTGCTGCTGCATTGCGTCGTCCCTTAGTTTAGTATCTGAGCTCAGTAGATTTAAGTTAGCTTAAGAGGGGGTAGACTATATAAGAAACTAACTATGATGAATTGGAAGAAATTCATTGAGAAGCTATAAGAAAATGGTTTTGCAAAAAAAAAAAAAAAAAAAAAAAGAGTAGTGTACAGTGTAGAAAAACTATTTTTGAAAGAGGATGTGAACAGAATACAGAAAGCAGGCTTAGATAGGACTTTTTGGGAATAATGATGAATGAAGGGAGATCTCCATGCAAAATACTGCAGTAAAACAAACCCTGTTCTTTCCTTTTGTGTCATCCCTCTATGTGTTTGTGTACCCTTGTGTATTTGTGTTTTTCCTGTCTTTATGTGTTTAGCTAATAAGATTTATGTTGTAGAATTTTTCTAGTACTAAGTTACATTCACTATGATGAGGAATACTGTTATCCTCAAATATAATTTGCATTAATAATGTGTTATTTTCTTTGTAAAGAAGTTTATAGACATTATTAATTCTGTTTTGTTTCAATGCTCATGTGTGAAATTAATGTTTCGAAAACTATTCTCATTATTTTATGTATTTACTTATGTCATAATTCCTGTAACACTGATGTATATGTCTATTTCTATTTTTTTGTAAAGCCGGTATTACTACAAATGTTATCTGTACTATTATGTTCGTTAATGATGTACTTTTTACCTTTGTAATTGCATTCTTATGTTGTAAATTTATAATTGTATAGACACCAGTTCTTCAAATTAAGTTACATTTCACTTATGTGAGAAGTAGGGACTGATAGTGTTTGCACGTGTGTTAATAATTCAGCAAGGGACTGGATAACAGCATTGCTGGTTCTAAGGACAATTCCAAAAACTTTGTGAGTGCGCAAGTGGTGGTTTATGGAGTTGCTATATTGTCTGCAAGACTCTTTGATGGTGATTGTGCAACTGCACAGTTGCAACAGATGGCTGCAGGCCGTCTCTACAAGGACTGAAGTGGGTCTGCACCTTCGATGGCCCACCGATACCATTATTTCTACAAGAACTGCAGTGGGTCTGCACCTCTGGTGGCCCACCAATACCATAATCTCTACAAGGACTGAAGTGGGTCTGCACCTTAGATGGCCCACCAATACCATTATTTCTACAAGGACTGCACTGGGTCTGCACCTCTGGTGACCCACCAATACCGTAATCTCTACCAGGACTACAGTGGGTCTACTCTGTAATGACCTGCTTACCAATATTCTTCTAAACTTCGACTGACTCTGCTGTGGGTTTGCTCTGTTGTGGCCCATTACCTGTCTGCATGCCAAGAGTCAGCACTGTCTTTCCGTTGGAAGGACAACACTACTTCTTCAAGACTGCATGGAAATCCACTACTTCCATGTGCATTTTCTTTTACTACTCAGACTTTGAGAAAGACAAACACTGCAATTTTACTGCGATAAATGATCAGGACTGTCTTTATGGACTGTGAGAAATTTTAGCTTTTGATCAACATTGTATCAATAAGTGTGTGCATTTGATTTCTTTGTTATTGTAAATGTGAAAAAATTTTAACAAATATGTATTGGCCAGTGCCCAAAACAATTTGTAAAATTTTTTGTGGGCAGCATGGGGGCTATGTAAGTAGGCTGTTTAGGTCGTAGCGCTCTGTATGAAAATCACTGGCTGTGCTGTGTGCAGTCTGTGGCTGGTTTGCATTGTTGTTGGCCATTGTAGTGTTGGGCAGTTGGCTGTGAACAGCGCGTAGCGTTGCGCAGTTGGAGGTGAGCCGCCAGCAGTGGTGGATGTGGGGAGAGAAATGGCGGAGTTTTGAAATTTGTAAGACTGGATGTCATGAACTGCTATATATATTATGACTTTTGAACACTATTAAGGTAAATAATTGTTTGTTCTCTATTAAAATCTTTCATTTGATAACTATGCCTATCAGTAGTTAGTGCCTTCCGTGGTTTGAATCTTTTATTTAGCTGGCAGTAGTGGCCCTCGCTGTATTGCAGTAGTTCGAGTAACGAAGATTTTTGTGAGGTAAGTGATTTGTGAGAGGTATAATTTAATGTTAGTCAGGTCCATTCTTTTGTAGGGATTATTGAAAGTCAGACTGCGTTGAGCTAAAAAAAAAAAAAAATATTGTGTGTCAGTTTAAAGACAGTCATGTATAATTTTTCTAAGGGGACGTTTCAAAATCTTTCCGTGGGAGCTCTGATTTATCTTACTTTATTATGATGATCCTTTCACCCCACGTAGATGGGTGACAACAAAATCTTTTCACACTTTGAGGAGGATACTGCTGGTTGAAATTTCATGTGGAGGTCCTGCCGCAGCAAAAAAAGGCTTTGTTTTAATATCCGCGGCACTCCTCCGTTATTCGCGATAATACTAAACGAACTGTCCTTCTTTGAACTTTTTCTGTGTCATCCATCAGTCCTGTCGGATGCGCTTCCCACAGCGCTCAGCAATACGACAGAAGAGGGCGGACAAGCGTGGTGTAAGCAGTCTCTTTAGTAGACCTGTTATATTGCCTAAGTGTTCTGCCAATATATCGTAGTCGCTTTCCCTGCGACATTATCTATGTGATCGTTCCAATTTATTTGTAATTTTAATCCATAAGTATTTAGTTGAGTTTACAGCTTTTAGATATGAGTGAGTTATCGTGTATGTGAAATTTAGCAGATTCCTTTTTGTACTCATTTGAATTACTTCACAATTTTCATGATTTCGAGTAATTGCCGCTTTTTGCACCATACAGATGCCTGAATCATCCGGTTTCATCATTCGATGACATTACATCACGGTAAGCCTTCTGGGAATCTAAAAATATGGAATCAGTTTCACGTCCCCTGTCGATGGCACTCATTACGTCGTGAGAGTAAAAGAGCTAGTTGTGTTACAAAAGAAGGATATTTTCCCAATCTGTGTTGACAATTTGTCAATAAATCGTTTTCTTAGAAGTGATTCACAATCTTCGAGCACAGTACATGTTCCAAACTCCTATTGCAAATCGACGTTAGTGATAAGGGTCTGTAATTCAACGGATTACTCCTAGTACTATCTTGGCTATATAAGAAACTATTAGCCTCGATTGCGGTAGTGAAACCAACCTTTACCTAGGTTCCAGCCCAAGTTATTGAGCCTTCTTCAGAAGATAAACCTGATTCTATAATATGTCTAAGAGGGCATGGCCTAGAAATAAAACTAAAACAGTCTGAATAGGCGTAGTCACATTTTAAAAATGCTGTACATAGGTACTAAGTCATCACCAAAGCTGAAGCTCCGCCGAGCGCCTCGTCTCCATGGACGCCGTGCGGTAGGCCTCGGGAGCTCATCTGCATCTACATCTACGTGATTACTCTGCTATTCACAATAAAGTGCCTGGCAAGAGGGTTCAATGAACCACCTTCAAGCTGTCTCTTTACCCTTCCACTCTCGAACGGCACGCGGGGAAAAACGAGCACTTAAATTTTTCTGTGCTAGCCCTGATTTTTCTTATTTTATCATGGTGATCATTTCTCCCTATTTAGGTGGGTGCCAACAGAATGTTTTCGCTATCCCCTATTTCGCGATAATACAAAACGAGCTGCCCTTCTTTGTACTTTTTCGATGTCATCCGTCAGTCGCACCTAATGCGGATCCCACACCACACAGAAATACTCCAGAATAGGGCGGACAAGAGTGGTGTAAGCAGTCTCTATAGTACACCTGTTGCACCTTCTAAATGTTCTCCCAATGAATCGCAGTCTTAGCTTTTCTCTACCCACAATATTATCTATGTGATCGTTCCAGTTTAGGTTATTTGTAATTGTAATCCATAAGTATTTAGTTGAATTTACAGCCTTCAGATTTGTGTGACTTATCGCGTAATCGAAATTTAGGGAATTTTTTTTAGTACTCATGTGAATAACTTCACACTTTTCCTTATTCAGGGTCAATTGCCACTTTACCCATCATACAGATATCGTATCTAAATCATTTTGCAAGTCGTTTTAATCATCTGATGACCTTACAAGACGGTAAATGACAAACATCATCTGCAAACAATGTAAGAGGGCTACTTAGATTGTCTCTTATGTCGTTAATATAGATCAGGAACGATAGAGGGCCTATGACACTTCCTTGGGGAACGCCGGATATTAGTTCTGTTTCACTCGATGACTTTCCGTCTATTACTACGAACTGTGACCTTTCTGACAGGAAATCACGAATCCAGTCGCACAACTGAGGCGATACTCCGTAGGCACGCAGTTTGCTTAAAAGACGCTTGTGAGGAACAGTGTCGAAAGCTCACGTAAGCATCCATCATACTCAAAGATGGGACCACCTTTATGCTGAATGGTATCTTCAACTTTTATAACAGTCATCTGTGGGATAGTATGCAGAACCCGCATGTAATGGTGACAGCGAATCATCAGAATCGGTGCAACCGGAATATATGGGCCGGGTTAATTGGCGCCCTATTTTGGGACCAATCTTCCTTCCACGTCGCCTAACAGGTCGGAACTATCGGAGTTTCTTGCGGATGACTTTGCCTCCCCTACTGAAAGAACTGCCATTGATGATTCGAACGGTTGTATGGCTGCTACATTATACGCTCCAGCCCACTTCGCCGTTAACGTCCGAACACATCTCTATCGTGTCTTCCCTGGTCGATGGATCGAACGAGGGAATCCAGTTGTATGGCCTGCTTATTCACCAGGGCTCAATCGGTGATATTTCTGGATATGGATATCATAAGTATCGTGTATGGTGTGCCCATTCCAGATGTGAAGGCACTGGAGCAGCGAATCCATGCCGCCTTAGCCAGTGTTCGGATGTAGCCTGACCGATGTCAACGTGTGGGACAGAACATTTCTACGGCGCATACACGTATCCGTTGAGGATCATGGAAACCATTTCTAACACATTCTGTAACTGTGGCTGCATGAAACAGCGCGTATTAGACCTCAGTCTCCGTAACAATGTATGACTGAATAAATGGAAACATGGAACTCATGCATTTCCTGACATAGGTTCATTAGACCTTTCTTGTTCCGTATCCTCTCATCGAACAATTCCTAGAGCTTGTATACGGTGGAAAAAATCACCCTACTTAAAAATAGAGGAAAATTTTTAGTGTGTGTGTGTGTGTGTGTGTGTGTGTGTGTGTGTGTGTGTGTGTGTCTACGCAAAAGAACTTTTAGTAATATATTTCTTTTTTGAGTTGAAATGTGTTTACTTGTATTTAACACACCGTTTATCCACAGTAAAAGTGAGTCTCTTTGTGCCATCACTCATGTTTAAGGACATAACAATGTGTTTGTGTCAGTCACTATGTTTGGTCCTTTCTCCGTCGCTGTCCCTACTAGCATCTTCAAATTACGGTTGTTCACTCCCTTTGCACTTTGGTCTGTGAATAAGCCAGAAAAGAGGGGAATCTAAGCGTTTGAAGTGTGGCGTTACAGAAGGCAAGGGTTGCGAAAGATCCGCGCAGAATGTGTGAAGCAAAAAATAAGTGAAAAACTCTGATTAGAAAAAGGACAGGACATGTGTTAAGACACGATGGAATAGAGTACCTGGTACTAGTCAGAGTCATAAAGGGTAAGGAATGTAGGAGAAAACAGAGGCTGTAGTTATCGTCATCATGAGACACTAAATGCAATGACTTGTTGATCTATCTCTATTTTCCCATCATTCACCGTATTTATTATTCGGCTGTATTTGCTGTAGTTCATTTATTGGTGACACTCTGTAACATGTTTTTATGAAGCTGGTACACTGAATAGATAAATATAACAGACAAGCGAGGGCAAACATTAAAATAGGAAATAGCGTGCGACCCAAGTACAAAATCAATTTACTCACGTTGATCAATCGAGAAGCAAGAAATAAATTCATTATATTTATTTGTAGTGTTTTAAGAGTTGGTCGTAAAGGGTTGACTCCAGAGAAACCAGAAAGGGAAAAATTAGATGCATCAGAAATGAGGATACGGATAAGAGCCACAAAACACCCTAACCTGGGAAAAAATTTAACTAACGAATGTTACAATAACTTACTTCTTGTTTTTTGTGATACGGAAAAAAACTACATTAACTGTACACCTAATTCCACATTATCTTGGGTTGTCGGACATTATCACCAGTGACTGGAATACATACCACAAAATTTAGGGGTGTTAAGTGTAACTGCTGCTCTTTGATAAGGAGACTGACAATAGAGATGAAATAATGGTGGACCGCTTCAAATCAGTCAAAACACTAACGGGATTGCAAGTAAAAATTGTTTCTTAGGCTTAAGTCCAGTTCTTCAGTAATCCTCCCCACCGCCATAAAGCCTTTCTTTGGGCTGCACAGTCAAATACCTGTCTCTGTGACTCTTTATAGAGGACATTTATTTTCTCATCAGCGTGAACGTATTGGTACACGCACGTCAAGACCTCTAGGCCCTTCGTTGATTTTAAGTCTCTTTTCAGCGGCTGTAATATTGTTTACAACTGCTTTGTTTGCTTCCTGCCTTGTTTATTTGTAATACGAAAAATATACTGTTTTTAAATGTATTTTTTCTCAGTTTTCTACGCACTATTTTTAACGTTATGATGTCTTATTTTGCATTATTTAACTCCACATTTAGCCTCACTTATCTATCTTTGCGCGCTTCCGTTCAACAACTAACAGTATCCAATGATATTTCATCTAGTTTGCCTTTGATTGCAACTTGGTTTTCTTACTACTACTGTGCTTCCCTCAAACTGGATCGATTTTCTCTACAAGATTACCCCTTCTTTATTTTTACTTAATACGTTCCTGTGTCGAGCAGGGTGTTTATTTCAATTGTCCTTTTGCATCTTGCTTACTTTCGGCATTACGATATGCCGCTTGGACTTACATTTCAACATAGGAAGTTACGCTCTTGGAGATGAAATTAATGTTATCCGCATGCTCATAATCTTCTAAAGCGAATAGAAAAATATTGTTTCCTTACCTTACATATTATTCCAGCGTTGTAGAAGGTAGAAAAACATTGCAACAAATGAATCTGATGTTCAGTCTAGATCGATCAAAACACAAAGGTAAATCACACTAAGGTGGAGTTTCGTGATGTAGAGCACTCAGGCCAACTTGAGTGCAATTTTTATGCGTTTTTCCACTGCCGTCCAGGAAAATGACGGACTTTATCCGTTCCCGTCCCCTGTCGTGTGCACAAAACATCACAAACATCGTTTATTTATTGCAATTGCATCCCACATGGCCTTGGTGGCAAAGGCGTCATTTAGGTTGTCAAAGAAAAATGAATTTTAAAAGTAGTAACAGATTTTGAGAATAAATTGTAAGTACATAAAATCGTGTCATACAGGTATTTCACAAAAGCATTGTTCTGTGTCAACCAAATGTACCGGTTTTGTACCATAGCTGGATCT
This sequence comes from Schistocerca nitens, assembly GCF_023898315.1. Classification (NCBI taxonomy): domain Eukaryota; kingdom Metazoa; phylum Arthropoda; class Insecta; order Orthoptera; family Acrididae; genus Schistocerca; species Schistocerca nitens. The sequence continues at coordinate 630,416,810 of NC_064619.1, forward strand.
CAACCTTGCAAGTGACATCTATGGGATTGGCACTCTTCCAGGAGGCTGTTGTCTAAAGCCGGCACTGGATGACAACACCTGACAATGGCCGCTGTGATTTTCCTTCTCGATAATCTTGCGAATAGCTGTTGTATTAACAATCATCAACTTACAAATGTTTGAGAGAAAAAGGTAGTGATATCTGTACCTGGTAGACTTGTTTATTTATTTACATTAAGTACATAAACATAATACATGCTGTTAAAGGTACAATACTGAAGATTTCATGGTCACACAAGGATGTACAGTAGTCGTTCATATTGTAAAGCCACTGTGTAAGCATTTTCTGCGAGTCATAATGCTTGATAACGTACACAACGCAAAACCACTAATCACACCTTCAGACACGATTGTTCTTCAGTGCTGTCCTCCTAGGAACGCTTTACAAACTTAAGATGGATTCCACTCTTAGTCATAAGAACAAAGGACCTAGGATGGTAATCCAGGTTAGTTACTGTCTTCTCTGTGGGTCGCACACTGTACTTTGACATGATGTTCACAAGACCCACTTTGGTTTGCAACAGGCCCATCCTCATACCTGAAATATACACAGAAATGTAATTATACAGCTGGATGAAGTGATTCTGAATCAACTGCCCCTATTCATTAGGAAGTAAAGGCCGTTCTTTGCCATGTCCCTTAAGTAGGACGACAGGCGCTTCAGAGAAAATATAACTGGAGCTACATTTCGACATGTAGATACACTTACTCAGTGAATTCTCTAAACTTGGCAAAAGCATTAAACTTTACTACTAGTTTTCCGCAAAGCATATAAGAACAAGTGCCCACATGTAAGATCTCATGAAATCACATAAGACAATAAGTGTCTGCCGCAGTTGTTAGGTCGGTTACTGCCTCTAAAATGGCAGGTTATCAAGATTTAAGTGTGATTGAATATGGTGTTATAGCCGTCGCACGAGCAATGGGTCACAGCATCACCGAAGTAGCGATGAAGGGGATTTTTCCGTACGACGATTTCACGAGTGTACCGCGAACTTCAAGAATCTGGTAAAACATCAAATCTCCGACATCGCTGCGACCGGAAATAGATACTGCAAGAACGGAACCAACGACGACTGAACGGAATCTTTCAATTTGACAGAAGTGCAACCCTTCCGCAATTTGCTGCAGATCTCAGTGCTGGCCTACCAAGAGTCAGCGTGCGAACCGTTCAACGGAACATCATCGATACGGGCTTTCGGAGCCGAAGACCCACTCGTATACCCTTGATGACTGCACGACACCAACATTCGACTGTTGATGACTGGAAAGAAGTTGCCTGGTGGGACGAGTCTAGCTTCAAACTGTACTGAGTGGATGGACGTGTACGGATATGGAGACAACTTCATGAATCCATGGGCCCTGCATGTCAGAAGGAGACTGTTCTAGCTGATGGAGGCTTTGCAGTGGAGTGGGGCGTGTGCAGTTGGAATGATATGGGATCCCTGATATGTCTGTTTACGATTCTGACAGGTGACACGGACGTAACCAACCTGTCTGATCACCTGCATCCCTTCACGTCCAGTGTGCATTCAGACGGACTTGGGCAATTCCATCAGGACAATGTGACGCACCACACGTCCAGAATTGCTACAGAGTGGCTCCAGGAACACTCTTCTGAGTTTAAACACTTTCGCTGGCCACCAAATTCCCCAGACACCCACATTATTGAGCATATGTGGGATGCCTTGCAACGTGCTGTTCAGAAGCTCTCCCTTTGTACTCTCAAGGATTTATGGAGAGCTCTGCAGGGTTCATGGTATCAGTTCCCTCCAGCACTACTTCAGACATTAGTCAAGTCCACGCCACGTCGTGTTGCGACATTTCTGAGTGCTCGCCTGGGCCCTACACGATATTAGACAGGTGTTCAGTGTATATGACAGGCAGCGTGTTAAACCATGGTGCCTACAGTTCAGAAGTGTTAACCAAAGACTCGTCCCAAGATAAACCGAGGAAACGAGGCACGACGGTGACCCAACAACCTAGGCTGCATAAGTAATGGGGAATCAAACAGTGAGTGACGATAAACATGTAGGAACCGTGGAAGCCGTGAACAATGATGCAGCACCAAACCGCAGAACCACTTATAACCGAGAGCTTGGCATTTCCAGTGAGAGGTCTGCAGAGGTAGCAAACAATGAGCGCAACCATAGACAGGAGCAAGTTGTTACTGGGAGCCAGCCAATGGCGACAAACGACGCAGATCAACAACCGCCCTGACATAATAACTCAACAGCAACATGAACAGGCAGAGGAAGACCAGCATAATACGCAAGGAATGATTGAACTCAGATAGCAAGACATACAATGGCCACCGTTAACGAGTCCTGAGCAAAGCAACACTGCAAGTAAAACCAACAGTTCTCATGGAACGAGTAAGCAGTCTGACAAGCAAAAGTAGAAGCGTGCGATGAAAACCGACAAAACGAAACGCAGCTCGGGTAAACAGTTAAAAGGGGACATACATGACTTGAAAGGAAATGTAAATAGAATGAAGCAATTACTGAGAAATGATGAAGGATGTACACGTCACAGGTCCCAAAGCGGCGCTGACGTCGAAGTGGAAAATGAAAGACAAGATCCGGATCCAATGGAATTAAGAACACGAACCCACCTGTGGACATTGGGCAGATGAAACGAAGGAATGTCCCACCATGTACTTAGAAGAAATGACACAACATTATAAAACTGTAACACTAAATACAGAATAGAATCGGAGACGAAACGAAAGTTTCAAACAATGCTTATATTTGGAAGATACGCACATTGCTCTGGTACAGGCAGTAGTCACATACAAAACAAATGAACTTACCGGATATGACGAAGCTACCAAAATAGGGAGCGCATGCGGAATAGGTGTCCTATACAAACAACGTATTCAGTATACGACACGATCGCTACTCGAATGCCGAAGAGATAATATCACCATAAAAATTCATGATATGTTAATCATAAAGTATATAATCCAACGGGCAGCGTCGGTCGTAGGTAGAGAAAGGAATTTCTCAAGTAATCAGTTGCAGTTTTAATAATATGGACTTATAATAAAATTATTATCGAAGTCCCAATTTCAGTTTTTTCCAAGGATTCTAGTATTTAATACAAGAACTTAAATAAGTGGACACCCGTATGTAAGTTCATGCCAGTGCTACCAGTGCAGCTACATCACCAATGTCGCTAAAATCGGGTTACATAGAATCTACGGGATGTGATCAAAAAATACGGTGAATAAATTTTTTTAGCAGCGGCTGCTGACACGACAACCATTTGATGTAACTTGTCCGATAACTTGATCCGTTGAGACAGACAGCATCTGGTTGGAGCACGTTCTGACTTGTCACTCAGCGTCCAGCGACGCTAGAGTGGAGTTGTGTTTACCGACTGTGTCACGCGTCGTGAATTTCGAACAACGCGGGAACATTAAATTCCGTTTCAAGTTGCAAGGAAACGCCCAAGAAAGTCAAGAAATATTAAAACTGATGTGTAGCGATAATGATGTAACTCTGAGGACTGTTTACAAGTGTTACGAGCATTTTAAAAACATAAATCAGTCGGTAGAAGGCGAGCATACAGAAAGTGGCAAAAATTGTCCGTTCAAGCGGGCGAAGAACTATTCGAGAGTTTACCGAAGAACTTAACACCTTGCACGGTTCCGGGGAAAAGCATTCTAACTGATGATTTGCAAATGAGACAAGTGATTGTAAAATTTGTTCCCAGACTTTTGAGTGATGAACAGAAGAAAAATGGTGTGTCAGTTTGCGCGGAGTTGAAGGATCCTCTTTATGCAGGAACGTAGTTCACATCCAAAATTCTAACTGGAGATGGAACTTGGGTTTATGGATTTGACCATGACACGAAAATTTAGAATACCTAATAGGAAAACTGAATTCCCTCGCTCTAACATGCCACGTCAGCCAAAATCGAATATCATAGTCATGCTCATTGTTTCTTTGGTTTTGAGGGCATAGGGCAATCGGAGTTCGTTACAAGTGAAACGTCCCCTTTTAACAATTTTTTACAACTGTGCTTAACCTGACACACAATATTTTTTTTTTTTTAGCGCAACGCAATCTGACTTTCAAAATCTCTAGAAGAGAATGGCCCTGACTAACATTAAACTATCTCTTTCACAAATCACTTACCTCAGAAAAATCTTCGCTGCTCAAGCTACTGCAATACAGCGAGCGCCACTACTGCCAGCTAAATAAAAGATTCAAACTATGGAAGGCACTAACTACTGATAGGGATAGTTAGCAAATGAAAGATATTAATAGAGAACAAACAATGTATTTACCTTGATATCATGACAAATTACAAAACTGCGCCATCTCTCTCCCCACATCCACCACTGCTGGTGGCACACCTCCAACTGCCCAACGCTACGCGCTGTTCACAGCCAGCTGCCTAACACTACAATGGTTGAGTATTACAACAATGCAAAGCAGCCACAGACTGCACACGGCACAGCCGGTGATTTTCATACAGAGGTGGCGTTACTAATAAAAAAACCTAAACAGCCTACTTACATAGCCCCCATGCTCCCCACAAAAGATTTTACAAATTTTGTTGGGCACTGGCCAATACATATTTGTTAAAATTTTTTTTCACAATTACAATAACAAAGAAATCAAATGCACACACTTATTGATACAATGTTGGTCAAAAGCTAAAATTTTCTCACAGTCCATAAAGACAGTCCTGATCATTCATCACATTGCAGTGTTTTTCTCAAAGTCTGAGCAGTAAAAGAAAATGCACACGGAAGTAGTGGATTTCCATGCAGTCTTGAAGAAGTATCGTTGTCCTTCCAACGGAAAGACAGTGCTGACTCTCGACATGCTGACAGGTAATGGGCCACAAGAGAGCAAACCCACAGCGGAGTCAGTCGAAGTTTTGAAGAGTATTGGTGGGTAGGTCATCACAGAGCAGACCCACTGTAGTCCTGGTAGAGATTACGGTATTGGTGGGCCACCAGAGGTGCAGACCCACTGCAGTCCTTGTAGAAATAATGGTATTGGTGAGTCATCAAAGGTGCAGACCCACTGCAGTCCTTGTAGAGATAATGGTACTGGTGAGTCAGCAAAGACGCAGACCCACTGTAGTCCTTGTAGAGACGGCCAGCAGCCATCTGTTGCGACTGTGCAGGTGCACAATCACCATCGAAGAGTCTTGCGGATAATGTAGCAAGTCCATAACCACCACTTGTGCACTCACAAAGTTTTTGGAATTGTCCTCAGAACCAGCAATGTTGTTATCCAGTCCCTTGCTGAATTATTAACACACGTGCAAACACTAACAGTCCCTACTTCTCACATATTGTCCATATACTATGACCAATAGAAACGTGTGCAGTGAAATGTAACTTACAAGTTACTTAATTTGATGACCTGGTGTCAATTACAATTTTATAACATAAGAACACAATAACAAAGGTACAAAACACATCATTCAAGAACATAACAATACAAATAACAGTTGCGGTAATAGGGGCTTTACAAAAGAATAGAAATAAACATATACATCAGTGTTACAGGAATTATGACATAATTTCATACATAAAAGATCAGAATAACTTTTGAAACATCAACTTCACACCTAAGCATTAACACAGAACAGATAAATGTCTAATCATCTTTACAAAGTAAATAACATATTATCAATGCAAATTATATTTGAGGATCACAGTATTCCTCATCATAGTGAATGTAGCTTAGTATTAGAAGAAGAAAAAAATTCTATGAAACTACACAAAGACAGGAAGAAAACAAATACACAAGGGTACACAAACACATAGTGGGATAACACAATGGAAAGGACAGGGTTCGTTTTCAGTGTAACTTTTGGTACTGCAGTCCAACCCAAAACTTCATTCCATAGATCTTTCGTCTTATTTCCACATTTGTTTCCACCAAAAAAATCCTATTCAAGCATGCTTTCTGTATATATATATGTTCACATATTTCTTACCTCATTATTTATTTTCCATTATCTTACTTCATCATTTATTTCCAAGAAAATCCTACCTAAACCTGTTGTCCCTAAACCCTACTTTTTTTTGGCTCATATCCTATTTCAAAATACTGTTTTGGCCAAACCATTTTCTTATAGATTTTCAATGTATTTCTTCCAATTCTTCATAGTTAGTTTCTTATATAGTCTACCCCCTCTTAAGCTAACTTAAATCTACTGAGCTCAGATATATATACCAAGGGACGAGGCAATGCAGCATCACATAAAACAATTAATATAAACAGCAATGAAAAAAAAAACGCAGATTTGCGAAGCAAGCAGTATTAAGAAATTAGCAAAGCAATTGTAATATTACAACTAATCTAAGGCAATGTGCAGCAAACAATAAAAATATAAAAATAAATCATTAGTAAAACTGGCTTAACAGAATAATACAAAATCAAATTCAATAACACTATGCCTGGCAAACAGCAAGTACTTATACCTAAATATGACATAGCTCAAGCAGAAAAATTGTACACTAAAGATAACAATGCAGATAAGGGAAATGTATAATCACATCTTAATGTCTAAGTAATTAAAGTGGTGCACCACAAAAACTAATTCTACAAAAAATTACTCAGTAGTTGAAAAGAAAATTATGTGTCGCCCAATGAAACGTCCCCTTTTAACAATTTTTTACAACTGTGCTTAACCTGACACACAATATATTTTTTTTTTAGCGCAACGCAATCTGACTTTCAAAATCTCTAGAAGAGAATGGCCCTGACTAACATTAAACTATCTCTTTCACAAATCACTTACCTCACAAAAATCTTCGCTGCTCAAGCTACTGCAATACAGCGAGCGCCACTACTGCCAGCTAAATAAAAGATTCAAACTATGGAAGGCACTAACTACTGATAGGGATAGTTAGCAAATGAAAGATATTAATAGAGAACAAACAATGTATTTACCTTGATATCATGACAAATTACAAAACTGCGCCATCTCTCTCCCCACATCCACCACTGCTGGTGGCACACCTCCAACTGCCCAACGCTACGCGCTGTTCACAGCCAGCTGCCTAACACTACAATGGTTGAGTATTACAACAATGCAAAGCAGCCACAGACTGCACACGGCACAGCCGGTGATTTTCATACAGAGGTGGCGTTACTAATAAAAAAAACCTAAACAGCCTACTTACACAAGGGTAACTATTGTAAACACCGAACTTTGCAAGGGCGTACTGCAACGTTTGCGAAACGGTATATGAAGAAAGAGTCCAGGAAAATGGTCCAATGGCTTCCTTCTTCATCATGACATCACGCCGCTCCACACTTCGCTTTTGATTTCCGAGTTTTTGGTCGATCAAGGTTTTTCCAGTCTGGGTTCAAAATGGTTCAAATGGCTCTGAGCACTATGGGACTTAACATCTGAGGTCATCAGTCCCCTAGAACTTAGAACTACTTAAACCTAACTAACCTAAGGACATCACACACATCCAAGCCCGAGGCAGGATTCGAACCTGCGACCGTAGCGTTCGCGCGGTTCCAGACTGTAGCGCGTAGAACCGCTCGGCCACTCCGGCCGGCTGTGCGGCTGATCTCGGCGGAGGTTCGAGTCCTCCCTCGGGCATGGGTGTGTGTGTTTGTCCTTTGGGTAATTGAGGTTAAGTTGTGTGTAAGCTTAGGGACTGATGACCTTAGCAGTTAAGCCCGATAAGATTTCACACACATTTTTTACTCACCAGATTTAGCACGATGCGAAATCTGGCTCTTCTTAAAACTTGAAACTGAGCTTAAAGGAAAACGTTTTGACACTATTTCTGTCATTGAGAGGGCCAGGACAGAACAACTGAACGCCATTCCAAAAGTAGCCTTCGAGAAATGCTTCCAGTCAGGGATTCAGCGCTGGGATAGGAACATTGCCAGCCAATGTCAAGACTCTAAAGAAGATTAAATCAAATTCCATGTGAGCTTACACTTTGTTTCTAATAAAACTATTTACCATAGTTTTGATCACACCTCTTATATTTTTGACAATGCCAAGAATTATCTGGTGGATAGAAAAATATGGCTATTGGCCAATGAGGTTCCCTGATCACTCAGCATACAATATCGAACTAAGTGATCTACAGCAGGAAACTTTCTAGCATATGAAGTATGGCATATGAACACAGATCTCTCAAACCAACCAGATATACAGAAATACGGAACAAGTGCCTACACATTCAAAACAAATATATCTATGTATTAGAAACCAAGGTAGCTTGATGTGAAATAGTTTATTTGATGACCAGTTTCGACACTAACAAGCTTTCAGCCTCAAACCTACAATGTACAGATAGAATAATGTCAATGGAGTAATTTGCATGGTCGTACAACAGTTATACAGAAGGAACCATAATATCTCGCGGTTCTAGGCGCGCAGTCCGGAACCGCGCGACTGCTACGGTCGCAGGTTCGAATCCTGCCTCGGGCATGGATGTGTGTGATGTCCTTAGGTTAGTTAGGTTTAAGTAGTTCTAAGTTATAGGGGACTGATGACCACAGCTGTTAAGTCCCATAGTGCTCAGAGCCATTTGAACCATTTGAATAAAAATTAAATACATCCCAGAAGCACAATTAGACATCAGTCTAGTCGACATACTGAGAACATGCTCCAACTGTAGTAATACAGCTCCATCCTCGTTTGTCAAATATATAAAACTTGCTAAATAAAATATCTATAGCACCAACAAGCTGTACAGGAAATACGACAGGTGATGCGTCCGCGACTACTCAGGAAGACTGGAGCCGCTATGCTGTAGCGCCCATGTTGCGTCGTTTCAAGCTTGGTCGCCAGGTGGCTCCACCGCACCGAGGCAACAGTATAGACAAAAACTTAGTTCCAACTGGACAATAAACACTGACTCGGCTCACACCACAAAACAGATGACAATAACGAAGACCGAGATATTTTCTTATAACATTCTTGACAGTCTGTGATCAGCTTTTTCACAAGGGTTATTGGTGTTAGTACCAAAAAGGCTCAACGCTTACAAAATCCAAACACTGTGCAGTACTGGTTTCAAAATATGGACACGACTGTTGAATAAAAGGCTAATAGGAGTTCTCGCTGAGATACAACATCGATATAAAAAAAGTGCGATAAAAGGATACAATATTCCGAATATCGGGATATAGCACTCCCAACATGGGGAGAATAGCAAAGTTAGTATTAGCTTTAACGGTTTTGCCAAACTCTACGACAGAGTTAATCAAGACTTATTAATTAATGTAATGGGCAAAATGGGATCTGAGGGAAAGTTCGTTAGTATAACACAACAGTGCATCCCTGATACTCAATTTACAAAATAATGGTGAAACAGCTCGACCAATACTGGAGAAATGAGCTACACGACAGAGCTGCCCACATCCTGTAACTCTTTATGCAATTACAGTAAATCCATTTGTGGTGTCACAGCCAGACACCACACGTGCTAGGAGGTAGCTTAATCGGCCGCGGTCCTGTAGTACATGTCGGACCCGCGTGTCGCCACTGTGTGATCGCAAACCTAGCGCCACCACAAGGCAGGTCTCGAGAGACTGACTCGAACTCACCCGAGTTGTACGGACGACAGAGCTAGCGACTAGACGTACGAAGCCTTTCTCTCTCATTAGCCGAGAGACAGAATAGCCTTCAGCTAAGTTAATGGCTACGAACTAGCAAGGCGCCATTAGCCTTACAGTGATTGTAATTAGAGTCTCACTTGTGTTCACCATAGAGATGTACAAGAAGACATTAAAGATAAGTATATGAGAAGCTCCGTTCTTTTCTTCATAGCATTAATTACGTATCCTGTTCCAGTACTTCATGCCCGTCTGCGTTAGTCTCGCGTGCCCTTTAAGCCACCTCTATCTACAAGGTGTTGGCCCAGCTGCCGACACATCACATGGCGACGAGTCTACAAAGGATCTTGTGTTTTACTTTGCACTAATTTCTTTGTGTCATGGCTTCGCCACACTCTCCAGATGTACTGTCCGAATTTTATCGCTTGCAGAATCAGCAGACGCAGGCGTTATTGGATGCTCTTGGACAGCTCGTCCAGGGTCAACGTGTGCTGCACACCGATGCGGCCGCCGCCGCTTCATCGCTACCGCCGCCACAACATGCTGTTGCACTTCAATTCAGACCCTTTGATGCCACCCACGAGTCATGGCACGAGTGGTCCCGTCAGTTCGACTTCCACCTAGCAGCCTACAGAATTCGAGGTAATGAGCGGCAGCCGTTTTTGCTTTCTTGTGTCGGTGTGTCCACCTACCGAGTGATAGTGAAGTTGTTTCCCCGGTGCGACGTAGCAACTCTGTCCTACGATGAAATTTTGTCTGCTTTAGATGCCTATTTCAAGGAAACAGTAAATGTCGTTGCAAGAAGGTATACGTTCTTTCGTACAAAACGTACGGCCGGTCAGACTAATAGGGAGTGGGTTCGACATTGCAAGGACTTACTAGGGATTGTGCGTTTGAATGCGAATGTGGACTTCCTTATTCAGATACTATGGTGCGTGATGCAATAGCACAGAACGTTTCTGATGTTCGCATACGGGAACAGATTTTGAAACTAGTTAATCCCTCCCTTCAACAAGTGATAGACATATTGGATAGGCAAGACACACTTGACTTTGCTCAGGACTCATTTGCAACTTCGCCGGCAGTGTGTCGCATTCACCGGCCCGCCGGGCCCGCTGCACGGGACGCTCAGTGGCCGTCGCGCCCGTCAGCGCAGCGGCAGCCTAGCTCGCAAACACGTGCGCCGCGTAAGCAAGCTAATGCAGTGAAATCATGCCCGCGGTGTGCAACTAGACATTCGCGTGAAAATTGCCCGTCACGCCAAGCTATGTGCTTTTACTGTCATAAGAAAGGACATGTCCAAAGTGTTTGCCAGAAAAAGCTCAGATCAGACACTCACACCAATTCCAGGCCCTTTGCTTCGCGCCGGCATCGAACCAAGGAAACTCAGGCTCGTGAACCTTCGCCCATGGATATTCATGCAGTTCATTCCACCCCGTCCGGTGACGTGTTCATTCCACAAAAAGTGTGCGTCGATGTCGACGGAAGTCCCGTCACGTCGCACGTAATTCTGTCCCAGTGTCTGTTCCAGTTGCACAACACAGTTGCTTTTGTCGTCAGCAGGACAATAAACTTTTTGTAGACTTAGACTTTGCAGGCAAAGTGATACCATTCCAGCTCGATACCGGAGCTGCAGTTTCATTGCTCAATCACGACACGTACAACCAACTGGGCAAACCTCCGTTGCGTGCCGCAAATGTTCAGCTCAATAGTTACTCAGGCCAGAAAATACCAGTGTTAGGACAGTGCCGCCTTCTTGCAACATACGAGGGACAAACAAAACTTGTGTCATTTTACGTTCTTCGTTCTTCTACTGCAGTGAACTTGTTTGGTTTAGATTTATTTCAGTTGTTTAATTTGTCTATAGTAAATCAGGTCCTCTCAGTGATTCAGACTGTGCCTTCCGCCAGTGTTTCTAGTCTATGTGAGGAATTTGCAGACATTTTTGCACCGATCCTTGGTTGCGCTAAGAACTATGCAGCACATTTGGAACTGAAAGAGAACGCGCAACCGAAATTTTTCAGAGCGCGCAATGTTCCCCACGCATTGTGCGATGAGGTCGCAAGAACATTAAACGATTTAGAATCTCAAGGTGTAATTGAACGTGTGCAGGCTTCTCTCTGGGCCTCACCCTTAGTAATTTTGCCAAAACCTTCCGGAAAATTGAGACTTTGTGTGGACTTCAAGGCAACTGTGAATCCCCAACTTGTGTCTGCAACTTTTCCTTTGCCCCGCCCGGAAGATCTTTTTGACAAACTGTGCCCGGGAAAATATTTTTCAAAGTTGGACCTAGGAGATGCTTACTTGCAAATACCTGTGGACGAAGAATCCCAGCGCGTCTTGGTGGTAAACACGCATCTTGGTTTGTATCGCTTCAAAAGACTGCCTTTCGGGTGTGCGTCCGCACCTGCATTGTTTCAGCAATATTTACAAACTGTTTGTGCGTCGGTCCCTACTGCTGCGAACTATCTGGACGATATTGTGATCTCCGGAAAGACAGAAGCCGAACATTTGCAAAATCTCCGGACATTATTTCAGGTCTTGCGACAAAATGGTCTTCGCTTGAGGAAGGACAAATGTGTGTTTTTTGCTCGGGATTTACCCTACCTGGGCCATGTCCTCAATGCCCAAGGAATACATCCGAGTCCAGAGCACCTCCATGCCATACAGGATTTGCCGTCACCGCAGAACTTGAAACAGCTGCAAAGTGTGTTGGGTAAAATAAATTATTATCATAAATTTCTGCGCAATGCTTCTTCCATTTCAGCTCCGCTTCATCGCTTACGCCGTAAAGCTGTTCCGTTCGTCTGGACGACGGAATGCGAACGCGCCTTTAGCCAGTTGAAATCGGCGTTGCTTTCACATAGTTGCCTTACGCCATTCGATCCCCGAAAACCCCTTTTGTTGATGGTAGATGCATCGGATTTCGGGATCGGTGCTGTGCTTGCGCACAAGGATGGATCGCATGATCGCCCTATTGCCTTTGCGTCAAAATTGCTCTCATCTGCGCAAAGAAATTATTCACAGATAGAGAAAGAGGCTTTAGCTCTCGTGTTTGGTGTTACTAAGTTTCACGATTTCTTGTATGGTCGTCACTTTACCATCATCACGGACCACGAACCTTTGACATCGCTTTTTCATCCGAACAAGCCGGTACCTCCGCGTACGGCGCAGAAATTCATTCGCTGGTCCATTTCTCTCTCGCAGTACCGCTACGATATCTTGTATCGGTCCACTGCTAAGCACGGAAACCTGATGCGTTGTCCCGTTTGCCTGTTGCCGAGGATAAAGCATTCGATTCTTCCGAACTTGCTTGCATGTTCATTGATGCGGAAACCGATGACGTGGTCGAATCGTTTCCGATTTTTTTCGTCGTGTAGCTACGGCCACAGCTGTTGACCCTGTCCTTGCTACTGTTTTGCGTTTTGTTGCTACGCATTGGGCCTTGTCCAAGTCACGGATCGAGGATCCGCTGGTTCGCGGATTTTTTGCTCACAAGGAGAGACTTTTTGTACGACGTGGTGTTTTGTTGTTGCGTTCTGATAATGATCAGTCCCGAGTCGTGGTCCCACGTTCGTTACAGTCCTCTGTCTTACGGCTTCTTCACCACGGCCATTGGGGTATAGTGCGTACGAAACAACTTGCTCGTCAGCACTGTACTTGGTTCGGAATCGATGCTGCGATACGAATATGTGCTCCTCTTGCGTGTCGTGTGCCGAACAACAATCCGCACCGCCGCGGCAATTCTTTGCATGGCCGAAAGCCACTTCCCCTTGGCAACGCTTGCACATCGATTTTGCTGGTCCATTCTGGACTGCTCGTTGGTTGGTTGTGGTCGATGCTTTCCGTAATTTTCCTTTTGTTGTCTGGATGTCTTCCACGACGTCTTCTGCCACAATCCAAGCCTTGTCTGCTATCTTTTGCATTGAAGGTCTTCTGCAGACTATTGTTTCCGACAATGGCCCACAACTCCTGTCCGCAGAATTTCAGTCCTTCTGCAAGGCCAATGGTATTCAACATCTGACGTCCGCGCCGTTTTCGCCTCAGTCAAACGGTGCCGCGGAACGATTGGTCCGGACTTTCAAGTCACAGATGTTGAAATTGAAAGAGTCGCATTCTCGGGAGGACGCCTTATTGCTCTTTTTGTCCTCGTATCGCTCTCAGCCCCGCGATGGTCGCTCGCCGGCTGAGTTGCTCCATGGTCGTTCTCATCGAACCTTGATGTCTTTGCTGCATCCGCCGCATCAGGTTCCTGTGCAGCGGCAGACGCCTGCTTTTGCTCCTGGCGACGTTGTCTTCTATCGCACCTATCGCGGTTCATGGCGTTGGCTCGCAGGGCACATTCTTCGTTGCCTCGGCCGCGCGATGTATTTGGTTTTGGGGGCCTCTGGTGAGGTGCGTCAGCATCTCAATCAGCTGCGCCTCTGTCGTCGCCTGGGTTCTGCCGCTCCCCGTCTGCTTTCAGCGACGGAGCCGTCAGGTCAGCACCCTGGGGACCCATCTACTGGCTCGCCTCATCCCCAGGTGTTACCGACGCTGCCTTCCATTTTGCCTCATGGCGTCGCGCCGCCGCCGCAGCCGCCGCAGCCGCCGCAGCCGACTCCGGCGCCGCCCGCAGTGGACGCTTCGCTGCCGCCGCCACGCGCCTCCCTGGGTCACACGCCGCCGATCGCTTCCCGTGACCAGCTGTCCTCCGCCATGGAACTCTTGCCCGCTCCGGACCAGATGTCGTCATCGCACGTCGGATTCTCCGACCACATGGAGGTCGACCCTTCGGCCCCTCCTGTCTCTGTACGGGCGCATACACCGCATGTTGACGTGCACCCTGGACTAGGTTTTCAGGCGTTTCCTAGCTCCCCTCGGACCGAATGGCCGGGTGCGGGTGGCACAGCCTCGCCTGTTGTTAGGCTCCCTACCTCATCGCATACGTCAACATGGGGTCCTCCCCACGGCGGGCGGAAGCCTTATCTCACGACCGTTCGCCGATTTGCGGGGGAGGAATGTGGTGTCACAGCCAGACACCACACGTGCTAGGAGGTAGCTTAAATCGGCCGCGGTCCTGTAGTACATGTCGGACCCGCGTGTCGCCACTGTGTAATCGCAAACCTAGCGCCACCACAAGGCAGGTCTCGAGAGACTGACTCGAACTCACCCGAGTTGTACGGACGACAGAGCTAGCGACTAGACGTACGAAGCCTTTCTCTCTCATTAGCCGAGAGACAGAATAGCCTTCAGCTAAGTTAATGGCTACGAACTAGCAAGGCGCCATTAGCCTTACAGTGATTGTAATTACAGTCTCACTTGTGTTCACCATAGAGATGTACAAGAAGACATTAAAGATAAGTATATGAGAAGCTCCGTTCTTTTCTTCATAGCATTAGTTACGTATCCTGTTCAAGTACTTCACGCCCGTCTGCGTTAGTCTCGCGTGCCCTTTGAGCCACCTCTATCTACAAGGTGTTGGCCCAGCTGCCGACACATCACCATTGATAAAAAAAGTTACATGAAAATCTACATTCTCTATAAACCCTCAATAGCAAATCCGCATGTCACGTATATGCGGATGACATGTTATCAACAACAAACAAGGTTCTACATACAAAAAGAAGAATCCTACAAAATTACACCAGTGCGACCGGCGCTATCACAAATCAACCGTTGTCCTGAATGGAATTTTCACTCTGCAGAGGAGTGTGCACTGATATTAAACTTCCTGGCAGATTGAAAGTCTGTGTCGGACCGAGACTCGAACTCGAGATCTTTGTCATTCTCGGTTCAGTGCTTTAACAACTGAGCTATCCACGACTCACGATCTCTAATCACAGTGTATGAAATGGTAAATTTAGAGCCTTTGCCCGCGGAAGGCAAAGGTCCCAAGTTCGAGTCTCGGTCCGGCAAACAGTTTCAATCTGCCAGGAAGTTTGACATGTTGGCCTACTAGGTACACTGAAGACTACATTCAGGACACGTTTTTACCAACAAAAGAAAGAAGGGAAAGGTAGGAATGACTATAGCGGGTAACCCGTATGAAACGGCAATGCATACTGTCAGGACAAAATTCAACACCATCCGAACAGCAATGAACGAACACACGGCCAGAGAATTAGACCGACTGCAGAAGACAGCACTTATAAATGCAGATATGCATAGTAAGGTATAGCATATTGCAAGTTTAGTCCCCCTTAAACATCCCAACAACCAACCAACCAACCATATTGCAACACACAGCGCTAACTATATCCATCGATACTGCAGACAGACTCTTCGGAAGCGCCGGATGCTTTGCATGGAGAGACAACATATTTAAAACCCCATTTCATACGACACATCTGCACCGTCAACGGGCAGCACTTGGACTGCGAACCATACAACCGCAATGCATGACATTATGGATCGACAGAACATTAAAGATTCTTTGAAGGTGTCCAGATTTGATAACGAGCAAGTTATTCAACTGACTCGAAACAGATGAAAAAAAAAACCCTGTAAATGCGGGTCAAATAGATAAATATATGGTTTACGTGAGAAGGTATTACAGTGAAATCAGCTATATTGCAGCTAACGATAAAGTCCGCCGCCTAACCTAGACATTTTTCGACCACATTAGACGTCAACATCGATGCTACACATGCAGCTCAAATGGCGCAAATGGCTCTGAGCACTATGGGACAACAGCTATGGTCATCAGTCCCCTAGAACTTAGAACTACTTAAACCTAACTAACCTAAGGACATCACACAACACCCAGTCATCATGAGGCAGAGAAAATCCCTGACCCCGCCGCTACACATGCGGATCAGTTGTCTTTTGTTGTGAGGTATTTATCGAAAGATGGAGATCCTGCTGAAAGATTTATCTGTTGTCTCAAATTGTTTCACAAATAGGAAGAATTAGCTAATTCATTATTAAATTTACTAGGCAAGACCTATGCAGGGATCAGTCACACTGCAATGGAAGCAATACGGCTGGTACTTAATCTGGTCTCCAAGCTAGAATGAATGAGATCAGCCCTCTCGCCGTGTCTGTTCCATGAGCAGCTCACTCTCCCTTTACTTGGCAGGGTCGTGCAGCAAAATGTTGTCCTGAATCGGTTTCATTTTTCCGTTTGTTGCAACACTTTCTTCCGTTCTTCGAGACCCGTTGGAATATTTTGCAGTCAAAATTAAATTATTCTGTCTCCGTAAAACTACTTTCAGAAACACGCCAGGCAGAGCGACACGTTACAGAAGAGATCTAATGCTACAAATAAACTGCCAAGTGTTAATACCGATATTGGGACTGTAATAAAGTTGTACGATTCTCTAATACTTTCGATACACTCGTTCAGTCTACGACACATGTGAAAACACTAGCGTCGAAAACATAACTATATAGAAAATAGTTCAGAAAAATGAAAAAGTTAAGAAAACTGAAAGTAGACGAAACAGCGGACTTTGATACTACTTTTGAAGAAATGGATGATTTTCTGGTGGATATTTTTCTAGTTATTCCACACAGACTGACATCTGAACTGGAGGAAACAAAAAATCGTTGGAAGAGAAATTTGGGGTTCCTAAGTAATTTACTTGAAAAAGACAACACAAAGGTTACTTGGGAGAATTTTTGAGTGATGAGGTTATTTATTTTAAAGCGTACGGGAAGGGCAATGAATTGAAAACCGCCTCCCCAAATACTTTGTGTAGTGTGTTGCGTGAAAGCCACGTTCAAGAAGTGTTCATTAATTTGGAGATTACGCTACAAATACTTTTGCCAACCGCGCAACCAATTATTCTTCCGAGTGTTTTTTCTCATTCCTCAAAAAATTCAAGAACTATTTGCGGTTACCGATGTTGCAGGATCGAGTCAACAGTCTTGCTGTACTCTCCATGTATTCTGATATAACACAGCAGCTAGACTAGGAAGATGTTGAGCACGACTTTGCTACATTAAACATCTTTGCCTGATTTACAGTCAGTTCCACAAAAAAATGTGTACACCATACTTTTAAATGTCATTTCCGCAGCGACATCCCGCTGGCCTCGAATCTGTACACAGTGTGCTTTCGCACAGCGTATAGAGAAACACTGTGATAGTTGAATGTTTTGCTTTGTCGGTTGCAGTTTTGGCTATTTGCACTTACAGCCAGTTTAAACGCTGAAAATATGTGCAATATCAAAAATGTCTTGTGAGGTACGGTAAGAAGCTATATGGTTCGAACAAGGCAAACTGGGTGCTTCAATAGGATAATGATGCGAAACATCGCAGCCATCTCTGTACAGCGTGGAAACAAGACAATGGGGTGTCAACGATAGACTGGTCCTCGGTGTCTGTGGATGCAAATCCGATCGCAAATATTTGATCGTATATGAAAGGCTTATTTCAATACTGGTACAAGTCCATTTTTGTTCATTTTGAAGTACAGAGTCCTAAAGTTAAATGTGCGCTGAAAAATCTACAGTTGAAATACCAGAAATATTCAAGCATATGGCTTCTTGCCGGCCGGGGTGGCCGAGCGGTTCTAGGCGCTACAGTTTGGAACCGCTCGACCGCTACGGTCGCAGGTTCGAATCCTGCCTCGGGCATGGATGTGTGTGATGTTCTTAGGTTAGTTAGGTTTAAGTAGTTCTAAGTTCTAGGGGACTGATGACGTCGTCCCATAGTGCTCAGAGCCATTTTTATGGCTTCTTGCTAGAGATGAACCTTTTTTTCGGTTTGGATCATTAACTTCAGAAGGATTATAGACAGAAAAGTGGAGGTAACGGACTTGTACCACTACTGAAATAAGCCCTTCATATTAAGATGAAGCGTAAAGGAAAGCCAATATATACTCTGAAGCACCTTTCAGATAAAATCAGGACGATATGGACATCGTTACCGAGAGAATATGCAGAAAATCTCGTGAAAAGCACCAAAAATGGCGCCAAGCTATAATCGATAATGAGGGCGATTGGATTAACTATTAGGTTACTGCACGATTACTAATAACATGTATTTTCATATAAGTGTAATGAATTCAATATACTTGTATTTATTATTATTACTATGTATTATTATTCGCAGCAGCAGCAGCAGTCGTTGTATTCAGTTACGTACAGATGCAAGTAACTTGGTGGTACATATATGTCGAAACGAGGGACACCAGCAATTTTCTCCCTCTCTGCGCGGGAAATAGCTAAATTGTCGTCCACCTATAACCCCAGACTTTTCGTAGATGGTGAAGTTATCAACAATGAAGTATTGTCTAAAAAAACTTATGCAGATATTCGGTCAGATCTTGGCAAGATTTTCAAGTGGTGCACGAGTTTTTGGCAACTTCCTTTAAACGCTCAGAAGTGTAAAACTGTGCACATAAAAAATGGCTCTGAGCACTATGGGACTCAACATCTTAGGTCATAAGTCCCCTAGAACTTAGAACTACTTAACCCTAACTAACCTAAGGACATCACACACACCCATGCCCGAGGCAGGATTCGAACCTGCGACCGTAGCAGTCCCGCGGTTCCGGACTGCAGCGCCAGAACCGCTAGATCACCGCGGCCGGCAACTGTGCACATAATACAACTTAAAAAACTACTTATCGTATGGCTGCAGTATCATTTAGCTACAGTTTGGATGTGTCAACTCATTCGAATATGTAGGTGTAACAATTTGCAGGTATATAAATGGAATGATCACATAGGTTCATCCGGAGGTAACGCATGTGGCTGACTTTGGTTCATTGGTAGGATAAAGCTGCAGTCTGTCCACAAAGCAGATTCCTTACAAGACAGTCGTGCCACCCACCTTAGAATATCGTTAAGTGTGTAGGACCTTTACCAGACAGGGATAGAGGGATATACCAAACAGGCTGCATGAACGGCCACAGGTCTGTATGACACATGGTGGGCGTCACAGAGATGATGTAAGATGTAAACTGGCAAACGCCAGAAGATGGGCGCCAACTATCCCGTGAAAGACTAAATTGTAAGTTTCAAGGACCAACTTTAAGTGATGAATGTAGGAATACGTTGCAGCTTTCTACGTATCGTTCCTGTGGGAACCGCGAAGAGAAGATTAGATTCGTTGCAGTGCACACAGAGGTGTTTAGGCAGCCATTCTTGTTGCGCTCAATACGTGTATGAAACGGGAAAAAGCTCTAATAGCTGGCATCATTGGAAATACCGCCTGCCGTGCACTTCACAGTGGTTTGCTGCATATCGATGTAGACGCAGTTCGGTAAACGGTGTATGGAGGCCGCGCGGGATTAGCCGAGCGGTGACGGCACGGTAGCTCAGCGTGTTCGGTCAGAGGGTTACGTGCCCTCTGTAATAAAAAAAACTGAGTTAATTGATCATCAACGAACTTAAAACGGATGACTTACGACGTCCGCCCCGAGCAGACACAACGAACAAAAGCGAACAAAATTACATTGGAAAAAGAAAAGAAAGCGGTCTAACGCGCTACGGTCATGGACTGTGCGGCTGGTCCCGGCGGAGGTTCGAGTCCTCCCTCGGGCATGGTTGTGTGTCTTTGTCGTTAGGATAATTTAGGTTACGTAGCTTAGGGACTGATGAACTTAGCAGTTAAGTCCCATAAGATTTCACACACATTTGAACATTTTGGTGTATGGAGTAACAAAATTTTCCCTTCTATGACTGTGTAGTGAACGACAACAGAACCCACAGTGTGAGGTTAACAATATGATAATCTGCCAAGAATGGTCGCAGTGAAAATATGTGGTAGCATCAGTTACCAACAGCTGTGAATATTAGTGCGTGCAGCAGCCGACAACGTACTCACCTATGCAAATGCGTGGTCCCTCCCCGAAAGGCAGGTAGACATAGGGGTGGCGCTTAGCTTTTGCCTCTTCAGAGAACCTCTCAGGGTCGAACCGGTCGGGGTCAGGAAAATATGTGGGGTCATGATGGAGGCCCAGCACAGACAGCGCTACTGGTGTTCCTTTCTCCAGAATGACGTCACTGTCTGGAATCTTGTAGTCTTGGTTGCACTCTCTGTTCAGAAATGGTACGGGTGGATACTTCCTGAGAGACTCTGAAATGGAAAAGAAAAAAATGTCAATTATGCTATGTCATACAGATCAGAAAATTCCGTCTTTTGCAACGGAATTTCTTCGAGTGTGCCATTATTGCCTTGCAACGTGCTGTTCACAAGAAACCTCCACCCCTCGTACGCTTACGGATTTATGGAGAGCCCTGCAGGATTCATGGTGTCATTTCCCTCCAGCACTATTCAGACATTAGTCGAGTCCATGTCACGTCATGTTGCGGCAGTTCTGCGTGCCTGGGGGAGCCCTACACGATATTGGACAGGTGTAACGGTTTCTTTGGCTCTTCAGTGTAGTTTCCGCGTTCAGGGTATGCAAATATCGGAGATTATTAAAAATATTGTCGTAATGCTACAAAATTAATGTTTATCTTTAAATGAAGTAAGTTAAAAACAAAGTAGCACATCTAAGTGTGGTAGATCCGTATTTGGGGGAAGGGGGGGGGGGGAATTGTGTTCCAGGGATGTCACAGAATGGAGGGGCAAATGTGTGGGGTAGAATTGCGAGGGAAGGTAGATCACTTGACTGTGGTCATTCAGATCCCTGCTTCATAGGTGTGCAGACTGGAGCTCGAGCAGGTAATTCCCCACTCTCTTTATGCCACTACGTCACAACAAACAACTACAGGATGTTTTAGAATGTTATACGTGGCACTCACAGCGCGCCTTATGAATCACTGGCAACTTAGTGCGCAGACATGCCCCGGCGAGTGTTTATTTTGCACGAAATGGGTTAACACTGGAAGGAATACAAGTATGAGTTACTGACAATACTACTTCAGGTAATGTGTATGGACAGAATTTGCACATTGTATTGTATGGGACTGAGGACGTAGAAACGACGGAGAGGCTTCATCCCCGCCGTAGCCCTCAGTGGTTCACAACCCCACAACAAGCTACAGCAGTCCACTCACACCACCGCCGCCCCACACCGACCCCAGGGTTATTGTGCGGTTCGACCCCTAGCGGACCCCACCGGGAACGTCTCACACCAGACGAGTGTAACTCCAATGTTTGCGTGGCAGAGTAATAACGGTGTACGCGTACGTGGAGAAAATGTCTGCGCAGCAACTCAGGCGGAATAAGGGGAACCAGCCGGCATTCGCTGAGGCAGATGGAAAACCGCCTTAAAAACCGTCCACAGGATGGCCGGCACACCGGAACTCGACACTAATCCGCCTGATCGATTCGTGCCGGGGACCGGCACGCCTTCCAGCCCGGAAAGCCAAGCGTTAGACCGCATGGCTAGCCGGGCGGGCGAATTTGTGAAAGTCGCTGCACAGTGTTGTACCGCGCTAGAGGAGAAATTGAGTCTTAGTCGTCCTGTACGATAGCAGTAGTGTTCCTCCTGCAAAGGCACCGTCCTCCACCGAGAGTACTGCCCGCTTTTCAGTTTACACACAGACTACACCTCCCCAGCATTTCCTATCCAGTTCTCTTATGGGAGTAGACACTCAGCTAGTCTTTATGTAGTGGAAGTACTTTCAGTTTATCTGTAAAGAAAACAATCCGGCACATTGTTTTATATACTTTTTTGTTTGAAATTTGTATATGGAAAAAGAAAATAATTGGCGTCTCTCCTAGGGGTCGTCAAGGTGCTTTTTCTCTGTTATTCCAGCTGGTACCTGCAGTTTCGTTTTTGCATTGTATAGCTAAAGTCTACCCATCCGAGTATTGCTTCACACGTGTTTCATGCGTCACGCACCGTTTTTCCTATAACACATCAGCACACCACAGGGTTAATACAGTATGATTATTGCATCCACGTTAAATTTTCTGACAAATGCTGCCTGTATCAGTGAGTACTGTACTTTGGAAAAGAAAAATTTGCTACAGGTAGGCTGCATGGCTAATTTATTACAATAACACGGTACGCCAATAAAAATCTGATGGGGAGTAAGAAGACATACAATGATTTAGTGTCTTTCTGCTCTCCTTAAAATGTAGAGTGCTGAAAAGGAGTTTCATTTGTCGCCAAAACTTCAATTGATATGGTTACGGGGTTTTAGCACTGGACGGTGAGGACAGCCAGAGTTCAAATATCGATCTGGAAAACAGTGCAGATTGGCGGATTTGTAAACGTGTAAATGTTGTCATTTTACCCACTGTTTTGGCAGATTCTCGAGTTGCTTTCCTTGGATGGGTCAAGAGCAGACGTGTATTGCTCCCAGACTGCATATATTAACGTGGCTGTAGGTTCTAAACTTTGGAGAGTTTCTTGAAATTTAGTTGTATTATTTTTCTGAATACACTTAATTTGTGGATGGGATTGTTCTTCAGATAAGACTAAATGCGAATCCCTTCTTCAAGCATTTCAATACGAGATAAGTGTTTACATTGCGAGGACTTTCACACTGGTAGCCTTTTAATCTGTGATTTTTCTACATTCCTTCTTCCGTCGTAGTAGAAGCATGTGGGTGAACTGCCTGACTGTCTCTAACCTGTATGCTGACGGTATATGGTGAGAAAGGCAAACACAGTTAGCCAGTTGCTATAAAAACCTGAGACAGGTGGTTCTGTTCTGTTCTTATTTATCTGAACAAGGTGTAATAAAAGTAATTAAAAGTGGAATCTAAACTGAAGATTGATTTTCCTTACCGGCTACAACCTTGTCGAGGTAAGTCATTTTGCCGATGGCGTCGTAGGATATTTCGCTGTCGTTTTCTTTCAGCACGGAGTCGATTTCGTCGTGCAGCTTCCTCTGTACGTCAGGGTTGAGTGCGAGTTCATGCAAAGCGAAGCTCGTCGCCGTTGAGGACGTCTCGAAGCCTGCAGCGAAGAAGACGAAGGCCTGCGCTGCCAAGTCATCCATCGACAATTCTATGGAAAGGTAAAAGAAAGTTAAGTGTCACAGATGAGTGCACCAAAAATGTGAAAGAGAATAACATTCAGTTAAGTAATAGTACTCATGCAGATCAATAAGTGTAAAAAGTGCCTGGAATTTTTATTGTAGTCTAAAATCACACCTTCAAGCAAGTTACTCAACCAAATCAGACATGTCATCATTGTCGTTGACGTAGTAAATATATCAATTCCTTCATTTTTTGCATTACCCTCCTGAAGCTTACATGATTTTTTAAAACACATGCGAGCAATCAAAAAGAAACATTGCAGTATGGCATTATTGACAGAGAGAGCCCTAGGGGCAGGCGCAGCTGTCTAATCAGAAAGTCTTTGTTTCCTCCGAGCACGTTGGCTTCTTTGCGCAAGGTTTATTTGTGTTTCATCTTAGGTGAATCTGTTAGGTAATTTCTTCTCGCTCAGCGGCTGAGTACAAGTATTTGAATTGGACGTCATTGGGGGCGACTTGCGTGTTTCTGATCTACGCCAGCTGTCCAGTGGGGCAAACGTTGTTGTGGCGCGCTGTCTGTGGCTAAGTCACCTGAGGTGACTCCACAGTACGGCTGCTAAAGAATACTTTGAAACAGCGTTACAGGGCCATCGTATTACAAATCCGAGGATATCAAGGCAATCAAATCACTGAAGAATATGTTTTGCTGTTTTGATAACAGTTTTTTGTAGAAACTACATGATTTACTTTCAGACTGCTTATGAATGGCAGCATTACACAAACACTTATAAGCTTCTATCTCACAGAGACTATGAGTGATATTTACAATCTAAGTGTTGGATGATTCCTGCAATCACTAGCAACCAACACTTAAGTCCATTTCGCATTGTGTTCTGAATTTTACGATGCTTGATCGATGTTAATAATGCAAATGTATTAGGACATCAATTTTTCCACACCTATTCTTAAAGTGAACGCAGCGTGATATACTTGAACGTCTACCTACACTGGTGTCCAAAATTAAAGCAACAAACCGTTATTTCCCCGCCCTGTGTCTAGTTCACGAAATAATCATACAGACTATCTACCAAATCGTACGATCTTCTGCACGGAAGATGGCATTCGGTCAACAGGCAACCATTCCAGCGATGACGTCAGGTCACCTCTGAAACGAAGGAAATGTTTGCCAGGTAGTCCCACATCCACAATCGCCATGTAGACAGTCACAGATGGTGCAACATGGCGCAGAGAAGATGCCTACCAGACTCTCTGCCATAGAAAGAATGGAAGCAGAACAGTCGCAAACTGATGTGGCCCGTTGCCTTGGTGTGAATCGATTGTTTCTAGGATGTGGCGATAGTTTATAGAAAGCGAATCTGTATTCTGAAGACCAGGGCAGGGCCGACTACGTGTGACTTCAGAAGGACATTACACACATCCATGCCCGAGGCAGGATTCGAACCTGCGACCGTAGCAGCAGCGCAGTTCCGGACTGAAGCGCCTAGATGCGCTCGGCCACAGCGGCCGGCTGCCCTTACGGTTTGCAAGTATTTGGGTCTGTAACTTCTCGCAAGTGTCAGGTGATATGCTGCCTTTGGACTTGCTACAGATTAGCATTATAGGATATACGACTGTTTATGGGGATTCTGATACGTTAACTGCACTACTGAACTTTGAACAGTTATGAAATGGCTGTTCATTTGTGAACTGTGACTTTCTACGTTGTTCATTGCAGATGTTTAGTTGAACTCTGGGGACCTGTTACCGCTTCGTTTCCGTTATCAGTAATCTTAGCTGCACTTATTTTATTAGTGTTATTTTATTTTATGCTTTATATCGATATCTTGTGGGACCACCATACCGATTTGTTGTTTGTCAGTTCGTTAGGATCAGAACCTTGGTTTAAGCTGTAATTAATCCATTAGGACACAATCATTTATCATAACCAGTTATTTTATTTTTTATCCAACTTGTCATTTTGATTAACAGTAAGAACTTTCTGAACATAAATAATTTAGCACGTAGGAGTTAATGTATAGTATCAATATTTTGCAGCAAGCTTACCTTCTGGGCATAAAGCATACACCGACGACTCAACGCCATGAAAGTAGCGAGAAACTGCTTAAAACTCTGTCATGTAGTTGCCCAAAGCTGAGTATAAAATCCTACCATCACAAGGGGAGCGACAGTTTAACATGGAACCATGTGTTCTTCCTGGGGACTCCTCACACCATTGTTAAGTGAAATCTAGGTTAAAAGCAAAGAGGAAATTTCCACAGTCCAATTGTGTTCCAAATGCATAGCCTCTCGGTTCCCAGGCACACCTTTATCACTAGACCAGCAAGGATGGTTGGTTGGTTGGTTTTGGGGAAGGAGACCAGACAGCGTGGTCATCGGTCTCATCGGATTAGGGAAGGAAGTCGGCCGTGCCCTTTCAGAGGAACCATCCCGGCATTTGCCTGGAGTGATTTAGGGAAATCACGGAAAACCTAAATCAGGATGGCCGGACGCGGGATTGAACCGTCGTCCTCCCGAATGCGAGTCCAGTGTCTAACCACTGCGCCACCTCGCTCGGTCTACCAGCAAGGATGTAGGAGACTATAATGGGTGCATGTAGAGTATGGTGTCACATTTGTGATACGTGATAATGAAAGAAGGGGGGGGGGGGTGAAGACGATGATAAGAAGGGGAAGAGGGTGAAGATGATACTGAGAGAAGGGAGAGGGTGAAGATGATAATGAGAGAAGGGAAAGGGTAAAGATGATAAAGATAAAGGGAGAGGGTGAAGATGATAATGAGAGAAGGAAGAGGGTGGAGATGATGATGACAGAAGGGAGAGGGTGAAGATGATAATGAGCGAAGGTAGACGGTGAAGTTGAGAATGAGAGGAGAGGGTGAAGATGACAAAGAGAGAAGGGAAAGGGTGAAGATGATGATGAGAGAAGAGAGAGGATGAAGATGATGACGAGAGAAGGGAGAGGGTGAAGATGATAATGAGAGAAGGCAGAGTGTGAAGATGAGAGAAGGGAGAGGGTAAAGCTGATAATGACAGAAGGGAGAGGGTGAAGATGATGATGAGAGAAGGGAGAGGGTGAAGATGATAATGAGAGAAGGGAGAGGGAGAAGATGATAATGAGTAAAGGGAGAGGGTGAAACCAAATGCCGACACACAGTCCAGTCCTCTGGAATAGCAGCAATGGGCTGCCTGGCTTAACGTCCTCATCCGATGAACACATCACCGCTGACGCTAATAATATCTCCCTACATGAAATGTGGTGAAGAGGTGTGGAATTAAATTTTGGTACACTGGCACATGGCGCAAAGTGTGGTCATCAGGAACCTTATGCCATTATTATATCAAAAATCCGCCTCAGTTGCGAAATGTTACTGGTCTTTAATCAGGTTTCAGCTAGAGTAATCTAGCCATCTTCAGAAGCATAAAATAAACGAGCTACGTTACTTAGCTGAGGAACAGCACCAGCCCCACTTCGTGGTAAGCGGTCGGTTAGCCGCAGACGCTACGTTTGAACTGACGGCGGATCGTCGCGGCATGCGCGCACGGAAAGTCAAAGCTGCCTGCCATTGGCTGTCTTTATGTTATGTACTGGGAAATTACCTATAATGTTAAACCGTAAATTTGTGAGAAAACAAGGCACTAATTGGATAGAATCCCGATGAGCGTTAACTGTAAGCCGAGACCTTATTAACTGATTAAATATTTTACTTAGATGTTTAGTTAAGCCTGTTAGATTAAAAAACCACATATTATCACCGCTGTGTTGGATGGTTCTGCACGATCTCACGAGTGGATGAACAAGGTTATATGTCCCTAACGCGAGAACTTCTCAGGGTTAGGAGAAGATGGAAATAAAATAATTTCCATTATACATGGAGTAATACGTCAATTTGACTGACGTTCCCAGAATGAGATTTTGTGCGCTGTGCGCTGATATGACACTTCCTGGCAGATCAAAACTGTGTGCCCGACCGAGACTCGAACTCGGGACCTGACGTTGTTATGTTATGGCACTACATTACTACGCATTTATGACTGACTGGGTGTGTAAAGCTTAGGGCATCGTTTATGACTTTATGCACAGATGGTCAACGTTGTGTTTAGGATACCTGTAGGCCTAATAGCTTAACCAAACAGACACTAACTATAAATATAATATGTACGACCGTCCACTATATGTAGTCACAAGGGTGACGTGGAACAAAACTCTTAAGGGAAAAGATTAGTTACTAGTTAGTAGTGGGTTCAAGACCCCTATCCATTTAAATAGGTTATTCCACCCTAATGGTCGAAATACTCACTCTAGTGTATCAGATATAACTTATTTAGGATATTGCCTATAAGAGTATTAGCTATTTAGGATGAGGATTATTGTGAGCGTGGTGGAATTCTCACATAGACTATCAAGAAATAAGGACCTAATATTTGAAGTAGGGCGTGTCAGGGCGTACAACGCCACTGCCAGCGCACTTATATACTATTGACCGATAAAGGTCAAGGTAATAATATGAACATGAATTGTGTTCTTCCCTTTTGAACGGGAACATGGATTAAGGATATGGTATATTAGTGAGGAAAGTATAAATTTCTCACGTGGGTTAATAGCATAAATCAGAACCTAATATTTAAAGTAGGATGTGACTGGGCGTCACACTTACGTATTATTTACCGACCTAGGTCAAGCATTTAACAAAATATAGTCTGCAAAATAACCTTTGGTAGGAATAATATCTCAAAGAATACATTGTATACAGCGTGACTACGCGGGCAACGCTAAGATTCCTTAGAGCAACAAGGTCAAAGTTATCTGCCTATGGAAGAATGCTTTAAACCATATTGCATAAATATTAAACTTAGCTTATTGGGCGTCAAGATCTTATCAAATAGTATTGGCCAGTTTGAATTAAAGGCGGGCATGAGACTTAATGCCTATGGGTAGAAAGAAAAGGCAATGTGTGCCAGCATCGTTAGTAGGTTTGACTACCATATTGTCAGTTATGTTGGAACTAGAGCTATATCTACCGTAAGGAATATTAACTAAACCGTAATATTGAACGTTACCAAATGTCGTGGTAAATTTCTAAGACTTAAGCGTCGAAATATCAGGAATGGGTATACAGTGACAAGGCACGAAAGTTAGTGTGATTCTCTAGCTACGTGCCGTCCTTTGACGCATTACTCCATGTATAATGGAAATTATTTTATTTCCATCTTCTCCTAACCCTGAGAAGTTCTCGCGTTGGGGACATATAACCTTGTTCATCCCCTCGTAAGATCGTGCAGAACCTTCCAACATAGCGGTGACCGTGAGTGGTTTTTTAATCTAACAGGCTTAACTTAACGTCTAAGTAAAAATTTTTATCAGTTAATAAGGTCTCGGCTTACTGTTAACGCTCATGGGGATTCTATCCACACAGTGCCTTGTTCTATCACAAATGTACGGTTTAACATTATAGGTAATTTCCCAGTACCTAACATAAAGACAGCGAATAGCAGCCATCTTTGACTTTCCGTGCGCGCATGCGCGTGATCCGCCGTCTTGCTCGATACATATCCGCGTGCCACAGTCAGTTCCAACGTAGCGTCCGCGGCTAACCGACCGCATACCACTGACAAGGGGAGGCCGCCAATTGTGAAATTCAGATTCGATTCATACTGCGCATAATAAAAGCTCATGGTCAGAGGTGTAATGTGGCAAAGCACCAAGATGCACTTCTTAGCCGTTGTCGAGAAAATCGACAGTTAAGAGAAACCGTTGTGGTGAAATACTTTCTACGTTTAGTACTTTTCCACAGCGTCGTGGCGCAGCGGTAAGCGCTCGGGTTCGTAATCCGAAGGTCGCCGGATCGAATCTCGCGCCATGCAATTTTTTTTAATATTAGTTTTTATAATTCAAATATATATATATATATATATATATATATATATATATATATATATATATATATATAAACTATTAATGAATTGCTTATGCATGTTGGTGAAGGCGGATCGCTCTCCAATTGTACCGCCTCCATTTTTCCGTCTTTTTAACAGGGTGTACCAAAGCTCTCCCGTCCGCACTGATTTTCGACGATGTTATAAGTTGCGCTAGGGACCGCATCTACCTTCTTTCGAAGTTAGCAGGCAAGTACGCTGTTATGCGGCGGCTCGTTTCGGCCCATTCAACATCTGTCCTTCAAGTGTAACGAGCGAGTAACGGAGTTTATATTTCATACCTGCCACAGCGAATTTGTGTTTGTGGGGTCTCTATTCTAATTCGAACGTTTGACTTACGCTATACGTATTCGTTTTGGAATATCGTTTCTACGTCTTCCGTTAACTATACAAATACTAAAAAAAATTTTTTGCATGGTGCGAGATTCGATCCGGCGACCTTCGGATTACAAACCAAAGCGCTTACCGCTGCGCCACGACGCTGTGGAAAATTACTAATCGTAGAGAGTATTTCACCGCAACGGTTTCTTTTAACTGTCGATTTTCTCGACAACGGCTGAGAAGTGCATCTTGGTGCTTTGCCACATTACACCTCTGGCCATGAGCTTTTATTATGCGCAGTATGAATCGAATCTGAATTTCGCAATTGGCGGCCTCCCCTTGTGAGTGGGGCCGGGGCTGTTCCTCAGCTAAGTAACGTAGCCTGACACGGTACCACGGTACTTAAGCTTTTTATGGTTCAAATGGCTCTGAGCACTATGGGAATTAACATCTGAGGTCATCAGTCCCCTAACATAAGGACATCACATTCATCCATGCCCGAGGCAGGACTCGAACCTGCAACCGTAGCGGTCACGCGGTACTGTCTCACAGTGTGCTAGTCCAGTGTTAACTTACTCAGCTAGTGTTGACACAGTGGACTGCGGATGCAGAATGTATTATGTTATACCCACCACGCTTCTTGGGCTGAAGCTTTCCAAATACAAGGGCAGATACGGTGCTCGTTTCCTTTCCCACTACATATTGTGAGGGTTGCGGCATATATTTGGCGGAAAATTCAGAAAATTATGTGTGGTAACATTACAGCAAATAGGTGATGAATTGCTTTATGTATGTCAATGCAACCCAGCAATGAATAACGTTTCCTTATTAAATGTCGTTGCTATTTCCTGTCATTGTCTTTGTAATCACACCTAGCACTCGATCTCTAGAACTGCAGCATCAGGAGACGTTAATTTTATCCTTCTTTCCTCGTGGTGGGACAAAAATAGCCGAATTCATCGAAGCGTCAGAAATTAAGGAATCTGAAGGAAGACTACATCATGCAGGTACACATCAGATGAAAAAATAAATACTAATTCCAGTACGAGTAAAAGCTTGTTTAGTGACTACAGTTTGTGTTACATCCACATCTGCATTTATACTCCTCAAGCCACGATACGGTGCATGGCGGAAAGTACAGGGGGAAAGCGACTGTCTGTATGCTTCCAAGCGAACCCTGATTTCACCTATCTCGTGTTCGTGCTCCTTATGCGAGATGTATGTTAGTAGCAGTGAAGTCATTCTTCAGGCAGCCAAAATAAACCGAAGTCGACTGTTCACCTTCCTTACAAGCTGTCTTACATGCTCGTTCCACTTCATCTCGATTTTCAATACTATTACTAAATATTTAATCGACACAACAATGTGATGTAGGACAGCACCAAATACAGTTTTCTAACGTTACAGGATTGTCTTTCCTATCCATCTGTCTTAGTTTTTCCGACCTAAAGGGCAAGTTGTCAATCCTCACACCAAACAGAAATCCTCCCCATCACTTGCTGTATCCTGTAGCTGCTCACTTTCCCGTACACTAAAGCCTCATCAGCTAACAGCCGTACTTATCTGCTCATACTGTTCGTAGGCTCATTTCTGGCTGCAGAGAATAAGAGTTGTTCCGTCGCAATAAGAACAGTACGTTTCACAGTTAGCTTTTAGAACAACAATCCAGTGCCTCAAATTGTTAGACTTATAAGTGAGCGATACCGTGGCAAAACTAACCACCCATTCTCGACAGTTGGAATGGTATTCTGGGTAGTCTGTGCGTAGTTTTAGGAGGTTTCCTACATGTGTTAAGCCAAACACTAGACAGGCCCATCATATCAAGGACTGAGAGGAAGAAAATGCCAACTCACAAGAAATTATTCTGAGTTACGCATATTATATTTTTGGTTATATTCAAAGTCAAGAATATAAATACAACAATACAAAACAGTTTATCTAGTGGGCAGCATTTTCCAGTTGTACATATGGAGCTACTCATTACTAGCATGTGATGCATCCAGAAACGCAACAGAGAACGTGATCAGACAAAATTCTTACTAAAGCGAAGGTTAGCACTTTGTCCCCCTGACGCAATACGCCCACAGTAGAACATACAGTGAGGAATTATATGATTTGTAGACTCATGGTGCATAAGACAGTTCTACTGTAATTACATCAATGTACCATCAGGAAGAGCGGGCACTGTGAGTGTAACGAAACAGCAAGAAGAAGAAGAACAAGGAGGGACTTACTCTCAGGAGTGCCGATGCCATTCTGATGTCCGTTCTCCACTGTCTCTCCTTTGTCAGGGTCGACATATCCTTTGTTTTTTAGCTGAATAAGGAGATCCATGAAGTCTTTCCTTCTGAAGTTATTCTTCTCTCTGTAAGCAACGGTGTCTGCAACCATTTTCTGGAAATATTTGCTGATAGCCGTCGACCCTCCTTTGACCCTACAAAAAAAGTAACAATTATTTGATGTTAACACAAGCACTCCTAAAAAAACTGCCTCTTTTCACTATGGAAGGAGATTTCTTATTTCCAACACATTACGTATAACGGCCAATGAAAAAGACATGGTGGCGTTCTAGACACAATAAACCATCTAGCATGTCGAGGTCAACGAGGAGTATAGAAACACTAAGGACGACCGCTGGACCATAGGCACAGCCGTTGAGGAGAAAAGTCAGGTGCGCACTAGCGCAGTCCTCCCATCGAGCTGAGGCCGACTGAGGCTGATTCGTTCAGTAGTATGAAGTCAAGGAATATCTCTGTCACCAGACGCACGCAATAGAAGCAGAGTTCCTTGGACAAGTCCGTGTCGAAGCAACGTTGATGTCAGTAAATGGACGTCGTCCAGGTGTGGTTTCGTGGAGAGTTACTGTATGGTGGTCCACCACTCTTATATCCCCTAGGGATCTCTTGATACACTGTCCACCATTACAAGAATAACACCAGCAAATAGCAAAACTGAGGATATGAAGCGTAGTAGTTGGAAGAAAATGTGACTAATTTCGTAGGTGATCTGGGGATATAAGTGCTCCAAGCACACAGCACTGCCACCTCTGGCAGAAGCAATGATTCTAACACAGTTGGATACTCAGTCGAACTGAGTTTTGATGACAGATATATATATGTCATTCCGTACTGCTTCAGATCTGTGCCAGAGTTTATCAGTTGCAGTGACAGATTATAAGTGGTGTGCTAGTCTATCTGCAACCCACAAGTAAATGCTTCCAATGAGGGGAACGATTTGGAGAACGTGTTGGCCAGGGCAATTTTCTAACATCGTGGTTCATGACGAAAACACACAGTCTTTCTTTATCTTGTTGAGAGATGATGTCCTGGTTACCTCGAAGGGAGAGCACAGTGTCCAGTGTCAATATGTAATGTCTGCTGTTCAAATTACCTGCAATTCGAATTGCAGGAAATCATATTGTAAATATAGCAGCACTCCATACCGACACATCAGATGCACTGTGTCATATGCCATTTACGGAGCCTCCCCACAAAGATCAGTTCAACGGGACGCTGCAAACAGACAAGGAGACGGGGTGGCCGCCCTGCATCCAGTGTTGCCGCTGAGGGTGTCTGTAAGCAGACAAGTAAATGCGGCGCCAGCCCTACATCCAGTGTTGCCGCAGCTGCCAGCACCAAAGAAACTGGTATAGGCATGCGTATTCAAATAAAGATATATGTAAACAGGCAGAATACAGAGCTGCGACCGGCGACGCCTATGTAAGACAACACATGTCAGGCGCAGTTGTTAGATCGGTTACTGCCGCTACAATGGCAGGATAACAAGGTTTAAGTGAGTTTGAATATGGTGTTATAGTCGGTGCACGAGCGATGGGACAAAGCATCTCTGAGATACCGATGAACTGGGGATTTTCCCATATGAACATTTCACAAGTGTACCGTGAATATCAGGAATCCGGTAAACATCGAATCTCGAACATCGCTGTGGCCAGGAATACATCCTGCAAGAACGTGACCAACACCTACTGAAGAGAATCATTCACGTGGCAGAAGTGCAACCCTCCCGGAAACTGCTGCAGATTTCAATGCTGGCCCATCAATAAGTGTCACGTTATCTACCATTCAGCCAAACGTGGGCTTTTGGAGCTCAAGGCACACTCATGTATCCTTGATGACTGCACTATACAAAGTTTTATGCCGCGCCTGGTCGTGTCAACACCGACAATGGACTGTTGATGACTAGATACCTGTCGCCTGGCCGGACGAATTTAGTTAAAAATTTCATCGATTGAATGGACGTGTACGGGTATGGAGGGAACTTCATGTATCCATGGACCCTGCATGTCAGCAGGGGGCTGTTCAAGCTGGTGGAGGCTCTGTAATGATGTGGGGCGTGTGCAGTTGGAGTGATATGGGACCCACGATACGTCTAGGTGTCGCTTATGTAAGGGTTCAGTCTGAACACCTGCATTCGTTCATGTCCATTGTGCATTCCGACGGACTTGGGCAATTCCATCAGGACAATGCGACACCCGACGCGCCGAGAAATGCTACAGAGTGGCTCCAGGAACACACTTCCTCTGGCCACCAAACTCCCCAGACATGAACCTTATTGAGCATATCTGGAATGCCTTGCAACGTGCTGTTCATAAGAGACCTCCGCCCCCTCTTTCTCTGATGGATTTATGGACAGCCCTGTAGGATTCATGGTGTTATTTCCATGAAGCACTACTTCAGACACAGTCGAGTGCATGCCACGTCGTATTGCGGCATCTGCTTTCTCTCGTCGCTCCTACACTATATTAGGCAGGTGTACCA
The DNA here is from genome assembly GCF_023898315.1 of Schistocerca nitens. Classification (NCBI taxonomy): domain Eukaryota; kingdom Metazoa; phylum Arthropoda; class Insecta; order Orthoptera; family Acrididae; genus Schistocerca; species Schistocerca nitens. The sequence continues at coordinate 630,451,280 of NC_064619.1, forward strand.
GTTTTTTGGCTCTTCAGTGTATGTTGTTAGAAGAAATATGCATCCAAAGGCTTTATGTATTACGTTGTTTGCCGGCCGAAGTGGCCGTGCGGTTAAAGGCGCTGCAGTCTGGAACCGCAAGCCCGCTACGGTCGCAGGTTCGAATCCTGCCTCGGGCATGGATGTTTGTGATGTCCTTAGGTTAGTTAGGTTTAACTAGTTCTAAGTTCTAGGGGATTAATGACCTCAGCAGTTGAGTCCCATAGTGCTCAGAGCCATTTGAACCATTTTTTTATTACGTTGTTTGTGTTGGAGTGATAGTGCATGCATTGATGTGAGTATTCCAAGAACCACAAAGTAGTACACATTTCTGGTTATTTGTGACATTATCATTAACAACATTGATGAAAGAGGATTTTAAATGGTCTTTTGACATTTTCCCAATTTTGCTAGCCTCCAAATGTCTACTGTAGCCTTTTTAACTTTCGGTCCGAAAGTGTTTACTTCAAGCCAAATACACAGTTTTTGCTTACGTGTCCACTCATTGAAAGTCCAATATCTATTGTATGACTATGAGTATCATGGGTAGACTAGAGTTTGGCAACTGTTTATTCCCCCCCCCCTTTTTTTTTAGATACTGTCATATCAGAAAGTAGTTCATAATTGATAAATGTAAACACGGCCCCCAGTAGGCTCTATCGTGATTTTTAATTAGTCGTTCTAATTTCGACTACTTGTCATTGTCACGCACTTGTAAAACCGCTTATTGTCTGCAGGCATCGCAAGAAATGATATAAAATGTGTCCCTTACAGGCACCTGCAATTTTGGCCAATACAAAAAGCACGATTAAATAAAAATTACGTTACAGTCTGCTACGGACCATGTTTACGTTTATTAAGCATCAGGAGGCTGTGGATCTCCACAAAAACAAAATTTTAGTTGACAATTAAATCGACTTCGATGTCTTCCAAATGCAGTGTGGCTGTATATGGAAATTTGCTGTTCTCTTGTCTACTTCTTTGGGAAAACAGGTCCTAGGCTGGCGAATATCTTGGTCTTCCTGTAAATCTCTGGCTGTCACGGAAACAGTGATGTGTCTACGGCACTTTCTGTATTGTTTTTTTTCGTGAGACGTGCTATGAAAGCAGCAGAACATTTAAAGTTTGTGCGCCCAGTTTCTCTTGCTTTTTGTGTTGTCCAAAATTTCAGGTGCTTGTAATGGACACATTTTATTTCATTCCTTGCTATGTGAAATTGGGGTAGCATGTGTTGTTTTATCTCTAGTTCTTTGATTACCTTGTTTCCAGGAAATGAATGTTCATATACTTTTTTTCTCCACATAATCAAACATTATTTTGATGTTTGATATGCTTTTTTTAGGTGGATGTCTCTTCAATAATGAGGTGCACGTCACAACTTTACGAGGAGGCGTATGATAATGATCATAAAATGTTATTCCGAAAATTTTGTTAAAACAGTAACAGTATCGTATTTCTTCTTTTGTGAAGGGTCATTGTCACTAGAACTGCTAGTTTGTCTTCGAGGAGTACTGTTTCCGTCACTGATACTTGTACTACAATCGCTTTATCGTATATAAAGTCGTTTTCTTCATCCACTATACTATTCAATAGGACTTCAGTTGAGCATCCAAATGAATAATCATGTTTCTGAATAATCATATTCACCAAAAATATTTCGAAAGTTACATTATCCTGTCCTACATCGTCTTCTTAAATGCCACAGTATTTAAAATATTCCAAACATTAATGGCGTCGTTGATTTTTGCTGTCTATGTACGACAATACTGGCACACGTGTACTAAAGACGTCAACTAGGTGCGCTGTTGCGCAAAGCCCAAAAGCAACACTATCACAAACGGTGGCGGGCGTGGTTACTAACGGGAGATGGGTTTATGTACAAATGTTTGAATACAAATTGCCTTGTGAGTGGCGATTGTAACATCCACACTCAGGCCAGCACACATTGCTTTTTCCTAGACGGTAGTCCCTATCATTTGTTGTCCTCGTTCTTTGCACCAATTTCTTTGTTTCCGCTAAGCTACGCAAAAGTTCTGCAGAAGAGTGTGAATTTCGGGTACACGGCACTATACAACGTGTCAGTTTCTCTAAAGGTTCCATTTGATTGTCCGTGGACAAAAATCATGTCGGCTGATCCCGTAAATGGGTGGGTCGCTGTTCACCTTTTGTTTACCTACTGAACACTTCAGCTTGTAAATTCAGACTCCTTGATATCAGGACTGAAAACGCGCCTTCTGTAGTGTGGTTTCCTGTCTACATTCCTAGAAAGTAAACTGTCGCTTCTTCTTACGGTAGTTTTAGACATTGAACATGTAACTGTTATGGGATTATCGGACTTATTGTCCGAAACTCGTAGTGAAATTGCGTGCCTATGGAATATCGTCTCAGTTATGTGACTGGATTTGTGATTTCCTGTTCGAGAGGTCACAGCTCGTAGTAACTGACGGAAAGTCATCGCGTAAAACAGAAGTGATTTCTGGCGTTCCCCAAGGTAGTGTTGTAGGCCCTTTGCTGTTCCTTATCTATATAAACGATTTTGGAGACAATCTGAGCAGCCGTCTTCGGTTATTTGCAGATGACGCTTTCGTTTATCGAGATAATAAGGTCATCAGAAGATCAAAATAAACTGCAAAATGATTTAGAAAATATATCCGAATGGTGCGAAAAGTGGCAGTTGACCATAAATAACGAAAAGTGTGAGGTAATCCACATGAGTGCTAAAAGGAACTCGTTAAACTTCGGTTACACGATAAATCAGTCTAATGTAAAAGCCGTAAATTCAACTAAATACCTAGGAATTACAACAACCAACAACTTAAATTGGAAAGAACACTTAGAAAATGTTGTGGGGAAGGCTAACCAAAGACTGCGTTTTATTGGCAGGAAACTTAGAAAATGTAACAGACCTACTAAGGAGACTGCCTACACTACGCTTGTCTGTCCTCTTTTAGAATACTGCTGCGCGGTGTGAGATCCTTACCACATAGAACTGACGGAGTACATCGAAAAAGTTCAAAGAAAGGAAGCACGTTTTGTATTATCGCGAAATATGGGAAAGAGTGTCACAGAAATGATACAGGAATTGGGCTTGACATCATTAAAAGAAAGGCGTTTTTCGTTGCGACGGAATCTTCTCACGAAATTCTAATCACCAACTGTCTCCTCCGAATCCGAAAATATTTTATTGACACCGATCTACATAGGGAGGAACGATCACCCTATAAAATAAGGGAAATCAGAGCTCGTACAGAAAAATATAGGTGTTCATTTTTTCCGCGCGCTATACGAGATTGGAATAATAGAGAATTGTGAAGGTGGTTCGATGAAACCTCTGCCAGGCACTTGAATGTGATTTGCAGAGTATCCATGTAGTAGATGTAGGAACTATGTTGTTACCGGAGTTGGGCCGAGCTGGGAAGTTGAATGATTCTATAAATACGTAAACAGTGCATAATCGGAAAAGTACGTGGAGCAATTAAGTGAATCCAAGTAACACAAGCCCATACTGTAGAACAGCAAGTAGAGGAAGAAGAAAATAGGGCAGTGAAGGTCGATGACCGACGCCAAGTTCCTGGTCGAAGTCCAGGTGATGGTGAACGCAGACAGCACAGCCGGCTACCTTGGTTCGTGACGGGTTGTGTGGCACCAAGTCGCACGTAGAGGAGGTTCCGATCACGACACTGATTGAAGAACTGGGGTGCAGGCGGAAGATGCATTGGAGTGGTTTTGCGTCACCCTAAACAGCCAGACAGTATAGAGATACTAGAGTAGTTATACGTGATCACGAGGCCTGCAGAGGCAAACAGATCATTGGGGCCAGCGATCTGACATCCGACGTCAGACTGTCGGTCCACCATTGCTGCAAGAAGGGTTGCTCGTTTATGTGATGTACAGTCCATACACAGCAACTTCCATGGTCAGCTTCCGTTTCATCCAGTGTCAAAAACTGCAACACGGTGCGTGCAAAGTAATTACGTCAGTGAACTGTAAACTTAAACCCCAGACAATGTAGTAGTTTGATTAGGAGATAGTACCACTAAGAAAACGAAATTATTGAAACCATTAAATAATGTAAAACCATGTGTAGCAATATGTGGAAATCATTACAAATGGTCGTCATCGGAGATGCACCCCTGGAGATAACGTCCAGCAGAGCAGTTGAAGATAGTTAGGAATGAGAGGAAGTAGGGACTGGATGTTGTGAGTGGGAAGTGGAAAGTGCCGAGGAAGGTCGAACTATATGAAGGAATAATGTAGCAATCAATGAATTGAAGACAGAATATTGAGGGCGGAAGGTAGTAATGAATAGCGAATATCAAAGTACTCGAACAAGCTTATTTTTGACAAAGTGCAACACAGTAGTGTAACAGGTAATAACAGTATATGGTAACGATAGGTGTCCTATTGTAAGTAGGCCGTTTAGGTTTTTATGTTGGTAACGCCACGTAGTGCTGTGTATGAAAATCATTGACTGTGCTGTGTGCAGTCTGTGGCTGGTTTGCATTGCTGGAATATTTGCTATTGTAGTGTTGGGCAGTTGGATGTGAACAGCGCGTAGCGTTGCGCAGTTGGCCGTGAGCCGCCAGCAGTGGTGGGTGTGGGGAGAGAGATGGCAGAATTTTGAGAGCGGACGACCTGGACGTGTGTCCGTCAGAAAAAGGAAATTTGTAAGACTGGATGTCATGAACTGATATCTATATTATGACTTTTGAACACTATTAAGGTAAATACATTGTTTGTTCTCTACCAAAATGTTTCATTTGCTAACTATGCCTATCAGTTGTTAGTGCCTTCAGTAGTTAGAATCTTTTATTTAGCTGGCAGCATTGGCACTCGCTGTATGGCAGTAGTTCGAGTAACGAAGATTTTTGTGAGGTAAGTGATTCATGAAAGGTATAGGTTATTGTTAGTCAGGGCCATTCTTTTGTAGGGTTTATTGAAAGTCAGATTGCGTTGAGGAAAAAAAATATTGTGTGTCACTTTAGTGATGATCAGAATAAGTAAAGAGAGAAGTGTGTGAGTACGTTCAATTTTGCTCAGCTGTTTGAAAATCAAATAACGTAGAGGTTTTCCAGCACTGTCATTTATAAATTTTTCTAAGGGGATGTTTCAGTATTATAACAGAGAAAATAATAGGTGATAAATCAAAGGCAATGTTTAGGTCTCTCTTATTTCAATAAATTATTTACCTACAAACTTACCCTTCAAGAAAGGATCGATCCACTCCAGTGCAGCTGAACTCATCTTCGGACGAAGGAAACGTCTTGAGTCTGTAAGCGTTGTTCGCATGTCGCAGAATCTCTACGTAGATTTCCTTGCACTTAGATTCCATTGGAAACCGCAGTTAGATTCAGTAGTAAGGACAGACGTATAAATTAGCAAGGCTCATAGCCATTAAAATTTAACATACAGAACAGTAGACAAACAACCGTCTGACTTCATAACTTCGTCTTGGACATTTCCGGAACCACAGACCGCCAGATTTCTCTCTGGCACTATTCCTGAAAGCCTGGACCATTTTCAAGGAAACCTCCTGTAGGTGGAGACTGTAAGAACTCAGATTTACGATCAGGCCCAGCCTTTCTATAATAACTGACAGCCCTGTAACAGTTCGTGAAATGGTGGAAACTTGAGAACCCAGGCATGGAGAGTGAGAGCATACGAAATGTTTCGTTCGAGGACCTGACAAGTGGTACCGGTAGCGAGGAAGTGGAGGTGTTCTAAGTTAATGGTGTGCAGCGTTTTGCCTTCAACACATCCAAGTCATGACGGAAGACTATTTAGGGTTTAACGTTCCATCCACAAAGAGGTCATAACAGACGAATTGATAGTTGCGGGTCTTACCTTGCATAATTCATCACCGTTGGACTGATGATGTTCAGAATGGTAACGATGCCTGCACGCAAAGAGGGCTCGAAAATCTTGCGCCCCCATTGGCGGAACTCGTGCTCCGGGTTCCGCTGGCAGTTGCACTCCTGGCCGAAGGCGACGGAGGAGATGACGTCAGTGGTGAACCGCGCAATCAGCTCGCGCACCTCCACCGACTGCCCGCGGTCCACCATTTCACCCACCACGTCCGCCATCTCGCGCCCGTTGTCCTGGATAGTCTATCACATAAATGCATACGCCTTGTCAGTGGCCGTAAGAGAGAAGCGTGTTTCAGCAAACTAGCGTGTTCCTATTGCTGGATTCAGGACTTTTATGAGATAGAACTTGAGACGTAAATGAATTCCCGCGTTACCCCTTGGGAGTGTTATAGGGACATTGTTGTTTGCAGTGTATAAATATGATCCTGTGGATATCATCGGAACCGCCGTCAAGCTTCTTGCAGATGACGCCGTTGACTACAGCAAGACGGTAGCGCCATACGACTGTAGCAAAATGCAGGAATAATATCCGGAGAAACTGTGGCTGTTTCGGGTACTGGCAGTTGCTACAAACGTAAATAAACGTATCATAAGTAGGCGGAGAGATCCACCACTACCCCATTAGGGCTTTGGTGAAAACGTTTTGTTTATTTATAGACTCAATCACAGTCTTATGACACAGTCATAACTGGTTTCGGCCATACAGTGACCATCTTCAGATTCTAAAGGCGGCATACACTGAACACAGGTTCATGCGTTGTCAAACTCTAAAATAACTAGGACGAACGTAAAATAACTAAGACTAAACACCCGAAGCGACCTAAAGTGAATCGACCACATAACAGAAATTGAAGGAAAAACCGATGTCAGGCTGAGATTCAGTGCACATATACACCGAAGAGCCAAAGAAACTGGTACATCTGCCTAATATTATGTAGGGCCCCCGCAAGCAAGCAGAAGTCCTGCAGCAGCACGTGGTATAGACTCGAATGATGTCTGAAGTAGTACTAGAGGAAACTGACGCCATGAATCCTGCAGGGCTGTCCATAAATCCCTAAGAGTAATAGGGAGTGGAGATCTCTTCTGAACGGCACGTACCAAGGCATCTAGATATGCTCAATAATGTTCATATGTGGGGAGTTTGGTGGCCAGAGGATGTGTTTAAACTCAAAATAGTGTTCCTGGAGCTACTCTGTAACAATTCTGGACATGTGGCGTGTTGCATTATCGTACTGGAATTGCCCGACAATGAACATGAATGGATGCAGGTGATCAGACAGGATGTTTACTTACATGTCAGCTCTCAGAGTCGTATCTAGACGTATCAGGGGTCCCATATCACTCGAGGTGTTCAGGCCCTACACCATTACAGAGCCTCCATCAGCTTGAACAGTCCCCTGATGACATGCAGGGTTCACGGATTCATGATGTTGTCTCCATACCCGCACACGTCCATTCGCTCGATACAACGAGACTCGTCCGACTAGGCAACATGTTTCCAGTCCAATGTTGGTGTTGACGGGACCAGGCAAGGTGTAAAGCTTTGTGTCTTGCAGTCACCAAGCGAACACGAGTGCGTCTTCGGCTTCGAAAGCCCCACACCGAATATATTCCGTTGAATGGTTCACACGCTGACACTTGTTCATGGCCCAGCACTGAAATTGCAGCAATTTGCGGAAGGGTTGCACTTGTCACGTTGAACGATTACCTTCAGTTGTCGTTGCTCCCGTTCTTGAAGGTTCTTTTTCCGGCCGCAGCGATGTCGGAGCTTTGGAGTTTTACCGGTTTCCTGATATTCGCGGTACACTATCGAAATGGTCGCACGGGAAAATCGGCACTTCATCGCTACATCGGAGATGCTGTGTCCCATCGGTTCTGTGCCGACTATAGAACCACGTTCAAACTCAAACTTCGATAACCTGCCACTGTAGCAGCAGTAACCTATCTAACAACAGATATTCTGCCTGTTTACATATCTCTGTATTTGAGTAGCATGCCTGTAGCAGTTTCTTTGGCGATTCAGTGTAATTTATCCACGAAACAAAGGCTGAAAAAACCCTTGTTTGACAGATTTTTGGATAATGTTCATTGACCTGGACTCTTTTACCAAGTATGATTAAGGCAACCAATGGCGAATATTCGACAAAGGATTCACGTTTCGCGCTGGGATCGTTTAGTCGGGGCGTGTCCGTTACGGAAATTCCTTGTGTATCACGGAGAATTTTGCTGTAGAAATTCCCAGAAATCAGAGCTTGTACGGATTGCGACTGTTCCCAGGCGCCGTTCGCGATTCGAACAGAGAAGCGGGTAAGCGATGGTGGTGTGAGATCTACCATCTGCCACACAGTATCGGGTGACTTTGAAGAGGATAGACGTAGATGTTAAAAGATTAAAAAGAAGTCTGTAAATCTTTTTATTACAAAAATTTATGCTTTTATACGCAGTTTACCTCACGTAACGTGTTGAGGATTTTCTGACGTCCCAACTACATACAAACAACAGGAGGCACGTAAAGCTTAATGGTGGCGGCGCAACGGAAACGAAATCTCTCCGTGCAGAACAGACATCAGAGAGGATCAAAACAGGTAATTAGCGCAACTGAAGAGGTAGTTCACGTAGTAAATGCTGAATTTTTTTTCCGGTAGTCTAGATAAAGTTGCACTCAGATGCCAAATAGTTCAACCACACCATGGACTAGGAGATTTAAAAAAAATGATCGATCAATGCGATTTCGCTAAAATTTGGTTACTTGCATTGTTGCTCCTCGCTTCACAGCTTCGAGAATTATAATGTTCTCGAATTGTAAGGATATTGTATTTCACGTTACAAAGCTATTTCATTTTGAAGAAGAAGGAACTAAAACTGGGAAACAGAAGAAAATTCACCACCTGCTTTGCTCAATCTCCAACATGGAATAAAGACATTATGAGAGTTACTTTTCTCGTGTTGCACTTGAAGGGTATGGTTCGAGAAGGCGTTAAAAGCCCACAGCTATTGTGGCAGTGTTCGCATTTAACGAGTTACCTTGTAAGAGGTATGCGCTGCCTGAGATATGTTAGTTATAAGAGAATCTGAGACCAAAGAGTAGTGTTGACGGCAGTACGAACTGTATAGCAGTAGCAGTAAGTTGTTGCTAGCGAGCAGTCGCCTGCCTGCGCTTGTGAGTCCTGTCTGGTGTATCATGTTGGTTGGGCCGGTCGCGGTGCAGCGATGCCGGAGCCTGAGTATTATTGTATAAGGTAAAAAAAGCAGCCTCGCGCGTATCTAGTAACATTATGTAAACTCACATGTAAATCTTTTAAAAAAATGTCCTAATAATAATCTTTGTCTAATTTCTAACGAGCATTCATTTCAATTTAAAGAATTTAATATTTTTTTTAATGCATGATCGTTCCGATTGTTGCAAAAGAAAAATCATTTGCTTCCTTTCATAAATAATAAATGTATAGGCCAGCATTGCACAGAGCTGTGCCGGGAAAAGATATTGTAAGAGCAGATAGTTGCCGACTTTATCGAGGTGAGAATTTTTGCTTTTTATTCAGAATGATCTTACAGGGCCATGACGCAGCACTGCTGTCGTCTAAATTTTACCAGGTTACTGAATTTATTTTTTATTACGAGCTTTAGAAATTTTTCTGTTTCGAGCTTACATTAAAAGGGAAACAAATTTTGTGAGGAGGTTAAATGAATGAATTTCTGTAGGGAGGTTATAAATGGGACCCAATTTTGTTCTGAGGTTACACAAAAATTAGAATCATTAACCAAATAATATTTAAAATTATTTCGTGTGGGGAGGTTACAACCTCTCGGGATAAAACAAGTTTATTTGGTTCCTTAAATTCCTGCAACCCACAAGACTCATGTGTCCAGGCGGCAGCGACATACGCCTACACGGGGCAACAAAGTGCCTGAGCAGATTTCCTTGAAATGCAGTTCTAACCAAGTACGACACGCAGTTCGCTGTGAACGAGCTCTGCAGACAGTCTCCCGGATTACAAAAATGGCGTTTTTTTAGTCGGGTACACACTCATAACACGCCTGCCACATTTGTCTGACTTCAGATCATTAACTAATGGCCGCTGAATACTGTGTATCGGCTACCTTCCACGCAACATGTGCTGCCACCTTCTAGATAAGTGTTGTTGTTGTTGTGGTCTTCAGTCCTGAGACTGGTTTGATGCAGCTCTCCATGCTACTCTATCCTGTGCAAGCTTCTTCATCTCCCAGTACCTACTGCAACCTACATCCTTCTGAATCTGCTTAGTGTATTCATCTCTTGGTCTCCCTCTGCGATTTTTACCCTCCACGCTGCCCTCCAATGCTAAATTTGTGATCCCTTGATGCCTCAAAACATGTCCTACCAACCGATCCCTTCTTCTAGTCAAGTTGTGCCACAAACTTCTCTTCTCCCCAATCCTATTCAATACCTCCTCATTAGTTACGTGATCTACCCATCTTATCTTCAGCATTCTTCTGTAGCACCACATTTCGAAAGCTTCTATTCTCTTCTTGTCCAAACTAGTTATCGTCCATGTCTCACTTCCATACATGGTTACACTCCATACAAATGCTTTCAGAAACGACTTCCTGACACCTAAATCTATACTCGATGTTAACAAATTTCTCTTCTTGAGAAACGCTTTCCTTGCCATTGCCAGTCTACATTTTATATCCTCTCTACTTCGACCATCATCGGTTATTTTACTCCCTAAATAGCAAAACTCCTTTACTACTTTAAGTGTCTCATTTCCTAATCTAATTCCCTCAGCATCACCCGACTTAATTCGACCACATTCCATTATCCTTGTTTTGCTTTTGTTGATGTTCATCTTATATCCTCCTTTCAAGACACTGTCCATTCCGTTCAACTGCTCTTCCAAGTCCTTTGCTGTCTCTGACAGAATTACAATGTCATCGGCGAACCTCAAAGTTTTTACTTCTTCTCCATGAATTTTAATACCTACTCCGAATTTTTCTTTTGTTTCCTTTACTGCTTGCTCAATATACAGATTGAATAACATCGGGGAGAGGCTACAACCCTGTCTCACTCCTTTCCCAACCACTGCTTCCCTTTCATGCCCCTCAACTCTTATAACTGCCATCTGGTTTCTGTACAAATTGTAAATAGCCTTTCGCTCCTTGTATTTTACCCCTGCCACCTTCAGAATTTGAAAGAGAGTATTCCAGTCAACATTGTCAAAAGCTTTCTCTAAGTCTACAAATGCTAGAAACGTAGGTTTGCCTTTTCTTAATCTTTCTTCCAAGATAAGTCGTAAGGTCAGTATTGCCTCACGTGTTCCAACATTTCTACGGAATCCAAACTGATCTTCCCCGAGGTCCGCTTCTACCAGTTTTTCCATTCGTCTGTAAAGAATTCGCGTTAGTATTTTGCAGCTGTGACTTATTAAACTGATAGTTCGGTAATTTTCACATCTGTCAACACCTGCTTTCTTTGGGATTGGAATTATTATATTCTTCTTGAAGTCTGAGGGTATTTCGCCTGTCTCATGCATCGTGCTCACCAGATGGTAGAGTTTTGTCATGACTGGCTCTCCCGAGGCTATCAGTAGTTCTAATGGAATGTTGTCTACTCCCGGGGCCTTGTTTCGACTCAGGTCTTTCAGTGCTCTGTCAAACTCTTCACGCAGTATCTTATCTCCCATTTCGTCTTCATCTACATCTTCTTCCATTTCCATAATATTGTCCTCAAGTACATCGCCCTTGTATAAACCCTCTATATACTCCTTCCACCTTTCTGCCTTCCCTTCTTTGCTTAGAACTGGGTTTCCATCTGAGCTCTTGATATTCATACAAGTGGTTCTCTTCTCTCCAAAGGTCTCTTTAATTTTCCTGTAGGCAGTATCTATCTTACCCCTAGTGAGACAAGCCTCTACATCCTTACATTTGTCCTCTAGCCATCCCTGCTTAGCCATTTTACACTTCCTGTCGATTTCATTTTTGAGACGTTTGTATTCCTTTTTGCCTGCTTCATTTACTGCATTTTTATATTTTCTCCTTTCATCAATTAAATTCAATATTTCTTCTGTTACCCAAGGATTTCTATTAGCCCTCGTCTTTTTACCTACTTGATCATCTGCTGCCTTCACCACTTCAGCCCTCAGAGCTACCCATTCTTCTTCTACTGTATTTCTTTCCCCCATTCCTGTCAATTGTTCCCTTATGCTCTCCCTGAAACTCTCTACAACCTCTGGTTCTTTCAGTTTATCCAGGTCCCATCTCCTTAAATTCCCACCTTTTTGCAGTTTCTTCAGTTTCAATCTGCAGTTCATAACCAATAGATTGTGGTCAGAATCCACATCTGCCCCAGGAAATGTCTTACAATTTAAAACCTGGTTCCTAAATCTCTGTCTTACCATTATATAATCTATCTGATACCTTTTAGTATCTCCAGGCTTCTTCCATGTATACAGCCTCCTTTCATGATTCTTGAACCAAGTGTTAGCTATGATTAAGCTATGCTCTGTGCAAAATTCTACAAGGCGGCTTCCTCTTTCATTCCTTCCCCCCAATCCATATTCACCTACTATGTTTCCTTCTCTCCCTTTTCCTACTGATGAATTCCAGTCACCCATGACTATTAAATTTTCGTCTCCCTTCACTACCTGAATAATTTCTTTTATCTCGTCATACATTTCATCAATTTCTTCATCATCTGCAGAGCTAGTTGGCATATAAACTTGTACTACTGTAGTAGGCATGGGCTTTGTGTCTATCTTGGCCACAATAATGCGTTCACTATGCTGTTTGTAGTAGCTAACCCGCACTCCTATTTTTTTATTCATTATTAAACCTACTCCTGCATTACCCCTATTTGATTTTGTATTTATAACCCTGTAATCACCTGACCAAAAGTCTTGTTCCTCCTGCCACCGAACTTCACTAATTCCCACTATATCTAACTTTAACCTATCCATTTCCCTTTTCAAATTTTCTAACCTACCTGCCCGATTAAGTGATCTGACATTCCACGCTCCGATCCGTAGAACGCCAGTTTTCTTTCTCCTGATAACGACGTCCTCTTGAGTAGTCCCCGCCCGGAGATCCGAATGGGGGACTATTTTACCTCCGGAATATTTTACCCAAGAGGACGCCATCATCATTTAATCATACAGTAGAGCTGCATGTCCTCGGGAAAAATTACGGCTGTAGTTTCCCCTTGCTTTCAGCCGTTCGCAGTACCAGCACAGCAAGGCCGTTTTGGTTAATGTTACAAGGCCAGATCAGTCAATCATCCAGACTGTTGCCCCTGCAACTACTGAAAAGGCTGCTGCCCCTCTTCAGGAACCACATGTTTGTCTGGCCTCTCAACAGATACCCCTCCGTTGTGGTTGCACCTACGGTACGGCCATCTGTATCGCTGAGGCACGCAAGCCTCCCCACCAACGGCAAGGTCCATGGTTCATGGGGGGGTCTAGATAAGTATAGGCGTGAAATTTAAAACGATACGCGGTATTCTGAAGTTTGTGACTTATTTACGACTCAGCCTCTTAGGGCTACACTCATGCTCATAAATTAAGGCTAATGCTGATACATGCTGTAACAACGCTCTGGTGGGCGGTTTGCGGATTTAAATCACCTCGGCGTATAACCATGTGGTGCATATGAGCTGCGGTCGTCGCGCGGTGGTGCTGGCAGCAGTCCACATACGCAGGCGAGTGTTAGTGCATGTCAGAGGACAGTGCAGTGAGTAAGTGTGCTGACGTTTCAGACGTGCTAATGGTAACTGTGTGTTGAAAATGGCTCAAATAACACATATTGATAACGTTATGAGGGGTAGAATACTAGGGCAGAAGCTGGTCAAAACCAGCAGGTCGTAGCAAGGGCCCTCCACGTGTACAAGGTGTGATCTCAAGATAATGGCAACGATTCCAGCAGACAGGAAACGTGTCCACGCGCTACAGTACGGGACGTCCACACTGTGCAACACCACAAGAAGACTGATATCTCAGCATCAGTGCCCGCAGACGGCCACGGAGTACTGCAGGTAGCCATGTTTGGGACCTTACTGCAGCCACTGGAACAGTTGTCTCCAGACACAGTCTACAGACGACTGAACCACTGAAACAGTTGTCTCCAGACACAGTCTACAGACGACTGAACAGACATGGTTTATTCGCCCGGAGACCTGCAAGGTCCGTTCCACTGACCTCTGGTCACAGGAGAGCCCGTAAAGCCTTGTGTTAAGAACACAGTACACGGTCATTGGAACAGTGGTCCCAGGTTATGTTCACGGACGAGACCGGGTATAGTCTGAACAGTGATTTTCACCGGGTTTTCTTCTGGCGTGAACCAGGAACCAGATACTAACCCCCTAATGTCCTTGAAAGGGGCCTATATGGTCATGGTTTGATGGTGTGGGGTGGGATTATGATTGGTGCACGTACACCCCTGCATGTCTTTGACAGAGGAACTGTAACAGGTCAGGTGTATCGGGACGTCATTTTGCACCAGTATGTCCGCCTTTCCAGGGGTGTAGTAGGTCTCACCTTCCTCCTGATGGATGATATCGCACGACACCACCGAGTTGACATTGTGGAGGAGTACCTTGAAACAGAAGACATCAGGCGAATGGAGTGGCCTGCCTGTTCTCCAGCCATAAAACCCATCGAGCACGTCTGGGATGCTCTCGGTCGACGTATCGCTGCACGTCTTCAAACTCCTAGGACACTTCAGTAGCTCCGACAGGCACTGGTGCAAGAATGGGAGGATGTGCCCCAGCAGCTGCTCGACCACCTGATGCAGAGTATGCCAACCCGTTGTGCGGTCTGTGGTGTCACCGCCAGACACCACACTTGCTAGGTGGTAGCCTTTAAATCGGCCGCGGTCCATTAGTATACGCCGGACCCGCGTGTCGCCACTGCCAGTGATTGCAGACCGAGCGCCACCACACGGCAGGTCTAGAGAGACTTACTAGCACTCGCCCCAGTTGTACAGCCGACTTTGCTAGGAAAGGTTCACTGACAATTACGCTCTCATTTGCCGAGACGATAGTTAGCATAGCCTTCAGCTAAGTCATTTGCTATGACCTAGCAAGGCGCCATAGCATTTGATAATTAATATTGTGAAGCTTGTACAGTAACGAGAGATGTTCTACAATTGTGGATTAAAGTTAAGTATTATATCAACTACGTACTTTAATTGCTACTATTAATTCCCTTAACTGTTCCAGACCTCACGCCAGTCAGCGTGTAACTAAACGCGTGCATTTCGGCCTCCTCTAGCAACACAGTGTTGGCTCTTCTGCGAACACTTCACGATCTGTGTACGTGTGCATGGTGATCATATCCCATACTGATGTCGGGGTACATGCGCAGGAAACAGCGGCATTTTGTAGCACATGTGCTTCGGGACGGTTTTCTCAACTTACCACCCATACCGTGGACTTACAGATCTGTGTCGTGTGTGTTCCCTATGTGCCTACGCTATTAGCGCCAGTTTTGTGTAGTGCCACGTTGTGTGGCACCACATTCTGCAGTTATCCTTAATTTATGAGCATGAGTGTAGTAAGCCTCTGTGACCAGTCACTGTCATATAAAGAAAAGTTGCACGCAAAAGTATGAGACACTTTGCGTTTTGTACAAAACTACCTGGATAATACTTTGAACTTCAGCCTAGACTACCATTATCCTAAGTAATATTTTAACATGTCGATATTATGACATATAGCTTGGCGCACAGTTCGGGTCAGTAGTCTATGTGCTAGTGTCCAGCGTTACATTGCAGTCCAAATTTTATAGTCGTCCGGATAAACTGTTATGGGGTAACAACAGGGTGACGGTGGAAAAAGCTCTAATTTCTTTTTTACTACGGAATTCCAATTTATATACATTGAAGAATTCTTTCCCAAAATATTTAAAAAGTAGGGATTCCGTGAGCGTTTGTAGCTCATCGTTCACGGCACGCCTCGGCGTTAGAGAACCGGTTCCCCGCTCACGCTCCCCATTTAAAGCGATTCGAGTAAAACTGATTTGATGGAGCGTCGTTTGAGCGGTTTTACTCAAAATGTGAACGAAAGTTTCAATAGTCTCATTTGAAGATATGCTCTAAAAATAGCGTCCAACCGAAGCGAAATTGTCACCATCGCTTCCAATTTGGCCATATGTATATTCAGTGTAGACTGTACTGCATTAAGCACTTGGAAAATGCTCTTCAAGTCAAAATCGGTGACGAAATGCGTCGATTCTGTGAGGATAGAGACACCAGCGACGATGGATGCGGTCAGCCACGAAAAGACCGTTGAGGACGAAAATGAGGCTTTATCAGGTAAAAGTTACAGAAATTGGCCACCCACTAGCCGGGGCGACAATTATATGGAGCAGGCATCGATGATATCCCGTAAGTTTCCAGTTTTGTCCCTTTTCTTGTATGATAAATACCTGTTAAACTTTAAACGGTTTTTTTCTCAAAACAATGTTTTTCGGCATGGCTGTTGTCACCCACCCTACAATTTTCATTCGACTTTAATGGTTTTTGGCCTTCCTTGAAGGAAACTGAATTCTCTCGAGTTCATCGTAGCCGATGTTTTTATGCTCAAGTTTTGTATTTTTTTTTCAACTAAGAAAGAGGTGTCCAAAAATGGCCACATTTTTCAAATTTCACCCGTTTTTTTTTCAAATCCCTACTATGAACTGAAACTACATCTGTAAGGGTCAGGGTGATATGCAAATTTCGTGTTTCAGATAACCACAACCGGATTTACAGCGACAACCGTCAATCTACCTCATTTCAGAGCTACCTCGGGAAAATCCCAATTACAGTGAAGATATTAATATTTTTCAATAAAAATACCAATTGCAGCAAACCTCATTTCTCTACTACATTCCAGTACGGAGAAAGAAAAATCCTGAATTTCAGCAATATTCTCGTCCATCATCCTGACCTTCGCCCTTAAGGCTTGTGAATGGAAGCACATGAATAGTACGGGAACATTACGCTCTGTACGAGACTATCAGCCTCCTGAGAGGACCTAACTGAGAGCGGGCAGATGGCGAGATTTTGGAATTCAGTACGGTGTTGGCCCACCCTTAGCCTTGATGACAGATTCCACTCTCTCAGACACACGTTCAAACAGGTGCTGGAAGGTTTCTTGGGGAATGGCAGCCCTTTCTTCACGGAGTTCTACACTGAGGAGAGGTATCGATAACGGTCGGTAAGGCCTGGCACGAATATTAGTTGGAAACGGTGAAGAGTCAATACTGCTACATCTTCAGGGAGATCAACCAGATCAGACGTGACGTTTGAAACTACTGATTTTTTAGTAAAGTCTATAAAGACGTCACGAACGTCGGTTTTTCATTATTGTGTCTCCCTCCATAAAGACAAAAATTCCGTAATGGTGAGGTTCCATTTACACGACTGGAACATATAGCGTAAATAAAGTTTCCCATGTGAAAAATCAGTGTGTGATGAAGCAAAACGTTCTGTACGGAGAAAAATCCAAGAAGACTAAACGGCAATGTTATGAAGTCAAGTTTCCTTAACGTAGTGGTAATCGATTGTGAACCTATAGGCTGCGACAGTGTTCAAACTAGTCTGTAACGTCGTCGACCGCTTTGGAGGCCATCTCTACGTAAGGGAAAGATTTATAGCTTTCGAGAGACAATTTTCGCATCAAAGCCGTTGGGTTTGTAGCTGAAAACGATTACGCTGTGGAACCGCATCACGCATCAACTCACCTTGAACATCCCCTTTAGTTTTCCAGATGTGAACGTAGGGCTTAACTTGATCCTCAGCTGGCGCCACTTCTTTCCTCCCAACGCAAAGAGATGTTTGTTGAGAGGTTCTTCATCGTCGATGAACAGTCCCCTGTCGTGGAACGTCCCGAAATCCTTGACAAGGACGTGGCGAATGAGTTCAGGGTCACGGATAAGCAGCAGTGGCCGACGGAACCCGTAAAACCCGACATACCTCTCTCCTGAAATGAAAACAAGAGCAGAGTTACGACATAAACTGACGGCGCACATCTTTCTGATGTAATAAAACTTAGATGCCACCACAACGATCGTACCGATTCTCAGTGTTAGCTAGATCCGCAATTGAGACAAATAGAAAATCGTGTGGAACATGACGCGACATTTCGAAGCCCACACGAGCTCTATGGTGAGGATCCCGGTGAACTTGGTCAGTCTATGCTTGATACGACTTAGGCCAAACCAGATCTGCTGTTGACTTTAACTGGCCTGCTTTGTTATCTAATAGCGACACGAATAATGGAATGCTGGCTTTTATGCTGGCATTACACTATTATATTTCTCTGTCAAAGCTGATATGTCAAATATTTATGTCAAAGAAATTTGATGGTGTAATAGGGAACTTTGTCAAATCTGGCCTGTCGTCAAATAAATATGATCAAATCTAGGGCCTCGCCATAGATTTGATCATAAAAGTCGTTTGTCGCCTGTTCACTGCTATGTGACATGTAACCGCTTTGAGCGCTGGCGTCGCTACAGCTATTTGACGTCTGTGTAATGTGTTTCTAAACAGCGCTTCAAAGTTGGTGTGTTTCTTCGACTCTTATGGATTTTTTTTTTATATAAACTTGCTCCGACTAGTGTTGGGGGTGACAATGTGGCTCAGTGTATGCTATTAATTGTGTCTTGATGGGCAGGTGGAATACCCTGCAGGCGACTACATGTCCACATTCACAGCTACAGCCATCCACCTCTACATCTCGAAACATCCAGGTTGCTTTTCTACAAGCCGGAATAGAGGATGTGGTCACACTCTAAAATAAAAAGTTCTTTCTTAGCTTTCTACTCTACTTCGTTTATTTTTGAATTCTGAATGCCACAAGCTAGAAAGCGCTCCTTCCGTTTCGCACGTTTTATTAATTTTATATTTGTTGGAACACGAATTCCATTAATCAAATTATTCAAAAATAACTCTCTCTACATCAAGAAATCGAAGTCTCACAGTTTGTCTGTCTTCTGCACATATAGCATTTCTCAAGAGAGTACTCTGTTTTGCAATATGAGAAGCCCTTTTACCGAGTAAATACTGAAATACTCTCTCATCCACTCGTAAGTAATTTATGTATTAATACCTGAATTCCTCGACTTGTAGCTCTCATAACAAATTTTGCTCAATGCTTTTACTATAGAGAAGTAATACCTAAGGCTTCATCCGAGTATGTTTCCTTTTTTTCCTTCGTTTTCTTCCAAATACACACACAATGCAGTTGTGGTACTAAATGCTGCAACGCATAATAACAAGTTGTTGTCCACCATCTCGAAATTTGACGAAGTATTTGACGACAGTGTAATACCCCTTTTTAGCGCCACGTCATAGATCTTTGTCAAAGAAATTTCGCGAATATTTTATCATATTCCATTGTCACCGACGTTGCGAGAGCGCTAAACACCTCTACAAGAATAGAAAAAAAAAACATAAAATGCGTTGCACGTCGCTGGAGTGTGCGGCTGCTAAGGACAAACAGTCGTTAGCAAACTACTTCTGGACCACCATCCGGATCTCAGTTGTAGCTGGCTTGTTCAGGTACGTGGGGCTCTGACCGAGGGTAATGTTTACCTAGGTAATAATGAGACCAAAATGATAATGTCGCTACTGCATCGAGACTATCTCTAAGGTTCAAAATGGTTCAAATGGCTCTGAGCACTATGGGACTTAACTTCCGAGGTCATCAGTCCCCTAGACTTAGAATTACTTAAACCGAACTAACCCAAGGACATCACACACATCCATGTCCCAGGCAGGATTCGAACCTACGATCGTAGCGGTCGCGCGGATCCAGACTGTAGCGCCTAGAACCGCTCGGCCACTCCGGCCGGCTATCTCTAAGGACTGGAGTAGATATCGTTATGGTGTTTTGAGGCCATTCCATGTATTTGTGGTCTGGTTCACAGCAAGCCTGCCGATCGCCTGTGTAGGCCGAAATTGTGGACAGGCTAGTAACCATCGACACTGCCTCTTAGTTCCAAGTGTCTACGAGAACATGTCTGCTTTTCTTTAGCTGTCTGTTACTGGTCTGTAGTCTCCCTCTCTTCTTTACATTAATCATTTAATTTCAACCAGATAGAAATCACTGCAGCATGTGAAGAAGAAACGGACGCTGTCACAGTTCAGAGAGCAGGTGATTGGGATGGTTAGGACGACTTTGACAGGCAAAATTCATTAATTTAGATCCCTCCAAAGAACAAGAAAGCAACAGCTCCGTATACAGAAAACTACCTTATCGAAGGTAAACTGAAGAGCCAAAGAAACTGGTACACCTGCCTAATATCGTGTAGGGCCCCCGCGAACACGCAGAAATACTGCAAAACGACGTGGCATGGACTCGACTAAAGTCTGAAGTAGTGCTGGAGGGAACTGACATCATGAATCCTGTAGGGCTGTCCACAAATCCGTCAGAGTACAATGGATTGGAGACCTCATCTGAACAGCATGTTGCAAGGCATCGAAGATATGCTCAATAATGTTCATATCTGGGGAGCTGGTGGCCAGAAGAAGTGTTTAAGCTCAGAAGAGTGTTCCTCGAGCCACTCTGGAGCAATTCTGGACGGTGGGGTGTCGCATTGTCCTGCTGAAGTTGCCCAAGTCCGTCGGAATGCACAATGAACACGAATGAATGCAAGTGACCAGACAGGCTGATTACATACGTGTCACCTGTCAGAGCTGTATCTAGACATATCAGGCGTTCCATATCACTCAACTGCACACGCCCCACAGCATCACAGAACCTCCACCAGCTTGAACAGTCCCCTGCTGATTTTTAAGGTCCATAGATTCATGAGGTTGCCTCCATACTCGAACACGTCCAACCGCTGGATAAAATTTGAAACGAGACTCATCCGACCAGGCAACATGTTTCCAATCATCAACAGTCCAATGTCGGTGTTGGGCCCAGGAGAAGCGTAAAGCTTTGTGTCGTACAGTAATTAAGAGTGCACGAGTGATCCCTTGTGTCCGAAAACCCATATTTCCATATCGATGATATTTCTTTCAATTCTGCCTGTTTACATATCTCTGTATTTGAATACGCATGCCTACACCAGTTTCTTTGGCGCTTCCTCACTGTTGCACATCCGCGGCTGTGTAGCCATTTTCAGGGGTAGGCAGTGTAACCTGCCAATAAAAAAATTGGTTGCAGACAAACTATCGTCCAATCATACGTTCTTAAAATGTAACGCTCTGGCGATGGTACATAGCTGGCGGAACATGGAAATTAGCAATGAAACAATAACAAATAATAAGTATACCGTAGCTGAAACACCATATCGGCGTGCAGCAATCGCTCCTGGATAGGTGTATTATAATTTGTGCCAGATGATTTCAGTCAAAGTGGAATGCTACAGCCATCCATTACTATGTTTTATTAAATATGTTTGTATCTGATTTTTTTTGTAGATATCTGATGATCGAACATACACTATTTGATCAAAAGTATCCGGACACCCCCAAACACATACGTTTTTCATAGTAGGTGCATTGTGCTGCCACCTACTGCCAGGTACTCCATATCAGCGACCTCAGTAGACATTAGACATTGTGAGAGCAGAATGGGGCGTTCCGCGGATCTCACGGACTTCGAACACGGTCAAGTGATTGGGTGACTTGTGTCATACGTCTGTACGCCAGATTTCCACACTACTAAAAATCCCTAGGTCCACTGTTTCCGATGTGACAGTGAAGTGGAAACGTGAAGGGACACGTACAGCACAAAAGCGTACAGGCCGACCTCATCTGTTGACTGCAGAGACCGCCTACAGTTGAATTGGGTCATAATGTGTAATAGGCAGATATCTATCGAGACCATCACACAGGAATTCCAAACTGTATCAGGATCCCTTGCGAGTACTATGACAGTTAGGTCGGAAATGAGAAAACGTCGAACGGCTGCTCATAAGCCACACATCACGCCGGTAAATGCCAACGACGCCTCGCTTGGTGTAAGGAGCGTAAACATTGGAGGACTGAACAGTGGAAAAAACGTTGTGTGGAGGGTGTGGGTATGGCGAATGCCCTGTGAACGTCATCTTCCAGCGTGTGTAGTGCCAACAGTAAAATTCGGAGGCGGTGGTGTTATAGTGTGGTCGTGTTTTTCAGGGAGGGGGCTTGCAGCCCTTGTTGTTTTGTGTGACACTATCACAGCACAGGCCTACCTTGATGTTCTGATATCTGTAAATTAATTTAGTATTTGTTTTTTGTTCACGTGCTTCTGCCAACAAGTGAGCTGTACGTGTGTATTTTACTGTGCGGAGTAGTGATTAGAAAATTAATCGTGGTTTTTGTGGTGTCACCGCCAGACACCACACTCGCTAGGTGGTAGCTTAAATCGGCCGCGGTCCATTAGTACATGTCGGACCCGCGTGTTGCCACTGTCAGGATCGCAGACCGAGCGCCACCACATGGCAGGTCTAGAGAGACGTTCTAGCACTCGCCCCAGTTGTACGGACGACAGTGCTAGCGACTACACGTACGAAGCCTTTCTTTCATTTGCCGAGAGACAGTTAGAATAGCCTTCAGCTAAGTTAATGGCTACGACCTAGCAAGGCGCCATTTGTACCATTGCATGTATCTCAAGATAGTCTCACTTGTATCATCAAGAATGCTGTATAGCAAAGGACGATATAAAAGTTAAGTGTTCTAGTAGCTACGTTCTTTTCTTTATCACATTCATTACGAATCCTGTTCCAGACTTCGCGCCAGTCGGCGTGTGTGTACGTGTGCCCTCTCGGCTACCCGTCACTGTGGACTGGCTGCCTTGTCAGTCCACTACAGTTTTTGTTTTTGCGTAAGTCTTGTGAATATCCTTGTGCAAGACGTCTTCCTAGTGTAAATTTTCCCTTCGCCAGTAGCGCCGTGACGCCACTAAGTTTTAATTTTGTGCTAGTAGACAGCACACAGTTTACATCAGTGCATTCTAATTTAAATATTTTTCTCGCGCGGTAACTTTTCGGCAAACAGGATTTCTTATAACAGGTATCTTTAAATACATCAACTTCAAGTAGAGAAATTTATTTCTGTGTAATAGCTTGCGGTCCTAGAATACAGTGAGAAATCTGCACAGCAACTTTTAGTGTTACTTTATTCCCCCTTGGTATATTTTAAAACTCAGTAGCGCCATTTGAGACTTTATATCTGTTTTGTACACAGTACGATATGGCTAGGGACTGTGCTTCTTGTGAGCGGATACAAGGAGAGTTGGCTGCTGTCCGTAAACAGCTAGAAGCTGCGTTGGCTTCCGTCGAAACGCTTCTAACTAATGCTCAAAGCTGCGGTGACGTAGGGGCACCAGTGACGAGACCTGCGACACCTTTGGTGCCACTGGAATCCCATGCCATATTTGGTGATGTGGCGCAGACGCATGGCGAAATTCTGCATGAGCCGCTGAAGTGTCGGAACACTGATGCTGCCGATGACCTCCTGAATCGCTCTTTTCAGCTCAGCAGTGGTTTTGGGATTATTGCTGTACACCTTGTCTTCAATGCAGCGCCACAAAAAGGCGTCCCACGTGTTCAGATCAGGGGAATATGGTGGCCAATCGAGGCCCATGCCAGTGGCCTCTGGGTACCCCAGAGACAAGTGCGGTTCCCAGAGTACTCCTCCGAGACATCAAACACTCTCCTGCTTCGATTGGGTCGAGATCTGTCTTGCATGAACCGCATCTTGTCGAGATCAGGTTCACTTTGGATAAAGGGGGAGAGATCATCTTCCGAAACTTTCACATACCGTTCGGCAGTCACAGTGCCATCAAGGAATATCGCACCGATTACTCTTGTGTGATGATGTAGGCAGCCATGTCATGGTATTCTGGTGGTCCCAACATTACTCTCAAAGGCCGTGTTACAGCCAACGATTACGTGAACATTTTAGGTGATCAGGTGCACCCCATGATTCAAATGTTGTTCCACAACGATGATACCATATTTCAGGACGATAACGCACCCATTCACACAACCAGGACAAAAAATGGTTCAAATGGCTCTGAGCACTATGGGACTCAACTGCTGTGGTCATCAGTCCCCTAGAACTTAGAACTACTTAAACCTAACTAACCTAAGGACATCACATACATCCATGCCCGAGGCAGGATTCGAACCTGCGACCGTAGCAGTCGCACGGTTCCGGACTGCGCGCCTAGAACCGCGAGACCACCGCGGCCGGCCAACCAGGACAGTACAATAATGGTGTGAGGATCATGCAACTGAACAACGTCTTCCCACAGTCACCCACTGAGGGTGAAGAGACTTCTCGATCGCGAAATGTGGATTCTCAGTCCGCCAAATGCGCCATTTTTGCTTGTTGACGAACCCATCCAAATGAAATTGAGCTTCATCGCCAAACGGAACCATTTCATGTCAAAGTCTTGTTCGTCAGTTCTGTGGACAATAGTGTTGGCAAAAGACATTTGCTGTTCCACGGCCCTGGGGCTTAATGGCTGATGGGTTTGAATTTTGTATTGGATGCGATGCAGGTCTTCAACAACAATTTGTCGCGGTGTCTTCCAGTTGATTCCCACCTGTTGTGCAGCTCGTCTAATTGTGTACATAGTTCCGCGTAGTCAGCGCGTACACAACTTTCCCACTAGAGTGCGCCCCGCTAAGCACAACAGCGCAGGCGCAGCGCTAGTCCGTCTCCGCACTACGAGATGGCGCTGCCATAGAGATGGACCAAATTCTGCTTCCGCTGATCCGCGTATTAATATGTAACGCAGCGAATGAGATTGCTGCTAACGTAGAACCTTTTCTCCTTGCGGATCACACTCGCGCAGTGATAGATGAACGCGCGAGATATTATAACGAGTGTACAGACCTCCGATTAGTCAGTCTGCATTTGTCTGCACCAGTCTGTAGCAGTCTGCATTTGTCGGTACCAGTCTGTAAGAGTTCTACATTTGTCTGTACCAGTCTATAGTCAAGTTTCAGTCTGTGCCCAATAAGATTACCATATTCCTGTACATAGCTATGAAGATAAATGTATAGACACTTTTGTCAAGTGTCAGAGATATATGGGAGAATAAGATTAACGTACCAATACCAAAGGAACTTTGTCGATTGTAAATAGCATCCAGAACCAAGTTAAGTAATTTTTATGCTTGTTATTATTTTAATAAATGTGTGTGAAAATTAATCAAGTTCTGTTTAAATTTGGTCACCATCAATCTGCTACTCTAAGCGTGCAAGTGGCATTTCTATAGTCTGACCTAACGGCAGAAGATAAAAACACCACGATAAGACCACGAGACATATAGCTGACACTCGCCTACTTCGCTAGAGCGACAAGTCAAATAATCTGATGGTGTGTGTACTGAAGGTCTTACAGTACGCACACCACACTAATCGATTTTCTGGGACTTGTTTGAAACACAGTGTGTGTCTTCTCGAAGTTTTCAGGCCTTTTCACCCTTTTTGGACGACTGACATAGCCAACACTGACATCACGAACAGTAGAAGTTCTCACAAACTTGCGAATCAAATTTCGCATTGGTAGCACATTTGGACCGGTTGCCTTCTGTTTTAACTCGGTCGCAAACTTCCTTTGAGCCGCAGTTGGGCTGTTATTGCTCGCATAGTTGGACTTAACAAGCACTATACGCTTACGCACGCTGTACTGTGACATTTTCACGTGCAAACGGCCGACAACAACAAGGTGCGTGCCCATGCGCATATTAATTCGCATCATGCCCCGCGGCAAACCGCGCAGTTTTACCGTCCTAACTGAAACCGTTCAGAAATTATGACGATATTATTTCATGTTGTTGTTGTTGTGGTCTTCAGTCCTGAGACTGGTTTGATGCAGCTCTCCATGCTACCCCATCCTGTGCAAGTTTCTTCATCTCCCAGTACCTACAGCAACCTACATCCTTCTGAATCTGCTTAGTGTATTCATCTCATGGTCTCCCTCTACGATTTTTACCCTCCACGCTGCCCTTCACTGCTAAATTTGTGATCCCTTGATGCCTCAGAACACGTCCTACCAACAGATCCCTTCTTCTCGTCAAGTTGTGCCACAGACTCCTCTTCCCCCCAATTCTATTCAATACCTCCTCATTAGTTATGTGATCTACCCATATAATCTTCAGCATTCTTCTGTAGCACCACATTTCGAAAGCTTCTATTATCTTCCTGTCCAAACTATTTATCGTCCATGTTTCACTTCCATACATGGCTACACTCCATACAAATACTTTCAGAAACGACTTCCTGACACTTAAATCTATACTCGATGTTAACAAATTTCTCTTCTTCAGAAACGCTTTCCTTGCCATTGTCAGTCTACATTTTATATCTCTTTACATCTACCGTCATCAGTTATTTTGCTCCCCAAATAGCAAAACCCATTTACTACTTTAAGTGTCTCATTTCCTAATCTAATTCCCTCAGCATCACCCGACTTAATTCGACTACACTCCATTATCCTCGTTTTGCTTTTGTTGATGTTCATCTTATATCCTCCTTTCAAGATACTGTCCATTCGTTTCAACTGCTCTTCCAAGTCCTTTGATGTCTCAGACAGAATTACAATGTCATTGGCGAACCTCAAAGTTTTTATTTCTTCTCCATGGATTTTAATACCTACTCCGAGCCCGCATCTCGTGGTCGTGCGGTAGCGTTCTCGCTTCCCACGCCCGGGTTCCTGGGTTCGATTCCCGGCGGGGTCAGGAATTTTCTCTGCCTCGTGATGGCTGGGTGTTGTGTGCTGTCCTTAGGTTAGTTAGGTTTAAGTAGTTCTAAGTTCTAGGGGACTTATGACCACAGCAGTTGAGTCCCATAGTGCTCAGAGCCATTTGAACCATTTGAACCTACTCCGAATTTTTCTTTTGTTTCCTTTACTGCTTGCTCAATATACAGATTGAATAACATTGGGGAGAGGCTACAACCCTGTCTCACTCCCTTCCCAACCACTGCTTCCCTTTCATGTCCCTCGACTCTTGTAACTGCCATTTGGTTTCTGTACAAATTGTAAACAGCCTTTCGCTCCCTGTATTTTACCCCTGTCACCTTCAGAATTTAAAAGAGAGTATTCCAGTCAACATTGTCAAAAGCTCTCTCTAAGTCTACAAATGCTAGAAACGTAGGTTTGCCTTTCCTTAATCTTTCTTCTAAGATGAGTCGTAAGGTCAGTATTGCCTCACGTGTTCCAATATTTCTACGGAATCCAAACTGATCTTCCCCGAGGTCGGCTTCTACTAGTTTTTCCATTCGTCTGCAAAGAATTCGCGTTAGTATTTTGCAGCCGTGACTTATTAAACTGATAGTTCGTCAATTTTCACATCTGTCAACACCTGCTTTCTTTGGGATTGGATTATTATATTCTTCTTGAAGTCTGAGGGTATTTCGCCTGTCTCATACGTCTTGCTCACCAGATGGTAGAGTTTTGTCAGGACTGGCTCTCCCAAGGCCGTCAGTAGTTCTAATGGAATGTTGTGTACTCCCGGGGCCTTGTTTCGGCTCAGGTCTTTCAATGCTAGGACCCATACAAATTAATGAATTTTGTTATACTTTCGCCTTAAGAACTTTTCCAGTACCAACTTATTCTACACGTGCTGCTACACAAGTGCAGTATTGATAAGCCAAAGTCCATGGGCAATACAGAGACGGTACTGAGACGGAGCGTAGCAGTTCCTTGAGTAACCGACCAGGGGTTGTCGTGGAGACCATGTGGGTACCTCCCACGTCTTCCTGTAGGAGGATGCTTCTGGATTACCCTCTCCTGCGTACTCCTCCTGCCGTGAGCCTCCACCCCCCACCCCTCCTGCGTCGTAGCTCTCGTCCAGGGTCTCTTTTATTTCAGCTTTCCAGCTGTCCCTGCCCCTCTTCTAACCTACATCTACCCCTCTCACTGTTGATCAGAATACTCCCGTGACGACCACATTTTCTATCGCGCTCACCGCCCAGAGCAAAGGGTCACAACCTCGATCTGAGTTAAAACAGTCATTTACGCCTACTATAAATAAATGCCCTAAAGCACTCCAATTACTTTCAAAAGATGGTCACGTCAGACCGCTGGCCTGGAAAACTCGCACCGAAAACAGTTACTACTCCATTTTAAAGTGCTCTCTAGCCTATTCCGGAGATATCACCTCCATGAACAAAATCGTATAACAGTGTTAAAGTCAAGCAAATTAGCTGCACGCACGGAAAAAGCGCGCTTATAGTTTCCTCCGGAAATAACGGAGTTTATTGTGTTTTGTAAGACCACGCCAAGCGAAACCTCTTTCTTTAAACGACACCTCCATCCAGTTAATTCCCCCATACTCGCCCTCTGCTTACACCCACTAGACCCCTCGAAAGCAAACAAATGACGCATCCTGCGCACGGTAATATACAAACTCTTCGACAGCTTTCAGCACGGGAAGAACAGCTTTGTTGATCTCTGACTGCCGACTTTCTAAATACACACCAGAGTGAATCAGTACTCGACTCTGGCACCACACGAGGACTGCCGACCGACTTCCAGTTTTTTCGCGAGTTCCAAGAAGCTATCCGAAATTATTTAACGTATAGCCCGATCAACCACTGAGCCTCACCAATAAAAATGGTTCAAATGGCTCTGAGCACTGTGAGACTTAACTTTTGAGGTCGTCAGTCCCCTAGAACTTAGAACTAGTTAAAACTAACTAACCTAAGGACGACACACACGTCCATGCCCGAGGCAGGATTCGAACCGGCGACCGTAGCGGTCGCGCAGTTCCAGACTGCAGCGCCTAGAGCCGCTCGGCCACTCCGGCCGGCCATCACCAACAGAGTTTAGGCGTTTCCATTGGCCGTTTCCTGCACTTGATGTAAGCTGCTGCTCGCCGCCGGCCGGGGTGGCCGAGCGTTTCTAGACGCTTCAGTCTGGAACCACGCGACCGCTAGGGTCGCAGGTTCGAATCCTGCCTCGGGCATGGATGTGTGTGATATCTTTAGGTTAGATAGGTTTAAATAGTTCTAAGTTCTAGGGGACTGATGACCTCAGATGTTAAGTCCCATAGTGCTCAGAGCCATTTGAACCATTTGCTCTTCGCCGGCAGGTTTTTCAGAACGTGGTGGCAAACTCCTTCCTTCCTCCGGCAATCACTCGCTCTACAGCCAGTCCTATCGGCCACCACCGAAACTCGTTTAGAAGCATCCGGAAAAGTCCGTGATTTTCTGGCTGCAGAGAGCCTCTTCCTCCCCCTCCTCCCTAGATACCGGTGAACCAGCTGTGGCATCCACAATACCCACAGGACGAACTCATAGACCAAGCAGAAAATAGTGTGTTGCAAATGCACAAAGCATGTCTAGAGGGGATAGGCAAAATAATGTGAAGAGTGGTAATAATGGGATGGTTGTGTCTGACGGTCAGCAACGCAGGTAATGCAGGTGTCGCACTGGACTGTGCGTGTTCAATACGGACTACGCATCAGTGCAGGTTGTTTACGAGTAGTGCACACTTCGTATTTCCATCCAGAGGCTGAGGTCGACGTGCAATGAAAGACCTAACAGAGTTCTAAAGAAGGCAGATTGTGGAGGTCCGATTAGATGCAGCATCAGTAACCAAGACAGTCAACTTACTGAATGTTCCAAGAGCAACTGTTTCAACAGTCATGAGAGCGTACACAAAAATATTACAGACGTCACCGTGTAAACGTAATAGTGGGCGCAAATGCAAAACTAAATGACAGAGATCGTCGTACACTAACACGGTGTCAAAACAACACAAACCTACAGCGGTTAAAGTGACTGCAGAGCTCAGTAGCCATTTTAGATACCCCGTATCTATCGACACTGCCCGCCAAGAACTCCATAAAGCGAATATTCATGGACGAGCTGCTATACCGAAACCATTAGTGACGACAGGCAATGCAAAGAAGCGTAAAACATTGTGTCAGGGACATAAATCTGGACGTCTGATCTGTGGAAATACATCATATTTTCCGACGAGTCGACGTTTTCGTTATTTTCAACATCGGGCCGGGTTTACGTCTGCTGGAGAACCCCAAAAGAAGCCTACAATCCTGACTACTTGATTCCAACAGTTAAGCGTGGAGGTTGTTGTGTGATGATGTAGGCAGCCATATCATGGTATTCTGGTGGTCCCAACATTACTCTCAAAGGCCGTGTTACAGCCATCGATTACGTGAACATTTTAGGTGATCAGGTGCACTCCATGATCCAAATGTTGTTCCACAACAATGATGCCATATTTCAGGACGATAACGCACCCATTCACACAGCCAGGACAGTACAACAATGGTGTGAGGAGCATGCAGCTGAACAACGTCTTCCCCACCCAGCACAGTCCCCGGACTTGAACGTTATCGAAACTTTGTGGGCGCTATTGGAGCGCAGATTCCGGAGCAAATTTCCGTCTCTCTCGTCACTAAAGAAATTAGGAGAGTCTCTGATCGAAGAGTGGCACAACATTCCACTGGAGACTATACAATCGTTATATTCCAGTATTCCAAGAAGAAACGCAGCTGTATTACGGATAAATGGGCGTCCAACTCCCTATTAACAGAACCATTCCCAAGTAAGTATGGGTGTTCACATAGTTTTCCCTATCCCCCGTTTATTATCACAGCTTATAGCACAGACTCGCTTAATTAGTAATGAACAGTTCCGTATAACTGACGAAAATTTAAAATTCCTTACTTGGCAGCTGATTGTACATTTTCTGCAGTGTCTCGCCGATAGATTCTTGGCCTAGGATGCTTCTCCGGAAGTTTCCAAACGGGGCGGTCGGTTCCGCGTACGGAACCCCCTTGTTCTTCCAGTATCTGTAGCTACTGGAGAACCACAGGTAGAGGGAGAGCACGGCCGCCGACAAGACGACCACCAACTCGGCGATCCAAGAGTCCAGGAGCAGCGCCATCTTCAGTCTAAAAAAAAAGGAAGCAGGGAGCGTGTAACACTATTATCGAGTATGAGTGGTTAGTACAGTGTAATTAACTGTATATAATTATGAAGTGTTTATTCTTTACGCGTTAAGTTCTTTGAATTGTTGGAGGGAAATGGAAAATTGTGATGCATTTTTTGATTTAACTTAGCAGTGTCCTAAAATAATGAAACTTTATTAAATATGTCTGTTTGTGAAAACAAAATTGTACGTCGAAAACTGGTTCATACTTAGGGATCTTGAATTGTGAAATAGAAAAGACGTAGGGAACCCCCTCCACTACGGAAGGAGTTGGCGCTCGAGAAAAGGTGGAAGTGGCGGTCAATTTGGGCGGCAAGAGAGAGAGCACGTGGCGCAGTCAGTGGCTAGCAGTCGCATAGTCAACACCACAGGTGCGAACTGAGGTATTCCGAAACCAAATCTATGATGGAATGGCCTCGGATGGGGCTCCGGCTTTAAATTTGAAAAGGCGCTAAAGATAATGAATACACCACCAAGAAGAATAAAATAGAGTTTAAAACCGCCAGAGAGAAATCTGATACCCACCACGTGCTTGCCACCACTATTGCTCCACGGCTTCACCTACTTTGGAAAACCTATGTATGAACCAGTGTGCTTGTGTGTGCTTTTGCAATAATAATTCAAGTGTTGTAAAATTTGTGTTTCGATTTTGAAACTGTTCTCTTCATGATACCAAGCAGGGTCCTATCCTAAAAGTAAACAGACCGAGTATCCTGTTTATGAAGAAATGCAAATTTGTTTCTATTTACATGTGCCTAAATTTCAGTTTTAAAGTATATAAAAGTTTTTAGTTAAATCATCTGTTTTATAGATAAAGAGAGAGGCACATTACTTTAAACTTGTTAAAAAAGCTTTATTTTGCTTTGAATTGCTACTACTTTGATTGTGCCAAAGTTAGTGCTAAAGAGTATAAATGTTGATAATTAAAATCTCTTGCTTACCAAGTAATGAAAAAGGCACATAATGCTAAATCTATTTGAAACTTTATTTTACCTTAAATTTATTTCCGAAGCTAAATAAGAATACTGCTAGTGTAAATTGTTATAAAGCATTGAGCACTAAATAATCTTAAGTGGGGTTGTAATTCAGGATTTATGTGATGCAAATTGTTTGTGAAATGTGTGCGTAGTTGCTTATAAAGGAAGGGACAGTTTAAGGGCCCCCACTTTAATCTTTGCTAGTAGGAAAAGGTTAATTTCAATTTTTTTCTGCTATTTAAATCTGAAACATTACTACAGTGAAATGAATATGAAATGTGATAGTATAGTGTTATTTTATTGCATTTGTGATGTGTATGTTTTTGGTCGAACTTGAACTCTTGTCTGGTGCCACTTAGTCTTGTGAGATATTTGATAACATTTAGTGCTGACTTAGTTAAAGGTTGAGGTAATGACTGTTATTAATAAGGGGAAGTCTCATTTACATTGCTGCAACTGATTATCTGCACAATTGATAACTACTGCTACCGACTGTGCAGTTCGGCTCGTTGTTGTGTGTGTGTGTCCATTGCACTTTACTAATAAAAAATTTATGAAAGTCCCTTTTGAAAGAATATATATACAGGGTGGTCCATTGATAGTGACCGGGCCAAATATCTCACGAAATAAGCGTCAAACGAAAAAACTACAAAGAACGAAGGGGGAAACCAGATGGCGCTATGGTTGGCCCGCTAGATGGCGCTGCCATAGATCAAACGGATATAAACTGCGTTTTTTAAAATAGGAACGCCCATTTTTTATTACATATTCGTCTAGTACGTAAACAAATATGAATGTTTTAGTTGGACCACTTTTTTCGCTTTGTGATAGATGGCGCTGTAATAGTCACAAACGTATGGCAAACAATTTTAAACGAACAGTTGGTAACAGGTAGGTTTTTTAAATTAAAATACAGAACGTAGGTACGTTTGAAAATTTTATTTCGGTTGTTCCAATGTGAGAACGCATGCTGTTACAGCGTGATTACCTGTAAATACTACTTTAATGCAATAAATGCTCAAAATGATGTCCCTCAACCTCAATGCATTTGGCAATACATGTAACGACATTCCTCTCAACAGCGAGTAGTTCACCTTCCGTAATGTTCGCACATGCATTGACAATGCGCTGACGCATGTTGTCAGGCGTTGTCGGTGGATCACGACAGCAAATATCCTTCAACTTTCCATACAGAAAGAAATCAGGTGACGTCAGATCCGGTGAACGTGCGGGCCATGGTATGGTGCTTCGACGACCAATCTACCTGTCATGAAATATGCTATTCAATACTGCTTCAACCGCACGCGAGCTATGTGCCGGACATCCATCATGTTGGAAGTACATCGCCATTCTGTCATGCAGTGAAACATCGGTAGAACATTACGTAGGAAATCAGCATACATTGCACCATTTAGATTGCCATCGATAAAATGCGGGCCAATTATCCTTCCTCCCATAATGCCGCACCATACATTAACCCGCCAAGGTCGCTGATGTTCCACGTGTCGCAGCCATGGTGGATTTTCCGTTGCCGAATAGTGCATATTATGCCGGTTTACGTTACCGCTGTTGGTAAATGACGCTTCGTCGCTAAATAGAACGCGTGTAAAAAATCTGTCATCGTCCAGTAATTTCTCTTGTGCCTAGTGGCAGAACTGTACACGACGTTCAAAGTCATCGCCATGCAATTCCTGGTGCATAGAAGTATGGTACGGGTGCAATCGATGTTGATGTACATTCTCAACACCGACGGGTTTGAGATTCCCGATTCTCGCGCAATTTGTCTGCTACTGATGTGCGGATTAGCCGCGACAGCAGCTAAAACACCTACTTGGGCATCATCATTTGTTGCAGGTTGTGGCTGACGTTTCACATGTGGCTGAACACTTCCTGTTTCCTTAAATAACGTAACTATCCAGCGAACGGTCCGGACACTTGGATGATGTCGTCCAGGATACCGAGCAGCATACATAGCACACGCCCGTTGGGCATTTTGATCACAATAGCCATACATCAACACGATATCGACCTTTTCCGCAATTGGCAAACGGTCCATTTTAACACGGGTAATGTGTCACGAAGCAACTACCGTCCGCACTGGCGGAATGTTACGTGATACCATGTACTTATGCGTTTGTGACTATTACAGCGCCATCTATCGCAAAGCGAAAAAAGTGGTCCAACTAAAACATTCATATTTATTTACGTACTACTCGAATATGTAATAAAAAATGGGGGTTCCTATTAAAAAAAACGCAGTTGCTATCCGTTTGACCTATGGCAGCGCCATCTAGCGGGCCAACCATAGAGCCATCTGGTTTCCCCCTTCAAGCTTGACAAGTTTCGGTCTTTGTAGTTTTTTCGTTTGACGCTTATTTCGTGAGATATTTGGCCCGGTCACGATCAGTGGACCACCCTGTATATATATCCATTGAGGATAAGGTTTTCACCTTATTATGCCTAATTAATCTGGAGACCGTTTTTTATTGTTTCGTTTACGTAAATTTTCACTACTTTCATTATTTTCTAAATTATAGTCTTTCTGCTTTCTGCTAATTACCACAGTACGAAGTTCACGTTCGATACCCTCTATCAGTTAGGTTAGTGCACGGTCAAATTTTCAAAATTCCTCCCAGAGGGTAACGCTTACTGCACGTTAAGGCCGTATTTGTCATTTTACATTGCGCGGTAGTGTTATACTTGGCTTCCCTGTGAAAAGAAAAAGTCAGTTACTTGGGAGCACCTTTGTATTGTAGCACGATAGCATTATAAGCGGCGTCAACACCCAATGTAGGTTCAGCAAAGAACCGCATATCATGGAAAGTCACTGTATTGGTGTCAGAGAGAATGCAGTGAGCGACTGATTCTCTGCTGCAGGTGGCTGGGGGGTAAATACCGTAAAAATTCTTTATTATTAACCACAAACGGCAGCACTGCAGCGTGCCCATAGCAAGCAGAGAACAGGGTGACGGACATCGAATCCCGCACCATACTTCAGTACTGTCGAATCTTCCTGAATGTTAGTCATTGCCCGGAGAGCACGGCCGCTATTGACGAAGTTGTCAATATAATTAAATCCCGTGTCAACCGGCTGTGTTCCGCGCCTTGTGTACAGCACTGAGACCCTATCTGGGCCCCCAGCGTTACACTACCAACGGTAAAAAAGATACAATCCTCTTTTCAGCCCCGTCCGTAGACTGTTTTCGACTAGCTTTGCACTTGGCCATGAGCTCACGACAAGCTGAATCACTGAATCTATGGATATAAAGAGCAGTTAACTGTTTGCATGTAGGGGCTGTAAGAATAATCAGCCCTGAATGTTATGCAATAACTTGTTTACCAACAGTAATCGACGAAATCATCGAATGAATGAACACTTCACTTCATTCTGCACGATAACAGTTCTGGCTGTTTACACGACATGTTGAACAGTTTACTTTATGACGGAGAAAACCATCGAAGTAACGTATCGTTGCCTGGATACACCTCATTTAAGGACTAAGTATTTTAGTTTGTTCCCATACGTCTAAAAAATGATTCGTGGGCAGCAGCTTTAGTCAAGCTTCCAAACCCAAGTATATGTTCGACGTCTCTAACGCGAGGAAAAGTTCACTTATTTTAATGACGAATGTTTTTAGAACAAATGACATGATTTATATTAGAATTGGTTTCCGTTTAATGATTTTTTTTAAATGTTTCTGTGGTGTCACCGCCAGACACCACACTTGCTAGGTGGTAGCTTTAAATCGGCCGCGGTCCATTAGTACATGTCGGACCCGCGTGTCGCCACTGTCAGTAATTGCAGACCGAGCGCCGCCACACGGCAGGTCTAGAGAGACTTACTAGCACTCGCCCCAGTTGTACAGCCGACGTTGCTAGGAAAGGTTCACTGAGAATTACGCTCTCATTTGCCGAGACGATAGTTAGCATAGCCTTCAGCTAAGTCAATTGCTACGACCTAGCAAGGCGCCATTTCTCCTTTGCTATGTATCTAATGAAGCATGTACAGTAACAAGACCAATGTTCACCAATTATGGATTAAAGTTAAGTATTCCAGAAGCTACGTACTTTTCTTTATAGCATTCATTACGTATCCTGTTTTAGACCTCACGCCAGCCTGCGTGAGTTTATAGCGTGCATTTCGGCTTCCTCAAACAACACGGTGTTGGCACTTCTGCCGACACTTCAGTTTCAAAGGCATCCCTTGTACTTACTTCAGGTCAGAATCATCTCTGGCTTACTGCACTTTGCAAAAACGCTTATTCTGTGGGTAGAGTTCTGCTGAATAACAGACTATACTCGCTGAAACTTCCGCATTGCACTTAAAACATTCTCGTCTACGAATTTCTTTGTACACGTTCATTATAGATATTAGAATGTTACGAATGTAGTGAAGTGTGTGAAGGTTTCATCTCTTTGTACTTTGAATACATCGGGCTTTCCACTGAAAAGCACCTTTTAAAGTTATCATTTGTTCTTTTCTAATCCAGAAGTCTTCTCATGTCTCTTTTCGTTTGTCCAGTAGTTATACGAAGTATTCAACAACTTCTTTTTTCCCTTTGATGTGAATAATAAGAACTTCTTCTGAACTCTTCAAAACACCGCTCATAACCTTTTATGCTGCTCATGTTATTTTTTCTTGTTTTATTTGTGTGAAGGACACCGACTTTTATGCAATGCTTAAATCTCTTTTTCGTTTCTGTCATTACGTTAAGGACGCACGTCACATTCAGATTAAAATATCGGTACCCAAAATTAGTTCTATTCTTTTTTTAAAACAGTTCAAACATCGCTGATAAATTCTTTTTCGTTTAAGATTTTAGTTAGCTTCCAGCAAAAACAGCGTCCATGTTGTATAATGTTGCGTGGGTAATTCTAGATGCAGAATGTGCCACACCATTTATTCTAATGTGCCTCAAGCTTCATTTGTTTGATAAACTCTTAACTGACAATCGGTCAGTAACGTATTACATATTTTCTTACCAGTTTTTACCTGCAGTCGGAATATTTGGTAGTCCTGCATGTGGACCATCTCCAAACTAGGTATGGTCTTCAATGAATTCGGACACCTATTTATTTACTACGAAAATGATGCGGTTTACTGGTTACAAACCTTCACCAACGTTCGATAAACAACAGTCATAAACAGTTCGAACAAATCATTTTATCACGCTACGACATAACGCTTTATCCTTTAAGCGAAACCCACAGGAAATGAGTAATTTAAAATACGATTCAAGCATAGCTATTCCGTAGATCAGTTTGACGCTTGACTTACACAACGAAAGCAAATGTGCATTGATGTCACCTTCATTCGGATAGCTTTGGCTACGTATTTGTAAGTATTTATTCATAGCTTTAAGCGTGAAGAAGCATGATGTTTGAAGGTGAAGGACGTCCAGATAATTAAAAAGTACGACGTTCAGTAACGAATCGTCATTCTGCTAAATGACACCCAAATGAAGATTAGAAATAAACTAGAAGTTACTTTGTGTCGCATTGTTTCTCATATACCGAGCAGCACGTGGAAAATCCCCAGCCATTATCACATGTACATCTACGTTGCAGACGATATCTGTATTGTAGTGGAAGGGGGAATTGCATATGATAAGCATGATACAGCGCAGTACGTAGCATCGGCCTATCTCGTAAAAGTTACTGACAACCATGTACGTTGGTTCATGCCGATTTGCTTTCAAAGGTATCGCTAAGTACGTATACTAGAGTGGAAAAGTCGTTGTTACTTCGAGCACACTAACATTAACCAGAAAAAGTCAAATGCCACAAACAAGTTGTTGCGATGCCCTTCTGAAGAAACTGCTATTTTAACGGAAAATAATATCACCCCCAAATTAAATCTGAGCTATCACAACCACCTTATTCTCTACACACACACACACACACACACACACCTACACCGATGAGCCAGAAAATTATAGAGCTATGTTAATTCAACTTTGTGCCGCTGAATAACTGCAGTTGTTCAAAGCACGACACAAAAATTGACACGACATGGCATCCCACGTGTATTCCGTAATGTTGCTGTTGGACGGTTGTGGACCAGAGTTCATTCTGGAATTCAGTGTTACATACGCCTGTCCAGATTGGCACGAGCCTGGTGTTAAGGAATGTACAACACGTCGTCTTAAATTCTCAGATTTATTGTGGACGACGTTAGTCATGACTGGCTGTTGCAGAAGCAGCAAAAAAGCATGCCAAATTAAAAAAAAACTCAAAATTCCCAAGACTGGCAAAGTTTTGCAGAAGTTCGAAATATAGCGCGTACTTCAATGCGAGATGCTTCTAAAACCTTCCACAACGAAATTCTGTCTCGAAATCTGGCAGAAAACGCAAAAAGATACTGGTCACACATAAATCACACCAGTGGCAAGACGCAATCAATACCTTTACTGCGCGATAACAACGGTGAAGTCACTGATGACAGCGTCACTAAAGGAGAGTTATTAAACACGGGTTTACGAAACTCCTTCACCAAGGAAGACGAAGTAAATACTGCTGAATTCCAATCAATAACAACTGCCAAGATCAGAAATATAGAAGTAGATGTCCTCGGGGTAACAAAGCAGCTTAAATCACTTAATTAAGCCAAGGCCTCCGGTCCAGATTGTATACCAGTCAGGTTCCTCTCAGAGTATGCTGATGCAATAGCTCCATATTTAGCCATTATATACAACCGCTCGCTCACAGAAAGATCCGTACCTAAAGACTGGGAAATTGCCATAGTCACACCAATACCCAAAAAGAGAAGTAGGAGTAATCCGTTGAATTACATGCCCGTATCACTAACGTCGATTTGCAGTAGGGTTTCGGAACATACGCTGTATTCGGGCATTATGAAGTACCTGGAAGAAAACGATTTATTGACACATAGTCAGCACGGATTCAGAAGATATCGTTCTTGCGAAACACAACTAGCTCTTTATAGTCATCAAGTAATGAGCGCTATCGACAGGGGATGTCAAATTGATTCCATATTTTTAGATTTCCAGAAGGCTTTCGACACCGTTCCTCACAAGCGTCTTCTAACCAAACAGCGTGCCTATGAAATATCGCGTCAGTTGTGCGGCTGGATTCGTAATTTCCTGTCAGAAAGGTCACAGTTCGTAGTAACAGACGGAAAGTCATCGATTAAAACAGAAGTAATATCCGGCGTTTCTCAAAGAAGTGTTACAGGCCATCTACTCTTCCTGGTCTATATTAACGGCATAGGACACAATCTGAGTAGCCGTCTTACATTGTTTGCAGATGATGATGTGATTAACGTCTTGTAAAGTCATCAGATGACCATAACGAATTGCAAAATGATTTAGATAAGATATCTGAATGGTGCGAAAAGTGGCAATTGACCCTGAATAAAGAAAAGTGTAAAGTTATTCGCATGAGCACTAAAAGAAATCAGATAAATTTCGATTACGCGATAAGTCACACAAATCTGAAGGCTGTAAATTCAACTAAATACTTAGATATTACAATTACAAATAACCTAAATTGGAACGATCACATAGATAATATTGTGGGCAGAGCAAACCAAAGACTGCGATTCATTGGCAGAACACTTAGAAGGTGCAACAGGTCTACCAAAGAGACTGCTTACACTACACTTTTCCGCCCTGTTCTGGAGTACTGCTGTGTGGTGTGGGATCCGCATCAGGTGGGACTGATAGATGACATCGAAAAAGTACAAAGAAGGGCAGCTCGTTTTGTATTATCGCGAAATAGGGGAGATAGTGTCACAGACATGATACGTGAATTGGAGTGAAATCATTAAAACAAAGGCGTTTTTCGTTGCGACGGGATCTTCTCATGAAATTTCATTCGCCAGTTTTCTCCTCAGATTGTGAAAAAACTCTGTTGGCACCCACCTACATAGGGAGAAATGATCATCACGATGAAATAAGAGAAATCAGGGCTCGTACAGAAAAATTTAAGTGCTCGTTTTTCCCGCGCGCCGTTCGAGAGTGGAACGGTAGAGAGACAGCTTGAAGGTGGTTCATTGAACCATCTGCCAGGCACTTGTGAATAGCATAGTAATCACGTAGACGTAGATGTAAAGTAGACAGGCGAATGCGACTTGGTTCATAGGACGGGGCCGCCCTTCTAGAACGCTCCGAGCTGGACAAACATAGTTTTAAAGTGAAGTAGTTTGAGATGAGAGAGGAGCAAAACATGTGAGCATGTGAGGCTACATTAGCAACAAGGTGTACGTTTTGGAAGCCGCCATCTTGAATGCACCTCGTAGTTTTCAGTGGTTAAGGGGGGCGGGGGTCGTGTGACACACCAGAGAAAGAAGAATTACGAGAGAAAAAACTTGGTGCCTTTCATTTTAGCATAGCATTCGCCATTATAGACTTAAGACGGTTTCTTCCTTACATATCAACATCAAGCGTGACCCACGAAGCGGTGGTGAAACTCGCCGGGAATTTCCATGAAACTGGCTCTGTTGGAGACAAAACTGAACGATCGAAAACGGCTACTGATGAAGCAGCGGTAGAGTCCAAAGAGCGTACTCGCCGCCTCTCGCGGGAAACGAGCCAGCCGCCCCCCAGGGAGCGGACTGTTGATGCTAGTGCTAGCTTACCTGTACGTGAGTTGGTTAACGCCCATGAGGAATGGATGAAAGGGATAACAATGACACTACAGCGTGCTGAAAACTCATGAAACGTAAGCTGTAGCCTTTATGCGTTATCACCAACGTTTTGGAATGACTCTTGGTAGTACACTATGTTTGAGCAGATATCTCAACAAAAACTTATTGGAAAATAAACACATGGAAAAACCTTATAAAGAAACTTTGCAGTACTAACTGGGGAGCTTCAGCAGACACGCTCCGAACTTACGTGCTCGGTTAAGTGTATTGTACCGCCGAATATTATGCTCCGGTGTGGTTCAAGACTCCACACGTAAATAAGACGGACACTTGGCTCAATAGAACAATAAAACCATGAGAATCATCACCGACTGCATAAGAACTACTCCACTGCACTGTTCCACTAAGAAGACAACAATAAATATCTCCAACTTCCCATCCATGAAGATATTCCCTGGTTGACAAGAAACCGACTTAGTTTCAGAAATCCACCCGTGCGACTGCTCCAACAACTTGCTGATAGAAATTTGGTGTACAGGTGGGAGCAAGTCGAGGAAAATTTTAGGGAAATGGTTTAAAATAAATTATTTCAAAAGACCCAGTCAAATCTTTAAAAGTTTTCTCCTAGAGCAACTCCCTCTGTACCAACGTCACACAAGTTGCCTGCCTTTCAGAATCGAGGCAGCTCTTCCCAGTTGTAGCTACTGACAAGAGACGCCTTGAGCCCTCTGCTGAAACTGCTAGCGAATTCTCGCCATTGGTTTTAGTCAACAGCGTGCGTGGGATACAGATCACGTGTGTTGACTCTGGATGGTTGTGCAGTGCAAAACACAATTGCTTCGCTATCTAGTGATCCAAACTTCGACTAGAACAGACGTCTTACTTTGGCTCTGCACGCCATGACTGACCCGCCATCAACAAGAACCGCCTACTCTCTCGTTACCCACATTATTTAGTTGTTCGTCCTCCTAGTCTGGCCTACACCCACTAACTTCCGACCCTAGGTGCGCCCCTTGTGTTCCATACATGGAAATATATTCCCTTTGTTTGACTTAATTTCCTGTTCTGTCATTTAACGGCAGCCCTCGATGCCCTCACGATAATTCATGAGCGCTCGAACTCCTGTACATTGTCGTCATAAGCCGTAGGCAACAACGTTCTTCATTATTCCGGCCCATGTACATTGGGGTCAAAAAGCGACAAACCATGGATTCTGACGATCCTGATATTGTACATAATTTACTATTGATACTAGGCGACTTGAGGCCCCAAGCACATACACAGTAGTAATGACACGATTAACACTTGTGTTGCCGAAATCAGTAGGACGCTGTGTGACATATTGGATTGCCGAACGAAAGAAATGAACTTTCTCTGCCTTCTCTTTCTCATCTTTCTCGTCTCTCTACATTCTCTTTCCCGACCTTTTATTCTTTTTCTATCCATGCCTTCTGTCTTTCGTAAGTGGTAATTGCTTGACTGGTTAACTCAATGCACGAAGCTAAGATTTGTTAAGTAATGTACCGCAATAATAATTGTAATGTATGATGGAGGAGAATTAATCTGTTCTACCCCTGTAAGTTGTGAAGTGGGGATATGACGACTTTCAGTTGCTATCCCTCAGAGGACAGTTTTGTTGGTATGAACTGATGTATGTTGTTGTTTTATTGAGGTTCTATGGTTAATGTAGTTGAAGGTAATTATGTGTAGGCAAGAGCTCCTGCGTCAATTGTTTTAAGTGATGTTATTTCAGTTGTACAGATAATGTTTTGTTGTGGAAGCTGAGGAGGATCCGATTAATGCTAATTATATTTCTAATTGTTTGAGAGGAGATGATTCGCTCATGTTAAATAGTCTGTTTTATGCTGTCGCCCCAAGACGTCAGAGTAGAACAGTTAACCATGATTCATCCTGCCATGCAGTGAGTTTCCAGTCGAGACAACTGTATTTTTGGAGTCGTTTTAAGTCGCAGCTTCTGTCACCAGTGTATGCTTACCGTAAGCCTGGACCGCATAGTACAAACACGTTGACAGGCAGAGGTGTCACCTTGCGGTAAGCAAGCCACGTAAACATGCTACCGTTTCTCTCCCTCTTCTTCGTCTGGTCCGTCATAAATTAAGTCTAATTTTCATTTGATTCATAACTCAATTATTGCTTAGGTTTTGAGTGAGCATAAACTATAATGAATCTTGTAGGAAACTGTTTCATTACATTTAGTAAGATCTTTTGTTCACTACCTTTGTTTTCAGTTTTAGTTTTTAACTAAGAATTTATTTGTGACAATGCACTTGCTCAGTTGAGTATTGATTAGTATATACTAAGTTCTAAGTGGTTATGGGTAAACGCTAAGGGTTTTGTGAGAAGGATGGTCCAAGTACGTATCTATTGTATTACGTGGAATGCTATTTCTGAAGGTTTTGAGGTGTTTAAAGGTACCCTCTCCCAGCTACTGCACTTCGTCATCGGATGATAGTACGTAATTTCTGTTATTAAACTTTTTGCACAAGTCTGATGTAAGGGTCACTTGTAAATCTCTTTTGTTGACAAGGATTTTTTTCTGTCTTTCGAATGAATGCATTAAGCATACCTTGCTAAAGACTTCTTATAACGCTACTTTTTAAAAGTCCGCTTTGGTAAGTGTTTCGTTTGTGCCAAATACAGAATCAGCAGTCTCTCTTTGCTATGTCTATTCTGTTTGTCTTTTATTGTCCAATACTATGCCTATTCTGTTTGTTCAACAGCTGTGTGATTGTTCGAATTTTCATCTAATTTTTCTAACTAGTGTTTCGCTGCTCAGCAGGCAAGCTAAATTCACTGTCGGTTCAGAGTATTTATTTCCCTATTTTCTTTCAAGGCGCCGCTCGTAAGTGTTAAAAATAATTGCGCGTTTTTAATTCTGATTGATGCCCGTTGAACTACCGTTTCCCTCCAGTGTCTCTTCTTAAAACTTTCCTGCTCTGTCTCCAGTGAAATTACTAACATTCACTTTTTTTCTTACGTACATGTTTACGTAGTATATTTGTGGTGTCACCGCTAGACACCACACTTGCTAGGTGGTAACTTAAATCGGCCGCGGTCCTGTAGTACAGGTCGGACCCGCGTGTCGCCACTGTGTAATCGCAATCCTAGCGCCACCACAGGGCAGGTCACAAGACACGGACTTGACCTCGCCCCAGTTGTACGGACGACATAGCTTGCGACAAGACATATCACGTCTTCCTCTCATTTGCCGAGAGACAGATTAAATAGCCTTCAGCTAGTCCATCGCTACTACCTAGCAAGGCGCCATGTGTATCAGTGCTAATTGCTTACTACTACTCACGAGATGTATTTCAACAAGAAGAACATCATTAAAAGTTAAGTAATCTACCCAATACGTTCTTTTCTTTATAGTTTTTCATCCAGTCTCCTGTTTCAGAATTTACGCCCGTCTGCGTTAGTTTCGCGTGCACCTAGCCACTCATTGTGTCGAGACCTTAGGGAATCGACACAACAATATTAAGTACTGCAGTACTTTGCCACGCTGTGACCCTTGAGTATCGGAATTTTCGCGTCTTGAGATGATTCTGTTGTAGTACGCACGCAAAACAACAACTTCCTGAAACTACTGGCCAGCGTTTTCTGATTTTTTTTTTTTGCTGAAAATCGACACAGAGATGGATCCTGTCGTCCTATTTCTGTTTCAAAATTGGACCAAATACAGTATTGACGGTCAGAACTAAGCCTTCCTAAACATTATTTTCTGTGCTGCCTTGCATCTGGTTTTGTCATACAAAAGTTTCATGTACAAATTTGGTGCCCGCTCTGTTCTTGATGTTTAGCTTGCTGTCGGACAGCTTTATCTCACTCTCTTTCTGCGCGTACTTAGTGTTATATATCACCGGTGCACGCCACCTGTTGTGCTTCAGGAAACGTTTTCTTCAAGATCGCATTAGCAAGCATACGTGTGCTGTGCCGAGTGCTGAAAATCTTCTCTCCCCCTCACCCCTTTCGTTCTCCCACCTCTTGTGCACCTACCTCTCCGCTCTTTCCCCTCCCACAAGACGTGCGATATGTCTGCAGA
Organism: Schistocerca nitens; assembly: GCF_023898315.1. NCBI lineage: Eukaryota > Metazoa > Arthropoda > Insecta > Orthoptera > Acrididae > Schistocerca > Schistocerca nitens. Next base: position 630,495,677 of record NC_064619.1, read on the forward strand.
TAATTCCCCCCTCCCCCCCCCCCCCCCTGCCAGCCATCGCCCTATTAGAGAGGAGCACCATTAAAGATTGTAGACGTGACATATGCTCCGCCTTGAAAGCCACGTACTCATCTACCATCAGCTGGAAGTTTGTCTACAAACACGCGCTCCTGTCGCACTGAGCACAGTCTACCTGCGAGTCTTTTCGTATTTTATGAACTGGTTATAAACTCACTGCATTCTTTCCCCTTTTTTATGTGAAATTTTATGTATAGAACGTTTATATTGGCCGTTTCCGATCATGTATCGAAGCTAACGCAGTGAAAGCTCATCACATGTTCTGGCTAGTTTATGCTCAATTTTTCTACTTGGAACTAAAAAAAATGTCTCTGAGCACTATGGGACTCAACTGCTGAGGTCATTAGTCCCCTAGAACTTAGAACTAGTTAAACCTAACTAACCTAAGGACATCACAAACATCCACGCCCGAGGCAGGATTCGAACCTGCGACCGTAGCGGTCTTGCGGTTCCAGACTGCAGCGCCTTTAACCGCACGGCCACTTCGGCCGGCTCTACTTGGAACTACTGAGTAATTTTGAACTAATTTTAATATTTCACTGTCTCTCTCTCTCTTACCGTGTACTCCTAAGAATGGCATAGTGTGCTATATTTTGAAGGACTGTTACTCTACGATGTGATATAAGGTATTTTAAATTGAGTAGGTAGACTGTTAATACCAGAAATTCATGAGTTCTGACCTGTAGCCTTTGCTATCCCCTGATCTCACCCATATTTACAGTATTTTGTCAGCGCAAGAAAATGTTTTCTACTCTGTATTTTAACATGGGCTAATACAGATAAAAGTTTTCATGTTAATTATGGTACATAATCTCTTCAACTTACCAATTACATTCTACATTTTACTGAATTATCTTAATATTGTGTAGCCTGTGGAACTTTGTGCAACTGTCACCCGCACAAATAGTCAGATGATGTAGAAAGATTTTACTTAGGTTATATGACTCTTTTTCAAATGCACTTAATTCAGTTCTAATCCACGTCAGGTGTTAATGTTCTGCAGGAAGCTGATTTACAATGTTTTTTACCCAAATACTTTGATTATCATAGAATTAACTATTCTGTTATGTTGTTTATGCATTTTACGTTTTTGTATTAGATCCACTATGTAGCAACTAGATTAATATTTGCCAGACACTACAAACAAGTTTACGTTTCTAGGGGCGCCTGTGAACCATTAAAAGGTCAGTGCTGTTTAGTTCGGCCAGCATCTACTTTCTGTGACACTGAGTCTAGTACCAGAACAGTTAATTAATAATGGATTTTTCCCTTAAAATTAGCAAAAGCCATAATAGTTCATGACGGCGATCTTGAATCGATTTCAGTATTTCATCTTCCAGTTTTGGTCATTTTGCATTAATTCCTCTACTTGCACATTTAGTTTTCATCATATTTCTCAGTTCTTCTTTACTAGCCCGTCAATCGCGAACGGTTTTTTTTCTGTTGGCGGAGGGGTGAAATACCGCTCAGCTACACTCTTCCCATGTTCTTCTGCATATACTCAATTTACAGCCAGCGTCATATGAATTCCTTTTATTTTTTTCTATTACGAATCTAGCTATTAACAAAAATATTGCACTGTTACCGATAACACAAATCACTTTCAATTCAAGTTCACTGGCACCGTAGACTGAAATGCCGGGTCACAGGCTAGACAGTGGACAGTGTTCTGGGATTGTGATGGCGGGGTGGGAGAGAGACAGTGTTAGCAAGCTTGTGAATCCCTGCAATGTCCGTCGCATCGGTGCACGTTTGTCAGGTAGCTATAGGTTTCCCACGGCACTGAATATATGGCCATTTTAAGACTAGTGGGAATTTCACGTCGAACACTGGCTGTTTTTATTTTAATCTCGAGTGTAAGAGACACCAAATTTTGGAGGCAATTTTTCGAAGAAGAAAGTGCATTATGTAGTCCGTAAGATACGGTAAATGAACCGGCGGGCTGCTGACAACGAAATGTAGACTGAAGGGGTAACCATGCTATCATCTGCGGCGGGACATAAAGCGCAAACAGCGGCGACGAGCGAAAATGTGTACCGGACCGGATTCGAGCACGGGTTCTTGTACTTACTTAGGCAGGTGCGGTAACCACTGTGCTTAGTAAGCAGGAGATCCCGGGATCGAGTCCCGGTCCTTTACTCATTTTCGCTCGTCGCTAGTGTTTCCGCTTACTGTCCCGCTACAGCTGTAGCAGTGATCTCCCTTCAATTTGCATACACTGTTTCACAGTTGCGGGGTCAGCGTGGTGTCTGCTCTTTCGCAGGAACAGACACCACGGACTCAAATAAGTGTAGATTGACCTGTAAGGATGGTGGTGGTGGTGGTGGTGGTGGTGGTGGTGGTGGTGGTGTGGTGTGTATTGGGCGTCCAAAGCTATCTTCAGCGCTCTTACTCAACTAATTGGATACGATTGTGATTTTCTTCTGTGGAAAGTATGCACCAGAAGGTGAAATATAAAATACAAATCTCAGCCACCCTGAGGCACTTCCACTCACACTCACACGTGCACATGGCTCAAGGCAGTTCGTGATTAAAATATTCAGACTATAACTACAGAACACGTAAATCACTGCAACAGGGAACTGTATCTGGTTGAACAATGGGAAAATAATAAATGAAGCAGTGACCCTGGAAACACATTAAAATTTTGTAGGTAAGATACTACTGAGCAGATCGGACATCACACAGAGGTAGCGCCAGATACCTGGGTCGGTGGCGACGACTTCTGCACTGTCCGGGGTGTGAACTGCTGCTGCAGCTGCCCGCGGGTAACTGTGGCGGCGTCTGCCCGCCAACCGCACTTTTAAGTCTGCGAAGAGGCGGCGCGCTGTGACGTTTCACACGCCGTCGGCGATAGAGGCGGCGGATCACATCAAGGTCAGCGTCCACGGGCGATACCCCCCCCCCCCCCGCCACTCACAAGAGGGACTGCGGGAACTGGCGATACCCCCCCCCCCCCCCCGCGCCACTCACAAGAGGGACTGCGGGAACTTTAATAGTCCACGCTCTCGTGAAATATCGGAACGAAATTCACTTGCCTTCACCTACACGCACAAGTACGAGGGCTATTCGGAAAGTAAGGTCCGATCGATCGTGAAATGGAAACCACAATGAAAATCCGATTACATTTTCCATAGATGTGCTGGGCAGTATCTGTTGTACGACCTTAGATCGTATCACGTCGCACTTTTTAGTTCTGAGCGCACAGTGAGCAGGTAAAAATGCCTAGGATGCAATGACTCCGGCCAAATATGAGTGCCTGTTACAGATTTCAAAATGGTTCAAATGGCTCTGAGCACTATGGGACTCAACTGCTGAGGTCATTAGTCCCCTAGAACTTAGAACTAGTTAAACCTAACTAACCTAAGGACATCACAAACATCCATGCCCGAGGCAGGATTCGAACCTGCGACCGTAGCGGTCTTGCGGTTCCAGACTGCAGCGCCTTTAACCGCACGGCCACTTCGGCCGGCTTACAGATTTCGCCTCATTTCATACGGCCCACGCAGCTTGACTGTCACGCATTTCCTTCTTCATGACAATTTTCGGCCGCACACTGCAGGGGTAATGAGGGTGCTCTTGCAGCGTTTTCGGTGGTTAGTGTTTGATCATCCGCCATACAGCTAGGACTTGGCTCCCTCGATTTTCTCCTCTGCTCACATGAACTGCAGGCTAAGAAGACAACATCTCGGCACAGACAACAAGCTGCAGATCAGCGTAGTGAAGTGGCATAAAGCACAGGCGGTTGCCTTCTATGATGATCTCCTTCTTCTTCTTGCTCTTTTGCTGGTGCCTTTGTCCCGCAGTTTCGCAGGGTCGGCATGGTTACGATCGGATTTCACATGGTTAATTGAAGGGTCAGCCAAATGCCCTTCCTGGCACCAACCCGTACCCCCCGGGACAGAAACAGTGTACCCCAGCTGTCTGCGTCTATTGTAATCATGAAATAGTGAGAATGTGTTGCAAATGTCTACGAGTCGTGTAACCGAGGCGGGATGTGGGGATCAGCCTGGTATTCACCTAGTGTGAAAAACCGCCTAAAACCACATTCTGGCTGGCCGGCATACCGGCTCTCCTCGTTAATCCGCCTGGCGGATTTGCACTGGGGCCAGTGTGCCTATCCGAGACCAGATAGCAACGCAATAGCGCTCTCGGCTAACCTGGCAGGTTTGCCTTCTTCTTCTTCTTCGCGGATGGATCACTTAGGACCACGCGTAACCATTTGTTGGCCTTCCTTTTCACCCTGTATTCCTTCATAAGCAACGACTGGGCTAGCTTTCGTTGCGTAGACCACGTATGTTGGTTAGTTTTTCTCTCTTCTTCTTCAAAACCCCTTTTGCCTTCTATGATTATGATACTGGAATATTGCTACAGCGCAGCGATAGATGTCTAACTTAGAGTGGTGCTATGTAGAGAAGTAGCTCGAAGGTGTAGCTAACTGTTGCTAATAAAACATTTTTGAATGTCACTGTGGTTTCCATTTCGCCACCGATCGGACCTTTGCTTTCCGAATAGCCCTCGTACTTGGCCTTGGTACAAAGTAGCGTTCCACCCTGCCTTCTCACGCGCAACGCTAAATACCTGCGACGTTGCCGTAGTAAACTGTATACACAAAAATCTTCCCTCTTGAATCAGTCTGTCTGTTACCGAAAACAACTGGGTCCTGAGAACCATAAGGGCTCAAAGCACTGAAACAAAGTTATGAGAAAAATTAAAGTCTGTGAAAATCAAATTTATAGACATAACACCAATCTCGTGAGACTTTTGTCTTGGCTATAAATTTAATTTGGACTGAATTGTCTCAATTTCCCATAGTTCCTATGAAACAATACCCACTTTATTTTATGAAACCTTGATTAATATTTAAGATTGTATTTATTATTAATGTTAATTGACAAAATTTCCATATCTAAGCTAGTGAACATAGTGTCTTTTGACAGATGTAAGGTTTGTAATTAATGTGAAACTTGATTCAGAACATGAACAATAAATGCTAAGTGCACCAGACATACAATTATGGACCAATTCGGACACTTCATGGCCGTCGTTATCATTACTTTCATGAAGGGCATTCTGTGGCCTGAGCCTCAGATAAAACTGCCGATAAACATCCAATTATGAAACACTACTACTACGTACATAATGCAGACGTTAAATTAAGTTCTGTGCCCCAGATAACAAGTGAGAGGTGAAGTGAAACAAAATTATGCTTCGTGCTTTGAGCCTATATGGAAACGAATACCCGAGAAATCGGTGAGACAGCTCTTTCTGAATGTTCTCACATACAGAATGGGGCTAGAATACGAATTAAGTTGGTTTGCCATAAGACCACCAGATGTCAGGTGCATGCATGCGCGCTACAATTTCAAAATCGATGACAGAGCGCCTTAGGTCCTTATGGCTCTCAGCACCTCAATTGTACTGATGCGCGGAGAGGACGTTTGGCTGATGTCTCTTCGACAATAGTCGCATTTGACGTTTTAAGCTCCGTAGAAACCAGAATGTCAATTTGTCGTCCACTTTTTGCAATCACTGATGGCTTCTTGGAATCGCCTCCGAATCGCTTCGTTGTGGCAGAAATCATGTAGTATCGTAAACATACAAATATTGCCTAGGAAAAGTAAACTGTTCCATTAACGAATGACCCATGTGGAGTCAGGAACTGTTTAGCCAAATACCAGACGAGCTTGCGCTGGGGGAGTTTTACCAAATATTATGAATTAATTATGTACTGAGCCATTAATGACAAAGAAAGGAGTCTTTCTTATAAATTATGAACCTACAGTGTTTGAAAATCTGGACGAAAGGGTATAAATTACGATATATTTGTGATGTGATCTCTATAATTTGTCTGTCTTCCTTCTTCTCTCACTTCTGTTCTTCATTAACTTCCCTTCTCCTACCCTTGGTGTATAAGGATGTATGTATCATTGTAAACACATATAAGTGCGAATAATTATTTATTTCGTTCAAGGAATGACCCTTGTTTTGTTATTTCTTAACATTAATATCTTTAATATGTTACTGACAGGTTCCAAAGTGGAAATTCGGGTAAGTCCTGTTAGATGAGCGTGGATAACCGGCTAGAGCGATATTTGTTTAGCAACCATTGCGGCCATCTCATCGAGATAACTACAAATCATAGTTATTGATTATAACCAACACATCATTTGATTAAAGGATCCCGGTTACCCAGAGCGAATCAGAGAACATTAAGTATTCAACACTTTGATGACGAGAGGGAAAGTACGAAGCAAAGCCAGCTATTCAGTGAGAATAATATTTTGTGTCTTGCAAAATTTAATCCGTAGGCCTTTCGTCAATTTAACTCGACCGGTTCTAATTAGGATAAGTTAAAAGTTGTGGCTTCTGCCTTAGGACCAAGCGAAATCTCCCGAAAATCTTGATCGGAACGAAGAGGTAGGATCTATTTTTAATCTATCTCCAAGACAATATGTTCCAGAGTAAAAAGAAAAGCCTAATTTATGTGAAAATGTATTTGTTTAGGAATACAAACAGTAGACCACTCACATGATCATTGTACCCATTTCGCACCGTGATCGCGCAGAAACCATTCTCGATAGACAATGTTATGCACCTGGCGCTCCAGATGTGCACTTGTCTTACTCCGCACAATCCTATTCCCTCAATAAGCAGTACACGACGTGGCTTTCAGGTCCTGAACGACTATGTGGTCATTGTGTTTCTCCTGTTGGGCGCTAGTCACTGGAGCTGATGCCATCTTGCAGGGGGTTGAGTACTAATACCTCTTGAGTCCATCGATTCCATATTTGTATGATGGTCGTTAGATCCAGAGAAGCAAGAGGATCAGTTATGTGGAACATGAAGAACCAAAAAAACGTACACCTGCCTAATATCGCGTAGGGCCTCAGAGAGCACGCAGAAGTGCCGAAAACACTCCGTGGCATGGACCCGGCTAATGTCTGAAGTAGTGCTGGAGGTAACTGATACAATGAATAAATCAGTAAGAGTACGAGGAGGTGGAGATCGTCTCTGAACAGCACGCTCCAAGGCATCCAAGACATGGTCAATAATGTTCATGTCTGGGAGTGTGGTGGCCAGCGTAAGTGTTTAAACTCAGAAGAGTGCTCCTGGAGCCACTCTGTAGGAATTCTGGACGTGTGGGATGTCGCATTGTTGTGCTGCAATTGCCCAAGTCCATCGTAGTGCACAGTGGACATGAATGGATGCGGGTGATCAGACAGGACGCTTACTTGCGTGTCACGTATCAGAGTGGTGTTTAGACGTATCAGGGGTCCCACATCACTCCAACTGCACACGCCCCACAGCACTACAGAGCCTCCACCAGCTTGAACAGTCCCCTGCTGACATGCAGGGTCCATGGATTCATGACGTTGTCTCCATACCTGTACACGTCCATCTGCTCGATACAATTTGAAACGAGACTCGTCCGACCAGGCAACATGTTTTCAGTCATCAACAGTCTAATGTCGTTGTTGACGGGCCCATGCGAGGAGTAAAGGTTTGTGTCGTGCAGTTATCAAGGGTACACGTGTGGGTCTTCTGCTCCGAAAGCCCATATCGATGATGTTTCGTTGAATGGTTCGCGCTCTGACACTTGATTATGGTCCAGCACTGAAATCTGCAGCAATTTGCGGAAGGTTTGCACTTCTGTCATGTTGAACGATTCTCTTTAGTCGCCGCTGGTCCCGTTCTTGTAGGATCTTTTTCGGCCGCAGCGATGTCGGAGATTTGATGGTTTACCAGATTCCTGATATTCACGGAACACTCACGAAATGGTCGTACGAAAACATCGCCACTTCATTGCTACCTGGAGATGCTGTGTTAAATCGTTCGTGCGCAGGCTATAACACCACGTTCAAGCTCACTTAAATCTTGATAACTTGCCATTCTAGCTGCAGCAGCAACCGTTCTAACAAGTGCGCGAGACCCTTGTTGTCTTATATAGGGGTTACCGACCACAGCGCCGTATTCTGCCTGTTTACGTATCTCTGTATTTGAATATCCATGCCTATACCCGACTCTTCGGCCCTTCAGTGTATATGCATGTTTGGTGTCTGTCTTGTCGATATGTCTGACAGAGCGCACCGCACTCCTACAGATATACAGTACAGAGAGTTTATACATCAGTTATACAAAAGCTTGGTGTATATACATTTAAAGCAATATACACAATCCAATTACATTACTATGACTACCTGTCAAAAGTCTGAGTAGCCAGTGTCTGGAGCGCGGACAATAGGAAAATATTCAGTGGCTTTTAGGAAGGTACCAGCAGAGATGTGGAGCCACATCGAATCTCGTGGCGTGTCTAGCAGTGCTAGGTCTCTCGGTTGAGGATCCATGGCGCGAACAGACCGATCGGAGTGGTCTCGATTGGGTTTAAATCCTCGGATTCTGACGGCCAGGGGAGTGCAGTGAACCCATCCCGGTGCTGTTAGAACCATTCACATACACTGGAAGCTGTATAGACATTGCCTTCCCCTGCTGGTAGGAGCCATCGTGCAGAGGAAAAAAAATGCATGTGGGTGTGGACATGGTCCTCAACGATAGAAACATACTTGCATTGATCCACTGTGCAGTCCACAATGAAGAAATCCCCTCGTCAGTGCAGAGTGTTTGCTTTGAGATGTTTCACGCTGTTCTGTCCGATAGAGCATAAAACGTGATTCACCTGGAAAGGTCAGCTATCGCCACTCAGTGGACGTCCAATTTCGGTATTAACGTGTATATTCCAGACTTCGTCGCCAATGGACAGCAGTCAGCGTGGGTGCATGAACCAGGCGCCTGCTACGGAGGGCATATGCAACAACGTTTGCTCAACGTTCGTTAAGGACACAATGTTAGTAGCCCTTTGATTCATCTGGGTGCTCAGTTGTTGAACAGTTGCACATCTATTCGCCCGTACAGGTCTCCACAGCTGTCGTTCCCCCCTGCCATCAATGGCCCGTGGTGCAGCACAGTTCTCTCAGGTTTGTTATGGACGGCACATTTTGCCATGCACGGTGTACTTTAATCATGGCGCCATGCGAACAGTTTACTAACTTGGCCGTTTCGGAAGTGCTTCCACCCTTAGCCTGAAAGGCCATTCCGCTTTACGACAATGACTGCACTTTTTCCGTGTTCCCTCGACCCCCTTTAGGTACTATCCACTGCTAGTATGTTTGTGGTTATAGCATGTTGACCTCGAATACAGGTGGCGGTCACATTAATGCTACTGTAGGGTGTATGTGACTGTAGCCCATTGTTCGCAATGTCCGGTCTTTATGTTTTGTAACATTTCATTTCCTGGTTGGACCTGTGTACTCTTAACTGCAGCTGTTATTTACGACGGGGTTGGGCTGTGAGGGGAAAGAGCCGTTCTTCATCCTGGCGCTGATGGGCCAATCTTTCCCTAATCCTCATGAATAGGTTGTGGGCAGAACATACATGGATGGCTTACCGGGAGAGCAATTTCGCCATGACGGCCAGTGTTTCCAACATCCGTTGCAGAAAAGGTTCTTAAACTACTGCCATGAGCAGGAAATGGCCCATTAGAAGGCCTCCTTTTCTTCTCCGTTTCTGATTGCCTGAAAACCCAGTACGTTAAATAATTTAGTGGGGAAGTTTGGAGTTGTCGGTCGGCAGCTCTTGTTGTGTACCCTCTGGGGCGGAATTAGTGTTTTCTTTGTGTAGTTCTCAGCTCGGGAACAGGTGATGCTTCGTGATCGACTGAGTTACTTCTTACGCGATGGAAAACTGAGAAAACGCGATGTGCTTTCTCAGACGTGGGCATAGAATTCTACTTAGATACTTCCCTTTTTTATTTGGCGAATGTTCTTGATGGGTGAGTGTGGACTTGTTCAGTAAAGAGAGAGCTGAGGATGAAGTCATTAGCTATCTGGAGATGGTATTGGGTAAGACTGTCAGCCTTGGCTAGGCTCAATTCATACCAATAATTTTCCTCTATTTCCATGCCAATTTGAAAGAATTGTTTTACGCGGTTCTTTCCCTCTTGACTTTGTTTTTGTGATTATCAGCAGAAGTTACTGATAGATGGAGGCGTTCACTGAACTGTTAGCGGTAAACATAATCCAGTCCCGTAGTATGCTCTTCGAATCTCACCTGAAGGACAAGTACGTCAAGTGGGAGTCATTCTGTCGTTTCAATTGTTTTTATTATTATTATTCTCTTTTCTGCCATACAATTATTAGATTCGTTTTGCTTTCCCCTGTTTATTTGATGCAATATTTTTAATTGAAATTGGGACACAGATGACTGCAGAACCCATAAATTTCTTCCAGACAGACCATGAAGGCCCAATGGTACCGACCGGCCACCGCGTCATCCTCACCCCATAGGCGTCACTGGATGCTGATATGGAGGGGCATATGGTCAGCACACCGCCTTCCCAGTCGTATGTCAGTTTCCGAGACTGGAGACGGTACTTCCCAACCAAGTAGCTCCTCAGTTTGCCTCACAAGGGCTGAGTGCACCCCGCCTACCAACAGCGCTCGGCAGACTGGATGGTCACCCATCCAAGTGCTAGCCAGCCCGACAGCGCTTACCTTCGGTGATCTGACGGGAACCGGTGTTACCACTGCTGCAAGGCCGGTGGCAGCAGAAGTCATAACATACCTCTAATTACGTCACAGCGGTTAATCTGGTATTGGGTTTGCGTGTTGTAGTGCACTGTGGCTCGGCAAGCTTTGGCAGCGTCAGGGTGTCGTGTAGACTGGACGCCGTCAGGTCCCGTTGTGCCACCTTCCAGGGGACCGACTTTCAAGAGGCCAGGAGCTTTGCCGGGACAGAACCTGGCTGCCACACCCACTAGGCCGGGGACAGCGGGCAGTCACTCGTCCGCTGAGCTTTGCGTGCTGGGAACTTTTTTCACAGAAACGGAGCAGATGTCAGGCAAGAGGTCTCTACAAAGTACCCCACAGCTGCGTAGAACAAAGGAATTCTGGGAACTGCACGGGACCTGCCTGTTCCTTCACAATCTGTTGTATAGATCCAAACTGCAACCTGTGGTGTTTGCTCGCCACAAGCCAGATAGCAGTTATAGACAAACAGACTATGGGCGGCCATCTTGCGGGATAATATCGCCAGGCTCGTGGGAATGTTAAACTTCTGGAATGTTCGACCCGCATATTGAAGAAGTGCCGCTCAATTTTTCTGTGACCAGCACTCAGAGGTGTTTGAACCATCTCTTGTTGTACTAAGTGGGAGACGCTACGATGGTCAATGCCTAAAAAAAATAGATGGAGTAGGAATCAGGCACGTTCTTTCTCGGAAACCGAAGAGTGGATTCGCTCACATTGATCTGAAAAACAACATATTTTGAGAGTGGAAGTTTGTACCATATTGTTAACATCTTGTTTAAACTTGAAAAATTAAGAGACTGGCTAGCGGAGAAATAAACTTTTTCGGAGGAGGGAGGGCAAGGTCTGTCACGCAGCAGGCCTCTGGGATCTTGTCTAACAACCTTGGGGATTGGCAAATAGTTCGTAGCAGCTTCTCCACGCAGAGCTCTGAGGAGTATCGTTCTTTACATTCTCCTCCTGGTCGCTCTTCTCGGGACTGAATGCAGATCGATCCTGCCGCCAACATACATTTCGCGCAAAGCCCATCAAGATACGAGAAATTAGGGCATGTACGAAGGCATGTGGTCGTTTTTCCCTTGCTCCATCTACGAGTGCAGCAGGAAAGGATACGACGAACAGTGACAAGGATTCCCTCCGTCATGCACCGTACGGTGGCTTGCGCAGTATGTGTGTAGATGTAGATCGAGATGTAGACCCTTCTTCGAACCTTCTGCGGGCATTTCTTCAGACACAGTTCGACTGCAGCTGTCTCTTCAGTGCGGCCAGTGCAACTACTTAGGTTGCAGTCAAGCGTCTTGTACCACAGCATCATTTTATTTTGGCAATGACCACATCCACGACTCATTTGTCAAGACCATTAATTTCCCAGTAGTTTCCGTTGGACACAGTTTGTCACGTCACATCTGAATCGATGGGGAGCGATCTTCTAATCTAGAGGGTGCACTCGTTCTAGATCACAGGCGCAGCTTCCTCCTTGCTACTGTCCAGTCGCGCCTTGAATTCTCTTGCAAAGGTAGTTACACGGCTCTAAATTATTGACTTCGCATCTGTGAGAGATCTGTCTCACTGACTAAATTGGTTTTACATAAGTAGCGCTGCAGAGAATTACTGAGCGTCCGCCGACAAAAGTTTCCGACTCGCCCGACGCTACAGAAGCTTCTACGATTTATTCAGTCGATGTGTAAGGATATTTTTTTCTTTATTGTGGTTCCATTCCACTGTCCCATCTGGGCAGGGGAGGGCTGTCAGCGGCCCAATCCGCCGCTCTTCAGCCGAGTGACATGACAGCTAATACATTACGAAAAGCCGGCCGCTGGTGGCCGAGCGGTTCTGGCGCTACAGTCTGGAACCGCGCGACCGCTACGGTCGCAGGTTCGAATCCTGCGTCGGGCATGGATGTGTGTGTTGTCCTTAGGTTAGTTAGGTTTAAGTAGTTCTAAGTTCTAGGGGACTTATGACCTCAGCAGTTGAGTCCCATAGTGCTCAGAGCCATTTGAACCATTACGAAAATGTGACATATTAGGCGATAAAAAAGGGGGACATAAAACAGAGTAAGGGGAGATAATGGAGGTAAAAATACACTGACATGGAGCCGTTCATGGGGGGGGGGGGGACAATTAAAAAAGTCGACGTAAAGTTAAAAAACACAGTTGGCGATTCGTATGACACAAAAAAGACACTGAAGTCACGTGTACAGGTTAAAAGTTGGCCACAGTATTAAAAACACTCCAGCACAACACAGTTTAAACCCACTTCAGAGCACACACAATGAAGAATAAAATTGCCAGGTGGGACCTGCCGAGGGAAAGGGCAGAGTGGATGGAAAAGGAGGGGAGAACAAGGGGCAGCAGGGGAGGCGGCGGGATGAAGAGAGTAGGGGCGTCAGCGCGTGCAACAAAAGGCAGATATGTAGGGATATGTATAAACGAAAGTCATGAACCAAATTGATACTGAGCGTATTTCCAAAATAATAATAATTCGAAACTAAATATGAAACTTCCTGACAGATTAAAACTATGTGCCGGACTGAGACTCGGACACATTCTTCCAGAAGTGCTAGTTCCGCAACGTCTGCAGGAGAGCTTCTGTGTAGTTTGGAAGGTAGGAGACGAGGTACTGGCGGAACTGAAGCTGTCTGGACACGTCGTGTGTGGCGCTTTGGTAGTTCAGATGGTAGATCCCTTGCCTGCGAAAGGCAAAGATCCCGAGTTCGACCCTCGCTCGGGCACACTGTTTTAATTTGCCAGGAAGTTTCATATCAGCTCACACTCCGCTGCACAGCGAAAATTTCATTCTCGAAACGAAATATATTTTTCCCGTGCTCCACATCAGATCGTGGATGCAGAATGCTAACCAAAGTCTAAGACTCTTAATGCTTTGTGCTGAAAGAAGGTCAACAAAAGCGTTCAGCAAGCAACGGTGACTCAGCAACCGAGTCAAGATAAATTAGCAACTGAAGAGTCAACAGGTTTACATCTGCTTGTCACTGTGAGCCTCGTGACTGATACGGCGTTCTTGTGCTCAGCGTGTGCATTCCTCTGTCAAGGCACGTTACAGGAAACGGGGAACGTGGGTGGGGAAGGGGGAGAAGGGAGGGCCTCTTTTGTATAACACCGTTCAACGCTTATGTGTCCGCCCCCGAGTGGTCAGCGCGGCGGAATCCCCCGCCAAGGGGCCCGGGTTCGATTCCCGGCTGGGGCAGGAGATTTTCTCCGCTCAGGGAGTGGGTGTTGTGTTGTCCTCCTCATCATTTCATAACCATCTCCTACGCGCAAGTCGCCCAATGTGGCGTAGAATGGAATAAGTACTTGCCGTACGCTCATTTCCATTTCCAAGGCTTATGTATTCTGTACCTAATGATTTCTTGCAGTGTGCTGTCTTTTGTTAACTAATATGTGGATGGGGTAGTAAAAACCAGTTAGCAGTGACCTGAACGTAAATACGGAGTTAGTTACTTGACAATCCGAGTGGGTCTTGTTGGGTACAACTACTCGCCCTTCGCTGGCGATTTTGCTGTCTCCGAGTCCAGGTGACAGCAAAACTGAGCGGCACTGCTACACCATATGTGTGAAATTGTCGGAAGCCTACATAATTAATTAACAAATTTCAAATGCGCTTTACTCGTGTATTATTTACCGCTTATTTCACATTTGGGTGACTTTTTTTTCAAGAACATAAATCATATATCTGATAAATTGATGTTTACTAAAAAGAAATCTGTCTCGACGTCCATCCTAAGAGTCGTGGCATGCTTTGTCTCTTGTACCCACCTCAGAAACCGAAGTCGCTAAGGCAAAGTTATGCGGTGGCGTTCGACTCGGAGCTGAGGCTGTTCGAATCCTGATTGCGCAGAAAATTTTCATCGCCAGTATGTACAGCGCGTGGCAAAGAATCCTTCAAATTGCACCAGTTAATAGGCCGTCATCCCTTTCCGTTCCCGTACGGAGCGCGGCAAAAATGATTACATTACCTGTGTGTACTGGCTGTCATTATTTTAATCTTGTCCTCGTGGTCCCTAGGTGTGCGATACCTAGCGAGTTGTGCTATTTTCCTAGATTCGTCACTTAAAGCTTGTTCATAAAGCTTTGTGCGTACGCTTCCACACGACAGTTTGCATATATTTTCAAGCGGCTCGCAGTTCAGTTTCTTCATCATCTCAACTATCCTCTCCCGCTCGTCGAAGAAACCTGGGGCCCTACCTGCTGCTCTCCTTCGTATACGTTCTCTGTCCCTTATTAGTCCTATCTGGTGCGGGTCCCAGACTTTTGGACAATATTCTACGACCGGTTTCGCTGGTATAACTTGCCACAATACAATATTTAAGCAAATACACTCTTGCTACATGCCAAATATGTATCTAATGTACATTATTAATGTGTTTGTGACGTGGTAGTGTGTACAAAAAATAGACGCATTGTCCTATAGGCAGAAATATAGCAATATAATGATGTCACAGGGAGCGAAAAGTTATTTACAATTTGTACAGAAACTAAAAGCCAGTTATTAGAGTCGAGGGGCACGAATGGGAAGCAGTGGTTGAGAGGGGAGTGAGACAGCGTTGTAGCCTATTCCCAATGTTATTAAATCTGTATATTGAGCAAGCAGTAAACAAAACAAAAGAAAAGTTTGGGGTAGGAATTAGAGTTCAGGGAGCAGAAATAAAAAACTTTGAGATTTGTCACAGACAGCAAAGGACTCGGAAGAGCAGTTGAATGGAATGGACACTAACTTGAAAGGAGCATATAAGACGAACATCAACAAAAGCAAGTCGAGGATAATGGGATATAGTCGAATTATCAAGTGATCCTGAGGGGATTAGATTAGTATGAGAACTTAAAGAAGTAAATGAGTTTTGCTATTGGAGCAGTAAAATAACTGACGATGGTCGACGTAGGGAGGATATAAAACGTAGACTGGCAATGGCAAGAAAAGCTTTTCTGAAGAAGAGATATTTTTTAACAACGAGTGTAGATTTAAGTGTCTGGATGTCCGTCCTGAATGTATTTGTATGGATTGTTGCCATGTATGGAAGTGAAATGTGGGGTCCTGCCAACTCGTCTCTTATAGGGTGCCTAAAAGATGCTGCTTTCTCGGATAACGATACAACAATTCAAGCAAATCACATAATGGTTTTATTGCAATAAAGTAGACTGACAATAATTAACTTTGGTTTACTATGCCGTGTCGCAACCTATTGGCGACATGCAAATAATCAATGTCTTTCGCTGTATAGAATGTCAGTGCAAGCAATGGATATGGATCACAAGTAACAGCTCCACTAGTGGCCGTCTTCTACTACCTGGTCGTGGCTGGGAGGAGCGGCGTTTACGTTCTCTTCAGCTAGAGGGCGTTTCGTTGTGCAGTCCGTGTCAACGAACTGTTGGCTGACGTCGTCTCACAACCTCCTCTGCTCTTGCGTTCTTCATCTTCATGCCGACGCTTATCATCACGCCGGAATATGAAAACGTGAAACATAGACGATAAACAGTTTAGACAAGAAGAGAACAGAAGCTTTTCAAATGTGGTGTTACAGAAAAGTGCTGAAGATGAGATGGGTAGATCACATAACTAATGAGGAGGTACTGAAAAGAAGAGGCAGAAGAGAAATCTGTGATACGACCTAAATTAAAGAAGGGATCGGTTGATGGACACATTCTGAGACACCAAGGAATCACCAATTTGGTATTGGAGGGAACCATGAGGAGTAAAAATCGTAGAGGGAGACCAAGAAATGAATACAGTAAGCAGATTGAGAGGTTGCAGTTGTTACTCGGATACGAAGAGGCTTGCACTAGATAGAGCAGCATGGAGAGCTGCATCAAACCAGTCTCTGGACTGAAGTTCATAACAAAAACAATGATATCACGACCTTTCCTGTACCTACTACAAGTATGACCCCAACCAACATTCCAAAACATGTACGGGACAATTTTATGTTGAATAAATGCATTATTTAATAACACCAGTAAATATTAACCCTTTGAGAGAAGTACAGCGGGGCGTCTGTATCACAGTTGGACGCTAAAGGGACTTTTCAATGGTTCAAATGGTTCAAATGACTCTGAGCACTATGGGACTTAACATCTATGGTCATCAGTCCCCTAGAACTTAGAACTACTGAAACCTAACTAACCAAAGAACATCACACAACACCCAGTCATCACGAGGCAGAGAAAATCCCTGACCCCACCGGGAATCGAACCCGGGAAGGACTTTTCAGGTTGTGCAATAAGAGTGTACTTAGGTGCTTATACATTTGCATATGGACTATAGGTAAAGTAGAAAATCTGGAAAAAATGGAAAAAGGATGATATAATATGCTTGGTAGATGAACCTAAAACAGACATAAACAATTTACACAAGAACATAAAGTTCACAATACAAGAAAAACAAGAAAACACACTCTACTTTCTAGACATAACCATAAGAAAAGACAATGACAAACACACATTTGATGTATACAGAAAACCCACAAGGGACACCATCTTAAATGCAAACTCAAACCACCTGCAGAATCAGAAACACATGTTAAACTGAACTGAATCACCCTAAACACTTCGGATTACCAAAAGAGCTGGCAATTGTAAAACAAAAGGCATTAAAAATGAATAATGAAAAAAACTAACCAAACCACAAATAATGAGAAAAACTAATCAAACCACTCGACACATACAGCCTGCACTACTATTAAAAACGGCATACAATGATCTACCATAACAACTCCACCCACAAAATAGGTAAGATGTTCAAAAAACTAGGCATAAACATTACTTACAAAACAAATAACTCAATTCAAAAGCGCATCCCAAAACTGAAATAAAAACCACCCAGATACCAACAATATAGTATCTTACAGCTTAGTTGCAGAGATTGTGGAAAAATATCCTTTGGAATGACCGACAGAGCATTCAACACAAGAAACAAAGAGCACATCAGAACATTGAAGGTTGGTACAAACCATTCATCATTTTCAGATCACCTAAACAGAAATACCACAGAGTAGGTAATACTGAAAGAGATATGAACATCATAAGAATCAGTTAAGACAGGCACCTCCTTCCTTTCTAAGAAAATTTCCACATACACAAATCATTAACACAAAATAAGCAATTTCTCAATGGCCAAATAAATCTTGGAACCCAGACACTCATCATTTTCTTTGGCCCTTTGCTCCCCCCCGCCCTTCAACGCGAGGTCCCCTTGTTACTATGGATTTGGCGATGTTAGTGTCAGACGTTAGCCGGCTGTCCTTCCTGTCGCCACCCCGAATCCCCCAGGATGGAATTAGTGGACCCCAACTGTCTGCATCTATTGTAAGCCATGAAACAGCGCGAACGTTTTCAAATATCAGCGAGTCATGTAACTGAGGCGGAACGTGGGTATTGTAAGTAGGCTGTTTATGTTTTCTTATTGGCAACGTTACGTAGCGCTCTGTATGAAAATCACTGGCTGTGCTGTGTGCAGTCTGTGGCTAGTTTGCATTGTTGTCTGCCATTTTAGTGTTGGGCAGCTGGATGTGAACAGCGCCTAGCGTTGCGCAGTTGGAGGTGAGCCGCCGGCAGTGGTGGATGTGGGGAGAGGTATGGCGGAGTTTTGAAATTTGTAAGACTGGATGTCATGAACTGCTATATATATTATGACTATTAAGGTAAATATATCATTTGTTCTCTATCAAAATCTTTCATTTGCTAACTATGCCTATCAGTAGTTAGTGCCTTTCGTAGTTTGAATCTTTTATTTAGCTGGTAGTAGTGGCGCTCGCTGTATTGCAGTAGTTCGAGTAATCAAGATTTTTGTGAGGTAAGCGATTTGTGAAACGCATAGGTTAATGTTAGTCAGGACCATTTTTTTGTAGGGAGTTTTGAAAGTCAGATTGCGTTGCACTAGAAATGTTGTGTGTCAGTTCAAGCACAGTCATGTATAACTGCTCAAAAGGGGACGTTTCATATGTCGACCCTTAGCCGAGGATACCTCACTGGCATCTTCTGATTTTTTCTTGTAGTGTGTGTAATTAGTGTAGATTTTGTTTATTGCTAGCGCGTAATTGTAGAGAGAATCTCCTTTGTAGTTGCAGTCTTTCATTGTTGTACAGTAAAACAGGTGTGGCACGCATGTAAATTTTCACCAAGTATTTCGCAGCTTGCAATTAACTAGATATTATTTTCAGCGCTATGTTAATGTGTTCTATTATTTTCTGTGTTATCGTGTGAAATATTGTGACAATAATGGCGTGTGAAAAACGTAACACTAGGCTCCAAAGTAAACAGAGAAATAATAGTGACGACGAGCGTAGCTTACCAGCACCGCTGTGTAATGAATTAACAGACATTCAAAGTAGTAATTTGGTAACTGTGCATAGGGAAATGGAGCGGGCGTCGAATAATGGTGTAGACAGTGAAACAATTAATGAACAGGGAAGCATTATCGATCGATCGGTCGGCAACAGCTCGCCTTAGGAATCCGAAATGACAGGATACAATTTTGCAAATACTGTAGACAGGCTTCCCCCATGAACCATGGACCTTGCCGTTGGTGGGGAGGCTTGCGTGCCTCAGCGATACAGATGGCCGTACCGTAGGTGCAACCACAACGGAGGGGTATCTGTTGAGAGACCAGACAAACATGTGGTTCCTGAAGAGGGGCAGCAGCCTTTTCAGTAGTTGCAGGGGCAACAGTCTGGATGATTGACTGATCTGGCCTTGTAACATTAACCAAAACGGCCTTGCTGTTCTGGTACTGCGAATGGCTGAAAGCAAGGGGAAACTACAGCCGTAATTTTTCCCGAGGACATGCAGCTTTACTGTATGATTAAATGATGATGGCGTCCTCTTGGGTAAAATATTCCGGAGGTAAAATAGTCCCCCATTCGGATCTCCGGGCGGGGACTACTCAAGAGGACGTCGTTATCAGGAGAAAGAAAACTGGCATTCTACGGATCGGAGCGTGGAATGTCAGATCCCTTAATCGGGCAGGTAGATTAGAAAATTTAAAAAGGGAAATGGATAGGTTAAAGTTAGATATAGTGGGAATTAGTGAAGTTCGGTGGCAGGAGGAACAAGACTTTTGGTCCGGTGATTACAGGGTTATAAATACAAAATCAAATAGGGGTAATGCAGGAGTAGGTTTAATAATGAATAAAAAAATAGGAGTGCGGGTTAGCTACTACAAACAGCATAGTGAACGCATTATTGTGGCCAAGATAGACACAAAGCCCATGCCTACTACAGTAGTACAAGTTTATATGCCAACTAGCTCTGCAGATGATGAAGAAATTGATGAAATGTATGACGAGATAAAAGAAATTATTCAGGTAGTGAAGGGAGACGAAAATTTAATAGTCATGGGTGACTGGAATTCGTCAGTAGGAAAAGGGAGAGAAGGAAACATAGTAGGTGAATATGGATTGGGGGGGAAGAAA